>NC_090436.1:967652548-968277548 GCF_031143425.1 Pleurodeles waltl
AACCCAATAGTACTGTTATTCAAATACCTAAATGATCGCGCTTTTGTAGCCAGACGTGCTCTACCTCACTTCCACTAGAATAAAAATAGACATAGTGGAAGACATTCTCTTTCTGAAAATGCTACCAGGGTCCGCATGGCATTGATCTCACTAATCCAGCGAATGAACAGAAGCATAACTAATCACTCCGAAGTTATCACAAAGCATGTTTGCTTTAATGTAACCACACAGAAATAAATGGTGTAAATTAATAAACTTCACTGAATGCACTAATATTTCAGCTTCTATCTAGAGGAGTGCTGAAACTGGAAAAATCTCTCTCTGGTATTATATAGGTAAGATATTTATTGAGGTTCGATTAATTAAAATCATTTGATCACAACACACATAAATACAATTAAAAACGTTATATTCCGTCGAGCAAGATCTAAACATCACAATATGTAAGCTCATTTACCCTCCCCTTCCAGACTCTAAAACTTCATTACTTACCTGGGTATGCCATACTGGTTTGTTCTTTCCCACCGCTCCCCCCCCCCCCCCCGCCCCCAAAATTCCAATTTCCCCAAGTTAAAAATAAAGCTGCAGGGGCGAGCGTGCACCAGAAAAGTCAGCGATGCGTAGATTCCTTACTCGAAGTGAGGCTGTGTGTCATTTCTTCTCTGGTCAGAAAGGTGATGTGTCATTTTTCTCTCCTGCAGAAGACCGACGTGTCGATTTCCGGACGGGCAACTTCAGGTCCACTCAGGTACACGATGATTTTGACGCCCAGCAACGAAGCATGTTAAATTACGGCGCAGGGTGGTGAAGAGCCGAGGTGCGTGGGTGATGTCTCGATTTTGGCAGCCACAAACAGGTGTTGCGTCGGTTTCCCTGCCGTGATGCAGGTGGTGCATTGATTTTTCAGCCATGACGCAGGTGCTGTGTCAATTTTTCTCCCACACGGTTCCTGTGCGTGAATTTCAGTCTTGGTTCCAAAAGCTTCTCCTTTCAAGAGCCCAGGAACTGGTTCAGGCACCACGTGGCAGGGCAGGAGTCTCAGCAAGAGAGTCCAGGTACTGGCAGAGGAAGTCTTTGATGGCCCTTAGACTTCAGAACAGGGGGCAAGGTCAGTCCAAGCCCTTGGAGACTCTTCACAAGCAGGAAAACACAGCAAAGTCCAGCCTTTGTCCTCTCAAAAGACAGAAACAGAAACCGCAGACCAACCCAGAAAAGCCCATTCACAGACATAGGGGCAGTACTCCTCCTAGAAGCTCTTCTCCTTGGCAGAGGTTCCTCTTGATCCAGAAGTAATCTAAAAGTCTCATGTTTTTGGTCCACTACTTATACCCATTTCTGCCTTCGAAGTAGGCAAACTTCAAATGAAAGTGTCTGTTGTTCACAAGATCCTGCCTTGCCCTGGCCTGGCCCCAGACACACACCAGGGGGGTGTAGACTGCATTGTGTGAGGACAGGTGCAGCCCTTTCAGGTGTACATGTCAGCTCCTCCCTTCCTACTCTAACCCAGGAGACTCCTCGGGGTATGCAGGCTTCACCCCAGCTCCCTTTGTGTCACTGTTTAGAGGGAATTTGCAAATAGCCTAACTGTCAGTCTGACCCAGACGTGGATTACACAAGCAGGCAGAGGCACAGCATGGTTAAGCAAGAAAATGCCCACTTTCTAAAAGTGGCGTTTGCAAACTGACAATCTAAAAAACAACTTTACCAAAAGATGTATTTTTCAATTGTGAGTTCAGAGACCCCAAACTCCACATCTCTATCTGCTCCCAAGGGGAAACTGCACTTAAAAGATATCAAAAGGCAGTCCCCATGTTAACCCATTAAAGAGTTAGGCCTTGCAACAGTGAAAACCGAATTTGGCAGTATTTCACTGTCAGGACATGAAAAACACACCAGTATATGTACTTCCTTTTAGGTACACTGCACCCTACCTATGGGGCTACCTACAGCCGACTTTGGGGGTGCCTTACATATAGTAAGAGGGAAGGTTTGGGCCTGGCAAGTGGGTACACTTGCCAGGTCGAATTGGCAGTGCAGGATTGCACACACAGACACTACAGTGGCAGGTCTGAGACATGTTTACGGGGCTACTCGTGGTGACAAAATCAGTGCTGCAGGCCTAATATAGGCATTTGATTTACAGGCCCTGGGCACCTCTAGTGCACTCTACTAGGATTTTACCAGTAACTCAAATATGCCAATCATGGAAAAGCCAATTAAAGTTACTATTTACACAGAGAGCACTTGTACTTTAGCACTGGGCAGCTGTGGTAAAGTGCCCAAGGTACCAACACCAGCAAAAACAAAGTCGAGCACACAATCAAAAACACAAGAGCCAGAGGCAAAAAGCCAGGGGAAACCACGCCAAGGATGCCAGGTCTAACAGAGGTACTCCAGTAAACAGACTATATGTATGGCTTTACTCCATTATTGCCTCTTAAAAAGTTCTCACTACTGCGTTCCTTTGCAAGGTCAAATTACCCAAAGTGTATTGTGAAATGGTACCACTGTTCTCCTGAGAATCTTGTATGAGAGCCTATTGATGATTATAGGTGAGATTTATTTAGGAATCTGCACTGCTGAGCCCTTAACGTACTTTTTGTAATGCCACTGCTTCTTTCATAATGTTTAAAAAACACCCTGAAAACTGGCTCGATTCTCCTGTTAAACAGGAGAGAACAGCTGCCATGCAGGTCCTCACATTTAAAACCCAAAACATTTGTCAGAGACATAGACACCTCAGGGAGTTTTTGCCTTTGCAAATGCAAATATCATGTATTAGTTTCCTCCGCTTGATCATACCATCTACATCACCCTTCTTTTGGCCATACCAGTAGCCACTTAGTGGAAAAAGGCCAAAGCGCAGTCTCAAAGCAGATATTTTGTATAGTTGGAAAGAGACATGCTCAGAAACACTGAGACTGCTCCTGGGGTGTAGAGGTCTACTGCCCACTGACCGTGGGCTTTGTCCTTGAAATCCCAAAGATCATGCTCTGCTGATATTATCTTTGCATTTTTCATTAATAATATTTGCTGTAATTTTGTTTGGTGGATTGTTATGTATTAGCTCCTCTGCATTCAGGGCACTAGTAGAATTTACCAGTAGTGAGCCCTAGGCCGAGCCTGGCTTCTGAAGTTTATCCCACCAAAGCTGTTTTGTTGTACCATTCGGCACCATTTTCAACTTTTGTCAGTATGAAACAAATTTTGCCTGCAGGTCTTCTAATTTGTTGTTCAATCTCCCACTGCCACTATTTGTTGATTGTGGTACATGCCTTTATGTCCATAGGAGTGTTAATCAGGGTCGGAGGAATGTCACCCCACTGGATTGTGGGGGAAGGAAAAATGAAATGATAATAACGCTACATTATTATTATTTTATTTTTCCTGGGAGAAGGGGCGGGGCTTGTTGGCGGGGCTTGGGTTTTTTTTCGTCCCCCCCCCACAGCCCCTCTCTCTACCCCACCCCCCATGTTGAGTGGCAGCGCCACTGGACATAATTTCTGGTAAAGTGGCTAACTTGTCCACAATTGAATCACACTAGCAGTGTACCAGCTTATCCTTGGCAAGGTCTTCAGCCTTTGTTATTATCTGGTTCAATCGCTCCAATTTGGCACCAGTTGCCATTTTGAACGTGGGTAAGGTTTGAAGCACATTGATTTGCTTGTCCAGTTTATCTGCAGGTAGCCTGCTTGCTTTAGCAATGGCTGATAATGTTTTTAATAGGGCCTTGCCCCTTATTATTGCTGTGCCGCTGGTGGTTGGTGTCAAGGGTACCTGGAATATTTCAAGGTAATTGTCCTTCATCTTGCCTGCCTTCTGCCCTCATACTGGATGTTCTGCTGATCATATTCTGCTGCCACTGTTGCAAACATAAGATCTTCCTCCTCTGTGGCTGTTCTCTGATGGGATTCACCATCTGTTTTCACTTTGATTGAGGAGGGCTGTTTTCTGATGTGGGGGTGGGAGGTGGCATCCTAATTATAATCTTTGGGAATAGTCTAAGATCCGGGGCTGAAGAAACGCACCTTTCTATTTCCTCTGGGGCCACCTCACTCCCTAACACTTCCTCACAATTTCCCCTTGGATTGCTTTTGCTACTTTCCCTTTCGCATCCCCTTTGCCTCTCCCAACAGTAGTGCTGCTTGACATACTTGAGCGAAGCAAGGGGGCTGCTTGTATGGTCTCACTATTGTGGATTGCATTTAAACATCCTTCACTCATAGATTTCTTCTTTCCACCATCTGTCCTCTTTACTTGTTCACCCATTTCAGTCAACGTAGCAGCTTTTTTATTTGATCATAGATGATACAAAAATCCTTTATAGAGAATGCACCTGTTCTATTTAGCTTAAGTCTTGGTGACGAGGTGTTATCATTGACAGATTTTGGTAGACCTTACCCCCAACCCCTCCAAGAGCTCCCAAATGTTATTCTGATGAAGCTCATGAGGGGCAGGTGATAACATTTTCTGCCTCCGTGGCTGTCTGTGCTTGGTTGATTACGAATGAAAAGTTCTCACCCTGAACTGAGGTTTAAGGGAACTTTGATCTGCATAGGTCCCATCTCCCACTTTTGGTCTGGTCCTCTGACCAGTCTAAGGCCCTTCCAAACCCGGCAGTCTTTTCTGAGGCCCCACCTCTTTGCTGTCTTCAGTCGTGCCTTTCTGTCCCTGTGCCCATTGTTGTGAGTGCCCTCTTTGCTGCCCAGTCCTATTCTCTTTTCTGCCTGTTCTCTGTACTTGTTTTTGCCTCATTTTGCCTCTGTGGCTGTTTTGTCTTTTGTATTTGTTTCACCTTTGTGCACATTTTGCCTTTTGTCTTTTGTACATTTTTTGCTCTGCCCAGTTGTTAGAAATGGGGTCTTTGGTTGACAGTCAGGTTACCCCCTGTTCAAGCAAGGACCCTCACTCTAGTCAGGGTAAAAGAGAATCACCCTCAGCTAACCCCTGCTTACCCCCTTGGTAGCTTGGCAGAGCAGTAGGCTTAACTTCAGAGTGCTAGGTGTAAAGTATTTGTACCAACACACACAGTAACTTAATGAAAACACTACAAAATGACACAACACCAGTTTAGAAAAATAGGAAATATTTATCTAAACAAAACAAGACCAAAACGACAAAAATCCACCATACACAAGTCAAGTTATCAATTAAAAATCAAAAAGAGTCTTTAAGTAGTTTTAAATACACACTAGCGCTGCTAGAGTGAAAATTTACCTAGTGCGCGTCAAAAATAACCCCGCACGGGCGGGTGTGTGTAAAAAATAACTCCGCGCGGCGGTACGCGAGTCGAAAATCCAGCCGCACGATGATCCGAAAATCCCACAGCGCAAGTTGTGATCTCCCAACCTCCGTCAGCGATGCTGGAGTGTCGTTTCTCCTGCTCCATGCGTCGATTCTTCGGTCGCATTTCCTGCGAGCGTCGTTTCTCAGCTGCGGAGCCGGCGGCGCGTCGTTTTTCTCAGCCAAAGATCGGATTCGTGTCAATCTTTTCCCCGCACGGCGCTCTGTGCGTGGATTTTCTTGTCTTTAGGCTGCCAGCTTCTCCTTTCAGGGTCCCAGGAACTGGATGAGCACCCAGGGCAGAGTAGGAGTCTCTCCAGGGACTCCAGGTGCTGGCAGAGATAAGTCTTTGCTGTCCCTGAGACTTCAAACAACAGGAGGCATGCCTAGATCAAGCCCTTGGAGATTTCTTCTCAAGATGGAAGGCACACAAAGTCCAGTCTTTGCCCTCTTACTCTGGCAGAAGCAGCAACTGCAGGATAGCTCCACAAAGCACAGTCACAGGCAGGGCAGCTCTTCTTCCTCAGCTATTCAGCTCTTCTCCAGGCAGAACTTCCTCTTGGTTCCAGAAGTGTTTCTAAAGTCTGTGGTTTTGGGTGCCCTTTTTATACCAAATTTCTCCTTTGAAGTAGGCCAACTTCAAAGTAAAGTCTCTTTGGAATGTGAAATCCTGCCTTGCCCAGACCAGGCCCCAGACACTCACCAGGGGGTTGGAGACTGCATTGTGTGAGGGCAGGCACAGCCCTTTCAGGTGTGAGTGACCACTCCTCCCCTCCCTCCTAGCACAGATGGCTCATCAGAATATGCAGGCTACACCCCAGCTCCCTTTGTGTCACTGTCTAGTGTGAGGTGCAACCAGCCCAACTGTCAAACTGACCCAGACAGGGAATCCACAAACAGGCAGAGTCACAGAAATGGTATAAGCAAGAAAATGCTCACTTTCTAAAAGTGGCATTTTCAAACACACAATCTCAAAATCAACTTTACTAAAAAATTTATTTTTAAATTGTGAGCTCAGAGACCCCAAGCTCCACATGTCCATCCGCTCCCAAACAGATTCTACACTTTAATCAGATTTAAAGGTAGCCCCCATGTTAACCTATGAGAGGGACAGGCCTTGCAACAGTGAAAAACGAATTTGGCAATATTTCACTGTCTGGACATATAAAACACATTACTATATGTCCTACCTTAACCATACACTGCACCCTGCCCTTGGGGCTACCTAGAGCCTACCTTAGGGGTGTCTTACTTGTAAGAAAAGGGAAGGTTTAGGCCTGGCAAGTTGGTACACTTGCCAAGTCAAATTTACAGTTAAAACTGCACACACAGACACTGCAGTGGCAGGTCTGAGACATGATTACAGAGCTACTTATGTGGGTGGCACAACCAGTGCTGCGGGCCCACTAGTATTTGATTTACAGGCCCTGGGCACCTTTAGTGCACTGTACTAGGGACTTACTAATAAATCAAATATGCCAATCATGGATAAACTAATCACATTTTGTAAAGGAGCACTTGCACTTTAGCACTGGTTAGCAGTGGTAAAGTGCCCAGAGTAACAAAAACAAAAGCAGAGTCCAGCACTCATCAACAACCTGGGGAACAGAGGCAAAAAGTTAAGGGAGACCACGCCAAGGATGAAAAGTCTAACACCAGTCCTTATGCTCCCCCCAATGCTCCTTCCTCCTCCTTTCTCACCCTCTCCTTACTTGCTTTTCCTTACTTGTTTGCCTTCTCCCCTGCTTTCCCACCCTGCGCTTCTCCCCTCGTAGGACCTACTTATTTACGACCGCTGTGCAATTCCACCCCATTGAGCAGGTTCCTAGTCTCCAGCTCCCACTTACCTTAGACTAGTCCTCCGACCAGTCTAAGGTCCTTCTGAACCCAGCCGCCTTGCCTGAGGCCCCCCAGTGACTTCCGTCGTGTCTGTCTGTCCCTGTAATTAGCTTTCTGTGCCCAGTGTTGAGTGCCCTCTTTGCTGCCTAATCCTTTTGTCCTTGGTGTCCATTTTCTGTACTTGTTTTTGACTCGTTTTGCCTCTCTTCCTGTTTTGCCTTCTGTACTTGTTTTGCCTCTGTCTTTTGCACTCATTTTGCCATTTTTCTCTCTGCCCAATCTTCGGGTTCCCCCTCTCCCATGCTCTTCTCACCTCCCTCCTCCCCCTCTCCTTACCTGCTTCTCCCATGTGCCTTCTTAATTCAATAAAACACATGATTCAAATCCTGCTATCTTCTCTGGTAACTTTTGTTTAATTGCCCCTGAACCGATAGAAAAGGACAATTGAAAAGGGTAGTTCTATTGTTCTTCGGTGCTTTAATTTATGGTTTAATCTACACCTATATGCAATCAGATGATGCTCTTGAGTGTTTAATGTTCACAAAGCACAAGACATACAACCCGTATTGGCCTCCTTCAGGCTGTACTTCCTTGGGACCCTGGGCCAACGGTATCTTGTATCCTTGGTCCACCCTAGAAATCTCCTGTGTCAGGCGGATTGACTAAGCCATAAGGAGTGAGCAGTCCTGGCCCCCCAAGACCTCCACAGTGTCTGGTCACTGAGAAAGAATTGTGAAGGCATACACAGCACTAGCACTCCTTGATTCGGTGAGAAAGGAGGATCACAAAGAGGTGCTGGGAAAATTGGGGGAGCTTTCCAGGCGGCCGCAAGCTGAATCGACACCTAGTTCAGCCGTCTCCACACTTCTGGGCTCAACCACAATGGTGCACCCTAGCGCCGCCTCTGCTGTTTGCTCCACTCTACGCCAGATCTCTTCTTACTCCTTACTGTTTTTCTTGCTGTTGCCATGGGGAAATGGGAGAAGCACAGAAGGCAAGAATACACGATGAGGCACAGGGAGAGGCGCAATGAAAAAAACGGTCAAGTACTGCTGCTCACTCTGCTTGAGCCTGGCACGCCAGCACTCAACCTCAGCAGCCCCCAAACGGCAGCCTAAGCTGCAGCCGCTAACCACCGACCTCTGCTGTCCTCCAATGCCTTTGATGAGCCCACCTTCAAGCAAGGAAGCCGTGGGCTGTAATAAGCGATGTAGCGGTGAAAAAACTCTGGGAACCCATTTATTGGGGGTCATGGTGTGGCAGAGGAAAGGGGTGGAGTCATGAGGAGCTGGACTGGAAAGGCAGAGTCTGACAGAAAATATATACATTTATATGAAAGAAATCTGCTCAAAGAAATTGCAACAGGGACAAAAGTGATAGTAAATGTGTTATAGTTTACCTAATTGGCCACAAAGGGGCTGCAAGTTTTAAATATCTTGCAGTGTTAAGCCACATGTGCCAAGGTCTTTGTGTGCCCACCAATTTTGAGGGGATTATAATGTCTACAAGTATGGGCGATATGTGATTCCCATGCCTTATAATCCTCATTATTTTATGTCACAATTCCTATATGTTAATTTTCACACTTGTATGATTTATTGTGTCTCTATATGTGATGTAAACCACTCTGACACCTTAAACTAGGATGAGAAATGCTATAAAATAAGTTAATAAAAAATTAATTGTCAAGTGCCATTTAAATTATCTGTGTATCACTCATACATACAGATAAATCCTGCATTCTTGCAGTTCATTCACGTTTCTTACATATGGTGTTGAACAAAGTAAACAAGCACTGCCAAAACAAATAGGTCTTACCTACGAGACCTACTGTCTTTGTTAATGTTTATAGCCATGTTGAACAGCATCATGGCTGCTGTGCCTCGGGTGAAAAAAGGCCTAATGAGACTGTTGCATAATTTTGTAGGCACTGTGCATGCATTCAACACACATACTTGAAAAGGGCACTGTTTTGTCTTTTTATTTACAGAGCTGAGCTGGATCCGTGCATTTAAAAAAAAAGTAGCATGAAAATGTGGTTTTAAAATGGAGCTCAAAGCACTTTTTAAAACAAAAATAATAATGCAGGAACTGGTTGTGGGAGTAGGGGGGCAAAACAACTCAGTAGGTAAAGAGAAGCAGCACGTAGGAGAGAACATGGGTGAAGGAGAACAACATGGAGTCTGGGGTCAGAATCATACGGTGAAAGAGAGCAATGTAGACTGCGGGGTCAGGAGCACAAGGGAGAGAGAGCAACACAAGTGTGGGTAGTAGGACAGAGAGCAGGGGGGATAAAAGCAAATGAGAGAAACAGCTGGAAGTCAAATACACTATGTAAGACTTGGCATCCTTGGTGTGGTCTCCCCTAACGTTTTGCCTTTGCTTCCCAGGTTGTTGATGTGTGCTAGACTCTGTTTTTGATACTCTGGGCACTTTACCACTGCTAACCAGTGCTAAAGGGCAAGTCGTCCTATCCAAAATGTATGTGTAAATTGGCTTATCCATGATTGGCATATTTGATTTATTAGTAAGTCCCTAGTAAAGTGTACTAAAGGTGCCCAGGGCCTGTAAATCAAATGCTACTAGTGGGCCTGCAGCACTGATTGTGCCACCCACATAAGTAGCTCCGTAAACATGGCTCAGACCTGCCACTGCAGTGTCTCTGTGTGCAGTTTTAAAACTGCCAATTCGACCTGGCAAGGGCACCCACTTGCCAGGCCTAAAAAACCTTCCCTTTATCTACATGTAAGGCATCCCCAAAGTAGACCTTAGGTAGCCCCATGGGCAGGGTGCCGTGTATGTTAAAGGTGGGGCTTGTACTGATGTGCTTTACGTGTCCTAACAGTGAAATACTGCTAAATTCAGTTTTCACTGTTGCAAGGCCTATCTCTCTCATGGGTTCATTTGGGGACTGCCTTTAAATATTCTTAAAGTACAGATTCTCTTTGGGAGCAGAAAGAAATATGCAGTTTGGGGTCTCTGAACTCACAATTTAAAAATACATCTTTTAGTGAAGTTGTTTTTTAGATTGTTAGTTTGGAAATGCCACTTTTAGAAAGTAGGCATTTTCTTGTTTAAACCATTATGTGACTCTGTTTGGTTGTGTATTGCCTGTCTGGGTCAGACTGACAGTTGGGCTGTTTGTGAATCCCCTCTAGACAGTGAGACAAAGGGAGCTGGGGTGTAGCCTTCATATCCTGATGAACCATCTGTGCTAGAGTGGAGGGAGGAGTGGTCACTTACACCTGAATGTGTGTCTTGGGCCTGGGCAAGGCAGGATATTGTGAACAACAGAGACTTTCCTTTGAAGTAGGTCTACTTCAAAGGCAGAAAGGGGTATAAGTATTGGACCCAAACCCCCTGAAAATCAGATTACTTCTGGAACAAAGAGGAACCTCTGCCAAGGAGGAGAGCTGGAGGAGGAGTATTGCCCCTTTGCCTGTGACTTGCACTTTTCTAGGTTGGCCTGCAGTAGCTGCTTCTGCCTGAGAGAGGACAAAGGCTGACTTTTGTGAGACTTCCCACTGGTGAAGAATCTCCAAGGGCTTGAACTGAGCTTGCCTCCTGTTGCTAAAGTCTCAGAGACATCAAAGACTTCTCTCTGCCAGCACCTGGACTCTCTGCTGAGACCCATGCCCTGCCAAGTGGTGCCCTAGCCTGTCTCTGGGCCCTTGAAAGGTGAAGCTGGTGGAAGAGGACAGAAATCCATGTAAAGACCGCTGTGTGGGGAAATATTTGACACGCCATCCACAATGCGGCTGATGAACAACGCACTGCTGGCTTTGCGGCTGAAATAGATGCTCTGCCTGTATTGCGGCTGGAAGATCGATGCAACGTGGCTGGAGAAACGATGCACAACACCCGCTAGCGGCTGCTGATGACGCAAATGTGAAAATGTGCTTTCTAGTGCCAAAAAGCAAAAGGCGCCAACCCCGAACATCTGGTCGCGCTTAACCAGGGCAAAGACAAACTTTTATGTCGACCGTGGTGAAGCCCAAGTCAAATGCACTGAGCAGTAGGTCTCAGTCAAAACTTTACCTTTGGACTTAGTCTTTTTTCTGGAGATTTTTCTCTCAACATCGATTGATGCTCCTCCTCAGGCCAGCTTGCGATGCAGTGTCATCGGCTTGGCTCAGCATGAGGTAACAGGCAACTCCTGGAAGTCTTGTGAGTAGGGAAAGCTCTACGGCTTCAACGGGACAAACCTGAAAGTCAGGCCGGGTCGCGGTTTGACGTCGCCGGCTTGACTCGCGTCAATGAGTCTGTCATCTTATGGAGCTGTTTTTACAAAGTTGTTCCAAACTTATGGATCTTCTTCCAAAAGTCCTTTTTGGGAACTAGAAGTGCCCACAAACTTGGTCCACGGTCCCAGAAGCTCTGAGTTGCTCCTTGGCGATTAGGACTACAATTCACAGAACACACCTTGTCAGAATCCTCAAAAGGCCACTGAACGCTTGTCAGCTGGGCTCTTGCAGGACTTGATGCTGGTGACTCTTGGTAGCTCCTTTGTACCTGTTGCTTACTGGGAGTCCACTCCTGGAGCTTTAGAAGTAAGGCAAATTCCTTTCTGTGGTGAAGCCTGAAGTGTGCAGCTGGTGCAGTCCTTAAGGTGCAGACCAGGGGTTCAGCAGGACAGTCTCCTTCTTCCAGCGGGGATCTGAACGGCTGGGCATCCCCGCTATATTTATCCTTGCTCCTGGGTTGTCAAGCAGGGGGCACTCATGACCAATGGTGTGCAGGCCGCCATCCTCTGGGGTGACCACTTCCTGCGAAGTGTGGCAAAAAACAGTCCCAGAAAGCAACATTCTTCAAAAATCCAATACTGAGAAAATCTCTCCTTGGAGGTCACATCTGGCTGAGGCCGCCCACTGGCGTGGCTAAGTTTCCCTAACACACCCCTTTCAGCCCCTCTCCTAATCTAATTACTGGGGCTCCCATCTGGCTGGGGGAACAGGAAATGTGGGAGGTCTGATTTCTGTTCCAGGTGGCTTTCCCTCCCTTGAAAACCAGTTTGGCGACCCTACCCCCTTCCTGCTCTGTCATCTGCTACAGCTGTTCCCCTCCCACCAGATGCTTCCTTTGTTTCAGCCCAGTCCACTTCACACCTCATTGATATAGCTTGGCTCAGTATTAGTAAAGTTTGTTTGGTGTTTTTTGCAATGATTTTTATTAATCAAACAAAAACTGCATTTTTGCCAGTGAGACATTAACTATGAGCAAATTTAAGATAGCAAAATCTTTAGCCTATGCTAATTAGAAACATAAGAAATTAACCAACTGCATAAAATTAATAACTTAGAAACATGATTATACTAATTAGGAGTAGAAACAGAAACTTTGTATAATCACAGTGATTAAAAGTCTGTACCCCTAAATGCCTGAGAGGTTACACTCAACCAACTTTTGGAGCGATGGTCCAACGTACCAGGCATCCTACCAACCACAAAAGGAAACATTAAGGCAAACTATGCATATGAATACCAAAATGCTTCAGTGCCTATAATGTTCCTATGGTATCAAGGTAAACTGCACATATATATACTAAAGTGCTTCAGTGTCAATAGTGTGCAAGGTCATTGTCAATCCCTTTGGTATCAGTGTAAGGTATCCTATTAGGTCTTCATAAGTAGCATTAAAACCAGAAGAACAAGGAGAAGATACAACAGTGCAAACAAATTAGGATAGAGATGTAACCATTCTTTCCACCAAAGTCAGAAACCTAACAAACCGGCAAATTATTGGGATTCATTTTCCCAATAAGCAGAGCTTCACAGCTTGTTGGCATGTTCTCACTCCTGCTTTTAAAAACAGTGGCTTTAGAAACATACTACGTGCCTCAATGAGATAAGGACAAACACAAACAATGTGCAATAAAGTTTCTTGTGTATATCTGCAGCAATTAGATGTCTATTGTATCAATTCTGGGACATCGTCCGTGGTTGGATATCTGCAAAGACATAGGCCCTCATTACAACTTTGGCGGGCGGCAACCGCCGCCCACCAAGTTGTAACCGCCGCGCGGCCGCACTTCCGCAGTGGCCATTACAATAGCCCAGCAGGGATGTCGGACGCAACACAGGAGCTCGCTCCAAATGGAGCCGGTGGCGTTGCGGCAGTGCGAAGGGTGCAGTTGCACCCGTCGCGATTTTCACTGTCACAGTGAAAAGCTCCATGGGGCAGTGCAGGGGCCCCCGGGGGCCCCGCAACTACCCTTTCCGCCAGCCTTTTCATGGCGGTTCCTACCGCCATGAAAAGGCTGGTGGGAGGGGGACTCGTAATCCCCTGCTGCCCTGGAGGATTAAATCCACCGGGACCAACGTGGCGGTAAACCGCCGGTCCCGGCGGTGCGACCGTAGCGCTTCCGCCGTGGTCGTAATACGCGAGTTTGCACCACCAGCCTGTTGGCGGTGCAAACTCCAAAACAGCCCTGGCTGTTAGCGAATATGTTTTGACAGGAAATAAACTAGTTGATTTATGCCTGGTACCGCCAGGGTTGTAATGAGGGCCATCATTTTAGTAAAGGTATCCCTCATGCGTGATGGAAAATATGCAGACATAAGGCCGAATTTCCAATTTATCAAATGAGCTGATCACTGACCAAGCATGCTTCTTAGCTGCCAAAGAATCCTTATCAGTTATAAGAGAAAGTACTTTTGTCTTCTGGGTCAGCAAAAGTTTAGGGGAGGCACTAGTCATTTCTTGAATCCCAGGCTGCAGTTCATAATTCTGGATACTGATGGACAAATACGATCTCCAGGCACTGGCATAAATCAAATAGTTTATTTCCTGCCAAAACATATTCGCTAACAAGCCTTTGTCAGATAGGGATAAGGAATGCATACATTTCAAAATATCCGCCTTCCTTGCTAAATCTTGACTTTGGAGGCCAAACTCCAGATGAACTTCAGCTTGTCCAATGTCCTTTGGGATCTTAAAAACTGCTTTGCATGCCTTGATTGGAAGTAAGTCCAGTAATTTGGCATCCTTCCCTTTAAATTTAACTGATCCGTAAGCTAATGCT
The DNA here is from genome assembly GCF_031143425.1 of Pleurodeles waltl. Lineage (NCBI taxonomy): Eukaryota > Metazoa > Chordata > Amphibia > Caudata > Salamandridae > Pleurodeles > Pleurodeles waltl. Next base: position 967,666,692 of record NC_090436.1, read on the forward strand.
TGAATCAACTTGGCTCCCATAATTTTCACAAGGTTATCATATAATTGGCAGCTTTGTCTTGTAATAATTTAAAAGCAAAGATAGAAGATGATGTTTTGGCTCTTAAAACATTAAAAGAGACCTTGTTATCGATTAGGATTCCCAAGTACTTATAGCTCCTAACCATTTCCATTTTCTTTCCTCTAGCATACCTTGCTTGAGTTTTAGCAAACATCGGCAATATCAAAATATCTTAGTTTTCTTGGTATACAACTCAAGGCAATTTACAAATGTATATTTTTCAAAAGAACTGATTAGATGCTGTAAGCCTACGGGGGCCTGACAGAGAAAGATCATATTGTACGCGTACTGTAAGTATTTTTTTGTGAATTTCCATATTTGGGTGGATGGGCATTGATTTCCAAATGCTGATACAAATCTGTCATGAAAAGATTGAATAAACACGGAGCAAGTACACATCCTTTAGCCCATTAAAAGTTCTCATTCATTGAGTCAGTCAGAGCATATCCCCTAGTTTAACCCAGACCCAGGTGTTCGTGTATACGAGAATAATTGCGTCCAGTAATTTTCGAGTTATGTCCCATCCTAATATTTTTTTTCCATAACATGGCTTGAGGAACACAGTCAAATGCTGCTTTTAAATTAGCAAAACAGACAGAGTTGTTGTTGTTTAAGGACTGCCCTCCTCGCCAGAAAAGTTAGTCAGTAGATTAGCAATGGTGGATTGGCCTTTACTGAGTCCAGATTGATTGACTGGAATTAAATGCTGGACAACCGACCATTCTTCCAGGTCCTTCAATAAACCAATAGCAAAAACGTATGCCTCAATATCTGTTAGGGCTATTAGTCCATAATTGGTTGGATTTTCAGGTGGACCACTTCTGCAAATAGGCTGCAGGATAATTCCTTGCCATGATTCGGAGCCTGCATTCAATAGTAAAACCACATTATGTAGTGGGGTCAAGACAACTGCCCACAAATCTAGATTTGCTCAGAAAATGGCATTTGGAAGGCCTGGGGCCCCATGTGCTTTCATCCGTTGTAGTAGGGTGGACACCACTTCTATCTAGGAGCCGAGATTAGCAATGCTGACGAGTCGGATTGGCTACTTCACTTCACTCGAGATTGTGCACTTTCATCAACTCCATTTACCCTTGATTCCTTCCATAGGTAGGGGGTACTGTTATTCCCAGAGGGACATTGATCCAAGGTGGCCATAACAGCAGCGCAAGGACCATACAAGGCAGCAATATAACCCGCCCAGTCATTTTCCATAATATTGGCACTGCAGGCCCTGTTCTCACTATTTTCAAGTTCATTAATTAGCCACAAAAAAGCCCTGGAGTTGTCAGCATTACTAGCCCTTAGCAATCTATTCCATAATTCCTGCTGGCAGGCCATCTTTGTATTCCATATTCATTGCTTATAGCCTTTCCTTAGCCTCCTCAGTTTTCCTTTGAGAACGAAGTGTGTTGCCCTTTGTTTCTGACTGAAAACTGCCTTTGTTGCTCTATTAAGAGCCTTCTTTAGATGTAAGAGTGCCGGCGTATCCCACTTTTATTATTAGCTCTGAATACATTTGCTTTTGACACATTTTTGCGCAAATTTGTAAACTAAGGAATTATAACTGACCTTCCATTTATCTGCCATTGATTCTTCAGGTTTCTTGTCACAGCCACTTGTTCTGATTAAAGATTCTGCAAATTTCAGTATTTCATCCAGTTTGTCTGAATGCCACACCAGTCTTTTCAGATTAGAGGCGGATGAACCTATTGAAAAACCTTAGATTTTTAGTGCATCGGATAGCCTAGGGTTAGTTCCCGAGGTTTTGATTGCTTTCTACTCTTGGTATAATGACATAGCCAACAATAATGGGGGCTAAATCCTCCGTAATGAAAGTATAATCTATTAAGGAGCTGTGTTTTAGAGTTTTAAAACTCGGTAGGGTAGGTGCCTTCCCTCGGTATTAATAGGCCTAACTGACCCAGCTTGTAAAAATTTTAGACAATACTTTTACTTAGCTTCTCAGGTGAGTTAATTGAAATTAAATGAGGATTAAAGTCACCGGAGATGATTAGGCTTATATTCGGATGTTGATTAACAAGAGTCTGTAGGAAAGTACCATCTTGCCTGGCATGTTACCCCCATTTTTACTGTATGTATGTTTGTTTTTGCCTTTGTCACTGGGATCCTGCTAGCCAGGACCCCAGTGTTCATAAAGTATGCCCTGTATGTGTTCCCTGTGGGGTGCCTAACTGTATCACTGAGGCTCGCTAATCAGAACCTCAGTGTTTATGCTCTCTCTGCTTTTTAAATTTGTCACTGCAGGCTAGTGACTAATTTCACCAATTCCGATTGGCACACTGGAACACCCTTATAATTCCCTTGTATATGGTACCTAGGTACCGAGGGTATTGGGGTTCCAGGAGATCCCTATGGGCTGCAGCATTTCTTTTGCCACCCATAGGGAGCTCAGACAATTCTTATACAGGACTGCCACTGCAGCCTGAGTGAAATAACATCCACGTTATTTCACAGCCATTTTTCACTGCAGTTAAGTAACTTATAAGTCACCTATATGTCTAACCCTCACTTAGTGAAGGTTAGGTGCAAAGTTACTTAGTGTGTGGGCACCCTGGCACTAGCCACGGTGCCCCCACATTGTTCAGACTTTGTGAGTGCGGGGAGACCATTACACGCGTGCACTACATATGGGTCAATACCTATATGTGGCGTCACAATGGTAACTACGAACATGGCCATGTAACATGTCTAGGATCATGGAATTGTCCCCCCAATACCATTCTGGTATTGGGGGGACAATTCCATGCATCCCCGGGTCTCCAGCATAGAGTCCTGGTACTGCCAAATGAACTTTCCGGGGTCTCCTCTGCAGCTACTGCTGCTGCCAATCCCTCAGACAGGTGTCTGCCCCCCTGGGGCCTAGGCAGAACAAAGGATTTCCTCTGAAAGAGGGTGTTACACCCTCTCCCTTTGGAAATAGGTGTGAAGGGCCTGGGAGGAGTAGCCTCTCCTGGCCCCTGGAAATGCTTTGAAGGGCACAGATGGTGCCCTCCTTGCATAAGCCAGTCTACACCGGTTCAGGGATCCCCCCAGCCCTGCTCTGGCGCGAAACTGGACAAAGGAAAGGGGAGTGACCACTCCCCTGACCAGCACCTCCCAGGGGAGGTGCCCAGAGCTCCTCCAGTGTGTCCCAGACCTCTGCCATCTTGGATGCAGAGGTGTGAGGGCACAATGGACAGCTCTGAGTGGCCAGTGCCAGCAGGTGACGTCAGAGACCCCTCCGGATAGGTGCTTACCTTTCTCTGTAGCCAATCCTCCTCTGTGGGCTATTTAGGGTCTCTCCTGTGGGTATCTCACCAGATAACGAATGCAAGAGCTCACCAGAGTGCCTCTGCACTTCCCTCTTCGACTTCTGCCAAGGATCGACCGCTGACTGCTCCAAGACGCCTGCATAACCGCAACAAAGTAGCAAGAAGACTACCAGCAACATTGTAGCGCCTCATCCTGCCGGCTTTCTCGACTGTTTCCTGGTGGTGCATGCTCTGAGGGCTGTCTGCCTTCACCCTGCACTGGAAGCCAAGAAGAAATCTCCAGTGGGTCGACTGAATCTTCCCCCTGCGAACGCAGGCACCAAACTTCTGCATCACCGGTCCTCTGGGTCTCCTCTTATCCTGACGAGTGTGGTCCCTGGAACACAGGAGCTGGGTCCAAGTGTCTTCAACAGTCCAGTGGCCCTTCTGTCCAAATTTGGTGGAGGTAAGTCCTTGCCTCCCCACGCCAGAGAGTAATCCTGTGTACTGCGTGAACTGCAGCTGCTCGGGCTTCTGTGCACTTTTGCAAGACTTCCTTTGTGCATAGCCTAGCCCAGGTCCCCAGCACTCCGTCCAGCATTGCCCAACTCGCTGAGTTGGACTCCGACGTCGTGGGACCCTCTTTTGTTGTTCTGAGTCGACCGTCGTCCTCAGATCTTCTAAGTGCCTGTTCAGGTGCTTCTGTGGGTGCTGCCTGCTTCTGCGTGGCTCCCTGTGTTGCTGAGCACTCCCTCTGTCTCCTCCTCCAAGGGGCGACCTCCTGGTCCTTCCTGGGCCCTAGCAACAGCCAAAATACTCAACTGCGACTCTTGCAGCTAGCAAGGCTTGTTTGCAGTCTTTCTGCGTGGAAACAACTCTGCATCCTCCAGCACGCCGCGGGACATCTTCTAACCAAAGGAGAAGTTCCTGGCACCTTCTGTTGTTGCAGAATCTTTGGCTTCTTCCACCCAGAGGCAGCCTTTTTGCACCTTCATCCGGGGTTTAGTGGGCTCCTGCCCCCCCTGGACACTTGAGTGACTCTTGGACTTGGTCCCTTTCCTTTACAGGTCCTCAGGTCCAGGAATTCGTCTTCAGTGTTTTGCAGTCAGTTGTTGTCCTTGCAGAATCCCCTATCTCCACTTTACTGTCTTTCTGGGGTAGTAGGGTAACTTTACTCCTACTTTTCAGGGTCTTGGGGTGGGGTATCTTGGACACCCTTAGTGTTTTCTTACACTCCCAGCAACCCTCTACACACTACACTAGGCCTGGGGTCCATTTGTGGTTCTTATTCCACTTTTGGAGTATATGGTTTGTGTTGCCCCTAGGCCTATTTCCCCCTATTGCATTATATTGTGTTCTACATTGTTTGCACTACTTTTCTAACTGTTACTTACCTGATTTTGGTTTGTGTGTGTATATTTTGTGTATATTACGTACCTCCTAAGGGAGTATATCCTCTGAGATACTTTTTGCATATTGTCACTAAAATAAAGTACCTTTATTTTTGGTAACTCTGAGTAATGTGTTTTCTTATCATATAGTGCTAAGTGATATACGTGGTATAGTAGGAGCTTTGCATGTCTCCTAGTTCAGCCTAAGCTGCTCTGCTATAGCTACTTCTATCAGCCTAAGCTGCTAGAACACCTCTAATCTACTAATAAGGGATAACTGGACCTGGCACAAGGTGTAAGTACCACAAGGTACCCACTATAAGCCAGGCCAGCCTCCTACAGAGTCTTGTTTATTTCCCACAACGAGGACAGAGTCTTCTTAATATATGATCTTGTGCTCAGGTAAGTATTGAGCAGTATCAGAAGGAGGTGGATATAATATTTTATACATTGCAACCATGTCAACTGGAAATCAATTGCCTGGACCTTGAAAGCCAATCTAATAGTTGTATAAAATGAAAGACTTCCTTTGGCTCAACCCTGTTGTGATGACCGGGTGGGTGGTATGATGTATTCTTGGTAGCCATTAATTGGTCATTTTTGTTCTTTCCAGGTTTTGTGAAACATCAAAATACCAAATGTTTGGTGAAAAGATAGTGTCTGAGTCCTCCAACAACCTTTCCAACCCATGAACGTTCCAGGAACATAGTTTTGTAGACATTTTGGGCTTACTAAGCTCAATCAGACATCAATCCTTACCACCAGATTTTGTTTTGGATAAAGCGGCAAGGACGCCATGCCCAGTCTTTATTGGAAACCTTTATTCTCAAAATTTGTTCACAGGTGCTTACCCCTTTGAATTAATTTTTGATTGTGAGGCCTGAAATGTTACCTTAGTTGGTAAGTGGTGGGCCTATCGCACCTCGTAGCAGAGAGGTTGGCTGATTTTGAATGATCTTTGTGGTACTAAATAGGTCTTTTTTCAGTGCTTCCATAGGGGTCAGTAATGTTGGATACTGTGGAAGGGCAGGGCTCTTATCCTCTATGCCCCATTCAGCGAATTGTACAGATACAAAAGTCATCAGACGAAAGATGTGATGAAGCTGGAATCGAGGCTAACAGTTGTAAAAGAAAGCCTTGATTTAGGATGTAATACTGACCTCTGGAATCATACACCGGGTGGAAAATGATCTTAACGTTGCCATTGGATTGATTAATTTGTCTTAACCCTCATTGAACACAGAAGGATATTCCAAGTTTGGGTTCTCTACGTCGGCCATTTAACTAGTACTGTTTCTCTTACAGAAGGAAGTTACTAATACTTCAGTAGTTATTCTTCCCTTTTCTGTCCTCAACTGTTCAGGATTATTTAAATTGATAGGGGTAGGGCTAACCTTAGGTGACTTCCCTTTCTTCTGAGCTACAATTGGGGCTTTTAATAGGCCACCATCTTTTTTTGATGCATAAGAGTGCCAATTTTCCTTATTGTCACACATCTATGTTAACGTAATGGGCTTTTTGTTTTGGCAGACCTCTTTATTAACTATGGGAATGTACACATTTTCTGTGTTTTCACTATTTGCCCATTCCACTAATTGCTTCCCAGGTTGAAAATTTGGTGTTCTTCTTTGACTAAGACTGCTGGAAAGCCTCCACTGACTCTGCCTTCTTGGGCTACAGTTGCTGATTTAGCTGACCATTATATTAAATGTGGGAAAGCACTCCATATTTTTCACTTCTGAGCTAGCCGGTATTACAGAGACTTTACTTAAATTTATCTCAAGCTTTTCTTAATTTCATTCTGATTCTTTTTGTAAGACTGGCTTGCACACTGGCTTATTTGGGAGACGCTGGGACTTCTAGGACATTAAATGTTTCTCTAGCAATCTCTCCTTCCACTAAAAGAGCTGTTTCATCCCTTTCCTCTACCGTCACTACCTCTAAATTAGCTGAACCAACTAATTTCTCAGTTGGGATTTTACTAAACCCCACTGGGTGTCCAACTGGGTGTCTGGTTTGGACAGTAATGCAATCAGCTGAGTGATCAATTGGGTGGAGACTTTGAACATTTACGCAATCATGATTGAGGACCCCACCTAGACTTAAACCTGGGTACAATGAGAGTGATACAATGGGCCCAGTCCTAGGATAGGGGGGCATTTTTTTAAACTTCATCCAAAAGTGCTCCTCCTGTTATTGAAAGATCTTTGCCCAGTATACGGGCGCACGTACATGTTATTAGTTGATTATTGGTGTACGAGTGGGCAGGAACAACCAACTTGGTTAAGATATGTAATTTTGAATCAATTCATGCTACATAGAGAGAGAGCAAGGGTGTTAAGCAACTTTACCTGAATATTTAATTTATCAGAGTGAATGTTTAGAGCAGCTGTAATTGAGTCCATTGTGCTCAGCATATTCTCCCATAGCCCAGTGTCAAATGATTGTAGGTTTTTGGGAGAAGGACCTGTCGCAGAATCAATTGTGTCATATTTTGCCAAAAGGAGAGATCAGCAGATTTCAAGGACTTGTTCCACCGATTTGCCCCTATGAGGCCTGCCTCTGATATTCAGGAGCTATCAGGATTAAACTTCTGCGGGGTTAGGATTGGATTTGTATCCTGATGAATGCAACTTGTAGTGGAAACAGGACTAAAAGGATCTATTTCAGATTTTGCATTTGATTGATCAATGCCTAGAACAGCCTGCCCTAAACTTGAGGTGGATGAATGCCTGACCTTTAATATTGATTTTGAAGAAGACACCCCGGACTTATAGGGCATTCATTATTTTCCTGGGCTAGGCTAACATAATTTATAGTCATTTTTGTAGGAGGTTGCTACCCCAAATCCAATAGTGGGACAAGTCCGGCAGGAGGAGATGGTAATACGCAGCACAATAAGTTAGCATGTATCTGGGCTTTTACAACCATCAAATTAGGTCCAGTAGCCTTAGTTGAATTAGAAGCAATGTGAGGTAATTGCCTATCTAAGACATTAGGAGAGATACCTTTATTTTTTACGTGATCACTGAGGGCGATCAGATGTACAGTAGAGAAACAGGCTGCTGCTGCTGCTGCTGGGCTTGTCGCCAACACAGGCAAAGCCCTTGAAGTTGGCTCAACCTCATGTTGTGGGTTTCCCTGTAATTTAAAATAATCCACAATGGATGGCTGAATAAAATGCTGATTAGCAACACTGATTATATGTTTGTTGAGAGCCTCCATATCTTTTTCCAATAAAGACATTGTTACAGGTGCATCATATGAATCTTGAGATATCACACCCATGCCAGAAGAAGAAGAAACAACATTGCTTTTCATGTTGTTTGTAGGCACAGCTCCAGATGCCTTATACTAACACTAGCTGGCTAGCTTCAGGTGTATACTTGTATTGGTGAGGTAGTAAGTAAGTATGCAAAGGCAAGGGAGATCACGGGGGGCTTGTAAACCACACCTGGGCCTAAGCAGGCCGTCTCCTCTTCCCCTTGGCTCAACCCTCTGGGTGCAGCAGCTAACGCCGCAGTCACGTCAACGTCACCCACCGTAAGTTAAGGCTTTGTCTCTCTCTATGCCTCTTGGATAACAGTTGATAAGATGACTTCACACAAGCTTCCACAAGAGGTGCTGAGGAAAAAAGGCAAATGGCTTGATGAGCATTTAGCAAACACTGGCTGCTCACCAGCAATGCTTGTGCCAGAATCCTCTCTTTGCGACAGAAGATGGGATTGAAGTGCAGCTCACATTGCATTATAATTTCTGTGCTGAAAAGTTTGTTACACTCATTACTTGGTATGAGGTAAAATGTATCTTAAAATTCCCAAAAGTAAAAAAGGTCCAAAAATCCCCAAAAAGAGGCTGAAGTTAATGTAAATGAATGCACCCACTATTAGCAAAACTTTTTGCAAACATAATCCGGCAGCTTAGGAAGAGACTTCTTACCACATGACTATCAGCATTTACTGCACTGCTCCATGGCTTTCCTAGTGTTACACAATTCCTCTGGGAGCTAGAACCATCCAGTGTGAGCAGTGGGAGGCAGTGCAGCTGCTGCTATCACTCTTTCCAGCAGCTCCACTCCAGCACCTGCCAGCTGCCACCGACAGCACCTGCACCAACAACGGTGCTGACCTCAACCCGCTGCTAGCCACTTGTAATTGCCTGCCTGCATGCTCGTTTGTTTGTTGTTCTGTAATGGATTGCTGTGACTGCCTTGGTTCAGGCTGCCGGAGGCTGACCAATCAGGAAAGGGAACTAGAGAGCTGATTTTTGGTAACTTTCAAAAAGAGTTCTAAAACTATTTCCCTGTATTAGTTATAATACATCTAATACTGACAAGTATTGGATTTATGCTAACTAGTAATTTGATACAAAGCATGGTATATTTATCTCTTTCCTTGCAGAAATGAGACTTTATTATTTTTAAATAAAGCCTCCCAATGTTAGCCTATGGAGCTAATGTACTGCAATGGAGAAAATGAATTTAAAAGCAGCCAGCAAGGCAGGACTTTTTTTAGAATGACACCGTAGCAGTGCACCCATGGGTACCCTAACTCCACTGGGGTCCTTCAACCTACGTGCCCTACCATACTCTAGGAACTTATAGGTAGGTTAACAGAGCCAATTATAATTATCCCTGATTTGCATATACCTTTTAAACAGAGCATTGGCCTGGGACTGGTTAGCAGTGCGCAGGGTACAGTCAGAGTCAGTAATCACTAGTATCAATCAAATGGTGATCAGGGCCAAAAGGATGACTTTATACATACTCAGTCAAAATCGTTTTTGTGGAGGAAAAGGGATCATATATGAAAGAAAAAAAGACACAAAATACAAAGTCCTTTCTATTGAACTTTGGGTCCGGGCAGACCTGTGATTTATTGCACACTCCTTCACTCTGGTCTTATGTTGGAGCTCAGTGAAGCACTTAGAGTGATCAATAACTTTACGACTACTGTCACCACGGCTTTTCCACTGATGCTAAACAACAGACCACGTTGTCAGCTCAGGGCTGTAAAATGGCAGATTTTAATTCATCTGGTTCATGAATGCAGGGACAGACTGTAGACAACTTTGGTGTTAGGTGACAAAGCCAAGCTGCAGTATGGCGTTTAGTGTGCTAAGTTGCACAAAGAAAGGGCGCAGAGCATAAATGAAAAAAATACATGTACTCTAGATCAGTGCTGTAAAGTAGGGGAAACCCACAGGATCCTGGTATCAAGCAGCTATTTCTGACCTGAGGGAAGAACGAGTTACTTACCTTCGGTAACGACTTTTCTGGTGGATACATTAGCTACCTGTGGATTCCTCACCTCATGAATACTCCCATGGCGCCAGCATTCGACGGAAATCTTCTTACTAGTCTCTGCACGTCGACGAGGACGTCACTCTAGCCCACGCGACGCCGTCTGACGTCATACAGGCAATAAGAGGTCCTCGACGACGTGCGGACGTCAGTACCAATAATTTTTTACGTGCATGAGAACAACCAGGCAATGCAATGAAAGAGCAAGGCAACATCCCATTATATTGTAAAAACACACAACAGTGTATGAATAACTGTAAATCTTTTTATATAAATATATATAGAAAACTTTCTCTTTTAAAATATATACACACACCAAGTATATACACAAAGATATATACATATATACATATATATAAATATATTATATACACATCTATTGCACCCTCAAAGACCAAGAGGAGCGCACTCAAGGATTACTTGGTAAGACCAGAAAGGCAACGGGGAGGCGGGTGGGACCGTGAGGAATCCACAGGTAGCTAATGTATCCACCAGAAAAGTCGTTACCGAAGGTAAGTAACTCGTTCTTCTGATGGATACAACTACCTGTGGATTCCTCACCTCATGAATAGAGTCCCAAAGCAGTACCACGCCCGGCGGTGGGTGCCTAAATGGTCAAACCAAGAAATCCTGCAGCACTGACCGTGCAAAATGGCCGTCCCTTCTAACCTCAGAATCCAAACAGTAATGCTTTGCAAAAGTGTGAAGGGACGACCAAGTTGCGGCCTTGCAGATGTCGACCACAGGAACACCCCTGGCCAAGGCCGAAGTGGCCGACTTAGCTCTGGTGGAATGAGCTCTAATGCCCTCAGGAGGATCCTTCTTTGCCAAAGAGTAACATATTTTAATGCAAAGAACAACCCACCTGGATAGTATTCTCTTGTGGACTGCCTTTCCTCTCCTCTTGCCCACGTATCCAATAAACAGCTGATCCTCCAGCCTGAAATCCTTTGTTCTATCAATAAAGAAGCTCAACGCTCTCTTTGGATCCAGACGGTGCAGTCTTTCTTCCTCTTTGGAAGGATGAGGCGGAGGATAGAACGTGGACAAAGTAATTGCCTGAGCCAAATGGAAGGGTGAAACAACCTTCGGGAGGAAAGCAGCCTTGGTCCTCAACACCACCTTATCCCCATAAAAAGTTGTATAAGGGGGCTTTACTGATAAGGCCTGCAACTCACTCACTCTCCTTGCTGATGTTATAGCTATCAGGAAGACTGTTTTTACAACCAAATACCTCAAGGGGCAAGAATGCATAGGTTCAAAAGGGGACCCCATAAGGAAAGTCAGGACCAAGGACAAATCCCATTGCGGTATAATGAATGGCTTTGGAGGATATTGATTTAGAAGACCTTTCAAGAATCTGATAACAATAGGGGATTTAAATAAAGATGGTTGGTCTGGAAGACATATGAAGGCTGACAAGGCCGATAAATAACCCTTAATGGTAGCCACTGCACAACCTTTCTGCGCCAGAGATAGAGCAAAAGACAAAACGTCCGATAGATGAGCATGCAAAGGATCAATCTGCCTCTCTCCACACCACGCAACAAATTTAGACCACCTATTAGCGTAGATAGATTTAGTGGAGTGTCGCCTGGCCGCTAATATAACATCCACTACCTCAGGCGGGAGAGAGAAGGAACTCAGGTTGCCCCGTTCAATCTCCAGGCATGTAGGTGCAGACTCTGGAGGTTGGGGTGTAGAACCTGCCCCTGCGACTGCGAGAGGAGGTCTGCCCTGAAAGGGAGACGGAGCGGCGGGCACATTGAGAGTTGGAGAAGGTCGGAGTACCACACCCTCCTTGGCCAATCCGGAGCTATTAAGATTACTAGAGCCCGGTCTTGGCGAATCTTCCTCAATACTCGAGGAATCAAGGGTATGGGAGGAAACGCGTAAAGCAACTGGCCGCACCAGGTTATTTGAAACGCGTCCCCCAACGCTCCCTGCATCGGATACTGAAGGCTGCAGAACAACGGACAATGCGCGTTCTCTCGAGTGGCGAACAGATCTACCCGAGGAAACCCCCACCTCTGGAAGATTAAACGGACTTGATCTGGATGGAGACGCCACTCGTGGTCTGCCGAGAAGTGGCGACTGAGACTGTCCGCACGCACGTTCAAAACTCCGGCCAGATGGTTTGCTATCAAGCAAATCCGATGGTCCTTTGCCCAGGACCATAGTCGAAGAGCTTCTCTGCAGAGAAGGTACGACCCCACTCCTCCCTGCTTGTTTATGTACCACATCGTGGTAGTATTGTCCGTTAGGACCTGTACCGACTGACCACGAAGGGAAGGGAGGAAGGCCTTGAGAGCCAGACGTACAGCCCGTAACTCTAACAGATTGATGTGAAACATCTGTTCCTCTGGAGACCAAAGACCTTTGATCTCCAGATCCCCCAGATGAGCTCCCCACCCTAGAGTGGAAGCATCCGTTATGACTGTGGCCACTGGAGGCGACTGCTGGAACGGCTTTCCTTGTGAAAGATTGTTGCTTGCAATCCACCACTTCAAATCCACAGCAGCATCTCTGGAGATCTTGACAGTACCCTCTAGATCCCCTCTGTGTTGAGACCACTGCCTTCGGAGGCACCACTGAAGAGCCCTCATGTGCCAGCGAGCATGCGTGACCAACAGAATGCAGGAGGCAAAAAGACCGAGCAGACGAAGGACCTTGGGGACTGGAACTACCGCTCCATTTCGAAACATTGGAACCAAATCCTGAATATCTTGAATCCGCTGAGGCGGAGGAAAGGCCCGACCCAATGTTGTATCCAGTACTGCCCCTATGAACAGGAGGCGCTGAGAGGGCTCTAGGTGAGATTTGGGCTCGTTCACCGAAAAACCCAGGTCGAACAACAACTGGGTTGTTGACTGCAGATGATGCGACACAAGCTCCGGGGACTTGGCTTTGATCAACCAGTCGTCCAAGTAAGGGAATACTGCTATCCCCTTCCTTCTGAGTTCTGCCGCAACCACCGACATCACCTTCGTGAAGACTCGAGGTGCTGAAGTAAGACCAAACGGAAGGACCGCAAACTGATAGTGTTGCGATCCCACCACAAACCGGAGATACTTCCTGTGTGACTTGAGTATCAGGATATGAAAGTAAGCATCCTGCAAGTCGACAGACACCATCCAGTCTTCCATGTTCAACGCCAAAAGCACCTGTGCTAGGGTCAGCATCTTGAACTTTTCCTGCTTGAGGAACCAATTCAAGATCCTCAGGTCCAGAATTGGTCTCAAACGACCATCCTTCTTGGGAATCAGGAAATACCTTGAGTAAACTCCTCGACCCCTTTCCTGCTCCGGGACCAACTCCACCGCGCCCTTTGAAAGGAGGACTTGCACCTCCTGTTCTAGCAACAGGAGGTGTTCTTCTGAACAATACGAAGGGCGGGGCGGGATGAGGGGCGGGAACTCCCGAAAGGGAAGGGTGTAGCCTTTTCCCACAACACTGAGAACCCAAGTGTCCGATGTAACAGTCTTCCATTTGGTGAGAAAATGCTGTAATCTTCCCCCTACAGGAGAGGAGTGAGTGGGAAATGGTGGAAGCCTAAGGCTGCTTCCCCTGCTGCACCCCGCCAGAGGATGAGGAAGAGGCAGAATGCTGCTGAGAGGCTCCTCTGGTGCGGACCCTACCTCTCCCCCTGAAAGATCTATAGGGATGGGAAGAAGCAGGTTGCTGATATCTCCCCCGAAAGGAAGAGGAGGAAGAGCCACGCCCAAATCCACGAAACCTCCTGAAGAATCTGGAAGAGGCTGTGGAAGAAGGAGCTTGGAGCCCTAACGACTTAGCCGTGGCCCTGCTTTCTTTAAAACGTTCCAAGGCCGAATCAGCCTTAGCTCCAAACAGTTTGTCCCCATCAAACGGGAGATCCAACAATGTGGACTGTACATCTGCCGAAAAGCCCGAATTACGGAGCCAGGCCTGTCTCCTTGCCACCACAGTTGTGCCCATTGCCCTGGCTACCGAGTCGGTGGTATCCAGTCCCGTCTGGATAATTTGGGTTGCAGCAGCCTGGGCATTTGAGACAAGATCCAAAAGACCCTGGGGAAGCTCTGTAAACGAAGAGGAAATGTCATCCATCAGAGCATGAATATACCTCCCCAGGATACAGGTTGCATTGGTGGCTTTTAACGCCAGACTGCAGGATGAAAAAATCTTCTTCGACTGCGCCTCTAGCTTCTTTGAATCTCTGTCCCCAGGCACCGTCGGAAAAGAACCAGGCGCTGACTTGGACGAACAGGAGGCCTGCACCACCAAGCTCTCCGGCGTAGGGTGCCTAGATAGGAAACCAGGGTCAGTCGGAGCCGTCCGATACCTCCTGGCCACGGCTCTGTGAGCTGCTGGGGAAGATGCCGGCCTCTTCCACACCTCTAACACCGGATCCAGCAGAGCGTCATTAAATGGTAACAGAGGCTCCGCCGCGGCTGAGGCCGGATGTAACACCTCTGTCAAAAGGTTTTGTTTTGCCTCCACCACCGGCAAAGGCAGGTCCAAAAAACTAGCTGCCTTCCGTACCACTGCATGAAAGGAAGCAGCCTCCTCAGTATATTCCCCCGGGGACGAAAGGTCCCACTCAGGGGAAGTGTCCAGCCCACTGGCCGACTCCAGTCCACGCAGCCCATCACCCGAGTCCTCTAGCTCTCCTTCCTCTAGGGCTCGTTGGTACTCCTGGTCTTCCAATACACGGAGAGCACGTCTCCTTGAATGAAGTCGTTGCTCAATACGCGGAGTCGACAATGCCTCCGCCGAAGTCGAAGATCGGCGCCGATCTTCAGAAGCCACCGACGCCGCATCCGGCGCCACAGGTAACTTCGGCGCCGACGGAAGAGCAACTGCCGCAGATGGACCCACCGGAGTCACAGGCCGAAATCCCGACGTCGACGGGATGGAAATCCCCGGGGCCAATCCTTCTGAAGCCACCGGAGCGGCCACCGGCGCCGACAGTGGCGCCGAGCCCACGTTCCCAAACGGGAGAAAGGGCATAAAGGGTGCCGGCCGAAGAGGCGCAGGATCACCCAAAGAAAAGGCCAAAGGCCCAGCCGGAGCACCCCCTGGAGCCATCTGTTGGAAGATGGCATACATCGCATTCAAGAATGCGGAACTATCGGCTCCAGGGGTGGGAAAAGCCGGATACTGGGGTGCCTGTCTCGGAGGCGACCCCGACGCCGACCTCGGCGTCTGCGCCGGAGAAAACACTTGAGGCTCCAATACCTCAATCACCGACGCCTGTCCAGGTGAAGTTGGAGACGCCGGAGAGGGCAACGGCGTCGAAGGATGCGGCGTAACCGTGGGACTGACCTCCCATGTCTTTCGGCGCCGATCCGGAGACCTGGAGCGAGTCTCCTTTGAATGACGCCGAGATTCTCTACGGCGTCGGGAGTCTCGATGACGCCGATGTCTTGGGGAAGAAGACTTCTTGTGATGTTTCCCCTTTGACTTGGCCATAAACAGCTTCGCCTCACGTTCCTTGAGGGCCTTTGGATTCATGTGCTGACATGAATCACAAGTCGAGACGTCGTGGTCGGAGCTCAAACACCAAAGGCAATCGGAATGAGGATCCGTCACCGACATCTTGCCTCCACACTCACGACAAGGCTTAAATCCAGACTTCCTCTGCGACATTATTTCCACAGCGAAAGACTACGCAGCAAGATATACACTGTAACCGCAAGAGTAACAGTTGCTCCCTCGAAGATAACCGTTTCGAATGCACGGAAAAAAGGGAACTGACGTCCGCACGTCGTCGAGGACCTCTTATTGCCTGTATGACGTCAGACGGCGTCGCGTGGGCTAGAGTGACGTCCTCGTCGACGTGCAGAGACTAGTAAAAAGATTTCCGTCGAATGCTGGCGCCATGGGAGTATTCATGAGGTGAGAATCCACAGGTAGTTGTATCCATCAGAAATATGCTAAATAGGAAGCACTTAAGCCCATATTTGTATTTTTTGACGCAAGCCGGCGCTGGTTTGCGTCAAAAAAGTTCCCGCCGGATAACGCCATTCCTACGCACCAGACGGGCGCCTTATTTAAGGATTGACGTTAGCTGGCGCTGTGGGCTGATCAGAGTAAGAAAAAAATTACTCTAACCAGGCAGCGCCGGCGTAGGGAAAAATGGGGGTTGTGTGTCAAAAATGGTGCAAGTCAGGTTAGAGTAAAAAATCATGGCTCTAACCGGAGTTGCGCCATTTTTTGACGCTCAAGCCCCATTGAAATGACTCCTGTCTTAGCAAAGACAGGAGTCATTCCCCCTTGCCCAATTGCCATGCCCAGGGGACGTCTGTCCCCTGGGCATGGCCATTGGGCACAGTGGCATGTAGGGGGACCCAAGTTAGGCCCACCATGGCACTTTAAAAAATAAAACAATTATACTTACCTCGGATGGGTTCCCCCCCATCCATGGGTGCCCTCCAGGGGTGGGATAGGGTGGCAGAGGGTGTCCCTGGAGCAGGAAAGGGCACCTCTGGACTGCTTCCATGGTCAGAGACTAGCTCCTATAGTATGCCTTCCACTGGAATGCCAGAAGCTGTTTTGTTTTTACAGCTGCTAAGCTTTGTAGGTCAATGAACCAGTGAAGAGAGTATGCTATTACCTTTATAGAATGCAAACAAACACCCCTGGCCCATCTGCTGCTTGCCCAGGGGACTAAACAGACAGTGTTTTCTGTTTCCACTTCAGTCTGCTTTTAAAGTTGGTAATGAGATTCGTTCTTCTAACACAAAAGAAAGCACCTTAGCACAAAGGTTTTTATTTCTTTTGGAAATCTACTGATACTTTGCAGTAGTTAACAGTTCTAGTAAGTTTTCTTTTTAAATGAATTTCTGTTAAATGCTTATGTACTGTGAGCAAGCATTCCTTTGATCTCTTGTATTGTGCTTTCCACTACCTACAACACTTAAGCAAAAGTTGGAGAGCTCAGTTACTTTTGTTTATTGTTTGACAATTGAATATGCTAAGTGTTGCCCTTCTGTATTTAATACAATAATCATATTGTTTTGAGCTTTGTTTGTAAGAAGTAATTTTTGTGGCTAAATCAAATTCAAATCAATGTTTATAAAGCACAGCTACTCACCCATAAGGGTCTCAAGGCACTGAGGGGGTTTGTCCTCTGAGCTTCAGTTGAAGAGCCAGGTTTTAAGGTCCTTCCTGAGCTGATGAGGCAATGGTGACTGCCTGAGGTGCAGGGGCAGGGTGTTCCAGCTCTTTGCCGCGAGGCAGGTGAAGGATCTTCCACCAGCCGAGGTCTTCCATATGCGGGGGTACGGTGGCTAGTGCTTGTTGAGCAGAGGGGAGAGGTCTGGTGGGGGAGTAGAAGGTGATGCAGTGGTTGCGGTAGGCAGGTCCCAGGTCGTGGAGGTCCCTGTATGCGTGTATGAGGAGTTTGAAGTTCATCCTTTTCTCGATAGGAAGCCAGTGGAGGTCACTTAGGTGACTGGAGATGTGTTCACGGTGGGGAGTGTCCAGAATGAGTCTGGCGAAGGCATTTTGCATGTGCTGTAGTTTCTTCAGGTTCTTCTGGGTAGTGCCAGTGTACAGGGTGTTGCCATAGTCGAGTCTGCTTGTAACCAAGGCGTGGGTCACGGTTCTGCAACAGTCCCTTGGGATCCATTTGTAGATTTTCCTGAGCAGTCGGAGAGTGTAAAAATAGGAGGATGCGACTGAGTTGACCTGGCGGGTCATGGTGAGCGATGAGTCCAGGATGAAACTGAGGTTGCGTGTGTGGCCAGGAGTCGTTCCAGGTTGATGTGGAGGGTCCCAGGATGAGGATCTCGGTCTTGTCAGAGTTTAGCTTGAGACATCCAGGCAGAGACGACTTCCATCCTGTTGTGGAAATTCTTCTTGGCAGTTGTGGGGTTTTCAGTCAGAAAGATGTTCAGCTGGGTGTCATCGGTGTAGAAGACAATGTTCAGCCCCTGGTTCCTGGCAAGGGATGGGAGTGTAGATGTTGAAGAGTGTGGGGCTCAGGGAGGAGCCCTCTGGAGCTCCGCAGCTGATCTCCGTAGGTTCTGACAGGTAAGGCAGGAGTCTGACTGTGGGTTCTGCCAGACATGAAGGAACGTATCCTTTGTAGGGCCTTTCTGCAGACACCGACTGCGTGGAATCTGGAGCAGAGGGTGAGGGGTGAAACCGTGTCAAAGGCGGCCAATAGAACCAATAGGATGAGGGTTGTTGTATGGCCGTAGTCAAGGAGTGAGCGGATGTCATCTGTGGCGGCGAGGAGGGGGGTCTCTGTGCTATGGTTGCTCCTGAAACCTGATTGCGAGATGTCCAGAGTGTTGTCTTCGATGTGCTTACGGAGCTGTTTGTTGATGGCCTTTTCGATGACCTTGGCTGGGAAAGGCAGCAGAGAGATGGAGTGGTAATTCTTGAGGTCCAGAGGGTTGGCCGTGTGTTAGGGCTAGGGCCTCCTATTTCCTCATGACAGTGTCCTCCTTCCCAAAAGCCTGAGTTATCCTAAGGAAACCTTTCAGGCAGTGATCCTTCTTATGCTAATCCTAAATCTGCTTTGGGCTTTTGTCAGCTACTTCACTGGACGGGTTATTTTGGAAACTGCACAGACCTGACAGACTCTAGGCGGGTTGTTTTAGGTGGACCTCTGACTTTGGATCTGATGAGTCAAGGAACACAATAATAACCTATCTACAAATCTTTATTATACACTACTTTAGAGTAACAAAAGTGGAAAGCAACTATTGCATTGATGATAAGAGCATTAGTATGAGCAAATAATAAAAAATACATTGCTAGGAAAATAACTAGTCTCCTATTAAACTTTAACAGAATCAGGTCATTTTATTTTGCCACTGTGTTGAAATGCATTCAACTCTTTTTCCCCTCTACCCCCCCTTCCAATATCTTTTTCCACTACCATAGTGGCTTCCTCACTCCAACAGTGTATTCAGACATAGGTAGAGGGGGAAATTCATGCTACAGAGCCTGTGGCAGTGCACCAGAAAGAGATAGTGTAAAATAAGGGTCCAGTCAACTTCCTCCCAACCCCCATTCCATTTGTCAGAAAACCAGCCCTTAATTTTGACAGGCCTATGGAAGTCACTCAACATGCATTCAGTTACTCTCATCCAGCTAGCATGAGGGTTCTCATCTTTCCATCACAGATGTCTAACTTTAATGGGTGTTTATATGGTTGTTGCACTACCACAGCTAGCACTCAGAGACCCTCACCTGGCCCCCATATATGCGCAGCCTGCTCTAAAGACCCTCTGCTAACACTGAACAGATCATCAGCTAGTCCTTGCACTTGCATCCTACACTGTCCCTCAGTTATCTTCAATTAACTTTCAGAACAACTGAGGTGGCACATATACCTGTGTTGCAGGCACTTGGTCTGTTTACCGTCTCTACTGGGCCTCTGCCTCAACCCCAACATGTCTACAACACACGTCTCTTTATGCTGGCCTGCTGAGGACTGGAGGTGCCAAGACAGCCAGAGAGGCCCTCACCTAACTCCGGAATTTATTAGTTAGCTATTAAATACCTTAACCCAGCCATCGCAGACCCATGGTCCCACCATAACAACCATAGAAGCTTCTCATACCGCCTACAAAAGCTCTAAGAGCCTATCACCTAGCCCGGAAGAGCACCTCAGCTGGCCCTCTGACCTCTGCTGACCCAAGCTAATCTCAAAGTATGCTGATCCTGACATCAACAGAGTGATAGTAATGTGTTGCAAAATGTCTTTTCTATATTGAATTACAGCAAGGACTAGCTGTGATCACCTGCAGTGTGGCTATCTATCTCCATGTCACATCATATATCAGTGATTTTACGTATGTTGTTTTTTGTCACAGCATACTTCATGTCACCCATGTTGTCAATGATGGTGTCATTTGTGAAGTCACAACCAGTGTATTGTGGAATCGAAAGGTGCAAATTACACTGTGAATGGCTGACTTCAACTGTTTTATAAATTGAATCATATCATTAGCATTCATTCAAATGATGTTTTTTCTGAATTTGTTAAAACATGCGGCTCCTGCTGTTTTATGTTTTTCAGTCAGTATTTGCAGCTGTATGTTACACTTCATGAATCCCAATACTTGCTTTTGATGAGTCCAGTGAGCACTGAGTTCTTGGTTTGGTCTTTGACTATTTCCTGTTCTCAAGCCTGTGCACCTAATGAACACAGTGCTCTGTGCCATCTGAGGAGAGGCTGTGATAATTATCTTTGCACTGCATACAGTCCACCCTACCTACAGTGACTGCAAAGCAAACTTTTCACTGCATGGCTATATCACTGTCAAATGGTACTGTTAACTGTGCTTACCATGTGTGAAGTATTTACAGGTAGTACTGAAGGGATTAGGAAAATAATAGGATTATAGTGTAGAGCTATGTTAATGTTATATCACCTGAAGCTTGGCTTAAAAGAAAAAAATGTAAATATTGACTTTGGAACTTTCGCAGATATTTGGCTAAACAGAGCTACATTTTAATCGGAGAACTGGATACTTTCGAGTAGAGCTGCCTAAACATCAACATAGAAAAAAACTGAATTCCTGAACTTCAGGAACAAGGGCTTTCCATGGGACTCCTCCTGGTGGCTAACATACCTGGGACCCAGGCCTACCTCCATCAACCATGCCAAAAACCTCAGCACGATCATGGAAGACAGACTCACGATAGGAAAGCAAATGAATACCGACACCTCCTCCTGCTTCTTGATCCTACATATGCTATGAGAAAAATATTCAATTTTCTCCCACCAAAACCAAACACGCAGTAATCAAGGTCCTCATCGCCAGCAGACTGGACAATGGCAACACACTCTTCGCTGGCATCATGAATCAACTCATACTAAGACTCCAGACCACCAAGAACACTGACACCAGACTCATCCTCAACATCCCCCACAATGCACATATCACACTGAACTTCAGAGAGCTACACTGGCTACCAATCCAGAAGCAATGCCAATTCAAAAGCCCTCCACAAAGATGGACCTACCTACCTCAACCATTGCCTCAACTTCTACCATCATAGCAGGCACTACGCTCAGTATCACTCCACCTTGTGCAAATATCCCACATTCCCAGAGCAAGTCAGGAGGATGCTCCTTTTCCTACATCACCACCAAATCCTGGAATGACCTTCCACACCACATAAGGACCTCTCCATCCCTTCACAAATTTCACAAGAAACGGAAGACCTGGCTATTGAACTAGGAGCCAGATCTGTCTCTTCTCCAGCACCTAAATACTTATCAGGGGATAAGCACACTCTACAGATCCTCATAATCTAACAATGCATAGCTGCTCCAGGAATCACCACATTAGTTTCTGATGGCTTTGTGTGAATTGGGTGATTTTTTCATGGAAGAAGCCAGAGATGTTGTTGCAGAGTTCTCGTGTAGGGGTGATGGTGTTGGTTGCGTCTGCTGGGTTGCTGAATTCCTTGACAATGGTGAAAATGCCCTTGCAGTTGTTGGAGTTAGATTTGATGCTCAGGTTCAGGGCCTTTATCTTGGTCTTTCATTTGATAGTGATACTGTATAAGTATGGCCTTTTAGGTGTTTCATGAGGTGGTTCCTCTGGTGGTTCTCCATTTACTTTTGAGTTGTTTGCAAAATACCGGTGCTTGGATTGCCTGAGGTCAGTGTTGTACCAGCCATCTTGTTTCTCAGACCTTTTGAGTTTGGTGTTTTTCAGGGGCACCAGGGTTTTGGCAAAGGTGGAGATAAGTTATTTGTGTCATTGATGAGGTCGTTGGTGGGTTCTGGGTAGTTTAGTTAGAAGGCGTTGAGCCATTCTGTTTCTGTAACATTCCTCAAGCAGTGGCTTTGGGTTTTACAAGACTCCATAGGGGAGTTCTGTGGGCCTGTTATATTAGAGTGGATGAAGGAGTGTCCGCCCATCTGAGTGGAGAGATGTGCCTGACTTTAACCTTGGCACTGGAGGAGAAGAGGAAGTGAGGGGGGTCCGGCAATGTGGGTAGGGCCTTGTACGAGCTGGATGAGGCTGATGTTCTGTAGACTTTTGAGCAAGTCCGTGGAGTAGAAGTCCATGTGCTCACCAAGATGAAAGTTGAGATTGCCTAGGAGTATGAAGTCTTTGGTGCCCATGCCAAAGGAGGTGGTGAGGCGGGTGAAGAAGTTGCTGAAGTTGGTGCGAGGTGCCGACACCAGCAGGCTTGGGTGCCTTTGATAGTAGTTTTACTGTCTGTCTAAAGCTTGAAGTGCATGTGTTCCATTAAAATGAGATTCTATGTCAGTATAGGAAGTACACTTGATGGTGTCTCTGTGGATGATGGTAAGTCCTCCTCCTCGTTTATGAGGTCTGTCCTGGTGCAGGATTTTGTATCCAGTAGGGATGGCTGCGGCAATGTCTGTTGCTAATGTGAGGCTTAGCCAGGTTTTTAGTAAGGAAGAGGAGGTCCGGTGCGCTGAAATTGATGAGGTCCCAAATCTCTCTGGAGTGCTTGCTGAGTGAGCAAGTGTTGAGGGTAAGTGAGTGCTGTTTTGTGGGGTGTGGGTGGGGTGCTGTGTGAGTGCAGGTCTTCAGATGTGGCTTGGTGAGGGTAGCAGTGTGTGTGGGCAATCGGAGCGGGTGTGTGGAGGTATGTGTAGTAGCAATGTGAGCAGACAAAGAGGCCCACCATGCACTAAGGTGCCGCCCTGCAGCAGTGTTTATGGTGAAGTCCAGGGGTGAGGAGATGGCGTTTATCAGCGATGTCACTGTGGGAGGCATTTGGACCAGGGTTTCTGTCACTGTACATGGTCCTGGTGCAAATGGGTGCAGGAGGGGTTGCCTTTGGTGTGCCGCTGGTGCACCGGCGGAGGGGCCACTCTGTGGTCTATATTAAGTAGAGTTTTGTTTGGAGTGTGGGAGAAGCACTTGGAGGCAGTGGGCGGGCTCAGCAACAGCTGGAAAGTCCAGAGGGAGGAGCAAGGCACGAAAACATGATTGACACAAGTGGGGGGGGGGACAAAAACCGACAAAAGAAACCAAGATACAAAAGGAAGCAATAAGAGGAGCAAAAGATGCAAAAAGGCACAGTTAAGAGAAACAAATAATTGAAAAAGGAGGAGTTAAAAAGAGGCATGGGCAGATAGAACAGATGGCTCAAACAAAGAGTAGTTACTGAGTCGAGGGCAGAT
Source organism: Pleurodeles waltl (assembly GCF_031143425.1). Taxonomy (NCBI): domain Eukaryota; kingdom Metazoa; phylum Chordata; class Amphibia; order Caudata; family Salamandridae; genus Pleurodeles; species Pleurodeles waltl. The sequence goes on from NC_090436.1 coordinate 967,689,816, forward strand.
GGAGCAGCTAACAGGAAAAATGGCAGGAGGCAGACACCAACACAAGTCAGAAGGGAAAGGCGAGGTCAAGGTTGCACTGAAGCAGAAGAGAGATATCTGGGCACCTACTTCCAGGACTATGTTAATTTATTGTTAGTACTACATCTTGCATACAGTTGCACTGCCAATCCACAACTAAAAAGGATTTCAACTGCCTTATTCTAGAAATGCTTCATATCACAATGCAGCCGGTAATTCCTTAGAGATAGCTATCAAAGTGCAGACTGTAAGATAATTAAAAAATGATAAACATACGGAAAACAAAGGCAAGAAAGTACGTATTAATTTCATTACATGTTTGCTAGTAAGGGACTTTCATTTACACTCCTGTGCATAATCACAATAGGGTCAACAGTCCAAATGTGAGTGGATTCTTTAAGGTCAAGACACTAAGTCATATTGGGATCCAAGAAAAAGTTAATTGACTTTCACATTCATCAGTCAATGATGATGAATAATTCATATTACAATATATCAGCCAGACAGTTATCAAAATCTTGTTGCTATATAATATTTTAAAAGCAAATAACACTTCATCAATCCAAAGGGATGTCAAACGATCCCATACTTCTCATCTAGAGTAATCTTTCCTATTCCTGTCTTTGTGCATTATACAGCTGCACAGACTCTCCCCGCAATGCAGGCATCCCTTATTACCTAACTGCATACCCACAACCCTTCCTATTACCAAAAAAAAGTGAAACAATGACAGACATAATCCATTAATTGACAATCACAAAATCAAAGGATACATAAAGAAAGACACACACAGAAAGCAGAAAAGCTATCATTTAAAAAATACGTATATTTCACTGTCATGGTTTTGACCCACAGAAGTAAGTGTTCCAAAATCCAATGTGAACTTTTAGCCCTCCCACCGCCTATTGGCATCATGTTAGTTGGCATCTGTTCTAATAAAAGGTAAGGTGCTGATTATCACTATTGTGTTGTGTCTTAACAGAATTGGCTCTGGGGTAGAAAAGGTTTCCATTTGTAATTGTCGTGACATGTTGTAGAATGCACATCTCCAATTTGCATGTCATACTCTAGATCTATTTTTCTTTCACAAGCCTTCATAATATATACCTACTGGAAGCTTTGTGCAATATACTTGCCATTGTTCCAATTTCTGCAACCCCTTAGTTGAATGTTTCTTATTGCTCGTTAAGGGCTAAATCACCTCTATGAAATACAGTGTGTGTGTTAACTCAACCAAATTTGATCTAACACATTATTTATGTGGGTTAGGAGACTGAGTCCCGAAGTACCACATAATGGTGGCAGTTTTCTTTAAGTAATTGCAGGAAAGGGAGGTGCTATTGTGCACTGGTCTGCATCAGTATAAAAATGCCCTAGTGCCTGGTAAGAATATGGCAAATTTCATGATCTTTAATGAATCGAGCAGACACTGTTGGTTCAAACCTTTCGCTCAAAAGGTGTTTTTTGCTCTTATTGTCTGTTTACACCGTTCTTTAGAAGCTACAGTCTACTTAGATGTAGCACCCTCTCAAGAACCTAACTGATACTATATGGGATAAAGTACTCCCTGCTGTATATCATGTGGATACTGCAACATCCCAAGTCACCTATTATAAAGAAATTACAGACAGCTTTTTATACTGGGGTTGCACAATCATTTTTATTACAAACTTCTTATAACTTCTATTTAAAAAACGTGCCATGATTAAACGTGATTATGGAACAAGTCTGTCTTTGGACAGGCAGCCTGGTGCTTCGTCCTAGAGTTGGAGCAGTATAGTTCGTAAGTGGCATTAGGTACACAAATACATACATAATGGAACACAAACCTTGCAAACACAAGATCAAAAATCGGGGGCCAAAACCTTCATTTGCGTCTCTTAGCCACCTGTGGCATCACCACAATAGACAGCCAAATTGACAATGATACTTTGAGACCTTTTGAGGCCCTACACATCAAGGTCCAGCTATAGTTCTCCCAGTGCTGGAAGTACTATCAGTTGAAACGTTGCCTAGATTACTTACTTCAAACAGGTCCACTTAAACGCCAGGAGTTTCGGATACTATCTTACATAACGAAATGGGGCAGGGCCAAAGGAGTAGTCTCAGGCTTATATGACTCTGATATTTCAACACTCTGTGGAGGTCATTCTTAGAACTAATGGCAGCTGGCAGGTACTGTTGGGAGTGGAGTTCTTGAATGAGGCCACAGTAAAGATCTGTATTCTTAGGCATTGGTGGGTGTCTGGGAACCCTACCTAATCCTAATGGATGACGAAGCTCCTCCAACCTGCTGCGCTCAACTGTATTAGATATAGGCTTCTGGACCAGATCACTATGTTTGAGAGAATCTTGGGACCTTGTGTGGAATATTGTACATGTATTCCCCTCCCTCCCCATACCTGCATCAAGCCATACAATGTCTAATATCCCATGGGGCAACTCATGAATTGTGATCTTTTACCCATCACTCCCTGGCCTCAGTTGCAATTTCCATGGTTTGCTGCTATCGCCTGACTGGCAGACCTACATCGCTAGTAAGAGCATTTGAACATATCACGTTTCCAGGTTCTGGCACAGAGTGCTGTTCACATATCCTCCTCCCACCTCCGATTTCAAACCCATTCCTTCTCATCAGCCACCCACACCGTTTTGTTGGTGCTTTTCACCATAAAGGGCGAGGCTGATGGATCAGGGCTACGCGTGAGTCTTTAAAGATGAGAGCCCTAAACACAAATAATGTAAACCCAGAGAATACGCATGGGAAAATCCACAGAAAATAAGATGTGAAACGTTTTAAGATTCAATACAGAAAGCAAAGCAACATTGGTTAGTCAATTCCAAATATTCAAAATGCAAATACATGTAAAATATTATTGGCAGTGGAAAGTAAGCCCTAATCTAGTCAATAACCACTACCGATTACAGTCTAGCGCAAAGCAAATGAGAGTCATGGAGCATTTGTCCTATGGACTGATCAAGTAAGGCACAAGAAAAATAACATGACATCTAAGTGCAGATTAATAGACCAACCTGGGAGTCTGCTGTCAAAAAGGGTTGATAAAATACCATGGGCCAGATGTAGCAAGATATGATTTTGTGACTCGGAAATTGCGAGTCGGTGCGACTCGCAATTTCCGAGTTGCAAAATCATATGCAGAATGGTGTCTCAGACACCTTCTGCGAATCGCAAGGGGGTCGCAAAGACCCACCTCATTAATATAAATATTAAGCCTTGCGATTCCCTGCACTCACAGAGATGGTGGCCTGCTGGAGACAGCAGACCTCCATGTCTGTGACTGCTTTTTTAATAAAGCAGGGTTTTTTTTTTGTATTGCAGCCCGTTTTCCTTAAAGGAAAACGAGTTGCAATACAAAAGAAAAAATGAAACCATTTGGTTTCGTTTTTTCAGAGTAGGCAGTGGTCCATTGGACCACTGCCTGCTCTGAAAAAATATTTATGGCGACATTCACAAAGGGGAAGGGGTCCCATAGGGACCCCTTCCCTTTTGCGAATGAGTTAGCACCCACTTGACATGGGTGCTAACTGCGAATTGCTTTGCGACCGCGTTCAGGGTCACAAAGCAATTCTGCATCGCGGTGCGAATCGCAAATAGGAAGGGAACATCCCTTCCTATTTGCGAGTCGCATTCCCATTTTGCGAGTCAGAACCGACTCGCAAAATGGGAATGTGCATCGCGATGCATGTTTTGCATGGCGCAAACTGCGAATTTCGCAGTTTGCGCCATACAAAACACTTCGTACATTCGGCCCCATGTCTCGTATCTCAGATGGTTAGCCTTTATACACTTTCAGCTAGGGAAACTGTGCAGTCACAGTGGTCTGACAGAGAAAGTAAGATTTAACTATTCAATAATAAAAACAGAAAACACATCACATGGTAAAATGACATTTTCTCTAAATTATGGAATAGTCCTGTATTATGCCCTACAATAGAAAACAAAATCAAATAAAAAATAGTGTTATTTGGCTATTGTCTTGTGTTTTCCTGTGCTGGAGCAGCTTACATTGGGCACTGTGATTTACTGAATATTGATGTTGCGTAGATTGTCACATTACTTGTTCGTTTACGTCAACAAAAATAAAATTAATGAAGATAATCTAAAAAATAAACAGTTCTGGTATTAACAGCGTATACAAGTACATATCAAGACAAATAGTTTTTTTTTTTAATAATAAACAGGTGGTGCAGGCAAATTAATGCCGAGCATGTAGCCAGGAACACTGCATAACTGTAAAAACAATTTTATTCACGCATTATCTACAGTATCAATGTGAAAAGAGCTAAATTCAAACTAGTTATATAACGGTTACATAGCGTTACACACAAAAGTTTTTCTCATGAGAACGTCATGCACTAAAAGTGCTGAGCAATGAGATTTTTTTTTTTTATAATTATAAAAGTTTTGCAATGCACAGTTGTAACCAAGATGCTTATGAATGATACCATGGAATGTCACTGATGTGACATCAACAAAATACCAAATCATAAGGGCAGATTCTATGGTGCAAGGTTGGTCATAAGCATAGAAGGGCAGGGTAAATCCAAATATTCAGGCTGAACGTAATTGAACGCGGGCCGGCTAAAGGAACCAAACTTGTCCCGCTATAAAAGTACCTTGTGTGGAGTATTGCGTAGACGTTGAAGATCCGATGCGAGGGGCATAGGGGATGGTGTGAAGGTGATGCATCGGTTCTGATCCGTGCAGTTGGGATGTGTCATCATCGAGCTGCACAGTTGTTGATGTGATGTCCTAGAGCAGTGTTGCAGTGTGGAACCCTTTGCGATGAAGATGTGTCGGTTCCGACTGGTGCAACAACAGCGATGCATGGATTTTGGTAAAAACAACTGAAGAACCCACTTCCACGGGCCCAGGACTGGATTGGCACCACTTGGCAGGGCAGGACTCGCAGTGGGCAGAGTCCAGTGACTGTAGCAGAGTTGAGTGAAGTCTTTGATGTCCCTGAGACTTCAGATAAGGAGGCAAGGCAGCAACCCCTTGGAGTCACTTTGGTTCTGAGGATGTAGAAATGCAGGCCCAGTCCTTCTCACGCCCAGGCAAGGAGGGCAGGAGTCCAGCAAAGTCCAGCAGAGTTCCAGTCCCTTCAGCAGCACAGCAGTCCTTCTACCTGGCAGAATGTCCTCCGGTCCAGAAGTGTACTAATTTAGTAGGGTCACAAATCCAGTTCTTATTCCCAGTGGTGCCTTTGAAGTGAGGGGACTTCAAAGAGAGGCCTTTGAAGTGCACTAAGTTTTTGTCCTTCCTGCCCCGGCTCCAGACATACTACAGGGGGTTATGCAGCTCTATGTGTGGGGACAGGCACTGTCCATTGAAGTGTAAGTGTCAGATACTCCCTCCCATTCTGCCCTGGATGATCTATCTAGATGCTAATGGCTTGTTAGGATGTGGATGGCCCATCAAGCACACCTTAACTCCCTTTGTGTGTGGCTCCTTCGAGGGAATGCACAAAGCCCACTTGTCACCTACCCCAGATGTGTATTCAGAAACAGGCAGAGACACTAGATAATTTAAGGTAAGAAAATGCCAACTTTCTAAAAGTGTAATTTTCGGAATTACAATTTAAAATCCAACTTCACCGTGGGTTGTGATTTTGAATTGTGATTCCAGAGACACCAAACATGGGGGTTCCCATCTCATCCCAATGAGAAATCACACTTCTAAAATGTAATAAGGCAATTCCTTTGTTATATCTGTGGGAGAGATAGGCCATGCAGTAGTGAAAACAAATTTAAGTTCTTCAGTACCTGGACATGTAAAACTGAAAAGTACATGTCACATTTTTTTTAATACACTGACCCTGTCCTTGGAGCTGTCTAGGGCCTACCTTAGGAGTGACTTGTATGTATAAAAGAGGACGATTTGGGCCTGGCAAGAGGTTTGACTTACCAGGTCAACATGGGTGTTTAAAACTGCATACAAGCTCTGCAATGGCAGTCCTGAGCCATGTTTAAACTGCTACTGAAGTGGGTGGCAAAATCAGTGCTGCATGTTCATCAGTAGCATTTAATTTACAGGCCCTGGACACATGCACTTTACTTGTGACTTAAAAATAAATTAAATATGCCAATTGTGGATACGCCAATGGTATCATGTTTTAGGGAAAGAGCACATGTACTTTAACCCTGATAAAGTGTCCAGAGTCCTAAAGCCAGCAAATACAAAGTCAGTAAACAGGAGGTCAGAAGACAAGAAGTTTAAGGGCAACCAAACCAAAGATGCCAGGCCTAACAGCTTCCATGATATTAAACTGTAATTTGACATAGAAACAATAACAAGAATCTCCTGAGGGGAAGTTGGCTTCACTATAGTCAGCCTTTTCTTTCTAGTCAAGACCCAGCATCGGTTTTTGTGATACACTGGTGGCGCATTGTTCAGACCTATATCTACAAGGCCACGCGAAGCCACTTTGTGTGGCTTTTCATGGCCTTGTAAATATGGTGTAAGGCAATGCAGCGCAAGTCACTGCACTGCCCGACACTGCACCGGGGGGCGTTCCATGGTAATTGTGGTGGGTTTTTCCATGCAACATCCATGGGTTTTGACACATTCCCAGATTTACAAGAATCTGTAAAGCTGGGAATGAGTCAAAACTGGACAGGGCAGGCGCAACAAGGAGGAATATATTTATTTCTCCTCAGTGTTTCCTCTTTCTATGTGTGAAGAGGAAAATGCTTCCCAGGATTGTTTTGGTTCAGGAAGGTGCCCCTTCGTGCACCAAAACAATCCTGCTGACAACGCAGACTCCCTTGCACCATGGTGCAAGGGTGCCTGCGTTGGCGCTAGGCAGCAATTTGTGCACCAGCACTGGGGGAAAGGACAGAAATGCACTGTATCTTGTAAATGCAGTGCATTTCTGCCCTTTTGAATTGGCGTAGGGCAGCATAGCAGAACGGTTTGTTGTGCTGCCCTAGGCCAATTCCTTGTAAATATGCCCCCTAGTATGATGCATGAGCACTGAAAACACCATTGGTTGTTAGACCGTCTTTTTTAATCTAGATCTTTGTCCTTCCTCGCACCTTGGTTAAAGGTTTTCAAGCCTTTCACTGACCAAAACGCTTGTCAGCATTTTGTTTGTCAAGGAACGCAATTCAGTGATGAAAAGAATGTGCGGGAAACGGTCATTGAAAATTGTGAAATATTCTTCTACTATTGAGCAAAGGAATTATGAATGAATAATCCGATCCCCTCTGATCCAATAATAAAGCCTTTTCCATCTGCATCCTAAGGGGCATATTTGTAGTGCTCTTGCGGCGCATTAACGTCATTGTTTTTTACGTTAATGTGGCCCAACGAGGCCGAAATCCCTGCGCCTTATTTACAGGGTGGCGCAATGCATGCATCGTGCAGCCCTGTAACCCTTTGCCCTACATTATGCCTGCACCTCACATAATGTATGCAAAGGGGGCATTTCCCCATTTGGGGAGCCGGAAAAATGGCATAAGGATATCTATGAGATTTCCCTACGTCATTTTTTACAGCACTTTTAACACCTGCTCAAGTCCTGTACTCTGCAGGAGTAGCACCAATATTTTTGCGCTACTCCTGCAGAGTACATCAATAGTGTCATGAAAAATGATGCTATTTCCCCCTACCGGGCGCCATGGAGCGCCGTATTTTAAAAACGGCACACACATGGTGGCGGTAGAGGGGTGCTAATGGGCACAGGGAAAGTGGCGCTGCACAGAGTGCAGCGCCACTTTCCACAAATCTGCCCTTAAGTTTTTTTAATTGCTTCATATCGAGAATATTCTCCATCCACTTTCAATTCAACTTCCATTCTTGTTCTTGGAGGCGAGTAGCACCCGATACCATCGCTGCTGAAGCCAGTGCTCTTGAAGCAATGCATTGAGTAAGCTAATATAAGAATGCTGTTTTTTTCCCACTACTTTTGTTTTGAAGACACCAGCGTTTTGATTTTTTTTCTCCAAAACTTTGTTTTCAAATAGATAATAAGTAATACCATCAAAGATGAGGTTAGTACAACGGATTAACGTGAGGCAAATATGGATTCAGAGCTCTAACAAGGGTTTTGTTGCATGTAGATCGGACACAACACAGGGAGGAGAAGCACTTCACCAATAATAATTCTACCACACATTGAGTGGTGTGAAGAAATATGTCCTTGTAATAAATGGATCCATGACAGCATCAGCCACCATCCAGGTCGAGAGTCAGAAGGCAACTGCCAAAGAATCCTCTAACACTCTGGAACCTGCACAGCAGCTGATGTAGTAAAGGTTATACATACAAGCACATAAATGAACAACAGACTTATTTGAAACATAAATGTAACAGTGAAAACTATATTACAGAACAAAGAGAGAAGAGAACATAACATATTACATCATACCTCCTCCCTCAAAAGACAAAGAAATAAGGCTCAAAACACATTTCGATAACATGTAATACAGCGAAACAAATTTCCTAAATCAAATTCAATGTAAAACAAAATCTTTATATTTTGTTGGGAATGTTACCACACAATTACTGCTTGTGCATGTTAGCTCGCGTGCTCCATTGTCTCTTTCCGTTACATCAGAAGCAAGATGCTCAACACCATCAGTAATGCTTGTCTCTCTAGGAGACCGGGGAATGCCATCACCCTTTCCTTCACCATTCTTTTGGACAGTGGATTCCAATTCAATTTCATCGTAGTTTATTTTCCCCTCAATAATATTAGATAATCTACATTTCTTGGATTGACTTATAACCACCACAGAAAAATCAATTGACAACATGTTATCAGAGTTTGTGTTGCAGTCTCTGTTAGAATAAACTTTTCTAAAAATTTCAGCTTGAGAATTAGAAATCAGCACAATACAATTTCTATTCCACCACCCCTTTCCTTCTAACAACACTAAAGCTTTGGTGACTTTCATGACCTTCACTGGCATGGAAAATTTTGATTCTCCTTTGTGAACTCCTTGTGGTTTCTTGATTAACACCCAATCTTGTACACTGATTTGAGTATCTTTAACACTATTTCTGAGATCACAGTTGTTTTTTTGTACTAGTTGTTTCTCTAATACTCTGTGTTGCAATTTGTCCAAGTCAGTATGTACGGTTTTGTATCTGTTTAAAAGGATATGAGACAACCATGAAGGCATCAATTTAGACCTTGCTTCTCTTCCCCTAAGAAGAATGAAAATAGAATTTCCTGTAGTACAATGAAGTGTGGTGGAATATGCCCACATTTTCTCTTGTAGAAAACAAAATACATCAACGTTAGCGGCAATCGCTGTTTGGGTTTCCTCTTTCAGGATACGGATGGCTCTTTCCACCAACTCCTTGCCGGGCTATATAAAGCTACTAGAGAATGTTTAATGTTGAATTTCCACACAAAAATTCCATTTTTTTGGATATGAAATGCACTCCATTGTCTGTGACAATCACAGATGGGACACCTTCTGTTAAGAAGGGTTTTTCAAGAAATGCTATCACAGATTCAAAATTTACAAATTCTACAAATGAATAATATATACATTTAGAGAAGTAGTCCACAGCAACAATTAAATATCTCATATCTCTGGGCAGAAGATTAAAAGGTCCAGAGAAATCCATGGCTATTTTTCCCAAGCCTTATCAGGAAGAGGAACAGTGCACAATGGTTTTTTCTTCCAGTGTTTTGCCTAAAACACCAAAGTAGGAACATCTGTCCACAAAAGCAGATACCTGTTTGTCCAAACCAGGCCACCAGTTGTTCTCTTTCAATCTCTTTCATGTGGCTAAAACTCCAAGGTGCCCCTTGAATGCGATTTTGATAATGCTGTGTCTTAGATCATTAGGTGGAACCAAGACAGTACCCCTCATACAAATATCATTTTCACTTGATAATTTTATTGCTATTTGACAAAAAGTTCTTATTTCACCCATGAGTTTTTTTCTCTGAAGGCCAACCATTTTTATATAACTGAGTACCTGTAATGATGTTTGTCTTTGGACATGCCCAATCTCTAGTCATCCTCTGTAATGATACCATCACATGCTAATATTGCATCAACCAGACCATCCACACATACAGTATCCTGATCCTTTCTATTAGTGACTGAATGTGGCAAAGGTATATGTGACAGGCAGTCTGGCCAAACATTCTTTCCACCACTTACATAATTCACTTGAAGGTCATATTCCTGCAATTTAGAAAGTAATCGCACAAGATTGGCAGATGCCTTCCCCAAACCATTTCCACTCAGCAGAAATACTAGTGGTTTGTGATCAGTGTATATATTACAACTGCTACCGCATATATATGTTCTGAACTTTAGTACTGCCCATATGCATTCTAGTGCCTCCCGTTCAATGGTGCTATAGTTACTTTCTGCCTCTGAAAGTGCCCTGGATGCAAATGCAACTGTGTTTTCCTGTCCATTGATCCACTGTCCAAAAACAGCACCAAGCCCTTTAAGGTTGGCATTCACAGTAATGAAGGATTTACCTGATGAAACAAAGGATTTCAAAGCAGGTGCAGATAATACTGTTTGCTTAATGTTCTCAAATACACTAGCTGCCTGGCTGTCCCAAACAAAAGTATTGCCTTTTTTGAGTGGTACCCTGAGAGGTTGATCTGTTTACGCATAACCAGGAGCAAGTCTGGCGTAATATTCACAATGTCCCAAAAAAGAACGTAACGCATCCTTATATGTAGGAGGTGGAGCATTCTTAATCGCTTCTAAATTTTAAAAATGGTATTGTGCCTTCAGCTGAAATAGTGTGACCTAAATAGTCCAGTTTATCAACCATGAGTTTGCACTTCTCAACTTTAACAGTCTTGCCTGAGGACTGCAAGATGAAAAATACCTGCTGTAAAATTGAATATGGTCTTCAGCTGTTTGCATATGTACAAGTATGTTATCCAGAAGTACTTGGACAGTGGCCATTTCCCCAAACAATTAATCCATCATCTTTTGAAAAACACTTGCAGTGGATGCTAATCCAAATGGCAGTCTAAGATATTTAAATGCACCAAATAGGGTCACAAATGTGGTAAAAGCCTGGGAATTCTCACTCAGCAGAATTTGGTGGTAAGCTGAGTGAAGATCTATAATCGAGAAAACTTAGAATTACCCACACTAGTTATCATTTCTTGTATAAGAGGAAACGTATGGCAGTCCACTAATATGTTTTTGTTGAGAGATCTCAGCTCAACACATAACCTGAGATCCCCAGACCCCGTTTTAGTGAGAACAATGGACAAAACCCCCTTTGAAGAATCAGTTTCACAATTATCCCGTCAGAGACCAACTTATCTAGCAAATCTTTCAATTGTTTCCTAATAGATAAAGGTACTGGTCTGACCTTATGTATCCCTGGTAATGCTTTTATTAATTTAATACAATACTCAAAGCCCTTCACAGTTCCAACCTTACCATCAAATGCATTGGGAAATGTATACACCATCTATTCAGGTATTAAATCAGCAGATGTTATAGGCATAATTAAATTGTTCTCTTTTGCTTTAGGTATATCTCCTAATACGATGAGAGTACTATGTCCAGGACGTAGAACTATGCCAAGGTTTGCTAAATCTTTCCAGCCTACAATGTCCCTTCCATTAATGGCGCTCTCGTGCCTTCAGCAACGCTGCAGAGAAATACCCGCTGACGTCGAACCGGAGTGAAACACCCGATCGTAACGGGCAAATATCAACGGCCTTCAGAAAAATGACGACGATGTGGCAGAGGTTTTTAATGAAACCAGAACAAGTACCTTATGTTTCCTTCCCTCAATTCCACGTAGATAAACTCCTGAGCTGAATGGCATGGTATAATGCGAGTATTCACATTTGTCGGAGGATTCACCACATTTTAATGTAGATTTTTCAGCACTCCACTCCTGGTACCATAAACTTTTGCAAGAGCGTACACAACGCTGGGAGAAGAAGCACTTCACCAATAATAATTCTCTCACGCGTTGAGTGGTGTGAAGAAATAAGTCATTTTAATAAATGGGTCCACACAGCATCAGCCACCATTCCAGGTCCCGAGTCATTAGGCAACTGCCAAAGAACCCTTGTAGACTCTGGAACGTTCACAGTAGCTGATGTAGTAAAAGTTAAACATACAAACACTGAGATAAACAACAGCCTTATTTACAATATAATATTAACACAGAGAAAACTATATTACAAAACAAAGAGAATATAACATATTACATTTGGTTGTGATGGTCAGCCCCAAATAACACTCCTTTGCGTTATATTAGGAAAATGCACCTTTACAATGCACTCTTCGCAGACAGCCTTTAGTCTCTAGACTACTTTCTGGAGCTTATACACAGTGCAGCTCCTATGCCACAGGGAAACTTGGACCAGTGTGGTCTCGAGAACGAGATAACAATTAATACTGCTATTCACAAGCAACATCAGCAGAACATGGTCCTGCAACCAGGAGGCTCTGATGTATTTTACCTTGTTCTCATTTTTCAATGCATAGGCATCTATAAATACAGACTCTCATAGGAAGTTCAGAACACTACATCCAGATCGCCCACAAGAGTAACACTGTAGTCCATCCCCTGCACCCTAAAAAAGTCATGTGGAATGGGATGAAATCATAAACTTCAACGCACATGTACTTTCCCCTGACCTTCATCTGAACCATGCTGATGCTTCCACAGGCACAGTGTTTAGTTTTCTTGCTGTGGATGATCCACATTCCATGCCACTACTACATAGTGAATACCTGGTCTAACAACTCCTTCCATGGCTACCATCCCACAATTTTGCCCCACTATACTGTCCAGTGTCTGTGGCACTAGGTGTACATATCCTGCAGGTTGACTGGCCTGAAAGGCACTCTTAGCTTCCCTCAGGACCACGACAGCTGTAGGTTTAGCAGAATGTGGAGTGGCTGGATATGCCCCTATCCTGGCTGGCTGTTACTGAGCAGAAGCATTTGTTGGGGTTCAGTTAGGTATAGAAGCAGGCAACTCGTAATAGGGGCCGGGGAAGGTCACCGCACTACTCATGACCTGATCGCTGGAGTTTGGTGGGCAGTCTTTTCCACCCGCCAAACTCATAATGAGGGCCTTAGTCTTTCTTTTAGCACACAGTCTTTCTTTGGCTGCCAGGTAGGACTTGATCTGCACCCAATTCTACAACGTTACAGCACTTGCTGCACCCATTTATGGTGAAAGACTTTTTGAAATATTATTCGAATTCATTCTAATGACTGCATTTATCATGATGCTTTGGGGCTATTTGAGCTGAAATGTAAGACAGGGTACTCCCTTTTTGAATTGTGTATTTAACGGCTCCCGTGAGCATTTGAGCTGACGAGCTCTGGTGAAGCACCTGTGCGTCTACTGAGTGGTACAAAAACCTGAGAATACGTTTAGGTGGCATTTCAAGCAACCCTGTCTGCCACACTTTGCTCTCCGCTGATGACGGCCGAAAGCCAGAAACACGTGTCCGGAGATACGGCATTCGCAGCACCAACTTATGGTGAAAAACTTTCTACAACGTTACAGCACTTGCTGCACCCATTTATGGTGAAAGTCTCTTTGAAATATTATTCAAATTCATTCTAATGACTGCATTTATCATGATGCTTTGGGGCTATTCGAGCTGAAATGTAAGACAGGGTGCTCCCTTTTTGGATTGAGTATTTAACGGCCCCAGTGAGCCTTTGAGCTGACGAGCTCTCGTGAAGCACCTGTGCGCCTACTGAGTGGTAGCAAAACCTGAGAATACATTTAGGCGGCATTTCAAGCAACCTCGTCTGCCACACTTTGCTCTCCGCTGATGACGGCCGAAAGCCAGAAACACGTGTCCGGAGATATGGCATTTGCCGCACCAACTTATTGTGAAAAACTTTCTACAACGTTACAGCACTTGCTGCACCCATTTATGGTGAAAGACTTTTTGAAATATTATTCAAATTCATTCTAATGACTGCATTTATTATGATGCTTTGGGGCTATTCGAGCTGAAATGTAAGACAGGGTGCTCCCTTTTTGGATTTCATATACATATAGCCCCAACGTCGATCCATCTCTCTTCTATGACGAAATAATGACCCTCTGTCTCACTCTACCAGGATATCTATGGTATGGGGGGTGATCTAAATACTGTACTAGACATCAATGTCAACAGATCGTCACTGACGTCATGGTCCTCCTCTGGTTCAGCTCACACTATGCAAGAATTAATGCAGCAACACATACTAGACTCCATATGTGTCCCTCTAAATGTAAACACTCATGTTTCTTCTCCGTTCACAACTCCCACTCATGGATCGACTACTAGTTGACAACTAATGATGTAGGTGCTACCTGCACCGATCTGTATGCTTCCAAAAACACTGTCTGACCACTGTCCAGTTCTGCTCATTCTCACCTTACCACACAGCCCCGGATCCAGTAGACGATAGTGTTCCCATCACCCTGATAGAGTTTTTCAGGAACAAACTCGGCATGGCATACTGGTCTATTTTTCAATTAATTTGAGTTTTGTGAACAGGTATGCCATCCTTTGGGAAGTTTTAACAACCTCTATATGAACTCACTGTATTCTAAACAATCCAGGACAATACACTCAATTCAAACCATGTCCAATACCCTAGAGCAAACATTGGAAACACTAGAAAATACTTATTCTCACACATACGCCCAAATTCAAGCTGCACTACATCAATACAAAGACAAGAAGACAGTGAGGTTACATACATGGGAAAGTCTGCTAGTGCTAGAAGGTATGGTGAGGGGGAATCGCCTGGGACGCACCTCGGCACATCTTCTAGAGAGTAACTACAAAAGCAGAAACATACTACACGTACGATGAGAGGACAATTCTAGACATATCATGTAAGAGAACATCATGTTCACTTTTGACAAATACTACACTCAATTTTTCAATGCTGAAAGCACTGTTAGCTTGACCCCCCTCAGCGATTACCTGACTGAAGCCACCCTTGCCAGGCTTGAGACACAAGATCACAGAATATTTAATGCACCCTTCTCTGCTGAAGAGGTGAAAAAGATGATCAAATTATTTCTGGAGGGAAGGCATCAGACCTCAGTGGCCTACCATGGGCGTCTCATAAATTTTTTCTGAGGGAGCAGTCCGTGGTGTATCAGACTGACTGTTTTTGGTGGGGGCCGTGGCCGTACTAGTGCAGGCACTGTAACACTATGGTGGCTGTAGTGTTATGCTGCACTGTGAGTCTGCACACTAAAAACCAAAGGGGGCAAGTGCCCCTTCCTTGCCCCCCCTCCAGCGGACGCCTGTGTGGCCTACCTGAATTGTTTTTTTTAATTTGCCTTCATATTGATGTCTAAATTACCAGATGTTTATAGAGGTTCGACTATGTGTCACACTGCCCTTCAATCCTACATGAGTCCATAATCACAGTGTTGCCTTAACTGTGATGAATGTTCCTCCTATTATCGCCTGTTATCCTTCTTCAGCCTTGACACAAAGATTTTCATTAAAATCATTGACGTAGGGTGTATTCCTTGCTGCATGACATAGTTTCTCCTGAGCAGTCTTGGTTCATCCCTGGCCGATCCACATCGGATAACTTACGCACCTTCTTTGCATTCTTTCAACAAGTGGATTAGAACCTCTCAGTTGTGCTAGTGCTACTGGATACCCAGAAAGCATTTGATTCCTTATCATGGGATCACATGTTTGCTAGCCCACTGCAAGGTCTTATCACACAACGCAATACCATAGACATCTCAGGGAAAGTTGCCATGTGCCATCTTGCTAGTTCACAACCCTTTAGCTACTAGCCCTGTCCGAACCTTACCATCCTTGAACCTCTATGTGTTTGTGCAAGGCAGCTCCCAAGAGCTGGTCCTACAGCCTCTCCAATCCTTCCATGTTTTTGTGTGTTTATCACCATCCAGAGTAAAGTGGGGGTAGGATCTGGAAATCACTGATGCCATGTGGGGATACCACTCTTTACAAATACCCAAAAATCTCCTTAAATAGTAGACATAGACTAATGCACTTCAAATTCCTGCATGGAATACATTACACTCCTTCACGGCTGCCTAACATTGGCCTTGCAACTGAACCTAGCTGTCCTTGATGCTGCTGTCCTATACATGAATAGTTCCTCCTGGCTTGGGTTTGCCCTTAATTGCATTTTGAGAATCAATATTCCAAACTCATTCTGTAATGCTCACTATTCCCTTGTCTCCTTCTCCACTCCAGATGCTTTGGATGTGCAGAGGGAGTCTCCTTTGATGTATCTTACTGGTGTGTATACTAATCTATCCTTGTTCCAGAGCGATCTGGGAGGTTGCTTTAATCATCCCACATCTTGGTCCTTAAAAGAAGGTGAGTCCAGGGTCTCGATCTCCCTTGCAAGAACAGGTGAATTATTTGCAGGAGCCAGATTGTTGTTAGGAGTGCAAGGCTGTGGAGAGCTGGAACCCTGCAAGGAGGAGCTGGAATCTCTAACGTAGCTCTGTCCTGGAGTGCAGAGATTTTTGCACGTGGGTCAGGCTCGTAGACTATCACTACAATCCTGCCTTTCATCACCCCAAGGAAGCGCGTCAACCAGGATAAGACACTCTGGAAGTGCTGAAGATCATATCTTCAAGGCAGTGACTCCTCAAATATATTTCTGTCGCCTCTGACCTGCTCCACAGTCTAGGGCATACTTTAATTCAGACTTTTGACCAC
The DNA here is from genome assembly GCF_031143425.1 of Pleurodeles waltl. Lineage (NCBI taxonomy): Eukaryota > Metazoa > Chordata > Amphibia > Caudata > Salamandridae > Pleurodeles > Pleurodeles waltl. The sequence continues at coordinate 967,706,510 of NC_090436.1, forward strand.
AGAGCAACCAAACATGAAAAGTCCAACTCAGCTGTTTCCTGTTCATTAGGGACCCTATTGGCTACCATGACACCAACACGAAATGTGCAGACAACAGCTGGTACTTATAATATTTTCCTCAATACCAAACATTGTACAACCACCAGTCACCCAAACATTCACTCACAAGTTCATCCTCTACTCTTGGATTCCCTTTGTGAACTGAAAAAAAGATTTGTGTAAGTTTGGGCTACTAGCTGGAAGTAAAATGCTCATGGGGAGGGAGGAGTAACTCATCAGCTCATGTGGTATGATTGAGGTTTAAGTAGGAGAGACCAGCAACCCATCAAACTGTCTGATTGACCTACAAGTGAAGTAGGTCCGAGATCTGTTCTTGAGTGACAACTGAATGGTTACGTTAGGGTTGTGTAGTTAGTGATGAATAGATGGTTGACTAAACACTGCTGGTTGCACTTAGAATTCTGGCAAGATATGTGGTGGGTTTCATGTTTAATGTCACTAGACCACTTCCACCCCTCCAACACATTTTTAGTTATCGAAATACTAATAGAATTGTGGTCATTTCATTGGTGATTGTATTGAAGGCATTGAATGTAGTGAGAGATTTGAGTGATGGCATTAGGGCATTTTATAATGGTGGCTCTATTGAAATTTCATAGGTGATATTGTTGTCATTAAATAAGGATTTGGGCATTTTATCGGTGGCTACATTGCATGCATTATCTGGAAGATGCATTGACGAATTCATGGGTAATGCTTTGATATCATGTATGACATTGGTTTGTGGCTGTTATGGGTCATAACTTTATGGTTACATCATGGAAGCAAGAAGTTGGGCACTTCATAAGTAACAGCAGGCTTACCCAGCTTTTTACCCTTCTATGTTTGATGAAAATGAGTTGTAGATGAGTTGTTTTTATAGCTTGAAACCAGGGGTTTAGCTACCAGTGGTGAAACCAGTGCAGTGCTCCGAGGCCCAGTGGTGGGAGGGGTTCCAACAACAACAGTCCCTTGAGCCGTGAGGGGGCACCTGAATAACTATGCAGGAGTTCCGAATCTGAGAGCATTAAAGATTACTTTAAATTTTGTTTTTATCTTGTAACATTGCTGTGTGTCAAAGAAAGAGGTTAAAAATCAGTCCAGTCTTCTGACAAGTTCCTGATTATTCTATTAACATGGACCCTGGTGTTAACCTTTATTTCGCTCACTTAAGTGTGTGGATTTTGTACAGTGAACTATGTGAAAATCGTGCTGGTGTGGAATAAAAAGGCTGTAGGTTGTTGTTTTTTTCTTACACACAACAGCATTTAAGAATCATTAAATTAATTATACAAATATTTTTTTAATTAAATAAATAGGAAAGCACAAACTAACACTTTTTTCTAATTCTAAAGTGTGATGGACAAAAAAATTCAATAGGGTCAAAACAAATCAAGCCACTGTCCTTGTAATGTGCAAATAAATATTCGCTGACAGACATTATTGTTTGTGCACTATATAGTTGTATCAGTAAAACTGTCTGTTCAATATTATAAATAATTTCTAATAAAAATGTGTTGTTTGTAAATGGCAGTGGCTACTACACCATTCTTTTGTAATATATTTGTGACAGTGTGCTCCTAAATGCAACACCAGTTACATATTACACCAATACCACTCTCCTGCTGAATGGGTGTGATTCATTTGGTCCACTTATTCTTTGTGTGATGTGTGGATTTTTTGGAATCCCTATAAATTCAGTGATATATTTTTAATGACAGCACCACTAGTCAGAAAATTGTCCCAGCATCACTGCCTACTAGGGCAACAGGAGCTCTTAAAGCACAGAGAGCTTGCTGTTAGCTGTGTCTGATTCCCTCAGCTTCAAGAGTCAGACTCTGAGCAGCAGATCCACTGAAGCACCTGCGGTGGCAGAGAAAGCCTCATTGGGCAAGCACTGAATGGCTGAGCAGTGCGCATGCTCGCTTTTGTAAATGCAGAATGTGCCAGTTGGCCTTGACTCCCTGACACCAGTAGGGGTCAAAGGAGAAGTTATGCTTATGCTGCTGGGTGACTTTTGAAGGCAAGAGAGTCGAGGTAATCGCTGTGTTCCGCCTGATGGGTGGAGGGCAGACAATGGCAGTTAGTAAAAAAACATCCACTTACTTATGACAGAGAGCTGGAACTGGGAAAATGAATGATTTGAGCCATGTTTGTTTCTTTTTATGCTAAAAAATGTACAGGTAACTATAAACTGCTTCTTGGAGTCGCTAATGCAAAATTCTTCCTTATTAAAACCATAAGTAGGAATAGTTATCCTTCTGCTACCCATGCAAACTGCGCAGAATCTCAGAAAACAAGATGTTGCTCTCCAGAGCGAGATACTAAACGAAGGTGGAACTCCAGTAAAGGTTATACATGGTACTGTGGTAGACATGGGTGAGTCAACAAGCTAACAGAGAGAGTCAAATTAAGGGTCTGTCCTGGCTCTAAGAGCCTAGGCATGAGCTGAGCTGTGAGAACATTTGGTGTGGAAATCATGCAACAAATACTATGCAAAAATATGATAAAGTGTCTTTAAAATTCAATAAACTATATTTCTTTGCCAAGCATTTCACCTTATGACATCAATTTATACCACTGCATTCAGAGACATTTTATCAAAAGTGATAATGTTTAAACATTCATTTTTTCACACCCTGCACTCCAATAACAATGCCATTAGAGACCTCTGAGGCAAGTCAGTTGTCAAGTGCACCCTTAATGTGGGCTATGTTTTAATTTTACACAAAGTAGCATTATAGTCCGTTAATTCAAACACAAGATATTTTGTACAATATACTTCTTCACGTATTTCAAGGTTTTCTCACATGCAATACTGAAAAAATAGGAGGCACAATGTGAGAAAGTAGTCTCTTTCTAGCATGGTTACCCCCACTTTTGGCCTGTTTGTGAGTGTGTGTCAGTGTGTTTTTACTGTGTCACTGGGATCCTGCCAGCCAGGACCCCAGTGCTCATAGGTAAAAACCTGAAGGTCAGTGTGTTTTGTCTGTCTCACTGAGATCCTGCCAGCCAGGACCCCAGTGCTCATAGTTTGTGGCCTAATGTGTGTGTTGTCAGTAGTGCTTGACTGTGTCACTGAGGCTCTGCTAACCAGAACCTCTGTGCTTATGCTCTATCTGCTTTTAACTTTGTCACTGTAGGCTAGTGACTTCATTTACCAATTTCAATTGGCACACTGGACCCCCCTCCTCCTAAGTCCCTAGTATATGGTACCTAGGTACCCAGGGCACTAGGGTTCCAGGAGATCCTTATGGGCTGCAGCATTTCCTTTGCCACTCATAAGGAACTCAGACAAACCCTTCCGTAGGCCTGCCATTGCAGCCTGCGTGAAATAGTGCACACACTATATCATAGCCATTTTCACTGCATTTAAGTAAGTTATAAGTCACCTATATTTCTAACTTCACTTGCTGAAGGTTATGTGCAAAGTTACTAAGTGTGAGGGCTCAATTGCACTAGCAAAGGTGCCCCCACATAGTTCAGGGCTATTTCCCGGGACTTTGTGAGCTTCACTATGGTAACTCAGAATATGGCCATGTAACATGTCTAAGATGATGGAATTGTCCCCCCATTCCAAATCTGGTATTGGGGAGCCAATTCCATGCATCATGGGGGCTCCGCTATTGACCCCCAGTACTGCCAAACCAGCTCTCTGAGGCTTGCAATGCAGCTACAGCTGATGCCACCTCACAGAGAGGGTTCTGCCCTCCTGAGATCTGAGCAGCTCAGTCCCAGGAAGGCAGAACAAAGCATTTCCTCTAAGAGTAGGGTGTTACACTCTCTCCCTTTGGAAATAGGTGTTACAGGCTGGGGAGGGGTAGCCTCCCCCAGCCTCTGGAAATGCTTTGAAAGGCACAGATGGTGCCCTTCTTGCATAAGCCAGTCTACACCGATTCCGGGACCCCTTGTCCCCTGCTCTGGCGCGGAACTGGACAAAGGAAAGGAGAGTGACTACTCCCCTGTCCATCACCACCCTAGGGGTGGTGCGCAGAGCTCCTCCAGTGTGTCCCAGACTTCAGCCATCTTGCTTTGTGAGGTGTGGGGGCACTCTGGGCGGCTCTTGAGTGGCCAGTGCCAGCAGGTGACGTCAGAGACCCCTCCTGATAGGTCCTTACCTTATAGGTAGCCAATCCCCCTCTCAGGGCTATTTAGGGTCTCTCCTGTGGGTTCTCTTCAGATTCTGCTTGCAAGTTTCCTTCGGGAATCCTCTGCAACTACTACTTCATCCTCTGACCTCGGATCAACTGCAGCCTGCTCCAGGAACTGCTGTAACAGCAACAAAGTATCCACAAGGGATACTTTTCCTCTGCAACTTCAGCTCCAGCAAGCAACTGCAACAGTTTCCATGGTGTGCACACTCTGAGGACTCCCTGTCTTCATCCTGCACCAGACGGACCGAAGAAATCTCCCGTGAGGTGATGGACTCACTCCCCTGCTCATGCAGGCACCTTCCAAGACGTCGACCAGTACCCTTGGACTCCTCTCACAGCGACGAGCATGCTCCTAAGGGCACAGAGGGTGGATCCCATCGACACAGACTGTCCTGAGGTCCTGCTGACGCAATTTGGAGGAGGTAAGACCTTGCCTTCCCCGAGAGCGACGGTACCCCTGTGTACTGCATCTTCTTCACCTCCTGAGGCCTCTGTGCATTATTTGCAAAATTCCTTCGTGCACAGCCTGGCCCAGGTCCCCAGCATTCCATCCTGCGATGCTCAACCCGCTGAGTTGTTCTCCGGCAGCGTGGGACCTTCCTTTGTTGTGCTGCACCAACTGTGTTTTGCACCTCCTTTGTCCCCGTGTCCTGGGATTCCTGTGGGTGCTCTTTGGCATCCTGAGGGCTCTCTAAAGTGCTGAGCGCCCCCTCCTTCTCCTCACACAGAGTTGAGGCCCCCAGGTCCCTCCTGGGTCCAGCTAGCGCCATTGTGATGCAAAACACACTTTTGTCGTAACCAAGGCTGGTTGGCGACTTCCAACACGAAATCACGTCTGCATCCATCTTCACGTCGTGGGACATCCTTTGCATTATGCAGGAACCTGCTGGCATCTTCCTAGGGTGCATTCCTGCAGTCTTCGTCCAAACGGGGACTCTTCTTTTGCACCCTCTTCTGGATTGGCAGGGGCTCCTGCCTTCCTGGAACTGCTTTCAACTTGTGGACTAGGTCCCCGTCTTTTGCAGGTCTTCAGGTCAGGGAATCCAGCAGTTATTGTTTGCAGACTTGGTTGGTTACTACAAAATCCCAATCATGAGGTGTAGTGTGTCCTATGGAAACTTGCAGTACTTTACTCCTGCTTTTCTGGGCTCTGGGGTGGGGTAATTTACTTACCTTTACTGTATTCTTACTCTCGCAGTGATTCTGCACACACTACACTTGTCTAGGGGGGAATTTGTGATTAACATTCCACTTTCTTAGTATATGGTTTGTGTTGCCCCAAGACCTATTTTTTCCCATTGCATTCTATAGCAGTTCCTATTGTTTGCACTATCCTATGTCTAATTACTTACCTTCTTTTGATGTCTAGTGTATATATTGTGTATAATACTAACCTCCAGAAGGAGTATTGCCTCTAAGATATTTTTGGTACTGTGTCACCCAAATAAACTACCCTTATTTGGGTAACACTGAGTATTGTCTTGACTTGTGTATAAGTACTGTGTAACTATAAATGGTGTTGCATGAGCTTTGCATGTCTCCTAGTTCAGCCTAAGCTGCTCTGCTGTAGCTACCTCTATCAGCCTAAGCTGCTAGAACACTACTACTTCACTAATAAGGGATAACTGGACCTTGTATAAGATGTAAGTACCCAAGGCACCCACTACAAACCAGGCCAGCCTCCTACACACAATAAAATAGCATAGTTACCAAGGATCACACAATTTGGTCACGTGGCCAAGTCTGGATTGATCCCAGGTTTTCTAGTCTCACATTGTGTAATTCATCCACTAGATTGGTCTCCTCTTTTTGCTCCTATTTGACGTTGAAGTTTAATGCCTTATCTCTCATGCCGGGTGCATGCGGTTAGAGCTTGGGTAGCAGACAGAAGCCACAAAAAAGTTAAACTGATTTTGGGCTAGAGGGCATAAGGGGACCTCAAGCTAATCCAGAACCTAGCATCTGGCTTTAGCTTTCAGTAGCCCACCCACTTCTGTATTGTACTCTGAGTGTTCTGTGACTGAAAAAACTTAGATCCTGCTGCCAGTGTAATACCTATTTTGTATGTGAGGATATCTTAGCTTGCACTGCTGATGAAAATGTATTCCTGTGCTGCATGTGAGAAGAGCTTACAATGCTGCCAAACGTTGCTCATTGTGTGTGTGATGCTGTTCATACTGTGTGCACGTGAGGGCAGTTTGCATTGTTTCTGATCAGATAGGTATGTGTTCTGTAGGTGTGAGGGAAGCGTGCACTCCTTCCTGGTGCCTGTTTTGTGTGTCAGAATGTTGCTATCTATGTGAGTGAAGCTTGCACTCATACACCTCAGTACTGCTCCTTATACTTGCATCAAAATTTAAAATATTGCTTCTTCTTTGTATCCAAGTGATGTGTTAAATGGTGCTGCCAAATGCCATAGTTTTTTCATGTTTTTAGAGAACGCTTGCAATGTATTGTGTCATGTATTTGAAGGTAGGTTGCACTGGCTCTGCTGTACCACATTTGTTCAATGCCTTTAAAGAATGCTTGCACTGAGGGGCCCTGTAGAAGCATACTTGTGCCATGACTTTGAAGGAAACTTGCTCTGGCTGGCACTGCAGTACCATGTTAGAGGGAAATCTGTCAATAAAATAAGACAGATCAATTTGACACAGTAATATAGGCAGGGATGTGGAATTCCTATCGCCCGACGCCTGGGACATCTTGTTTGGGGTCAAGGGCAACAAGTTTTTATGTTTACTTTGTCCTTGGGACAAGTGGGCTTAACCCTCTGCAGCACAAACCCTTTGGCTGCCTGTTTACAAAGAGTGGAACTCTCTGCAGTTGAGGTAATGTGTTTCCAAAAGATAATGCTGTTCGAACTTGTATTTATGGTTCATTATTTGAAAGTCTTCATTATTAGGGTGAGTGTTGTAAATAAATGTTTTAAGGTCACACTTCACTACTGACGTTGGTTCCAGTAAAAAAAAAAAAAAAAGTGTATACACATATTTGAAACGTTTAGGCTATGAGGCTAAATATAATGCTCCCAGAATGCTCTCTGATTAGATGCAAATGAAGTGTCATTTAGTAAAATGTGTTGATGCATGCTAGTATTTCCCAAAAATATTTCTAATGGAAAATCAGTGTAACCATTTTCAACACGATTATGGGAAGCATAAAAATAAACAAACACTGACAAAGCCAACTGATCCGACTTATTTTTATAAGTCTTTTAGTTTCATCAATGCGTGTCTTGTTTTGACATGGCTTTTGTAACACTTTATTGTTGTGGGAGCTACCAGGCCCTCAACATTGTAACAAACACTGGCAAAAACCACCCAAAAAGTTTTTGAACTCTAAAAGCACACGTTGCCACCAGTGGCATAACAAAGGCCCCGCAGCCGCCCTCCAGGGGGCCCCTTCAGCACAGCACCTGCCCTGAGTGAGTCTGGAGAGGGGTCTCCTCCATGTTCTTTGCAAAGGGGCACACTCCAGTTTCGTTACGTCACTGATTGCCACTGTAGTTCCTGACACTGAACAAAACTACTTTGTGTGCCAATATGCTCCTTGTGGAAGAGCAGAATGCGATCACTCACAGTAAAGCCAGCCGAAAGAGAGAGAAATAGAAGTTTAATAAAAAAAAAATGTCTTTGTTAACACCAGACCTAATTAGGGACCAAGACCCACATGTAGGTAGCTTTTTGCATGTCGCAAACAGCGACTTTCGCTGTTTGCGATGTGCAAAAAGCACATTGAGATGCACAAACCCAGTTTTGCGATTCGGTAACCTGGTTACCGAATCGCAAAACGGGTTTGCGACTCGCAATCGGGTGTTCCCTTCCTAATTGCGACTCGCAGTGCAATGAAGGATTGTTTTGTGACCACGAACAAGGGCGCAAACCAATCGCAGTTTGCACCCATTTCAAATGGGTGCTAACACTTTCGCAAAAGGGAAGGGGTCCCCATGGGACCCCTTCCCCATTGTGAATGTCACTGTAAAAAAAAATTCAGAGCAGGCAGTGGTCCTGTGGACCACTGCCTGCTCTGAAAAAATGAAACTAAAACGTTTCATTTTTCGTTTTTGTAATGCATCTTGTTTTCCTTTAAGGAAAACGGGCTGCATTACAAAAAAAAAAAAACTGCTTTATTGAAAAGCAGTCACAGACATGGTGGTCTGCTGTCTCCAGCAGGCCACCATCCCTCTGAGGGCCGCCATTCGCAAGGGGGGGGTCGCAAATTGCGACCCACCTCATGATTATTCATGAGGTGGGCATTTGCGAAGCCCTTGCGAATCACAGATGGTGTCAGGGACACCATCCTACATTCGGATTTGCGAAATTGCAAGTCGCTCTGACTCGCAATTTGCGGGTCGCAAATCTGAACCTACCTACATGTGGCCCCAAATTCTTAAAGTCACAAAAGTGCACCCATGGTATATGTCGTACCCCTATAAAATATTTGTGAACTGTATTTTAGCATGGGTAAATACGATGTGTAGATTTGCTCATGTGAAAATCTATTGAGCATTTGCAAGTTCATTTTCCCTCCAGCCACTTTCTTCCCAACCCTGGAAGAAGTTCTAATTCTGCCATTGTCAGGAGTAAATGTCCAACCTTTCTTATTATGGGAAAATATTAGAGAGAAGCTGGTGAAAATCTTTAAAACATGCAGGTTAGTAGGTTTGCAGACTCAAAGGCATTCCAGCCCTGGAACTATTGCTTACTGCGTCCTCCAGCCCCAGTATGCAGATCTGCAGAAAGGTGGCAAAATAAGGAAATTGCTACAGTAGGGATTGAAACTGCAAGTATTCAAGTCCTACTATGGTAGTAGCTCTGGCATAATCAGAGAGGCTATTATCAGAGCTCTTCCATAATGAGATTGCTGCCATAATTTGTCGCCACACTACATGGCACCAAAGGGACAAGTAGATCTTTTTACAGGACAAGTAGATTTGAGAAGCAACTTGTCCCCTGGACAAGTAGATATTTTAATAAATTCCACACCCCTGTATAGGTTTAATCGATTTTCAGCTGGGAACAACAGGCAGTCTCAGCATTGAAGCCATGACTGAAGTTCAAAGTTCTAGTTCACAAGCAGTGGTATTTATACTGTAACAAACACACAAAAACTATGCTGACAAGTTCAGCATTGACGTAAGCAAGAACAAGCAGTACAGATAAGATAATAGGGGAGAGGTACCTCTTGACAAGAGCACATGCACGATTATTGGTCACCTCATGGGTGGGTAAGTAACATTGACGTCATTCTGCATCTCTGTCTTTTCTGCACAACAAGTGATTATATGTTACATGATGCTCACGGTAGGCCTGACTGTGCATATACTTATCTGACCCTTACACAGTTCCCCTCACCAAGATATGAATGACTTGTGGTTTTTAGGACCCTTGTGCTAAGGCAGAATACACCCTTTTGTTCCACCCTGTGCGTGCTAAGTGAAGAGTTTGAAAGCGACAGTTGGTGCAGCTTTAAAGAAAAACTCTCATTCTAATGTGGCTTGGGCCTCTTGTGTGTTTCAGCACAGCTAACTTAACAATGCAGCATGTGTATAAGTTTCCTAAGTAATAAGTGTTTGTTTGTCTTAAATATGACCTGCCTTTTCTATTGAACCCACAGTCTGTCTTTTTTGGCATGTCATGTATTAAGCCTTTCACTACTTACATTAGTTTACAACTATCCGTAGCCTAAAATGTTTGTATTGGGATTTGGGAACTTATGTTTGTATGTATGTGATGTATATGTTCCTATTCTCCCTACATCACCCACACTTCTTACATGGCTTTAAAGCAGTGTTTCCCAATCTGTGAGCAAAGACGCTCTGGTGCGCCATCAAAAGTAGTCAAGGGCGCTGCCCACCAAGCACACATTTTGGGAACCAAATGTTCAAAAAACACATTGCACTTCAGTGTCTGTCAATATAGATTAAAGCTTTAGTACTGCATAGTCAAAATACTGTTCTGCAACAGCTTGTTACTCAATTTATTTACTTTAGCCAGAGTCTTAATTGTGGCAAAGATTGATGCATATTTTCTTCATCGTTTTACAGCAATGGAAAGTTATATAAGCTTGCAGGTCAAACTTAAATTCCCCAGTGCACTCCTAACCGGCAATAAATTCTGGTGTGTCTCTGACGCTTGTCAGCTGATCAAAGGAGCCCAAGTATTTTAGTATAGTTCAGTATTTAAGTAAACAAGATTTCTGGGCGCACCCAAATTTATAAAAATCCACAGCAAGGCACATCTAACAAAAACAAGTTGCTAAAATACAACATAGAAGTAAAGCGAGTACTTTTCCATTTCATTTCTTTCTTTTCTTGGAAGGCTGAGTATTTTGCCCAGAATTACATGAGTCAAGCGGCCTAGGCCGGGATTTGACGCATGTCCATAAATGTTTTATCTTTCAGTTTCATATTACAGCACTGATGATTGTAATGATATCAGCCCCTCACTTTATAATTACTTTTTTCAAATAAACAATATTTTAACATATTTTACCACTTACAATTTTTACTAAGTACTGCCATGAATTTCATAGACTCTACTGGGGGTATGGTTTGGTAACTTGAGGCCTCTCAATACAGAAGCATATAATATGTGCCTCTCTCTTGGAAGGATCAATTTATTTTTGTTCACTTCTGAAACCTTGCTGAGCATTTATCAGGCAAAACTTTTCTTTTCTACTAAGATACAGTGATTCAAGAAATCATTATTCGGCACAGTATATCCCGACCCAACTCCAGCCACCTAATTAATCAAAGATTGAGCAACTGACAGCGCTGTAAAAATATTGTTAACTCCCGTGGTTCTTCTGTTGCTGTACGACATCATAGTACCTGATACATAAAGCTTCAATGTGCTGACTCTCCACCGTAGCGAAATCGTGTAGTGACTGTAATCAATGTAAATATGTTAACCAAACTGAAAAAAGACATTCCTTGTCACAATTAGATGGGAGAGGACTCCTTCGAACTTGGTTTCAGTGAAATTGCAGATTTATGACACGCTCTTGTGCTTGTTCTCAGAGACTGGCTGCGGCAGACCTCGACCTGGGGTTCCCCGGAAGTGAAAGGCCCGGTGAACCATTGCGCGCTCATTTCTCATGTCCACCTTCTGTTGTGTTTCAGTGGGTCCGCGAGCCCTAAGAGGCAAGTATGTTGGTGCATTTTTTCTTACGTATGTTGTTCCCAATACAGAGACAGATAGCAGAAGTGTTTTGGCCGGTATGTTTCTTGTATTACTGTAGTAATTGGACAACAAGGAGTCTTGCAGCACACCTTGTTGCTGCTCTTTCACCAGGCACTGACTCACTGCACTAGTGTCCTGGCTTGTCCTCCGCAGACATGTTGCACTCTTGTCTTCCTCAAGGTCCACAATAACTCTGCTTACTTTGCAGGGTCTACAACGAGCATCCCCGCCTCCGTGGTTCAAGTCAAATACATTTGATGGGAGGGACAGCAAGGGCTTCTCCATCAAGCAGAACTGAGCAATGTGGTGCTTTTATACTGACCAATTAAAAAAAAAAAAAGTCTACCCATTGCCAAAGCTTTCCAGCATGTCCTAAGTCAGGGTAACTATATCCGTGGGGCAATGGCAGGGCAAGTGTAGATATTCAACTGGAGTCAGCTTCAAGTCCTGTCTAGCTTGCCCATCTCTAGTTAGGAGGAAGCTCAGACTGCTGGTTTCCTACAGCATTGTCTGGTTACTAATGGAAGGAAGATAAAGCTGCTGGGGTCCTACAGCATTGGGAGCAAGGCAGGGGACTCACAGTGCCATGGTGACAGTACTGATTAGGCACTGCCGGTAGAAAGATCACACTGCTGAATCCTAGTTCAAAGACATGCTGCTCAAGGAAGCTAACATTCCTGGGGTCCTATGGGGTTCACCGCAGGGAGATGTCACTGCTACAGTCATCTTAGCACACACAGGGCACTGCTGGACAAAGGTCATATTAGTTGAAAGTATCCTCTGCTCCAGGCATTCTACACCACAAGCAATGCCTACCCCTCATTCAGAACTTGATATTCAGCACCGATGTGAAGCTAATCCCGACAAGGGGCTGTTATTTACCAAGAAAAACAAGTAACAACTAGTCCAAACCAGAATCAGCAGCATGAACTGGGACCAATTCAGATCCCAGCTTTCATACAACACAAGTTACTTGGATTCACCCTGGACACCAACCTCAGTCTCAAGGACCACACTGCCAAGGAAACAAGGACAGCCTGGTACCATCGGACTGGCAATAATGTGCATAAAAAGAAAAAAACTAGACAACAGACGCATACCTTCTCTATCAATGCACCCGGGACCTGAAACAACATTCCTGTATCTATCGGGGCCTCACAAACTCTGCTCAGGAAGGAACTAAAGACACAACTCTTTAAAGAGCAATACATCACATTGAAGTAACAGTTCACTCACCGGAGAGCCCTGTGTCTCTCCAGTTAGCTGTTGACACCGCAAGGGGCTTCACAATGGATAAGAGTACATCCATGATTATAATACCTTCATCGGCTTTGTCCCAATTATTTTCAGGGAGAAAAATTGAAGTACTCCCAAGGCCAGGCTTACATCCCTCCACCTGCCAAAAAAAAGGTAACATAATGGGGAGCAGTGGCGGCGGGCAGCTTTGGTAGGGGGGCGGGCGGGGCCCACACACACACACACACAAACAAACACACACACAGACTCATTCTTTCACACACAGATACGCCTGCACGCACGTTCATCCATTAACAACACTCATTCCATTCAAACATGCACGCACGCACCAAACATTCATTTTACAAGATCACACACATTCATTCTTTCCCACACGCACGCACATCCATTAACAACACTCATTCCATTCAAACATGCACGCACGCACCAAACATTCATTTTACAAAATCACACACATTCATTCTTTCACACACACACACACACGCTCGCACGCACATCCATTAACAACACTCATTCCATTCAAACATGCAAGCACGCACCAAACATTCATTTTACAAGATCACACACATTCATTCTTTCATACACACACATGCATGCATGCACGCACATCCATTAACAACACTCATAACACTCAAACATGCACGCGCGCACCAAACATTCAATGTAAAACATAACACACATACATACACACACACACACACACTTACCTTTAGCCTCCAGGTCCCAGGAGGGTTGGGACTGCTGCCTTCCCTCATTGGCTGACCTGAGGTCAGCCAATGAGGGAAGGCAGCAGTCCCAGCCTCGTCACAGAGTGGGATGGGGTCAGTGAGACTGCTGACCCCACCCTACTCTGTGACGAAGTGTCACTGATTGACACTCGCCCTGGGCGCTTCAGGGCTTAAACTGAAGCGCCCAAGGAGAGTGTCAATTGGTGACTCTTTCCTCGTCATCCAGGGGAGGGCCTCGAGGCACCTTTGCTGGGCCGAGGAGGTCACGCCCATAGGAGCTGTGACCTCCTCTAGCCCAGCAAAGTTCAGCTCAGGCAGCCAGAAGTCTGCGCAAATCGCGCATGTCGGCTCCTGGCTGCCTGACCTGAACATGAAGAGTGTCTGTCAGGCTGACCTTTGTTCAGCCTGACAGATACTCTTCATGGGGTGGGGGGGGGCGTGGCCCCTCCGCCCTAAAGGACGGGCCGCCACTGATGGGGAGCCGGGGCCAATGGCCAATAGGTCAACAGAGCCACGGATCGAAAATGTTTGGGAACCACTGCTTTAAAGGAAAGGACCACCCTTGTTCCATTACTTTCAGGGAAGATTGTGATGCTCTTGACCAGTGCGGTATGTCTTATGTATATGATCCCAGTCCCTACTGCCCTTCTACTTTGCTCTCTGCGCTCTATTTCTCTGTGTTTTAGCTTGGGTAATATGGTACCTATGACAATATCAGCTAAGTATATCATTAATGAGAGTATGAAAGCTTTTAGTGAGATAGAACTTTATACCAGCATGTGGCATCTTACTGATTACATCATGATCTGTTGGAATTTTATGTGGTGAATGAAAGGCTAATAGTAAGAGACTTTTGGGAGATTGCTGGACTGTTTTCAAAGATTTGCTGAGCCAGAGTAGATGTATCCAGCTCTCCCACAAGTAGTTTCCTTACACTTTCGTTGCTTATCCGTTGTTTGTCTTTTTCAGTTGTGTCCTGCCTGCCCTGGGCTCGCGTTCTGATGTAAGTGTTGCTTTCCTTTCAATTCCTCTACACATTCATTGGTGTTCATCTGATGGGAGGTGATTTGCACACATGCTGACTTTGCCATTTTGCTTCCATTTCATTTGTTTTCCAATTGAGGTGCATTTCATGTTTTTAGGGCTGCGCAGGAGAATGGCGAGACTTGAACCCAGCTCCCTAGGCCTAAAGTCGGCAGCTCTGGTTGTTACGCCACATTGTCACTCAAAATATTGCTGGTTTTATTTGTCATGAGGTTATGGCCTCATCTGTCGGCATTAGGAATGTGGGTCTCACGCACTTTGAACCACCTGCTGCTTGTTTTTCTTCCTCCTGTTGGCTCTGCTGTGATTGGGGTGGGTGCGCCTAAAGGATCTAAAACGGGACTGATTTGTTCTTTGAGGGCCTCAAATGCACCTATAGACGTCAGCAGCCGCTCGTAAATGAAGACGCTCTTTCCAAAATGTGCGACTGCTTTCATGTCATTTTTCCCACCTGGCAGGGGTCGCCATCTAGTGGTGGGCTTTACTTTTCCTATACTTTTATGTACACTTCTGTTGTTTTAACTAAGCCGTTATTCCCCCTAGCGCCTTGACTGAGTTTAGGGAGGGAATTTGTTGGTGCCATAGTTGTCAGGAAAATGATCACTTGAAAACTAAATAATTCAATGAATTGGGCAGTCGTGGTGTGTGTGCTTCTGTTCAAGGTACGCATTTGCTTTAAATTAGCAACAGCTTCATATTTGTTCCTTAATTCTGTAATGTTCATCAGTAATGATATATTATTAGATATTTATCATATGTCAAGCCGGATAGATTCCGTGCATGAAGCCGATCGAAAGAAATATGTTTCATAAAAGAAAAAGTTGGTGTACAATGAAGCACTTACATATTATTACGTTTTTTGCTGTTCCGCTTCCTCCTGCTTTAACAAATTCATAATCTATTTTTTTCCACAACACCCACGTGGTCAGAAGGCATTAAAACATTCTTCTACAGCTGTTATAGTGGGATATAGAGATGCTTTATGTATTCATTTAAAGTACTTAGAGATTATGCGCACTTCAAACTTAATTGTTACAAGGCATTTTATGCAGCAATATAAGCAGCTATGATATCATGTCCTTCTATAATAGACAAATGAAGAGGGTGTTCTTACTACCTAGACATTTTTCAAAACATGAAACCAAATAAATTTGCATAGAATGCATTTTTTAAACCTTATGTCGATTAAAAAGCTCCTGTTTTAAAAAGAAATGCAAGGAAAATCTAGTGAAATATTCCATAATTCAAAATCTGGGGTCCTACTCGGTTACAATTATCTCTCTGCAAAGTCATATCAAGTGCATGTTTGTAATAAAACTGTCTGCCGCACTCTTGCTGCTCTCTGCCCTGGAGGAACCAGAGGTGGCAAGTTCCAAGCTCCACGTAGAGGACCAACCTAGAAGAATGACCTTTGACCCCAGTGACTTTGCAGTCAGAACCATCACAGGAATTGATATTACTCGATAGGTTAGGCTAGTGGTGGTGTGCGAGTACGAGGGATGTGAGCGATGAACGCATGCAGATAGTCATACTTACGTGCAGAGCGGGCTATTTTTCCACTCTCTCTTTTTCTCAGATTTCGGATCGTCTTTTATTCCTTCCCTCTTCTTTATCCTCGTTTTTGTCTCTCATTTCTTTCCCTCCCTATTCTTTCATCTGCAATGTGTCCCCTTCCAGACATAGCCCCTTTTATGCCTCACCCTCTACCGTCTTTTATTTTCCTTTCTTTCATTTTCTTCTGCCGAACTGCTCCATTTTACCAATCCCTCAATTATCCTTTTTTACCTGTATTTCTCCAATATCCTTCTCTCCGTTCCGTTAAGTCTGAGATTTCAGTTTTTCACCGTCGTTTAGCACTCCGTTTGGCCCATGCCATTTATTCGTTCCATCACCATCCATCTTTTGTCTTGTCTACGTTTCCTTGTCTTCCCTTGAACTCTCTGCATTGTCCTTTTCTTCTCTCCCTCTCAAGGTTTTCGTCCCTTAATTCCTACATCTTGCGTCATTTCCAGTCATCTCACCCTTTATCTCAAGTTCCGTCTAGCCTCACCCCATCATCTTCCCCCAATCTTCCTGAGGTCCTCCCCACTTTCCTTCTGCCGTCCAAGACTTTAAATTGCAGCATTCCGATGGGGCACTATTGTGTTTTTAATTCTCCAATAGTACATTGCACTTTAAATCTCGTACACATATCTAGCGTACTCATACAGTGTGAACCCTTTCCTTTTTAGGGTCGAGCCTGCGTTGCATGCGCTCGCGCATGCGTATCGCAGCAAGGCGCTTTAGTTATTAGAAAAGGGCTCGGAGCCCTGTCGACGTCACGTCAGTGTGTTTGATTGGTTCGTGGGCTTGCCTAGTAAAATCTGCTTGCTTTCATTAGTGGAAGGCATGCACACGTCATGCCTTTTCCGGTGGTTAGCCCTCCTCGAGCGCAGCGACCAAGTACAAAAAACATGCGAGGCTCGCTGTTCTCTGTTGTATCATGGACTACTTTTTCTCTGTTTTCCTAGCGCGATTTCGCTTGGCAGAAGTCGAGCGCTTACACAGTTAATTTCACTTTTGTACCCACATAAAAGCACTTTTGCCGATAGATGAAAAGTCGGGTTAGGAGTTTACAACGCGATCAGCTCTAACATGAGCAAACGCGAGACCCGTTGCATTGCAAATGCTTGTTTGGTATGCTACTATAGGTTACTCCTATCTCCTTTTCTTCTCAGTATTGTTTTTGCCCCTTCTCCGCCCTTCTTACCACTTGCTTGGCCCCAGTAGAATGTGAAGATTTTTTTCTTTCATCTGTTTGACAGCTGTGCTACTGACTAGCTTGGTGATGGCCCTTACATGAATAGACTTACCTCAGTACTCATACTTCATTTGAATTTTCATTGTATCATGGGTGATCAGTCTTAGGGGTTTGCATGGGTCAGATATTGTCAAAATCACGTGTCATATCATCGGATGTTCTCTGTCTATCATCGGCCCGGGTGTGCCTCTTGATTTTTCTCCCTCTTATGCCTCTCAGATTGCCCTATGTAGGTTCTCTACGATATATGGGCATATCATGGGAGCCGTCGATTTGCTTGCTTTGCCTTTCCATTACACTCTACCTCAGGTTGTGTCTTGCTGATTTCTGGGACCTTCAAAAGACTAGGTGTACAGACCCCCCTTATTGCCATGCTCAGAAGCCATCCTGGCATTTGCTGATGTTAGCAAAATGTGTTCAAGTGTATTGCTGTAGCAGCATCGAAGTATGTAGGGGCTGCTGATTCCCATATCTGATCATTTGAGCGATGTAATTATAAATCTTTGGTGCTGGTTTGAACCCTTTTGCAATAAATATTTTCAGTTTGAGGCTGAAGGTGCTGTAAAGGTATACCTGAGATTTTTTTTTTGTTAGTTCATTATCAAATCAAAGAAAATACATGCTTGTTTGAAGCCCGTAACATCTTTTTGCTGTATTGTTCAGTCCTGTTAACCACAATAATGATTCTTTAAATACATTCAGCCAGTCTCTGAAGGAATCACCAAATATTAATTATGTGGCAAGAAAAGACCAAATTATGAGGCAGGGTTGGCCAGTTTATGTGGCAAGAAAAGTCCACGTAACGGGGCTCCTGTTACAGGGTTGCCGCCAGCAGAGCGGGTTGCCGAGGCAACCATGGATGGCGTCACCAGGAAGTGCCCACGGGGCACTTCAAACAGAGGAGACCCGACCGAGGGCAAAGACTTCCGGGTTCTGAAGTAGGGGCTGGCGTGCGAAGACACAGCGATGGGAGAGGAGTACGCGAGAGGACAGCGAGGAGGAGAGAAGGGAAAAGACACAACAACGGAGCACCCGGGGTCGAACGGAGACTCCAAGAAGGACACAGACACAGACATAGAGGAGAGCGGGGAGGAGGAGGAGTAGGACGAGGAAAACAGAGGATCCTGAGGAGGGGATATAATGCTTGGTGTTGGAATGGACCGGAAGCCTAGACAGAAAGGAGTACACCACAAGAAGCCCACGCCACGTTCCTGGAGGAACGTGGCTACACAAGGTACGGACATTTTTTAACACAAGTGTACCCACTGGGGTTAAGGGACACGAGGGAAGTAAGGGGATCCTAGGAGGGATAGCCTCCTAGATAAAACAAGTCAGGTGGGAAAGGAGAATACCACAAACCACTTTTGCATGGGGGGCGTGGCCAACGGTCCGGAGATGGCGCACGCTTAATCCCCTCACTCCGGAGGGGCCGACATAAATTAGCAACAAAGACGTGCCATCTCCGGGCAATCCGGAACCCGGTAGTGAGTAGGTGACCGGGCACTACCCCTGGGGGCGACCGAGCCCCCGCTGGGATCGCTCGGACCTGACAGCCAGCCGAGGGAGAGGCTTGCGACCTGTCCCGGGGCCTTGGGCCGGGGCCTTGCGTGAGGCGGCAGGTCGACCCCGGGCGCGAGGAGGCGGCCGGAAACCATAGTGAGGCCCCGAGTGGCTCTCACCGAGTCAGAGACGCGGACACCTGGAGGTGCCCGTCGGAAAAATTAAAGAGAGTCGCTGAGCCGCGCCCGGCTTCCCGAGGAGTGGGGGAGACCAGTGGGCTGCGGCCGGGACTGGTTCCCGCGAGAGTCGGCGAATTGTGCGGTCCCGCTCCTGGGCCCCACAGAGGTGAAGGGGCCTGGGGGGGGCCTGAGGACCCCGGAAGAAACGGTGCACTGGGAGGTGTCCGTCGGACATTTGCAGACAGGAGTTGGACGGGTTAACGAGAGTGTTGGCGGGCTGCGCGGTCCCGCTCCTAGGCCCCGAGGAGGTGTGGAGGGTTTGGGGGGGGACCAGAAGACCCCGGGAGAAACAGCATAGGAGAGGGGGGGGGTGGACAACCCTCCCGGAGCAAGATGCGGCCCTGGATAATGCTCACGCCAATAGAAGGGGATCCGATCGGGACCCTGCTGAGAGCAGTCAGCAAGCTTATAGGGTGGAGGAATCTACAATAATAAACCAAGCTCGCCCCCACTTTGAATGGAAAAAGGCGGGGCTTGACCTGTGTGCCCGAAATCAGCAACAAGCTGAACTCAGCCAGCAAGTCGAGCCGGGCTGGGCACCTGACTGGGAGCGCTGCGACCTGCTGATGACCCCATGTACCGGTGGATCCTGTAACCAGACGGAACTAGAACCTGGAGGACCTGGGTAGGGCCCCAAAGGACCACTAACACCACAGTGAGTACCCAGAGGAGGTGGGTGTGATCTGACGAGGGCACGTGACAGACCCGGGCCCACGGCGAACTACCGGCCTGTAGCGAACACCCTGGGAACACTGAGACACAGCGGCGGAGCGGGCGGGGCTGTACCCTGAGGTGCAAATGCGCAGAGTTACTACTGGAAGGATCAGGGTAATAGGGAAGTAGCGGCTACCCCCGGGATACCAGCACAGATCTCCCTGACTCAGTAGCAGCAAATCGTAAATAACTGGCGCACCCCTTAATGGGCTGCCCAGCGCCCGTCTGGAGTTGTGGCTGGACCTGTGGCCAGGAGCAGTAGAAGGCAGGAGCCGGCGACGTGACTCGGACTAGCGCCCATGGGGTGTGAACCCCCCCGCCCCTCCCAATAGATGTCCCCCAAGGCCCGACAAAAGCGCAAAATCACGGACACTACGACGCTGACGGAGCAAAAAAAAATGGAGGCACAGGGCCATCCCCAGTTCAATGTACAGGAAACCCTGGACAAAATATTAGGGGCGATAGAGGACACAGAAACAACACTTCAACGTGACATTAACCAAGTAGCGGTTGAGGTAGGTCTACTGAGAGCAGACCATCACAAGCTGGCAGACAGAGTTAAAGAAACTGAATCCACGTTGGCAGATATCGGGCCGAAACAGAAAGATCTAGCAGCCGAGGTGACCTCCCTTGCCTCCAGAATGGCACGGCTTGAACAAAGAGCTGAAGATGCGGAAGGGAGAAACAGGAGGAACAACGTGCGAGTGGTAGGCCTCCCCGAGGGGGCTGAGGGAACCAACATGGTGGAGTTCCTGGAGAAATGGTTCAGCACAGCGGTAGCACCTGGATGCCTGTCCCCCTTCTACACGCTGGAACGTGCGCACCGGATGCCGTCGAGGCTTCTTGCCCCTGGCAGACCACCTCGTGTAGTGATTGCCAAGTTACTGCACTACAGAGACAGAGACACTCTTATACAGAAGGCTAGAGAGCTGGGCCCGTTTAAAGTAGCAAACGGAGAGGTGACACTATTTCCGGACTACACACTGGAAGCCCAGAACAAACGGGCCTCTTTCCTGGCAGTCAAGCGGGCTCTAAGAGAAGAAGGGATACAATACTCCTTGCTTTATCCAGCCAGACTGAGAGTGATACTGGAGGGGAAGACCACCTTCCTACAGTCCCCGGAGGAAGCGTGGGACTGGCTCGAGAAAAATGGACCTCGGGGGCGCGGCCTGCGGACCCGGGAGCGGTGGGGAGTTGGACCCGCCGGTCCCGGAGGACGCAGGGGCCCGGGGGTCGTCCGCAGCTGGTGCCAACACAGACACAGAAAGAAACAGGCAAAAGGGCGGCCCTGGGGGCGGCGGCCCGAGTGAGTGGAGGTGCAACTCCCCCGGAGGGTTCGGGGGACGAGTCGGACGACACAATGGTGTCCTCGGCTGGAGCAACGAGCGGTTCGACATGTGCCCCCAGGGTGACACCGCAGACTGCTGACGAACTCAGATAACTCTGGCGCAGGGGGGCCCGGAGACACGGCGCAACGACTGAACAAGAGGCCTCTCCAGAGCTGGCCACTCCCCAACCCAAAATCTCGCCTGTCCACTTAAGCTGGCGAGAACTGTAGTGATATGTTTGAACAAGTTGCACTGTTGCATAGTTGTCTGGGCTGCCCGCAGGTTGGTAGGCGCCCTGGGGAGGGGGAGTTGGGGTTTACATTTACATTTACAGTTACAAGTTAAAGTGGCAAAATGGTTGGCGATACTTGGCTACAACACGAGTCAGAACACAAGAAGGGATAAGTTGGGGGCCTGTGGGAACCAGGGGCGCCCTCGCCAGGCTATTACACTAAAATGGCGGACTACAATCTCTTAACGTGGAATGTTAGGGGGATGGGTACGCCGGCTAAACGACATAGAATTCTCTCGTACTTAAAGAGAAGAGGGGTACAAGTGGCAATGCTGCAGGAGACACACTTGACAGCTGGGGAGGTGGAAAAGTTAAGACGAAGGTGGAGGGGTCAAGTGTTTGCCACAGAATACTCAGCATATGCAAGAGGCGTAATGATATGGGTTAGGGCCGGGGTCCCTCTGGCGATAGACTCCTCCAACATAGACCGGGAAGGTAGATATGTGATATTGGAAGGGAAACTGCACGTCACCCTGATTGTTATAAGCTGCATTTATGCCCCTAATCAGGACCAGATCCCCTTTCTGACTAGATTGTCGAGCCAGCTTACCCGCCAATGCACAGGTGAATTACTAATAGAGGGGGACTTCAATGCAATACTAGACATAAACATGGACAGAACAACACCGCCGCTGCGGGGTGCCGCACCAACTAGAATAGCCAAAAAGCTACGTGAATGGCTGTGCATCTGGGGGCTGGTGGATGTCTGGCGGGAGCAGCACCCAACGGACAGAGACTACTCATATTATTCGGGCCTACGCCGACTACACACTAGAATCGATAGGGTGACATGCACGGCGGGTCTTGCGCGTAACATGATTCATTCCGAGTATCTTGGCCGCACACTGTCGGACCATAACCCCTTGCTGCTGACACTAATGATTGCGGAAAATAGACCCCCCCATACCATCATGGAGGCTGATCCCCGCTGCGCTGGAAGATCAGGCATATAGAGACACCCTGCGGACCTACCTGGTAGAACATATTAAGATCAATAGCGGATCCACCCCATCCAGGGCTACAGAATGGGAGACACTTAAGGTGGTGACGAGGGGATTCTGCCTTGGGCAGTCGGTGGGAATGAAGCGCACACTTGAAAGGGAACTGGCTTCTTTGGAGAGGGAAATGCATGCAGGGGAGCTGAAACAGGGCCCTGAGACTCGGGAAAACGAAGAATATAACCGAGCCAGTAGAGAGCATTCCCGGATTGAGGAACAGCTTAGGTGCCATAGCATGCAAAAATATTTGGCATCACTACAATCAGAGGAAGGCAGATCAGGGAGGCTTCTGGCATGGCTGGTACGACCAAATGGGGGTGGAGAGCCCATTACGAGTGTACAGGATAAAGAGGGACTTCGTAGACACAGCCCAGGCCTAATTAACGATGCACTTAAGGAGTACTATATGCACTTGTATAGGAAACCAAGCGACTTAGGGGCGGAGGCCTTTGAGGATCTCCTGCAGCAAATCCCACTCCCAGGATTGAGCCCGGAAGACCGGGACAGCCTGGGGGGACCGGTGACAATGGAAGAGATAAAGAAGGCCATAACGCAATTGGCTCCCGGGAAGACTCCTGGCACGGATGGCCTGCCAATGGACTTCTATAAAAAATACAAGACACTACTGACTCCCCAGCTAGCGCAAATGTACGCAGAGGCTCTCCAACGGGGGCAGCTGCCGTGCACGCTCCGTGAGGCCTTGGTGGTGCCGCTCCCCAAGACAAAGAGCGGTGCGGCACTAGTGACTGAATTCCATCCCTTATCAATGCTGAACAGCGACTTTAAGATCCTTAGCAAGGTCTTGGCTGGCAGATTGCTCCCCCTCATGACCACACTTGTGCACGCAGACCAGAATGGTTTTGTCCCTGGCCGCAGCACGTCGTTGAACTTAAGGCGACTTTTCACTATCTTACATATGTCAGAAGAGGAGAAGCCCCCTGGTGGGGTTTTGCTCGCTGTAGATTTCGAGAAGGCCTTTGACTCGATTAGGTGGGACTACCTCAGGGCCGTGATGTTAAAAATGGGACTGGGGGAAGACTGGGTGAAATGGGTGGATCTACTGTATTCATCTCCGCTGGCACGGGTGAAGACGGGCAGAACGATATCCAACATATACCCGGTATACCGGGGAACTAGACAGGGGTGCCCCTTGTCTCCGCTGCTGTTTGCCTTGGCAATTGAACCTCTGGCGGCCCAGCTACGACAAGAGGGAGTGGGCAAAGGAATTAAGTGGGGTCCAACTGAGCATATTATCTCCCTATATGCTGACGATATACTTGTCTACCTGAGAGATGGAATCAGTGGTCTCCCATGGGCTCTGGGGATCCTGGAGGTTTTCAGGGGGTTTTCGGGGCTTCGCCTTAACCGAGGCAAAACGTTTGTATTCCCCATGCTCCCAAGCTGTATACGCCCTGAAACATGCCCGATAGATGTGAATTGGGCCCCTCGAACTTTTAAATACTTGGGAATTCAGATATACCACGAGCTGGGCGACCTCAGAGATGGCAACCTGGGTAGGACGCTCCGCTCCTTGCGATCGTCGGTGGGGTTTTGGCGGTCGCTGAAGCTAACAATAATGGCCAGAATTGCGCTGTCAAAAATGATTATGCTTCCCCGGCTCCTCTATTACTTTGCGAATCTACCCTTATGGATCCCCCGACGTGGTTCCGCGAATTGAACACGTTGCTTAGGGAACTGGTGTGGGATGACGGTCGCAGACGCACGGCACTGTCAACCATTTGCAGACCGACAAGTGCAGGTGGATTGGGGGCCCCTGAGTTCGAGGCATACTATCTGGCGTCCCAGCTACAGTGGGTATCCGGCTGGATGATAGGTGCAGAACAGTTGGACCTGTTCACCTCCCACGGTATGGTGGACACAGCGCGAATAGTAGCGCGAATGACGGGGAGGAGGGTCGCCTCCCTCGGAAACAACTTAATGACCACCACCGCAATGGCGTGTTGGAAGAGGTGTGCGAGAAGAACCGGGGCGGGCCCGCCTTACTCTCCGGCGCTGCCGTTGTCGGTCCTGGTCGTGAACCCGAAGGAGAAACAGCCGGGGGGCTCGGGCCTGGGTCCATAGACGGGAGCGGGAATAGGGACAGTGGGAGAGCTTTTCAGTGAAGGAGTGATGAGGAACTTCGCCGACCTGGTGAGTGGAGGGGTGCCCCAGGGCCAATTCTTGCTCTTCAGGAAGTTAGTGCATACCCTGAAAGATCACTGGGATACAATTAATGCGGAGACCCCTGTCCACAAGGTGTTACACCTCCTGTTGACATCGGGCGGAGAACCCCATTTAATCACTAAAATATACCAAGCCCAGATTGAAGCCGCACTAGACCCCCTGCATGCTCTGAGGGAAAGTTGGGAAAAAACGATCGGGCGTGACCTGTCTGAGGTGGAATGGTGTAAGGCTTTAGCTTATCCTCGGGTGGTCTCACGTAACACCCGGCTACGATACATCCAATATAACTATCTACATAGGACGTACCTTACCCCTCAACGACTGTTCCGCATATACGGGGGGACACCTCGGACATGCCCCAGATGTGGCGGCGGGGAGGCGGACTTCGACCACATGGTGTGGAAATGCTCGGTACTACAGGTTGGCTGTGGAGCAGCGGCAGCGTTCGTATCAAGACTACTTGGCATGGAACTACCGTTATCCCCCTCTGTTTGTCTGCTGGGCCTAGGGAGCGGCACCCCTCGGGGGAAAGTCAGGAGTCGCTTTTTAGACCTCGCCCTGGCCCTATATAAAAGGTTGATCACGAGGGGTTGGAAAGCACCCAGCCACCCCTCGCTTGCTGAATGGAAAAGTGACGTTGCGAAATGGTCTAGGGCTGAGTTACAGGTTCTGAAGGCTGAGGAGGCCAGGGGCATCCGGCAGACCCCCATGGCCTCAGATTGGGAGGACTTAATGACTAAATGGAACGATCTAGTGGCGGGACCAACAGCACCCAGCGTGGCACCAATAGAAACAGGAACATGAGAGGGCATGGGGTGGGATAGCGGAAACGCCCAACAGAACTACCCACGGGCAAGGCTCTCAACATCAGTTGGCCAGGCCGATGTCTGCCCTAGAGACCCACAATAGGACACGAGCAGCGAATGGGGATGCCCGCTCATAGGTACAGCGTAGCAAAGGGAGAATGAAAGAAGATAACCCAGTCCCCCCCTCATAATACAATCCCCCCGCAGAGGACTTACATCAGCTAACGCAGGAGCCATCCATAGGAAGCCACCATGTTTTCCTTTTTCTTTTGTCTTCTTTTTTATTTTACTTCTTTTGTTTTTACACAGTTTATTATAGAAGTGAGCTGCTATGAGGACGTACACAATAAAAATGTAACATAGAATCACAGATCATTAGACATATTGAAACAAGAAGTGCCAAAGGTTAGATCCAAGGAAGAACTAAGACCTAGTGATGGTTAAAACGAGCAATAGGTCAAGGCATGAAACATACATAAGGATCAGTATACATATGTACCTTTTAAATGTTGTGCATGGCAAGAACAAATGGTTACCACAGATGGATATGTATAATGTAAAGCAGTGAAATGTTAATAAAAAAAATACTTAAAAAAAAAAAAGAAAAAAACACTTTTGCATGTAAAAACACTATATGCACTTTGGAGTGATCCCTACCTCACTTCCCTCACTCACTCCCCTCCCTGGTGAAACCCCAACCATACTGTACACTACTACACTTACTTGATACCTGGCTTTCCTACATTCCGAGGTATATCGGCCAAGACCGTGACCAGGGAACAACAAACCTCCACATCAAACCATCTAAAGACGTAGGAACCAACCTAAGAGGAGAGAAGAGAAAGAACTTTAGTTAGACTACAAGGCGATGTCTCTATATCTATAACAAAACAAATAAATAATTACAACCTCCCCATCTTAGACTGTGTTGCCCTAAATATTTACAGTGTCAGTGTCGTACAGTCCAGTTATGAAATTACAATGCCAATAGCTCTTTCTCAAGCAAATGTGAGACCTATTGCATTGGAAATGCTTGTTTTTAATAGGTGACATTAACTTAATGTTTTACCTTCTAAAGACTTCTCTGCAGCTTAGTCCCTCCCCACTTCCCTCTTCGTTCAGCTCAATGGGCTGAGATGGCCGCTTCTCACACCTGTGATTAAGTTTGAAGTGCCCCCAGAGCTAGAGTGAGAGCGTTTGTTTCCTACATTTGAAGTACAGGATCTAAATTCATTTTGAAAAAAAAGTCAAAACTAAAGAATATGTAAACGGAAACAGGTAGATTTTGTTTTCTGTTCCAATTATGGATTTTGTGGCATTCAGTATTTCGCCCACTGCTGTTAAAATAAGTGTCTAATTTATAGTGAAGAAAAGAAAGGACAAGGTGGTCTGAATTGATCTTAGGAGCCAGTATCTGGCACTGCCAAATGCCAGAGTTGCTAAATATGGCCCTCATTTATGAGGCCCTAATGGCACAATGCGCCACCAGAGCTTCATTTTTTGACGCTTTGGTGGTGCAGTGTGACAAGCCATATTTACATGGCCATGCAAAGCCACCCTGCATGGCTTTTCATGACCTTGTAAATATGGACCCCTTTCACACATAACACTGTGTGAAAGGGGTGTTCTATGGGTGTTGCTTGGGGTGTTCCCACGCAACACCCATGGAACACAAAGGAATCTGACCCATTCACAGATTTACAAGTCTGGGAATGCATCAGATTTATTCGCCCCTCAGGGGTGGCGTAAGAATGACGCAATGGGGAGAAATATCTTTATTTCTCCCCATTTTTTCCTCTATGTGTGCTGCATTCTGCTGCACACATAGAAAGAGGAAAAAGCATCTTTTAAATGTTTTTGTGCAGGAAGGTTACCCTTACTGCACAAAAACAATCATCCCTGCAACACAAGCATCCTTGCACCATTGCAAGGGTGCCTCCATTGGTGCCAGGCAGAACATTGTGCACCAGCACAGGGGGACAGGACAGAAATGTGCTTTATCTTGTTGTACGGATACAAATGATGGACAGAATGTGGAACCAATCAAACATTCACTCCCAAATCTGGGTTTAATTCATCACTTATTTTGTTCACCACGCCACCCTAGTTAGGACCCAGCCATATGCAAATCAGTCTTGACCCTTTTCCTCATGGGAATAGTCCAACCTGAACTGCCAGGCCAGGTCCTCCATGGACTGGAAACAAGCATCCTGGGACTGGTTTCAGGGTATCATCCTTCATCAGCCAGGCTACCTTGAATCCAGTCGCATTGTGAGCCTGGGGAATTCCGGGGCTGACAGGAGTTACTGGGCTCAGAGCGGGACAATCAGAGCCTTTGACCATAGGTATTATGAGGTTTAAACTTACTATTGAGCCCAAAACTGAGCACCAAGTACGTCCCTTCAGCACCTAATCCTCAGGATAGTGCAGACAAAGGCTAATTCATAGAGGTGGTGTGGGGTTAGAGACTTAAAATTCAACAAATCATCTAGCCTCAATCATTAAATCAACCTCCAGCCATTGGTTTGCTAATAAAAAGAAAAAATATTTTACTTTTACACACTGCACAACTCTGTACATAGAAGTCAGATGGCACTTTATAGATTACTCCAGTATCTGTACAGACAGGTTTTGATGCAGTCTAATAAACTGCCTCTGCTGTTCCTCTAAGAGTTTAGTCAATAATTGTTCAAATGGACTTTTAGGACTCTTGAGTGAATTGTGGAGGAAACTGATCCTGTGGTGCGCTCCCTCCCATGTTCTGACTGTCCCCTTCTTCCTAGAGTTTCGTAGGTTCAGATGCAATGGAAGAAGGGACCCCTACCTCTCTGAGTAACCAATGCACAGTACTTGTTTAAGCCCCTGCTCATACTAGTGATGAACAAGGGCACGACCACTTCTCTGCAACAGCCAGGGGCAGTGCCGTTCGCATTATGTGCTCCTCTTGCACAGCCCACTAAGCAGGGATTAGCAGCCCCGCCAACCAAATTGAGGTTATTTTGGTCTATATGGAGTGTACATGTGTGAGCTTAGCCAGGAGTGCATCAGCAGCAATAGTACCAGTGATGGAGCAGCAGTGCTCAGCATACAATGATTGCAGACCAGGTAGACTTGCTTCAGTGGATCTTCTTCAAGCTCAAACAAAAGCCTCCACATAAACAGGTTAGCAGTCCACCCACGGTTGTAGCAGTGATCTTCAGTAAATAATATAATCAATGTCCACACTGATGACACAGGACTCATTTCTCCTTGCCCAGTGGGCAGAAGGTAGTCATGCTCAGTTGAAAGGATGGTGCATATGGTGTCTGAGTATCAATCCCTGATGCAGGACATCCCTCAGTGCAAATGCATGACCGTCATTTGTGTTGAAGCAAAAGTAAAAAAAAAAACAGACCTTGCTATGGGCACCACAGAACTTGCTATGATGAATTTGAGTGAGGGATGTACACTCGCCAAAGCCATGCAGGTGACCTTTTCCATCCTAACAAATGGAGTAACTGATGCACCATCAAAGTCACTGATTTAACTTGAGCTGACCACTTGGTAGTCATGACATAGAACAGACAGGCTTACCTTAGGGCAATATGTAATGCATTTATGCAGTACAAAAAGAGTAATAAAGTCAAAAAGCAAAACACCAAAAATCCCAGTAAAAACAGTAAAATCTAATAAAATGATATCAAATGACAAAAATCCAAAACGAGAAACCAGAGATATGAATGTTTAAAGTTTTAAACAGGAATAGTGCCAAGAAGCACAAGAAATGATTGATAGTCAATGATCACTGTAGACTGGTACCTTGGTGCAATTTGAGGCTGACCGCGATGGTGTGTGGGTGGGATACACCAACTAGGTTAAGATTTTTACCTTCTGACTTAGGGCCTGATTTAGATTTCGGCAGAGGGGTTACTCTGTCACAATGGTGACGGATATCACATCAGCAGAAATCTAAATCCCATTGTTTCCTATGCGATTTAGATTTCGGTCGACAGGATATCCATCACCGCTATGATGGAGTAATCCCTCTGCCAAAATCTAAATCAGGACCTTAGTCTTTTAAGTACCAATCCACCACAGAAGTGCACTTGTAAAGCACCACAGTACCTCAGGGGAGGCACTTAGAGAATCCCAGGGTGTTAGACATTGGCCAACAGCAGGGTCCAGTACAGATGTTGTCATTGGTTAGAAGGATACTGCCAGGAAAAGGCCTCTTGCAAATATTGTCGCCCTGCAGTCACACAGGAGTTCAGCCAACTGACACTTGGAGTCCGTCTATTTGACCTGGGTACAAGAGGGCCAGTCCTTTGGGGCTCTTCTCAGGTCACAGATAGCAGGTCCAGTTCTTTTCCGATCATCCACAGGTCATGAAAGGTTTCAGAAGTGGGAGCCTGGAGGTGCCGAATTTAAGCCTGGCACTAGCTAGTAGGTGGGAATGACTCCTGGGAACACCGTTACCAATTGGGGTAAAAGTTACCAGGGTAAACTCTACCCATTTTTGCAGCAGTTCCTGTTTGCCTCACTGGAAACAGGCTCAAAATACCATATGCCAGGGAATTTCAAGATGGTGAAAGTCTTCGGCCACACTAAACTTGGGCTCTGAGGGCTTGGGGTATATGTGGGGACTGTACTATGGTAATCCTAGTGTCCTCACATCTTACACTGAAATCTAGTTTGAGTTAGGCACTGTTCCCACAACAAATTCAGAGAGAGTAGTCTGGTAGGACAAAAGTAGGGTCCTCCAGCAACCAGACAGTGGATACACAAGGATTGTCTTGGCATCTTGTTCTCTCCCTATCAAGTGTGCCCCAAGTGTTTAATGGGGCTTAACAGAACTGTCAAGCCGGATATGACACTGTGCTGTCAAAAGGAGGCCGACAGCCCCTGCCCTGTATATTCTGCTGAACTCAGAGGAGTAATCTCTGTCCTTTCACTTGAGCCTATTGTTTGCTCCTGCAAGGTACCTCACTCCTTTCTAATAACAATTCGAGGCTAATCACTGGGCGAGAGAAGCTGGAGAGCCATTGCATGTTATCCTCCAGGATCTCTAGGCAGGGAAAAGGTAATTTTCTAAAAGTTACTATTCCTTAATACATGATAGAAATCTCACTTTCAGATTGAATTTGATTTTAAATAATTATCACAAATAGGTGTTGAATTATTTTTCTAGCTTGCCCAATTCCCTAGATAGGGTATTTGATTTTTAATCTGTACTATGGTTTTCTACATCAGGCAGGTAGGTTTGCCACAGTGAAACTCGCATTTTAGGCCTTGTTACTGTAGAGTCATGGTAATATTATTTCCCTACATGTCCTACTTTTAAAAACTATACCCCCGCCTATGGGCTACACAGCCCACATATGGGTGACTTACTAATATTAAAAAGGAAGGTTTTTACCTGTTAAAATGGCTTATTTAGATAAGATGTAGTACATTTTTTGCACTGTGACAGTCCGGCTGATGTAGTAGGCCTGAAGCCATGTTTATACTGCCACTTTAACTGATGGTACACTATGTACTGCAGTTCACTAGTTGCATTTAACTTCCAGGCCCTTGGATATATCTTGTTTCATATACTAGGGGCTAATGGGTAAGTACAATATACCAATTAGGAGTATGCTAATTAGAACATGTTTAAAGGGAGAGCAGAAGCACTTTACTACGTGTTAGTAGGGTAAAATGCACAGAGCTATAACACCAACAACAATATAGGATCCATGCAAAAGGTGAAAAATCCAGTGAACCACCCAGATAAAGTGGATGTTTTACATATATAATTTTATTATGAAGGCGACTAGTACTATTGAACTTAGAGTGTGAAAAGAAAATTAGATTTAGTTTATTTTATACAGATTGCAGACTTCTGTGTAATATAGTAAGGTAATGTTATCAAGTGTAATTTTTGCTGCAATGTGGGCAATTGGATGCATTTCTCTTCGGTGAAGCTAAAGCTGAAGGGGATGAACTAACACAGGAAAATTCAAATATTCTGATGATTTTTGTGAGGATGCAGAAATGTATGTATGAACAAGCAAACAAGAAGGGAGTGTGCTTACCAAGCTGAGTCACCACTCAGCTCTCCTGCTCTTGAAAATAGAGCTTGGGCAGTCCTTTTCTGGTCTCTGTTATGGGGTCCTGAGCTCTGTGTTGGTTGTCAGTCTCCTAACTGGCTAGGAGTTTCCACACAGGCAAGGTCAGCAGAAGGAGGGTATTAGTCTAGTTTGCTCAGAATTTGGCTTGTTCTAATATTGAGAAACTGGCAGCACACAGCTCGAAATTCATGACACCGTGCAACAAGGACCATGTATGCATATGTCAATGGAGTTTTTCCATTTGCTGGAGTGGGTTTCCACCTTAAATGTTCAGTCCTTGGAAGCTGACCAACAGCCCTCTGCCTATTAGTTGAGTGCATAATTGATGTTGAGAAATCCAATTAGACAGTTTGGGACAGATCCCCATTCCTTACACATGATGCTCTGTAGAACAAAACATACCCTGTTCCCAGAATACATTATAAAGTTGGGTTCGTATACACAATGGGCAGTCGCATTCTCCAAGTTTCAATTCCGGTTGGAAGTCTGCAGATGCTGCTGATAATGGTGCCAGAGGAAAGCATCCAGCACAGCGCTCCACTACCATTGACTAGGTACACACTTATCTGCGCAGCACTATGTAACCAATGTTTGCCTAAAATACAAAATATTGTATTTGAATCTGAGTGTTACCAACTAGTTTGCCCCTTCCAGTAAAGCAGAATACAGTTAAGCCATAACTATAAGCTTAACTCCACCACATTGTAACACCCACCTTCTTGTTACTACCAACATTTCTATCTATCTTCCATCCCTCATCCCACACCACTGGCACCTACTCACTGTTTATTTCCATACTTGACAAAAACTTCTCACATCAAACATATGTCACTTCACCTCATCTGCCACGAGACTGAATGCTCTACAGACCTCTGAGTTGACCTCTGAGTTGTCATCTTACCTCAAACAATCTATCTCATTCTGCCTACAGGTTTCTCACTTGGTTTGCAACAAAATCTCTCATCAATGGCTGATTTCACTTCCAGAGTCCCTCACTGAACTTTACTATCATTCCAGAGAACTGTGTTAATCCCAAGAACTCAGGCACCTCGCATCGACCCTGCTGTCTTCTCTCACTTATCCTATAAGAACCGCAAAGGAGGGGTTGTAGGAATCTTCCTACACAAATCAATGATACCCAACCCTACTCCACCATCATCTAACCTCTTATCCTGTTTCACATATCACTGTAAGCTAATTGTTTACACCACTAAAAGCAAACATATTGACCAGATGAACTTCACACTGTCCTTGTCACTCTTGCAATCACCAGTCCATTATTTTTTTGGGAAGGCTACCACTAGATCATCAACTGCAACTGACTCCCTTTTCACAACTTCTTTCTATCACTTATATAAGCGTTCCTCACATCGCCCAGGCAATCCATTTGATTTTATACTATTAACCAACAGTGTCCCAATCTTAAATCCAGTATCAACTACTCCTCATCTGATGATGACATAATACATGTGGTAGTTAACATTTACTCAGTGTTACTGCCACTAATCGGCACCCACATCTACAAGAGAAAGCACTACCCGAGCTCACTTCCATCATGCCTAATCAAAATACATAATGACCTCACTCTCCTAAAAACATCATAGCACTAGCCATACTCTACAATACTCTGAAACAAGACTTTAACTCACACTATCTACAATGCACCTTTTCTCCCACTGTTTTATGACCACAACCCTGAATACCCCCAAACATTCAGAAGACAAGTGGTGCAAGAACAAGACCACCACAAATCTGACGCATTACTAACACGTCCTACACACACTAACTGAGAAATTGTCAAATTCTCCCACTTTCAAAAGCGTATCTCCTCACTCCAGCCTCACACACAACTTGCATGCATCATCAGCAATCTTATCCCTCACCACGCCCATGTATGCAGACGCTTTCTTATCAGCTGATGGCTTTGCCGCACTCTTTTCCCCAAAAATCATTATTGGATACACACTGACTACACTTCTCTGCGGTCCACCACCACCAGTTACTCCACTTTCAGCTACACATCAACCCTACTCAACAATATAGTGTTACTTTCTTGCATCTCTAATGAACACATACCAGTCATGACAGCCACCATTCTCTTTTGTCCTCCTTCAGATCCCTCAGATTTATCCCTCAGATTATTAAACCTTTTGCCTTTACATCCAAGGATCTTCATTGTCTGGCCTCCCGATTCAACTACTCCATCACATATGTCACCACCCCTATTTTGTCTGCAGTTGTTATTATTATTATTTTCAAAATCTAAAATGTAACTGATAGCTAAAAGGCATCCTGGTGCTGACGACTGCACATAAAGGAAGCTGAATTCATACAAGACAATTTAACATGTATGTAGCCAGGTTTTAATGGCTTTCCTAAACAGAGAAGGTAATGGATAGATCGACGAGGCAGAAGAAGACTGGTCCAGGGACGAGCATCTTGGACAGAGAAAGCTTTCCCTGTTGAGCATGATCTCCTGAACTTGAGTTGAAAAAATAAAATTGGCACCCACCGAATGGAACTAATGTTTAGGAATATTTGTCTGAAATTTCTGCTGAAGGTGCAAGGGTTCAATACCACCTCCAAATAAAAGATAGTACTCCTGACTTTTCTGCACCCTCTAGCAATCACCAAGTGCCTCCATGTTACCTTTTCTCAAAGGTACTAGAACAACTGGACTTCAACTGCCTCAAACTACATACTCCAATAAGAGACTTAATCCACTCCAATCAGGTTTCTGTGCCCTACACTTCACTTAAAATGCAGTTTCATATATATGTCCAGCTTCATCACCTCTGTCCATCACAATCATCTTGCTGTCATGCTCATGCTAATAGACTTGTCTGCTGCATTTAACAATGTTGCTCATCCCACACTACTGTACTCTCCTAACTCAACAGCCATTGAAGACCTAGATCATAAGAGGCTAAGCTCATATCTTTCGGGATGCTCTTGCACTTGTGACTCTAAGACCTCAAAAATACCCCCCCTTGCAGTGGATGTACAACAATGCATTGTACTAAACCCTCTCTTTTTCTAACTATACACCACCTCTCTTGGGCCTATTACCTCATCATTTGGGTTCTTGTATCACTTTTATGTCAAAAGCACACACAATTTTTCTCTTTTCATAAGATTCAATACAACTTTCATGCATGCTTCTCAGACTGCCTCACTGCCGTCCTGCAAAATGAGGACTGAATTTTTCTTCCTTGACTACACACATCTCTTTAAATGACATGGTTTCCTTTCCTCACGACCCTCTGAAATGTGCCCTTCAGCAAGGGACTTCGAGTTGTTTCCAACACATCAATGAAAATGAAATCCACAGAACCAAAATAGCAACTACAGCTCAATACCAATTGTTACACATATTCAAGATCCGCTCCCTGTTCTCATGCCAACACAACCAAAAACAGTTATTAACTCACTACGTACTTTAGAGGCTTGACTTCTGCAATAGTTTACTTGTGGGCTTCCTGCAATACTCTTTTGCACCACTCAGCAATGGCATAAACCTTGCAATCATAATTTTCTTCTCTCTACCCATGCACACACGCACCTCAGCATACAGTCACTAAGCTTGCTCGCTGTCTCCCAAAATGGTCCCTATAAAAGCTGACACTTGTAGTCGAAGCTGTGAATGACATGGACACTAAGTATCCCCGGGACATCCTATTTCCCTACACACCTACAATCTAGTAATCATAAACCTTCTGTCATACCCAAACCAACCGTTGCCGCCTCCAATTTCCAGTCCTTCTACCAAGCCTCACCGCTGGAACTCCCTACTATTAGGCATTTAGGCAACCACCTCCCAACTTGAGTTAAAAAACCTGAAAAGTCAGGTACACCAATGCACAAATGTGTACAACTCTCAGGACACAAGTGAGTACCGCCTTCTCCTCATAGTGATGCAACTATGTGCATTTCTGTATAGTTAGTGAATTAGGAAATGCAAGTGTTTTGGATGTCTGTCAGTCTTTGCAAGAGACAACCAAAAAAACTGGTGCAAATAATCAATATTTCCCTGTTGCTATAGGAATTTTATGTTATCCACTCCCCCCCCCCCCCCCGCTCTATAAATCACCAGAGCCGCTCTTGTGAAATGTTCCTGATTGAACTGATATTGCTGCTAAATAATAAATGCTATATTTTGACTCGGTCAGGGTCGGACTGATCTGTAGCAGTGGGGTAACGAAACGTGAGTAGGCCCCAGCAAAGTACTTGGAGGGGGGGCCCGGGGGATCCTCCCCCCTAGACTCAGTCAGAGACCTGCCGTCAGCTCAAAGTGTACTGTGCTGAGGGGCCCCCTAGAGCTGCCCCGACCCGCGGGGGCTCCTTGTAACGCCAGCAGCTCCCTAGGTGAGGATGGCATTTAATTTAAAGCTGGTGAAATAGTTAAAAGACATACTGTGTCTTCTCCTTTCAACCCTGTGCAACCGCGGGTCACGGATTTGATCATCGTTTATCTCAATGGGCCGTGATGGCCGCTCTTCGCACCTGTGATGAAATGTCAAGCGCACCCATAGCGCGAGAAGAGCCAGCGTTCTCTACATTTGAATTGATCCATTTTTGAATAAAGGGTGGAGATAAAGCAAGTGTTGGTAGATATGATTCCCATTGACAACTGTGGATTTCATTTGATGGGGATTAGAATTTCAGTCCCGATGTTACTGTGCCCCCGATGCATAGAAAAAATGCACCGTCTTTGCTGTATACAAAAAAAAATCTGCTTTTTTCTTCCGACAAACGGGTAACATTTTCATATCTAAAACGAATCCTTATGATCCTTCCAAGGAAGGAGGGAAAACAAAGGAGACGATCTTTTTCTGAAATCTCTTGAAGAAGTTAACATCAGGTCCGGAGGAAAATAAACAATAAAGAACAAGTTTAGATGACACTGTGACAATGCAACCTGAATCTGTCCTGGAAATGAGCAAGTGGTCTTTATCACCTTTTTTCAGACCGCCCTCTCGTCTACCGATACCTTTCTCAACAAAGCACTTTGAGCGGTTAACACCAGGCGGAGGGATGAAAGTAGTTGGGTGGGGGTGGCGAGAGGCTAAACTGGGGTGGGCTCGAACTTGGAACCTTGGTGAGCCACTTAGTTTCTCCATGTTACACTCCTGTTCACCCAGACTCCATGGGACAACATCGGAAAATCTTTATATCACTCTGATCTCTGATTCTTGTTTATCTTATCTGCTCGCATAACATACTTACCTCAGTTCGCTATTCCGTGTTGTTCCCCTCTTGAAATGTAACAGGAACATATGGTAAACTACTGTTATCCAACTTGCTATTTCGTCTTTTTCTTATATGATAAATAAAAATTATTAGAACAAAAAAAAAACATTTCTCTAAAGGCTGTAAAGTAAATCAGTGAATAAATCTTAACCTTCGAGTTTGCACGTATTTCAATTAAACAGTACAAAAAATGTGCTTTCACAACCACCATTAGATTCTAAAACAGTGACCATTAACTAAAATCATAAAATGAATCACACAACATAAACCACCATATGACATAAACATCAGCATATAATAATAAAACACCTGAGCCCACATCATACTAACCACTGGACAAGCTGTTATTTATACTTCTATTGCTTCCTATGCCCAAAAACTGGGGCTCAAACCCAGCTCGGCCCATGCACTTTAATACTGCCCCTATTTCTGTGAAACCACTGCTGGCCTTGGGGGGAACATTTATGGCATTTGGTGATGCATTCCCAATATTCCGTCCCATTCTCTTCAGAATTTTAAAGCTCCGGAAATTTTGGTCAACATAAAAAGCTGTTGCTTTATAAGTGTGAAAAGTAAGACAAACTTTGCAGCTGCAGTTTTGGTTCACGTGATCTATATAACTCTGAAAAGCAGAGGTAATTTTCTGAGCATGGCAAAGTTAAACTTTTGGAGAACAAAAATCGTATAGTGTGATAGAAGCAAACAAATGTGTTCTGTGGGGTATCTGAAAGGGTCTTAAAGTACTAGTTGCAGTATGTGCTTTAAAAGCTCCACCCAAGAGTGGTGGAGGTGCAACCGATATACAGTTAACTATAGGATAAGTGGGAGGATTTGATCCAGGAGAGGGACAACCCAGTAGGAACGGGTATTATATCACCAACCTTTAGGGATGGAATTAGAAATTGTACAAAACACTGTGGGGGTCATTCCGACCCCGGCGGGCGGCGGGAACCGCCAGAAGACCGTACCGCGGTCAAATGACCGCGGCGGTCATTCTGACTTTCCCGCTGGGCGACCGCCAGAAGGCCCCCCGCCGGCCCAGCGGGAAAGCCCCTTCAACAATGAAGCCGGCTCCGAATGGAGCCAGCGGAGTTGAAGGGGTGCGACGGGTGCAGTGGCACCCGTCGCAATTTTCAGTGTCTGCTAGGCAGACACTGAAAATCATTATGGGGCCCTGTTAGGGGGCCCCTGCACTGCCCATGCTTGTGGCATGGGCAGTGCAGGGGCCCCCAGGGGCCCCACGACACCCGTTCCCGCCATCCTGTTCTTGGCGGTTTTTACCGCCAGGACCAGGATGGCGGGAAGGGGGTCGGAATCCCCATGGCGGTGCTGCGAGAAGCGCCGCCATGGAGGATTCTTTGGGGCAGGGGTAAACCGGCGGGAAAACCGCTGGTTGCCCTTTTCTGACCGCGGCTTTACCGCCGCGGTCAGAATTGCCCATGAAGCACCGCCAGCCTGTTGGCGGTGCTTCCGCGGCACTCTGCCCTGGCGGTTTTCAACCGCCAGGGTCAGAATGACCGCCTGTATCTGTTGCCTGAGGAGTCTGCCCAGAAGCACAATGGCTGAGCCCACAGCAGTGGGTGTAACTGTGCTAAAGCAAAGGTGGGGTGGTGAACTAATGCAGTAGAAAAGATCTAGTTAGATTAGGAGCATAAAAGAGAGTTGCAAGAGTGTGGCAACGCAGAAGAACACGGCAGAGTTTCTGGCACTAGAATATGTCTAGCCTTATCAGGCTCAAACAGGAAAGACATGAAAGGAAGATGCTCTGGGGGAGGGGTTATCTTAGGGTGTGAAAAGTCAGGCCCAGGGAAAAAAGGTTGCTCAAAGTCAAGTCCTATGACCAAGTAGAAGAAGGGCTAGCTTGAAAGTAAAGATGAGACAATGGATGCAGGTGCTGATGGAAACAAAACAAAATAAAACACAATGCTTCCAATACCATACAGCAGTCCATAAGCATCAGTTTCAAACATTTTGTGGCAGCTGCTGCATTTTTATAAGGCCCTGCCATTAAAAGTGGTCACAACCAATCTCAAAACCCAAGCTGACATCCTAAAAGGAATATTCTGGATTTTCTTTGGTAAATGATAGAGATGTCGGTCGGCTAAAAAGAAAAGAGAACACAATTTTTCTGCATTAGTAGGCCATCTTAAAGTACTTTTACACATCCATTACGAACAGTGGCGTAATGCAAAATGTTGTCCACTCCCCCAATATCTCACAGTAATAACACTCTAGTTAGGTGTCTACTTGAGTGAGAACAGACACGAGAACAGGATGAGTGAGTTCACAGGCAAGTTTTTGCATCTCCTCCTTGCTCAAGTACACTGAGGTATGCCAGTTTAAGAGGGCCAGCCAGATGTGCAGAATGGCCACTGGCTTCTCACACGCTGTTGTGCAGAGCATAATGTACTGCCACATCCTCCTCACTTCATGATTTTGCTTCCAGCCTGCAGAGCTATGCTGAAAGTGCTCTGTGGGCCCAAGCTTCCTCCCACTAATCAGCTACATCAAAAGAAAACAATGACTGAATATAAGAGCCATTGGCATAGTCAATAGATCTCATCTGTTGCACCAATGCACATAGCTAGGTGCTTTGCTAGTGCTTGTTGGTTTTTGCCAGTGAGTATGGCAAGAAAAATGAAATACAGATACCCATGTGTACACCTGTGCGCATGTAAGGTGGTCATCATTCACTGGCTTTTGTTATACTTTATCACACAAAAAAACCTTATAGCTAATGTGGATGCACACAGGCGCATGGACAGTGGCTACATGACAGGGATTTTCATAATAAAGAATAACGAGGTACATAGTAGGATGGCTGCCATGCAAGCGCCTGTATGTGTATGACCGGGCAACCATATTTTGATATAGTACTTATTAATTTACTGTTCTAAGATGGCCGACAGTTGAGTATGCACAGGATGCACGCACACAAAGCCAAGAGAGTACCTAGACAGCAGTGTGCAGCTAAGAGGCTCTTGCTACTTTAAGCAAAACAATGCAGAGAGTGCTGGAGACAAATAGTAGAGGGGCGGGAGAACACTGGAGGAGCAGGGGAAGTAAGGCAAGCAAGAAGAACAAGAACATTGTCTGGGGAAGGGCATATGAGGAGCAGTATGCAGGGAGCACTGGAGAAAGTAGTTCCCTGTGCAGGTGCAATGCAGTCCACAAACTAGGAAGTAAACCAGGAGCAGTTCATATCAGCAAAGAAAGGGTGCAAGTGCTGGTAACATCCAGCTTGCAAAGTTTTACTTACCACAATGGCATAGCATGAGCTACCGGAAGATGGAGTAAGAGAGAAAAAGGAAATTTAGCGACAAAAGACTTGAGATCTTGTTGGATGGTTGTATTGTTGATTGTGAAAAATTATTTTGTATAGCCCTTTTGACTGTATCTTGGGCCACCAAATTCAGTAGATGCTAAAAACAAGACTGAGAATTAAATCTAAAAGAGGTGGTATGGCCTCCTTTCCCCTATCAAGGAAAGGCTGGCTAACAGGAGGTCGAAGGCAGTTGCATCAGATGAGTGACAGCTAATAACTATCACTTACACCAAGGAGGAACTCACAGAGAGTAACTTTTAGCTTGAGATGATAACTTGGTTAAGCAGTATTGATACATCTGCTCTTGCACTCACCATGCTAGGTATGCTAACTTAAACTTGTACCTATTAAATGTATTTAGGGTGATAGCTAGGCCAAAATACAGCACATATCATGGACATGCCCACAACAGAATGCAGTACCACGCTGGAATCATAAATGGGCATGAAACTAGGGAACTCATGCCTCCAGTGATGTCAGTTACACACAGTGTACCATGTAATCCATGAAGTTGGGTGTCTGGGATATCACTGTGTGGAATTGTTTGCAACAACAGATTATTTTGCAGGGTACTCAGTATTAAGAAAATAAAACACAACATGTCAGGCAGCCCAAAGTCAGATTAGCATTTAATGCAAACTAGCAAGCAGCACACCAAATGATATAGGACAAATGTCATTTTAACTCAGCAAGGCCCTCGCCAGAAAATGGTCAGTTGAGCTAAAAGGTAAAATGCATAAGAATGAAATTGATATATAGAGTCCCTGCAGCCAACCCACGCTGTGCACAGCAGTTGACATCTTACTTTATGTTACTTTTTTTTTTTTTTTAAATAGAAATTCACTGAAAAAACAAAGACTAAAGTGTTGTTATGCAGTTTGGAATTGTAATACATTACTTACAGTTAAAAAAATTGTAAAAATGTACAGCTCGTCACGGTTAAAGGGGGCGGGGTGGCGCAGGCAAGGGGAGGGCAGGGGGGGTAAAGAAATTTTAATTTAAAAAATAATTAAAATAAACTTACATCTGTGCTGCTTCTGGCTACACCGCTCCTCTCTTCCGTCCTGCAGGCAGACACAGGCTCCCAGCCTGCCCTGTGCCAATCCCGACGCTGCTCAGAGCAGCATCAGGATTGGCTGGGAGAGCCAAGCCAGGGCGCTCCCAGGCAGACTGGGAGCCTGTGCAGGCTCTCTCCTTCTGCGCATGTATGTTTGGCTGGCCTGTGACAGCCTGCCAAACATACATGTGCAGAGAGGGGAGTGCACAGTGCACTCCCCTCACTGCTCGTCACCCCATGGCCCCACCTCCTTCACAAGGAAGGGGCAATAAACTTAGTTTATTGTCCCTTCCTTGTGAAAAATTTGCAGCTTCTGCTGCTGGCGGGGGGCAATGCTCCTCCGCCCACATGGAGGAGCCGCCACTGCCTAAATATTACATCACTCATGACATGTTCTATGGCATCATTGATAACATCACAGTGCATGGCAGGGGTGCAAGTTATAGTTACTTTAGGGCGCAAGTTTTAGTTACTTGAGATCACTAAAACTGGTGAATTTCAGTTGTTTTGTTTAAAACGGTATGTTTTAATTGACATTTCCACCTACTCATATCACCCCTATAACCTTTTGGTATTCAGTGGATATATGGATATATATATATATATAGTATATATAACCTACTGGCGGCTGCCAGTAGATAGGTATTGTTAGGACCATGTTTACATTGAAAAAGTGTTTTTTGACTTGCATATATCTTTGGCGCCGTTTGACGAATGTTCAAATATTTTCCAAACAAATGTTCCAGAGAATCTTGTTGTACATGGGAAGATTCCGGGTGAACCGTCAAGAGGGGGCCGAGAAAAAGGAGGGGTCAAAAAGAGTGTATTTCTCATTAAAATTCCCAGAGGGATTTTGAACATGACTACAGCCCATACTGGTGGATGGAATTACACCAAATTTGGCAGAAAGGTACTTTTTGGTCCAGAAAGAAGCATTTTTTTTGTTTGGTGTATAGATATACAGTTCAGTGGTATTCAGATATTAAAATAAAAAGAAATATATATACAAACATATCTAGAGGCGCGAAAGATTCATGAATAATAACGAGCTCATGCAGAGATTGGCAGAACTCTGACTGGCTGCCAACGCTTCAACCAGAAAGTATTGACAGCCATCTTGGGACCCGGCTTCAGCAGAGTCCCAGAAAAAATAAGAATAAAAAAAGCAGGGACCCCCTAGGGCAAACAAACATTTTTTTTTCTTTTTTAATTTTTGATTCGTATTTGTGACAAATTTGTGGTGAAAGACAAAAAAAATATCACCGGCTCCTGTGCTGGATTTACTAAAGCCCCAGGGGGGGCATGTTAAACTAAAGGAGGGGGCACATAGGGCCCCCTTTTTAGGGCATTTTTATGCCGCCGGGTACCACCACAGGACTCAGAATTGTCATGTATGCTATTGTGCTTACTTATTAATTAGGGTAGAATCTTTTAACTGAGGTGGTCATATATATATATGTTTTATGATTGGTGTATATTTAGCGTACTTTTGAAACATTTTACTTTAGTACCCTTTAATCCATTCACGTTTTGTTATATGTACACATTTTACCCTAACAAATAAACTGACTGATCGTTTTCCACGGTTTGGGACTAGTGGAATTGTTAACAGTAGTTTATTAACGGAGTTAGAGAGAAAATTATAATTAATTTGCATATTTACATGTTAGGTTGCATTGTAACCAATGAACTTTTGAGAGAAGAGCAACTTAATGTGCTTTGTTGTATAATCGGGGGCATTGGTGTGTGCGTGTATACAATTACACTCATGAATTTGAAACAGATCAAAAACAGTGATAACTGTACTGCTAATTGAACGTCCAGATAGAAAGAACAATATTCCTACTAATCGAGTCCTGGTTTTCAAACTTCTGCAGTTTGAGACGCGCAATGTCCTTTGTTTGTGGACGCCGGCAAGCGAAGATCATGCTCTCTACACAAAAGCTTATGCAGTTGCTTTTTATTTTCGTTAAAAACTGCGTTAACGGTGCCTTACTCCTGCTACACTGTTGGTCTTCATGCGCAAAGAATGTATAAGGGTCAATCTCGACCACAGCTCCGCCTCATTCGGAAAATTATTCCTCTAATGGCGGCCACAACACAACCCTCGCAGTCCTATCCCCAACGTCCTCTTGACGTATGCAGACCGTGCGCGCCAATAATGTTGGCGGGAGCGAGCTCGCAACACAACCGCGCGCCATCTGACGCTATCCCGCCCTCTTCTGGCTGGGACCGCCCCTGCATCGCTTTGATTGGATGCGTATGAAAGCTGGCATGCGACAAGAACAATGGGAAGCCCTATAATGATTGGTTGGCCTCAAACAATCCTGGTGGCCCGGATGCACCAACATTCCGCGCTATAAACGGCGGTTGGAGGGCGCGAGGCAGTGCAGTTTGAATCGGTGATCGATACGGAGCGTTTGAAGGCATCGGGGCGCTCGCGCATACGGTCGGACACTGCATTCTGCTTGGGAGCTTAGTCCTCTGTTGTCTTGACCGTTGGAAGCCTGTTAGGCGTGTTTCGATATGGTAAGTCTGGATATCGATAACGGTTCTTTGTTCGAGCGAAAAAGGGAAGTGGGTAAAGCGGTCCCTTTATTCCCTACGGATGAATGAGTTATGCTGGGCTTCGGATTTTCTCGTTTTCTTCGGTTCAGTTTTGACGTTGGAGCATACCGACCTTCGATATTAATGGTGCAACGGGTGTGTATGTCTGCCGCCGATATTAGTGTCTGACACTCCTTTCTCGTTGCCTTCAGGCTGGCGGTAAAGCAGGAAAAGACTCTGGGAAGACCAAGACAAAGGCCGTTTCCCGCTCACAGAGGGCCGGTCTCCAGGTGGGTTCATTTTCTCGTTAATCCGTCAATGGCGTCCTTGGGGGGGCGGAGCTGTACTAAATCGCTCGCCTGGTTATGAGTATTGTACTTATGGGGTTTGTCTTTGTTGCAGTTCCCGGTGGGCCGTATCCATAGACATCTTAAGTCCCGGACCACTAGCCACGGACGCGTAGGGGCTACCGCCGCCGTGTACAGCGCTGCCATCCTCGAGTACCTGACCGCTGAGGTGAGTGTCGGTGGGTGGTAAGGATTGGGGGGGTGCGCGGGAAACGGGGCGCTTCGGGGCGGGCTCGGCCTCCTCGGGCGCAGATGGCGTGCGACAGTCATCCCTTCATTGCGCCTGCGCAGTTTTCTGGCTCGGGCCCAGCAGAAAATAGTGGGGGAGGGGAGTTAAGCGATTGGCATCTATGGGGCTGTTCAACTAGCTCTCGGCGGATGAATATTGTGAAGACGTATGGGTTTACAAAATAGTGACCGTTTTCTCCGTGTATAGAAAACGATCTGTCACTGTCCCCTTTTCGATTTTACAGCCTTTCTAATTGAACACGTCTAAAATAAGGGCCTTTTAGTTTGTATTCCCGACCCCGGGACTAAAATCTTTTCGGTCGCCCGGGCAGAATTATACCTGTAATTGGGTTGTGTGATCTCGGTTGATCATGGCGCCTCTTTATGAAAAATTATGTGTACATTGTAGATATGTGTATAAAAAACTGTCTGATACTGACTATATAGTCTGTCGAGAAGTATCAGGAGGAGGAATTGGGTATCCTAACTCTGCGTCCGCAGTGCCTGAAGCAAAGAGACCGCAAGTTAAGTGCATAACTGCCTCCAGTGAGCCTTTTTATTAAGGCGTTTTCAGTGATTAAGCTTTGCTTGATCTTGGCTGCCTGGACCAGACTTGTAGGACACACCCCACTTGGGCATTTATTTTCAGCCCTGCTAGCGTGGACATTTCATTAGAGCTTTGTTTTTAATTGATTGACAAACCAACATTTTAACTTACCATTTCAGGTTCTTGAGCTCGCTGGTAATGCATCAAAAGACTTAAAAGTAAAAAGA
Organism: Pleurodeles waltl; assembly: GCF_031143425.1. Taxonomy (NCBI): domain Eukaryota; kingdom Metazoa; phylum Chordata; class Amphibia; order Caudata; family Salamandridae; genus Pleurodeles; species Pleurodeles waltl. Next base: position 967,751,394 of record NC_090436.1, read on the forward strand.
ATCACTCCTCGCCATCTGCAGCTTGCCATCAGAGGGGACGAAGAATTGGACTCTCTCATTAAAGCAACTATTGCTGGTGGTGGTATGTACATGTTTTTCTTATTACTACTCAAAGGGTATGAGTTAAAACTAACGGGGGGAGGGGAAGCAGTATCCCGCAACAGCCTACCTTATATGAACCAATTGGGTTTCACTTCACAATGACTAGGTGATTAGAGGACAACACTTAAATTGAGGATGGTGCCGCTCCTGTGGTGACCAGTTAACAGTTGCAATGTTTTTCGTTATGCACTTTCATTTTATTGCAATGCCTGACTCGATGGGTAAGTTAGCAAGCTGCGCTGGCTGTGTTATGCACCTGCTTATTTAAGGTGGCACTTATTTGGCAAGACTTGGGTGCATTTTGGGGTGCAGGACTGCTGTTCATTGAAATATCAATGTTTAGTTTGGCAGCCGGTTATAGTAATCTTTAGATGATAGACTCTTGACCGAGACTGAAATGTTATTGCAGCTAATGTCTGCTCTTATAATGCACATAGGAATCGCAGTGCCCGATGTTGTCAGGGTGGTGGTCTGTCAGTTTTTTCATAATTGTACAACCTTTTACTTTCTCGTGTTTATTCCAGGTGTAATCCCACACATCCACAAATCTCTCATTGGAAAGAAAGAGCAGCAACACACTTAGATGCCGATACCTTCAACGGTCAATCTACGCGTCACGGATTTCTGATTGGGAAGAAGGGGCTGTCAGCAGTTTAAAAAACGTAGAAACAAAAAAATTCCATGGACTACAACACAAATGAGTGAACTTTCCCAAATTACCCTGCCTTTTTGTAATTGTATTTGAAAAGTTAGAGCCCAACTGAGCTTTGTACCTAGCCATTTGGATTGAATTCTTACCCCATATTTAAGTGTTGCTGTGGCTTCAAAGAAGCTGTTGATTCAGAAAGTAGTTGGTTTTGGTTGGTGAGTTTTATTCTGTCAAACATTTTAACTGTAATTCAGAGATGGTAGTATCAAACACTTGGGTTTTGTACAGACATACGATACTTGTTCTGTTAACTTCCGTTGCTCAATAAATGTCGTATCCAACACTGGGGTTTCTTTTTGCATCTGACTTTGTTTCTAGAGTTCACTGCTGGCTTTTGTGGTGCGGGGTCGCATGGGATTCTGATGTCCTTTATACACAAGTGGCAGAGGCATTCTGAAGGGTTATCCAGAATGGCAACACGTTTGTTTATTTTGGATCCTACAAGCGATTTTCCCTTGCATAGCCGGTAGGAAGGTGTGACTTTCGAAGGACGTATATTCTTGCTCGGGGGTTGTACTTCGACGACAGCTTCTCACCTCTCTAAAAAAAATGGTGCCTTCGAAATTGGAATTTTTCCCCACATAATGGGGAGAGGACTTTCTCGGACTACATTTTGAGTTGTACAATTCGATAGGGTATCATCTATATCCGAAAACTCCTTTTACTAATGTACAGTTAATTTCAACGTATTGCCACATGCTGCCATGCTTGGGTTTCAGAAGCAGTATTTGTAGCACAGTGTGGGTGCATATGTGTGCCCTCTGCCACGTTCTTGACCTTGGCCTACGGCGAGGGGCAAAAAATCAGAGCGATGCTTCTGTGCCCTTAAGTCTGAGATGATTTAATCTCTTAGGCGGGCATATAGCTTGGGTATCGAACTGGGAAGTCTCACATCTTCAGCAGATGTCCAGGTACAGCAAATCTCTAAAAAGGGATTTTGAAGGTGCCGGCATCTACCAGCAATCTTCAGTCCTCGGTTACATGTTGGGATTGTCCTTCGAGTTACAGGGCTACTTAGAGTTTCACAGCCATATTTGAACCACTTCACACTGGTTATAATTGAGGAACTCCGGATCAGCCTTCCTAAGAGATTAGAGCCACGGTTGTTTACCTCTAATTTTGGAATGGTCAAGCTTTCTGTCACACGGAGGGTATTGTACAGTGACACAGTGCACACCTACCAAAAATAGATTCAACACCCAGATGCTAGCAGTACGAGTTTGTCCCACAGTTGCTGTACATGAGTAGCAGTGGTGCCAATGCCCTCCTTAGTTAGTGACGTACGCTTTTAAACACTGCTGCTTGGTTAAGGATTACCTAGGTAACTGATTGGGGTTCTTCATTCGTATGGGATTGTTCCTGTCTCTCTAATCGGAAGGTAGGTTATTTTCCCAACATCATTGGGATTCAAAAGATGCCCAGGGTGGTGATGGGGGTCGAAATTGTTCTTTTGGGGGGGGTGCTTCAGATGAATTGTGCCAAAATCTTCAATAGTTTCTGGATGCGAAAGCAAGTCATGAAGTAATTGAAGTAGAAATCCCATATCAGCGGCTTGAATGTACAAATTGAGGGTAACTATTCCTGCTATGAAAAATATTCAGAGAAAAATAATACTGAGCTATGACGTTCTCTTGGCAGAGGTTGATTGGCCGCCAGTGTTGGTTAAAACACTCCCAAAAGGGGAAGACTTAATACTACCGTTTTTCTCAGCTCTTGTCCTTGAAGAGGTTAAAACAAGGGTATGCTACAGGAAGGGTTCTTGCACAAGCCTCGGCATTAGACCACAACCATTAAGACTGGGATAAGTATATTCCTTTACCATACATATAAAGTCCAGCCTACAAGTGGTACCCCAATACCCAATAAAACACAGCAAAAGCTCCTTTGAGGGGAAAAGTCTTGCACACTCTTTATTCCTGGTAGCTAAACCAGATTACCTCTACTGCATAGTCTTGGATTATAGACATTTAAACAATCACACGCACATTTGCATTTCAAAACTCACTGTAGGACTCTAAAGAACAATAGTGTTGGTTAAAAAAGAATATATATATTTTTTTTTATACAAAATATGGTGCCTGAAACCAGAGATTTAACCACGTTCTCCCTGCTAGGTTCACGGCGCCTTTGTCAGCTCCCTCTGGGGAATTAAGAGCAGTCCTGCATTGTTTACCTCCAGAGTAACGTCAATTCTATATGATTGATCCAGAAGAAAAGTCCTATGTCTATGATATATCGTGGATGATTACTTAAACACACTTAGCCAGAGTCGATCGCATTGTTCAGGGTTTGCTGAACATGGCTACAAATTCACTTTGAAAAACATTACCTTTTACAAGTGTCCTATTTTAAGGAAACAATTTATCTAATGAGAGCAAGAGCCTGGCACCATCTTTCCTATAGAAATGTGTTCTATTACAACCTCAGACACCATTTAAAAAAAAAAAAAAATCTCTGCAAGGATTCTTCAATTTTGGCAGAACATACATACCAGATTATCCACAATGCATAAAACTTTTATACAATTAAATTCACCTTGACTTTTCTAGTACACATTGTGCATCGAATATCCACACATGCTCATACCACTACAAAATGACATGCCTGCATCTAAACGTTTACGCATGTCAACAAAACAAACTTTGCAATCCTTATAATAGAGGGCCTCATTTAATGAGGGTGACCGTGCCCATTGCATACAATTCTCCTTTACATTCTAATGCTGAAATGCATTTAGCAAAACAGTGATGTCAATGCTATCTGAGATTAAACTTGCTTTACTGTATTTGAAAGTGAGGATATGTACCTAAATTATGGGAAAGTGTTTTTTTTTTTTTTTTTTACCATCGCTAGGACCATCACTATTTACATAGAACTAGTACTCCATACAGTTTTCAATTACACGCACTGGGAACATTGCCTGACTCCACCAGTGAGAGCCCCAAAGCACATTTGGCCTAATTTGTATATGTCTGGATATGATACCTTAGATTTACTATCTTCTTACTATAAATGTATCCCCATCAAAAGCAAGATACAATATTGTGATGCAGACAACATTAATTCATTCAAATTCATGCATTTCCCAACTGGCAAATTAAAGGCTATGAATATTGGAAAGATACAAATCTTTAAAATCAATTTGGAGTTCAAAATATTGGCACGTATAGGGCACAGGCATCTTATTTGGACCCTGTCTAATTCTAATACAGATTTTTTTGATTGAAACAGTGCAGCAAGCACTTGCTTGGGTCTAGCAAAGATCAAAAAATGATTGACAGCCTTCTCTATTGCACGTTTCAATAATTGGCAACATGTAAATTACACTGGAGAGCAGCTCAAGACATGGTACACAATAGTACATTCATTCAACTCTACACTTTCACGGTCCAATCAGGTGGTTATTGTGGCCAGTGGACACATGATTATTATGCACATTTTTTAAACTCCAAACAGGGTATTAAAGAAAGCAGACCAGACACTCATTAATCAAGACCCAACACTCAGTGGTTGTCACTACCTATAACATGGGGAAGTTATGTCAGCAATGGTTGCAACCTTTGTCTGCTGTAAAATAACATCACTCTCTCCATTGACATGGATTTGCAAGATTTCTTGTTAGTTCCTAGGTCACCACGTTCTAAATATTTCTTCATGCTATTTAAAATGGAATTTGGAAACTCAGATCAGAACTGCTGCTCATTTGAGGAGAATCGATCAGGCTAAATTGGAAAAGGTATTGGCTGTTGATAGTGGAATGAATATGTTGTCAACTCGTATTTACACTTTGAATAACATTGTGTCATCTGCAGTTGATATTCAAAATCACATGTGGTTTTTACAACATTGGCAAAGTCAGCTTAGATCGATTATGCAGTTGAGCTGGACAATACAGATTTTAAAATGAAACTGCCTTGAAAGCACGGTAACACAACAGAATTGTTTTTGCCATTTAATAAAAACATTAAACAAAAAATAATGGCAAAGAAAGCCCTAACACAATGCTGAATATCCAAAGATTAGGAAAGTTTATTTTCACAATAGCTGAGACGCCATAGGAAGTGCGGTTAATCCATGGGGTGATCTTACCGCCAATTTCAACGTTCAAATTCACATGTTTGTAACATTTTCCAGGCATAAATGAAGCTGTGAGGGAGATTGTTTCATCCACGAGTTGTGGAATTTGCCGTTCGATTACAAATGTGTGAGTGGTGAAAAGGACATCTTTCTTAGTGGAAACAAATGTGAAACCTCACTAGGCCACTCAATGACTTGTAAACAGGTGACATTCTGTGGCCAGTCTGGCATGTAGCTTGAAGGGAGTATCAGTTTCCTTAATTCGCCCAGGATTTCAATTACTTTCAATTGTAAGCTATTTGATGTTGAACGATCAGGGCTGTTGTGGGGCGAGAGCAGGTGACCCTTATGTGGTTTCGGTCTCTCACATAGTGACATGTTGTAATTGTGTGTTCTTTCCTCCCATGCATGAGATTAGTCAGGTTCTGGCCTTCCATTCTTACTGTTAATTTTGACAAACTCAACCGACTAAAGGCCTTATTGTTTCAAAAAGACGTGGCACTTACAGCTGCCATGAAACATTTGAACTCCAAAGTTGTCCTCTGAAATACAAACACTGTTGAGCACAAATTTTCCATGGTGTTTTTGTGCATTGCATATTTAATGCTTCCAACTCTATTGGGTGTGGTACTTTTTTTTTTTTTTTTAAGCAGTTGGGTCTGGCTTTGTCGCATGTTTCTGACCGTTATCAAAGTGACAGTCTTTTAAACACTCTTTGTTGTCACATGTATTTTGATGCATACCACTTGTGTTATTCTTGATCAGTGGTATTTTGATTCTATTTTTGTTGCTCTGCAACGGATGCCCCACCTCAAGGCCAAATGGTGATGGAACTACTGCATGTTCAGCTGTGTCTTGAACACATGATATCATACTTTTTTTTTGCTGTAGAACTAAACAAAAACTGGTCTCTGTCTTTTCGAACAGTGGGGTTATACTGTATGCAGCCTGTGTTCTGCTGTCTATGGTGCCCTTTCAAGTGTGCACTCGACATCCATCTTGCAACGCAATTGGTACAATCTTTGGGCGTGGATCTGCGGATGTGCCTGTTGAGGGCTCGTTTCCGGTGTTGTCCCATGAGACTGCCATTGCTTTGGGATGCAGCACAGTATAGGATGCGACACATTCAGTGTCAACTGAGGTTACTGACCATGTCTGTTCCTTCGATTTGCTTTTTGTACTGAAAAGCAATCATTCACTATTTCCTTTAGAAAAAAATTTACAAGCATAAGAAGAAAGACGAGCATCATTCTGATCCTGTTGCAGGTTTTTGTAGTACGTGTGAGTTTTCCAATGTAAAGGGGTTTCTGACTCCCTGATATAAGCATTCAAGACTGGTATGATGACCGTTTTTGCACGTCCTCCCTCTGGGCTCCTGTTGGTATCCAAACCAATGCATTCTGAACCAATGAACACAACTAAAGGTCGTGAGAAGCCTGCTTGGCTTTTCGTTCAAAGAAATAACTTTGTCAATGCAGAGAGCAGCGCTGGGCCTGTACTACAATGTAGGAACATCAAGCAGAGGATGCACCCGATGTCTTTGGGGACCAGCTACAAAGCCTCCATACTGAGGAGGGAAGGAGGCAGAAGCCCAGGGCGCTCCGATGGATGTTTGAATCCTACTCGCCAGCAGTTGAGAAGGGTCCAACTCAGTAGGAGCCTGAGATTCCATGGCACACAAGAGTACACTGGTGAAGGCATCCCATTCCCATACAAAGACACATACACTGGCTCATGGAACGCCATTGCCCTCGGGCCTTGGAGGTATCCGGCATAGGATAAAGGAGCAGACCCATGTCCCTCTGCCTGGAAAAAAAAAAACCTTGAATCAAGCACCAAAAAGAAATGGCACCGGTACAAAGTCATAACCACTTTCGGAGCGGACACCAAAGATACACACATTTTGTGCCTGTAAAGCCTCTAAGGCCTTTGGAGCAGAAAGCTACACCAGAGAAACACAGGACACCGTTTGTAGCTGAAAACACCCTCAGCACCCAAAACATCTTCAGCATCAAAAGTCTTAGTGTCCAAAGCATTCTCGGCACCAAATGAATGTCCAGTTCAGAACAACCTATAAGAGAAGATTGACGCCAAACAAAATATACTGATTATAAACCCAAACACGAGAAGAGTGGTTACCAAACCACCTCTCCCACCCACAAAGACACTCCCAAAGAGAAAGAAGTATTTTGAGGAAGAAATAGTGGTACCTTTACCACCAAAGCACCTATGAAGGAAGAATAAGGGCAGGGGTACTAGACCCATACCGTTTCTACTCCATCACATTTACTGTCTCCTCCACCTCTTTTTCCTCTGCTGCCAACACCTACAGTACATCCAGCATCACCACCTCGTTCTCCTTATGCTCACCCACTAGCCTCAGCCACACTATCATCTGTAGGGGAAATTTAGTACAGGGAACCATATTGACCCCTATGACGCACCTTATTTTCATGATCCGCCAGGTGAACTATGGGGTGACTATGACATAGACCCTCCTGGAAATACAGACCCTGAGCTATACCCTTCAGAACCTTCGCCACCTGATGACACAACTACATATCACAAAGTTTTGCAAAGGGCTGCTATATCATAAAGTCAACATACATACACTTGACATGCACGTTTCATTTCTTACTGATGTTAAAGGGGCATGCGTAAACCCACAGCAGAGATCTTTAAGAAACCAGTAAAATCAAAGGTCATAATCCCACAGGTTGACAAAAAATACAAACCCTCACTAACTGACCCCACTTACATCAAGTGGTATGTCCCTTCAGATTCCCTGGTAGTTCATACAGCCAGGAAATGGGCCAACTCAGTGAACTGGTGATGCCCTTTCTATTGATAAGAGCAAAAATTATAACGCAGTGGTTAAGCTTGTGGCAGCCCAAGCACCCAACTACCTTAGGATAGCTAACTCTGTAGGCCTCCTACAGATACAACAGGGCACAATCGGATGAGAAGCAGGAATTACTCCATCTTCCTGACCAATATAAACAGAATGATTAGAAGAAGGGAGGATAATATTTAACGCAACAATTCAATGCGCACTGGATGCAGCAGGCACCAGATTTAGAGAGGTGAACACTAGTAGTATTATTAGGCACCATGCTCGGCTCAGACTGTCAGACTTTAAGCCCGAGTTGCAGCAATATCTATTAACCCTACCATTCGATGGGCAACACATATTTGGCCCGCAAGTTGATGAAATGCTGGAAAAAATGAAAAAGGACACCGATACCTCTAAATCTATGGGTGCCCTTCAAAGATATCACCATACGGATTCCCTTTTGAAGGGGCCAATACAGAGGGGCATCCAAAACTACCATCTCTACAGACACAGTCACCTCCGAAAAGACACAAAGCCCCTATTAATCACAGTACACTCAAGGGACATACAGGGTAAAACAAGCATTTGCAATGCACTAGGGTCTCGCATTTGTTCGAGTTACAGCTATTACGAGTTGTAAACTCCCAACCGGATCACTCGTAATAAAAACTTCACTTGGCCCTAAAAACTGTATTCCTTAATATTTTAAAGTTACTACGCTTTCTGGAAGTCTACGCATTTTCTCCAATTGATATGTTGGGAGTAAATGACCTTCATGACAATAGATATTGAAGTTAATAGCGCTTAACATTTAAGAGACCCAGTCTACGCACGAGGAAGAGGGCCTGGAGACTTAGAGGGACATTCAAGAAACCGATTCCTGCGGGAAGCTTGAGAATACTTCTGAGGCTTTACAGTGAGACTCTAAAGTTAAAAGAAACAAACACACTGCACCCTAGTTATGAAGCTAATTCCATACCAAAATTTAACTCACGCAATAGAATGCATTTGTATCAGAAAAATCCAATTCACGATTTCCTGGAGTTGCTCACTCGGTAATCCCCCACGGAAAGTCTGTGTGGACAAATTTAGTAGCAGGGACAGTGTTGTGGGCATTTCAGGATTAGTCTTTGGCAGGAGTAAATGTATTTTCAGGGTGGACATGCATAGGAAGCCCCCACAAAATGTCGATGGCTTTAGTTGGAGGAGTTTCTTCTACACGTGGACAGAGGGAAAAGCTTGAATGTGAACATACCTTTTAGTGTTATTTTTCTGCATGCCGCGTTGGTGTTTCCGATCACCCCTACTCTCCCCTTCAGCTGCTGCCAGGAATCAGTGTTAATGACCCATCAGCAGGGATGCTGCACTTCCCACAATGTGTCAAAACGGAAAACCTCCCTTTGTTTACGTAGTGACAGGGAGCCAGCTTCACACATCCTTGCGAGAGGCCATGATGGAAGCTGGCTGCGGTACAGTTACCATCACATTAAAGAACAGATGGTCCTTGATTGCGTCCACAGGCATGGAAGTCCTGAGGGCCACTGGAAGCAGCAGTAGGAAGCATACTTCTGGACATCGGTCTCCCCGCCACTATTATGACTACACTAAGCTGGAAGCCACAAATTAACGAGGCAAAATTGTATGCTGACCCGGATGCTGGTAAATTGGTTTCGCCTTATGAGAATATTGTGATTTCAGCGAAGCGATATGCCCAGCTTTTGCAGCTTTTAAAGTTCACATCTTCGTGGTAGTAGAATAATATTTGCGTACATTAAAAGAAAAAAACAGTGCGATCGCGCTGCTACTGTTCACTCGTATTGAAACATATTGGCAAAAGTGCAATTATGTACGTGGCCGGCAGAAGTGCAATTGACTGTGTAACAGGGTCGATATTATGCAAAGCGCTCGCCTTCTGCCAAGCCAGATCGTGCTGCGAAAATAGAGAAAAAGTAGTCCACAAACCTGACGGGGAAACAGCGAGCCTTGCATGTTTTCTGTACTTGGTCGCTGCGCTCGAGGAGGGCTAACAAACGGAAAAGGCATGACGTATGCGTGCCTTCGACTAATGAAAGCAAGCAGATTCTAACAGGCAAGCCCACAAACCAATAAAAGACACTGACGCGACGTAGACAGGGCTCTGAGCCCTTTTCTAATTCCTAAAGCGTCTCGCTAGCGATACGTATGCGCAAGCAGCGCATGCAACACAGGCTTGACCCTAAAAAGGTTGAGGTTGTGGATCCACTTCCAAGGGGACCACTTCCACTAAACAGTGACCCTGCCTCCCCCCTCCACACTTAACACCAGTAGTGTGATGACTACAGGACTACTGTGCAGATTGGGCACACATAACATCAGATCAGTCGGTCCTTTTAATAATAAAAGATGGATGTTGTCTCAAATTCACATCTCCCCTTCCCAATATCACACCTCGAACACAAGGTATGTCAAGAGAACACGTCTCACTCTTACAAGAGGCGATTTAAGCTCTGCTTCGAAATGGGGCAATAGAGCCCGTTTCAACACAACACCAAGCACAGGGGTTGTACTCACTGTACTTTCTTCTTCCAAAGAAAGATGGCACCTCAAGGCCTAAATTAGACCTTAGAGACTCATAACAAGCTCATCCAGTCGGAGAACTTCCACACAATAACACTTCACTGTTGCAGGAAGGAGACTTCATGACTGCAAAGATCTCGAAGACTTCTATCTTCACATACCAATACATCCAGCCCATTGCCGCCACAGTGGTGGAACAGCAACAATCTATTTGCAGGGTTAGCGTTTCAAAGCTCCTGTCACACAAGTCACCGTTATGGCAGACGCCTCCTTACAATGTAGGAAGGCTGTTAGAAATGGAGTCTCTGGTTGGCAGTCAGTTTGCACTATGTCCAAGCAGGGACCCTTGCTCTAGTCAAGGCAAAGGAGATACACACTCAGATAATCCCTGCTAACCCCCTTGGTAGCTTGGCACAAGCAGTCAGACTTATTTTAAAGGCAATGTGTAAAGTATTTGTACTAACTCACACAGTTATACAGCAGAAACACTACAAAATGGACACCACACCAGTTTAGAAAAATGGGCTATATTTATCTAAATTCACAAGCCAAGTAATACATTTTTAGAGTAAAAAGAGTTTTACTTCTTAGAAAACAATGGAAACGTTGCTGTTACACAAAGTATCTGGTTTGCATAAAAAATTAAGCCGCACGGGGAGCGTGCGTTGGAAAAGTCATCGATGCTTCGATTTCTTACTCGCAAATGAGGCCGTATGTCTTTTCTTCTCCGGTAGGCAATGCGTTGTTTTTCTCTCCTTCAACAGAGCGATGCGTCAATCTCCGGACGGGGCGTCTCTTATCCACGCAGATTCACGTTGATTTTGACACCGAGCAACGATGTGTGAGAAATCCATCCACGCGGTGATGGAAAACAGGGCTGCGTGGGCTTTGTGGTGATTTTAGCAACCGCAAGCGGGTGTTGCATCAAAATGTTTCCCGCACGACTTCCTGTGCTTGGATTTCAATCCTTGTTCTACCAGCTTCACCTTTCAAGGGCCCAGGGATTAGACAGGGCACCACTTGGCAGGACAGGAGTCTCAGCAGAGTCCAAATGCTGGTAGAGGAAGTCTTTGATGGCCCTGAGACTTAGAAACAGGAGGCAAGCTCAATCCAAACCCATGGAGACACTTCACAAACAGGAATATACCACAATGTGCTGTCTTTGTCCTCTTTTAGACAGAAGCATTAACTGCAGGCCAACCCAGCAAAGCACAGTCACAGGCAATGGGGCAGTACTCCTTCTCCAGCTCTTCTCCTTGGCAGAGGTTCCTCTTGGTTCCAGAAGTAATCTGGGGTCTTGGGTCCACTACTTATACCTCTTTTTGCCTTTGAAGTAGGCAAACGTCAAAGAAAAGTCTCTGTTGTTCACAAGATCCTGCCTTGCCCAGGCCTGGCTGCAGACTCAAACCAGGGGATTGGAGACTGCATTGTGTGAGGGCAGGCCCAACCCATTCATGTGTAAGTGACCACTCCTCCCTCCACTCTAGTCCAGATGGCCCATCAAGATATGCTGGCTACACCCCAACTCCCTTTGTGTCACTGTCTAGTGGAGATTCACAAACAGCCCAACTGTCAGTCTGACCCAGACAGGGAATACCTAAGCCGGCAGAGCCATACAATGGTTTAAGCAAGAAAATGCCCACTTTCTAAAATTGCCTTTTTCAAACAGTTTAAAAAACAACTTTGCCAAAAGATGTATTTTTACATTGTGGGTTCAGAGACCCCAAACTCCACATTTCAATCTGCTCCCAAAGGGAAACAGCACTTAAAAGATATTTAAAGGCATCCGTCATGTTAACCTATGAGAGAGATAGGCCTTGCAACAGTAAAAACCAAATGTGGCAGTATTTCACTGTTAGGACATGTAAAACACTTCAGTACATGCTCCACCTTTAACATACACTGCACCTTGCCCATAGGGCTACGTGCGGCCTACCTTAGGGGTGGCGTACATGTAGAAAAAGGGAAGGTTTGAGCCTGACAAGTGGGTACACTTGCCAGGTCGAATTGGAAGTTTAAAACTGCACACATACTGCAGTGGCAGGTCTAAACCATGTTTACAGGGCTACTGATGTGGGTGACACAACCAGTGCTGCAGACCCACTAGTAGCATTTGATTTACAGGCCCTGGTCACCTCTAGTGCACTTACTAGTAAATCAAATATGGCAAACATGAAAAAGCCAATTACATATGCAATTTACACAGGGAGCACTTGCACTTTAATACTGGTCACCAGTGGTAAAATGCCCAGAGTAACAAAACCAGCAAAAACAGAGTCCAGCACACAGTCAAAACATGGGAACCAGGGGGAAAAAGGCAGGGGAAACCACGCCAAGGATACCAGGTCTATCACGGGCACATATGCAAGATCTCACAGTATGTAATCAATGGTCTCCAGTGCAGAAATATGTACATATCAGTCACCCAGAGCTTCTAGCAATTCAATTAGCTCTCAAAGCTTTTCAACAACATCTTCACAGCAAAGTGGTTTTAGTCCACACAGACAAAATGACGGACATGTACTAAATTCAGAAACAGGGAGACACATTCCATGCAGCTCTCTCCTGCATAGCAGAACACATGGTTCTGGGCCACACATCACAATCCACCTTCTAGCAGAATACTTACTAGGGGGAGATAACAGCTTCAAAGATATGCTCAGCAGAATGCAGCAACAGGTACATGGGTGGGAAATGGATTCAACACTGCTTCTCTATTACTTTCAACTGTGGGGAACCCCAGAAATAGACCTCTTTGCCACACACTAGAATGCCAAATGTTAAAACTTTGACAGCACACATATTTGTTTAAAATTTCAGTTTTCAAACAAGCTTTATTCGGTCAATTAACCATCAAAGCATCACAATACATTAAAAACTCATTGTATAACGTATACAATCATTGAATAAAAACAGATAAATAAATACATTAAAAAAAATCTCAAGCTGCTCATATCTAAAATCCCACCTAGTCGATCCTCATGAGTCCTTATTTACAAGACAATTAAGTATATGCCATGCTGCCACTAAAAACTTACTAACTGCAAGAATTAACTCATTAGAACTGTGGCTTTTTTAAAGCCCTTATTGCTATACTACATTTTTTCAGCCCCATTTCTCGACAAGTTTTACAAATCTATTTTGACCGAGGAGAAGAATAAGCAGGACAGAAGAACATAAAAATGTTGACTGTTTCCGGGGCACCACCACCTACTGAGCATATGTCAGGAGTAGCAGTTAACCCCCAACTGCTTGTTAAAGACATCAGCGGTAAGGTCCCAAAACTAAATCTATCATATAAGCCTTTGCCCAGTAAGTCGGGTATAGTATCTAAATAAGGTTCATACTGCGGGTACCACTTAAAATCAATAACAAGATTAGTTAATCGACCGTGAGATTTACGACAAATATAATCATTCCTTACATGGGACCAGTATGCAGATTTCAGAACAATTTTATGGGATTTCACTAATTTATGAGGATTCTCCCAATAATCTCCAAAACCCAAGGTGTGGAACCAGTTGGGCACATGCCTGACCCAAGGAATAGTAGCGGCATTTGGTCTCTAATAAATCAAGAAGTGATTAAACCTCACGCCCAAATAGTCTATTGAGCTAACCTTGCTTAAAGGGACTCCATCCAGTTTAACGGTGCATCTCTTGCAATGTCCAGAATTGAACACCATCAGTTTAGTTTTACTGATATTCAGCTCCAGCCCGTAATCCCTGCAGAACAAATTAAATTAAACCCGAATTTGTAGACTCATTGGTGTCTTTGAAATAAGCAGTTAATCATCAGCAAAAAAAAGAATGGGAATTTTCTGCGCATTCCAGGAAGGGGCATTGTTCTGAAGGAAGTCAGGGCCTGCACCACCTCATTAATAAATAAGGTGAATAATAACATAGCCATCACACAGCCCTGGCAAAGTCCCCTTTGAATAGGGATTTTTTCAGTCAGCTCACCTTGATTACCCCCATCGCATTTGCGCATATGTGTTTTCTTGCAGCCGCTTTAGCATTTGAATGATGTTAGCTGGGGTTCCTAATCTGTGCAACACTTCCCACAGTTTTTCTCTTGGGACCAAATCAAAAGCGGATCGTAGGTCAACGAAAACAACATATAAATGTTGCTTGGCAAGGGCTACATATTTCCAATATAGAACGGCCAGCCTAGAAACCTGATCTACCGTGCTGGTTTTTGGGCGGAACCCCGACTGAAGTGAAGAGGGGATCTGATGGTCTTGGACCCAACTAATTAGCCTCCCTAAAAGTTGTTTAGCAAAAACATTTTGTACGTTCTCAATAAGGCTGTTTGGTCTATAGTTGATTGGGAGATTTGCATTACCCTTTTTATAGATAGGGATAATTTTGGCTCTTTGCACGTGGTCGGAATTTGACCCCCTGCAGCGATTTTATTCAAGATCAAATTTACATACCAGGGCCACATAATTGGCTCTGATCGATAAAGATCTCCCGGAAGCTTTGCCTGGTTTTAGTAAATTAATTGCATCACAGATTCCCTCCATAGAGAAAAAAATATAATCCTCAGGGGCGTTGGCACCCTCCCCTGGTGAGTCAAAACTAGGATTCTCATTTAACATCAAAGAGAGGACATGATCTCCATCTTGAGAATCGAATGCCAAAACGTTATCAGGTATAGCATAAAGACGGGATTAACATTTCAGTTATTAAAGCTTTTATGACGGGGACTGAAAAGAGTTATTCCTCCCTCCACTCCACCAGCCTGGAAATCTTAATATAGTTCTTACTATGCTTATGGGTGCTCCATTTAAGTCACTACATTCTTGTGATCTACAGTTCTTCAAATGGACGGTAACTTTCTTAGTAGCTGCAACATCCCTCAGACGAAAAAGTGAACTTCAAGCGCTCACCCTTAACAAAGCTTTTTTCCAAATCAGCCCAGATAAATAAGTTGTAAGAATAAACCCCAAATTTCTCCTTAAAGTAGTTTCTTCTTTTCATATAAACAAGGCCATTGAGCCCCAATGTCCTTTCCCAAACCAGACTCATTGGCAGAAAGAGTGCTACACACTCTTGATTTGGAAAGAGCAGCAATGTACTGTATCACAAGGTCCAATCTTTTCACAAAACTCAACAACTTTTTGTAGTGTTTTCAAACCCTCAAAAAGGCTCACCAAAATCTCAAGCAGGAATGAAAAGGTGGATAGTAAAATGCACTTGCTACTACAAAGCTAAACTCTTCCTACCTGAAGCTTCAAGAGCTCACTCCACACGTAAAAAAAGGGCTTCTATGGCTTTCCTAGGAGACATTCTAATAGAAGATATTTGTAAGGCAGCTACATGGAATAACCCACATATTCACAAAACACTATTGTGTTGATGTCTTAGCTAACCAACAAGCTAGAATTTATCAAGCTGTATTATGCACACTCTTTCAAGCATCTACGTCAACCATTGGCTAGCCACCACTTTTGGAGAGCACTGCTTTGATGCTAAGCATATGTATCTACGGCCAACACATGCTACGATTGGACTATGTTACTTACCCTATAAGCATCTATTTGTAGCGTCTAGGTCAGCAGAATCATATGCACCCACCTTCCTCACCGGAAATGAATGGCTGACATAAACTACTTAAACACAGTCCTTGTCAAACTATACTTTGCATGTTCATTTTTTCTATCTCTCTACTGCTCCTATACCTAGCTCACCCGATGAGACAAAAACAATCTAACAATGGAGCCGATTACCATACTCAATACAGATTCTAGGAGGAGTCACCATACCTTGTGACTCGAAAGACTTCTTCAAAGAAAAAGAAGTTGCAAACATCCAAGCCCAACACTAGATGATGCTTACAGGATAAGCAAAAAATTCCTTTTGCTTCAACTCTGAGTGCCAGATGTTGCACTCTCCTACCATTATATATATTTTTTGCTGTGAAATCTACCTACAGGTTGGGAATATAATCGGTTTAGGATGGTGCAATAGGATGTTAACTTTTGTGGTGACTGCTACTTCTAACCCTCAGAGTTTCTCCTATTCCCAAAACCCTGCTGCCTACTCATTGCCATCGTGCAAAACCACTATACTAATGTGCCATATTTCTAAAGAGGGAAGTGGTGAATGTGTTCTCCAGATTTTTTTTCCAGCTGTGTGTCTTTAGGGATTGCTACCTCTAGGTCTCAGTCTATGAGTATCATCAGGCTCATAAGAGAGAGCATTATACTTTACACTTCACTTCTACCCCATTCACACATATTGCAGAGGCTAGTGATAGCCATGCATCATAAGCGATAGCAGAGGCAAAGATGTTGGAAAGGGAAAGTGGAGTGTGAGAAGAATGAATTGGAAAAAGGAATGCGCAGTGGAAAGGCAGAGAGTAGAGTTTTGCATCAATTCTGCTGTCTTTGGCTCTGGCTTACCCTCTCCATTCGCTCTTTAGGTTCCTTGCAACTAAGGAAATTGACTTGCGGGGAAACGTCATGGGCAGGGGCATCCTGTACCCCTCTATGTGCAGTTACACTAAGACAACTAGCCCCCTTTGTTTCCAGGTTTGGTGATGTAGCAGAAACGTTATTGTTGTCCCTCACATCACAGAAGCCATCTATAGGTGACAGTTTATGTATTATGTTAATCAAAGTACTAATAGTCTGACGAAGATAATGGGAAGTCCATGTAACTCACCCATTTTAGAACTGTGGACACCAATGGAAAGTACTACTTAGTCCAAGACCTGAGGAAAGTAAATGAGATTGTTGTTCCATGTTGTCCAGTGGTACTGAATCCTGCAGTGATTTTAGTCCAAATTCCCTGTGAAGCAGAATGGTTTACAGTGATTGAATGGTGCCAGGCATTTCATGAGGGAAGTCTATTCCTTTTTGCATTCAAATTTGGCATTCGTGTTTTGGCTTGGTGCGGAGTCCCACAAGGGTATATTGAGTCACCACCCATTTTGAAACAGATCTCAAAAAAGAATCTGTAGTCCCTTAAAATGCAATATACAAAAAATGCCTCATCACTCAGTTTTAATGCAGTATACAGATGACCTACTTGTTGAGTCAAACACCCAAGAAGCATGTAGGAGAGACACAATTGCTCTCTTGAATCATTTAGAGTGAATGGATGCAAGGTTTTCCCAGCAAGAAGGAAGTTCTTTACTTAGGTCACCACATTGAGAAAGGTGTGCGGAAAGTGTCACAAAACAGAATATCAACAGTCATAAAAATGAATGCCCCTGCCACACAGAAAGAAGTTCAAATGTTTCTGGGATGGTTGGCTACTGTTGCCAGTGAATTCCAAACTTTCCCTTTGACCAAGCCTTTACAGAGGCTGACACACAAGAACGTATCTGATCTGGTACCATTGGATGACAACTGCATGCGTGCCTTTATAGAGCTGAGATAAAGCTTATGCTAAGCCGCAGCTCTGGGAATGCCTTATTATAACAAATGTTTTTCTTTGTTTTGCTGTGAGAGGAATGGAAGTACTCTCTCAGTCTTGACACAGCTACATGGAAATGAAAACAAGCCTGTGGCTTATTTTTCTGCTACGCTTAATCCTATGACTTCCGCAATGTCTGGTTGTTTGAAGGCAGTGTCTGCTTTAAGCTTCAGCATAAAACAGTGCAAACACATTTTTATGGGTCATCCCCTGAGTGTTTTTATCCACACTGTGAAATATTATTAAACCGAACAAAAACGCAATACCTAACATTTGACTTGCTATGAGTGAGTTAGTCTTGCAACACCCACTGTTAATATCAAATAGTGTACAGTTTGAGTCCTGCCATGTTATTGCCGGATCCTGTTGAAAATGTAGATGACCATGAGGATGAGGGTGAGCATGACTGTCTCTGTGTGACTGTATTGTACACCAAACCGAGAAATGACATTCAGGATGTCCCCTTAACTGAAAATGACTATGTCATGTTCGTTGATGGCTCTTGTTTAAGAGATAAAGATGGTGCCCTGAGAGCTGGTTATGCAGTTTGCATGGTCTAAGGTGTGATAATCCTCCTGGCTTCGAGGAGTCTTTTCTACCCAAGTAGCCAAATTGTTTGTTCTTACCAGAGCATGCTGTGTTTCTGAACAGCTTAAAGTAAAAAGGTTTACTGATAGTCAGAATGGTTTTGGTGCATTCATGATTTCGGACAGTTGTGGTCCCAGAGAGGGTTTATGACCTCTTCTGAATCCTCTAGCCCAAACAGTTATAAGATTTACAATTTGTTGAGTGCATTACAGCTGCCTTCAAAAATTGCAGTTGTCAAGTGCACAGCACATAAGAAATCTACTGAATATGTAACCTCAGGCAATCCATACGCGGATGAAATCACAAGATACTGTGCCTTAAATTCTACCTCTTTTAATGGAGAGTAGAATAATGAGGCAAGTGATGAGACAAGTCCACATTTCTTGACTGTTGTTGATACATGGGAGGAAGTTAACAGATCACCAGAGGAAGTGACAGAAGAAGAGCAGCAAAGGTTAGAGCAAGATGTGTCAAGAGAAATGAAGATGATGTTTGGGTTTCAAGTGATGGAAGAGCAGTGTTACCTAATAGCTTGTTATCCACTATGAATAGATACTATCATGGTCAGAACATGGTTTAATCCCAGATTTAGAGTGATTGCAGAAGCCATATGCCACAGATGTGTCACATGTCAGCAGATGAATGTAGGAAAACACACAGTTACACTAAGTCACACAGGTAGATCAGGATGACTGTTCAACAGGATGCAGCTGGATTTCATAGAGCTGCCTGTGTGCAATGGACTGAGATATGTGTAAGTCATTGTATGCATTTTTTCACAATGGGTTGAAGCCTACCCGACAAGGAGAGATGACAGTCTCACAGTAGCAAAGCTGTTACATAGGGAGATGATTCTGTAGTTTGGATTTCCAACTTCTCCAGAATCAGACTGAGGAACTCATTTCAACATTGGGGTCCTAAAGATGTTGTGTGCAGCATTACAAGTTGAGCAAAGATTACATTGCAGCTACAGACTTGAGGCTTCATGACTTTTAGAAGAGATTAATGGAACCTTGAAGTCCAGATTGGCGAAAGTATGTCCATCCACAACTTTTAAATGGCCAGACACTTTGCCTCTTCTCTTGATTAGTATGTGCAGTACACCGCCAAACAGACTGGGTTGTCCCCTCATGAAATTATCATGGGGAGGGCCATGAGATTGCCAGCAGTGCCTGTGAATGCGCTCGTGATCATTACAGATGACTTGGTGCTGGATTATTTGAAAGGACCGGCTGACATGGTTCGATCATTGTCTCATCAGGTTGGAGAAGCTAGAACGCAGCCGCAGCAGGAGCTTTGTCATGACCTATCTCCAGGCGACTGGCTCATGATTAAGAAGCATGTAAGGAAAACCTGCTTCGAGCCACGTTGGAGAGGCCGTCACCAGTTTTTTTGGGTAACCACTACAGCGGTGAAGTGTGCTAGTCTCCCTAACCAGGTACATACGAGACATTCTCGCACACTCGTAGGTCCCCTATATGATACAGTACTTGTTCCTGAAGGGTCAGTTACAGTGAGTGAGAGGGATCAGGTTAGTCAAGTTGTTGGGACTGGACAAGTGACTGCTACAGCACGTGTGGTCTGATGGGGTTCGAGTGAGTCAGCAACAGTGAATGGTAGAGAAGGGTCGAGACAGAATCAGGTGACTCATGCGAGCTTAGATGCTGACGAAGGACCAGTTGCTGTTGATAAGAGAGCAGTACCAGGAGATAACTGGCCTAGAGAGCAAACTATTGCTGAGGACACTGACGAGTAAAGTCAAAGTGACACTGATGCTGAGGGTCAAGTAAACAGAAGACCAAAGAGAAAGAGAGTACCAAGCCAAAATTAATCAGCACTGGACAGGGCATATTTTGCTGCAAATAAGTGGGAGAAGCAGTTTGCAACCTTTTGCTTTAATAATTCAAATCCAGTTCAATATTCTTGAATTTGAAATTGCGGTGGAGCTGAACTTTGAAACCTCTCGCTTGATGAACAAAGACATTATGGGGGTCATTCCAACCCTGGCGGTCGGCGATAAAGCGGCGGCCAACCCGCAAACAGGCCGGCGGTCAAAAAAATGGAATTCTAACCCTGGCGGGAACCGCCAACACAGGCCGCTACTTTAACACTCCAACCGCCACGGCGGGACCGACAAACAGCGCGGCGGTCACCGCCAACAGGCAGGCGGCAGACAATGTACCGCCGACCCTATCACAGCTCACCAATCCGCCACCTTTTCCGGGGCGGGAGCCCCGCCGATAAAAACACGGCGGAAACAGACTACGAACGGGAAAACGCTCACCTATACACACTCCACGAGGAAGGAGGACAGCATGGAGCCCGAATTACACATCCTACCGGCTATTGTCTACCTGCTCATCTACCAGGAGTACGAAAGCCGGCGCAGACGACAACGGTGAGTACTGCACCTACGACACAGGCGAGGGGGGAGGAGGAAAGCTTACGGGCACACACATGCGCCATACACCCACCCCCCCACCACAAATACCTACACCCCAATGCCGAGCAACAAGTCAGAGTGACACCACACAAACCCCCCGGAATAATGCAAAGACACAATTTAAATGATCTATAAAATATATGTATAAATAGCTCCATTTAAGGAATGGCAAATATGCCATTTAAAAGATACAAAAATAAGGAATGAACATAGGCAACAATATATCCATAGGCAAAAAGTCCGGCACATTCCGTGAAAGTTCCATAGTCCGTGGGCCAATGTGCACAAACACAAGGGCAAAGCCCACACAAGAGACCAGATACCATTGGAGAGAACACTGCAGGGGCATCAGACGATAAAACTACTGGCACCTCAGGGGGAAGGGAAGGGGGGGCACCTCAGCCACACGAGTCTACGACGCCAGATCCACAAGGGGCCTCCATGCCCACTGTCCCATCCTGGGGAGTGCAAAGCCACAGTCTCACAAGTCCCTACAGTGGGAGGCTCGCCCACTGGACCATCCTGGGGAGTGCAAAGCCACAGTCCATCTGATGGATTACCGACTCCACAGTTATTGGAGGAGGCATGGTGCCCAGAGTGCTTCCTGAAGCCCTGCTCGACACAGAACCGGCACTGTCAATGGGCCAGCGGTGCTTGAGATGAAGGGCCCAGCGGAGCGGTGCTTGAGATGAAGGGCCCAGCGGAGCGGTGCTTGAGACGGCGGGGCCCAGCGGAGCGGTGCTTGAGATGAAGGGCCCAACGGAGCGGTGCTTGACAGGAAGGGCCCAGCGGAGCGGTGTTTGAGATGAAGGGCCCAGCGGAGCGGTGCTTGAGATGAAGGGCCCAGCGGAGCGGTGCTTGAGACGGCGGGGCCCAGCGGAGCGGTGCTTGACAGGAAGGGCCCAGCGGAGCGGTGCTTGACAGGAAGGGCCCAGCGGAGCGGTGCTTGAGCGGTGCTTGAGCGGTGCTTTAGATGAAGGGCCCATCCGAGCGGTGCTTGACAGGAAGGGCCCAGCGGAGCGGTGCTTGACAGGAAGGGCCCAGCGGAGCGGTGTTTGAGATGAAGGGCCCAGCGGAGCGGTGCTTGAGATGAAGGGCCCAGTGGAGCGGTGCTTGACAGGAAGGGCCCAGCGGAGCGGTGTTTGAGATGAAGGGCCCAGCGGAACGGTGCTTGAGATGAAGGGCCCAGCGGAGCGGTGCTTGACAGGAAGGGCCCAGCGGAGCGGTGTTTGAGATGAAGGGCCCAGCGGAGCGGTGCTTGAGATGAAGGGCCCAGCGGTGCGGTTCTTGTCCTGGCGGGGCCCTGTTCAGCGGTGCTCCTCCCGGCGGGGCCCGTTCAGCGGTTCTTGTCCCGGCGGGGCCCTGTTCAGCGGTGCCCCTCCCGGCGGGGCCCTGTTCAGCGGTTCTTGTCCCGGCGGGGCCCGTTCAGCGGTTCTTGTCCCGGCGGGGCCCTGTTCAGCGGTGCTCCTCCCAGCGGGGCCCTGTTCAGCGGTTCTTGTCCCAGCGGGGCCCTGTTCAGCGGTGCTCCTCCCGGCGGGGCCCATTCAGCGGTTCTTGTCCCAGCGGGGCCCTGTTCAGCGGTGCTCCTCCCGGCGGGGCCCTGTTCAGCGGTTCTTGTCCTGGCGGGGCCCTGTTCAGCAGTGCTTGTCCTGTGTGTCTAGGGAGCCAGACCTGGCCAAGACTTCCCGCTCATTCACCATCCGAACTTGCGGTCGCGGCGCCCTCCTGTGATGGAGTCCTGGGCCCGTGGGTGTCGTCCGTCACACCCGGAATGGGGCTGGTGGGGCCCTCCTGGGCAGCTCGCCTGCTGCCTGACTTCTCCGCCCTGCTGCCCTTGCCCTCCTTCGCTGGAGCTCTGTGGGCCTTGCCTCCTTTGGATGATGTGGCAGGTGACGGGGCAAGGCTACTGTCCTTGGTGGCAGCCGTCTCAGGCTTGTCGTGCCAGCCCTTTTTCTTTTTTGTCCTCTTCCCAGGGGGGCGGGGGGCTGGCTGTCCCCTTGCTGCTGGCCGATGTCCCTGCCCTAGGATCTGGTGGACTCCAATAGCCCTGCACTATGGTCACAGTAGATGCAGGGCTGGTGGTGGCTGAGGTGCTTTTTTTTGTCTTACCAGATGGAGGGGGTGGGTCAGTGATTGGAACGAGCTCAAGGTTGGAAAGGAAAAGGACTTTGGAAGGACAGGGACGGGTAGGTGTAGTGGGTTTGGGAGTGGAGGAAGAGGATGTGGTTGTAGGAGAGTCAGGTGTGCTGTCTTTGGGTGCAGGTGCTTGTGACGGAGGCTGTCGTGAGGTGGATGGCTGTTGGGTGGGTGGCTGCCTGCGTTTGTGTGCTTTGGAAGAGGGGGTGACAGACACACTGGGAGAGGACACAGGGGACGTGTAAATGGCAGTGGGGGTGGTGACTGCACGTGTGCGGACTGTAATGGAGGGTGTACTGGTGATGGAAGTTCTGGCTGATGGTGGTGTGCATGCAGGTGTGAGTGGAGACGTCACAGGGAGGGAGGAGGGAGATGAGGTGGGGGACACAGAGGTGGTAGTGACTGTTGGCATGTCTGCATCTGGATGTTGCTTGGGTGAATGCTTGTGGGATCTGTGGTGCTTATGTCTGGATGAGCTGCCCTTGGGTGTAGAGGTGTGTGCAGGCTGGTCTGATGGTGTGGATGGGATAGGCAGAGGAACAGGAGACTGGGACTGGGTGGAGGGAGTCAGAAGAGGGAGGCTGGAGACAGGGACAATGGCTGCCGTCAGTGCTGAGGCCAGAGCGTTGAACGATCGCTGATGGGCAGCCTGACCCGAATGAATGCCCTCCAGGTATGCATTGCTCCGATGCACCTCCCTTTCTACACCCTGGATGGCATTCAAAAGGGTAGACTGCCCAACAATGAGTGTCCTGAGGAGGTCAATGACCTCCTCACTGAGGGCAGCAGGGGTAACTGGGGCAGGGCCTGAGGTGCCTGGGGCGAAGGAGATGCCCGCCTTCCTGGGCGAGCGGGGACGTAGCGAAGGCTGAGGGGCTGCTGGGAGGGCGGGGCTGGTGCGCTGGGTGGCTTCTGTACCTGTTGTGGCGGTGGGCACGGATGTTGCCGCCACCGCTAGGGAGCTCCCTTCCGAGGACGTGTCGGTGTCGCTGATGTCTCCACGGGTCCCCGTTGTGGAGCCCCCCTCGCCCTCCGTCTCACTGGTGTACTCGGAGTCTGTTGTATGGCCCTCCGGGGCCATGTGAGATGCAGCTCCCTCGTGCGCCGATGCCACTTCTCCTCCGCCTGATGATGCTAATGCACACATGAACAGGAAGACAAAGAAAATGGGGGGGGGGAGAAATGAAGACAGGTTGAGTGCATGCATTGGCAACACCATTGTCGGAGAGGACAGACACAGAAGCCCCCTGAACTAGGCTGCGCAATGGGGGTACACTACTCAGTTATTGTGACTAGGCTTACGGGTCTATGGACGACAAATGCACACATGGGTGAGGCCGGACCATGGATAGCTGTTCTTGGCACCCTACAGAGGTGGGGGCGGGGGCACAGGGCCGTGTCTAACGGAGGGGCCTAGCCTACAGAATGCACCCTGGCCTAGAGATAGCCACAGCCCTCCTCCCCCACCCAGACACCTTCACTGCGCGCAAAGATAGCAGAATGTGCTGATACTCCCCCCTTGTGTCTGCTGTGATGTCCTCACGCGCCCATCCAAATCGGGGTAGGCCACCGCCAGGATCCGGGACATCAGGGGGGTCAATTGGCGGCTGGCACCCCTCCTACGTTGGGAGGCCATCCCCAGCAGAGACTCGGCGATCTTTCTGGTCCCGCGGCGGATGTCCTCCCACCTCTTTCGGCAGTGGGTGCCCCGTCTGTTGTGGAGCCCCAGGGCCCGGACGTCCTTGGCGATGGCACGCCAAATGTCGATCTTCTGATGGGCGCTGACCTATGTGACATGTACAGGGTGGTAAAGGAAATCGCATCAGTTTTCTGCCTGGTCAATGTGACTGGCCCCTCCTCCCCAACCTTGCCATGTGGCACATGCTCTCATCTTTTGTGCGTTGCACTCCTCATTCGCTCCCCTCCCCACCATCTTACATACACCCCACTCAACACAGGCATAGCCCATTCAACGTGCACCCTGTGTACTAACCTGTTGGTCTGGAGGACCGTAGAGTAGCGCATACTGGGGGAGGACCCCATCAACAAGTCTCTCCAATTCTTCGGAAGTGAAGGCAGGGGCCCTTTCCCCAGTCGCAGCAGCCATTGTATCTCCCAGACCGAGGTCACAGCAGCACTTGCAGTATAGGTCCTCTCATGTGGATGATCAGGTCTCGAGTGATTAATCCGATAGAAAATGGCGGTCACGCCCGCGGCGGTGTGTACCGCGGCGGTGCGTACCGCGACCGCTGGCGCACCTCGTCATTGGCTCCTGAGACCCATAGGGTTTAATGTTAACCAATGCTGCTTTGCGCCGCGGTCTTCGACCGCCTACCGCCATGGTGTGCCACGCCAGCGCAGTGACCTCACATCCCACTGTCACACTTCACAGGTCAGGCAGCCGCCATTTCAAGGGCCCACATGGCATGATTTCTACTGCGTCACACAGGCCTAGGCCTTGCATTGCCACTCATACAAGCCGTTCCATGCATAGCGATTCGTGTACTGTGCAAGCTGTGTGAACGAACCTGTGGGTTGCTTGACTCTGTGCTCCATGTTGTCCTTACTAGGCACCGTCCGCTGGGACTTGCGAGGAGAAGGCTGAATCCTCCTGTGTACCGACCGCTGGAGGACCTGTCGACAATGGAAGAACGACATATCATACTTACATACCGGCTTGACAGAGCAACTATACATGAACTATGTGCCCAGCTGGAGCCAGACCTGATGTCCCCTATCCGCCAACCCACAGGGATTCCCCCTCTGGTGCAGGTTCT
Organism: Pleurodeles waltl; assembly: GCF_031143425.1. Classification (NCBI taxonomy): domain Eukaryota; kingdom Metazoa; phylum Chordata; class Amphibia; order Caudata; family Salamandridae; genus Pleurodeles; species Pleurodeles waltl. The sequence goes on from NC_090436.1 coordinate 967,777,039, forward strand.
GTCAGTACTCCATTTTTTTGGCAAGTGGGTTGTTTCAGACAACAGTGGCCATATCATCTGGGATGTCTCAGCCTATGTTTTCTAAGGTTTTATCCAGAGTGTTGTCTGCCCTGATGAAATACATGCGGAGCTACATTATTTTCCCTGAGGTGGGCGAATTGGCTACAGTGAAGGGTGATTTCTATGCCCTTGGACATATCCCCAACATCATTGGGGCCATTGATGGGACCCATGTGGCTTTGGTTCCCCCCAAAGACAGTGAGCAGGTGTACCGAAACAGAAAAAGTTATCATTCGATGAATGTCCAGGTGGTCTGTTTGGCTGACCAGTACATCTCCCATGTAAATGCCAAGTTCCCTGGGTCAGTGCATGACGCGTATGTCATGCGAAATAGCAGCATCCCTTATGTGATGGAACAGCTACAGAGACACCGTGTGTGGCTAATTGGTGACTCTGGTTACCCCAACCTGTCGTGGCTACTGACCCCAGTGAGGAATCCCCGGACCAGGGCAGAGGAACGGTACAATGAGGCCCATGGGCGATCTAGGAGGATCATAGAAAGGACCTTCGGGGTCCTGAAGGCCAGGTTTAGGTGCCTGCATATGACAGGGGGATCCCTCATGTACTCACCAAAGAAGGTGTGCCAGATCATCGTGGCCTGCTGTATGCTTCACAATCTTGCATTGCAACGCCAGGTGCCTTTTCTACAGGAGGATGGTCCAGATGGTGGTGTTGTTGCAGCTGTGGAGCCTGTGAAGAGTGAAGAGGAGGAAGACGACAAGGACGACACGGACAACAGGGATACAGTCATACAACAATACTTTCAGTAGCACACAGGTAAGAAACAGCCACCCCAATTTACATTTAATTGAGGCCTCATGCGTATCCACTGTCTGTGTTTCCCCCCAGTTCCGGTTAACTGATTTGTGACTTTCCCTTCCCTTTTCAGAGCTGTATGACCCACTGCCTGACTTCAGCTTTGTTTGCCCATGGACTAAAGCTTATTGAAATTGGTATGTTGTCATCACAAAGTAACTGGACATTATTGAACCGTTATGTGTAATACATTTGTTAAGAATACAAGCAGACTCCTGTTTATTTAAGTGGAATAAGTGATTTATTTTAAGTGCTAGATATAGGTAAATGATTGGGAAGCGGGGATGGGTGGGGGTGGAGTAATGTCCATGGCAGAGTCCAGTTCTCAGTCGCACAGGTGCATTGTCCATATGCCTGTGGAAGGATGGAGCAGGGGCAGTTCAAGGTTGGACAGGGTGACAATGTGGGACAGTGGGATGACATCAGGGGGTATCTTAGGCTGGCGGGGGTCTTGCAATCCTACTCTGTCTTCTTGTGAGATCTCAGGTTCCGCTTGCGGGGTGGTTCTTCTTCTGCAGGAGGTGGGGTTCTGGTGGCCTGTTGTTGTGTGGGGGCCCCCTGTCCACTAGCGCCGGCGGAGGTGGTAGGCTGTTCCTGGCCTGGGCTAGTGACAGGGGCCCTTTGGGGTGCCACATGGTCCCGCAATGTGGTGACGATCTGGGTAAGGGCCAGGACGATGGTCCCCATTGCGGAACCGATGTTCCTCAGTTCCTCCCTGAACCCCATGTACCGTTCCTCCTGCAGTTCCTGGATCTCCTGGAACCGGGCCAGTACCGTCGCCATCGTCTCCTGTGAGCGGTGGTATGCTCCCATGATGGAGGAGAGGGCCTCTTGGAGAGTCGGTTCCCTGGGCCTGTCCCCCCCCTGTCGCACAGCAGCCCTCCCAGTTCCCCTGTGTTCCTGGGCCTCTGTCCCCTGGCCGGTGTGCCCACTACCACTGCCCCCAGGTCCCTGTTGTTGTTGGGGTGGTGGGTGAACCTGGGTGCCCTGTAGTGGTGGACACACCGCTGATTTACATGCCCTGGAGACAGAGGCATGGGCCCGCTGGGTGGGAGCTGTGCTGGTGTTCCCAGAGGGGGTTGGGTCTGGTGTAGCCTGTGGCTGTCTGTGGGGAACCGACTGTCCAGAGGTCCCCGATGGGCCGGGCTGGTCGTCTGGCTCCAGGGAGACAGAGCTGCTGTCATCGCTGGGGGACTCTTCTGGGGGTGGGATGGACATCTCTGGACCCTCCGTGGCGGTGTGGTGGCGTTCGGGTCCTGCAGGGGTATAAAGGTATGGTTATTGCTTCTGTGTGTGGCATTTCGTGTGATGGGTGGGTGTCCGTGTACCCATGTGCAGGCATTTCCTTGTGGGGGCTTTTGTGAGGGTGGCTTGTGGGGGTGATGTGTGTGTGCAGTGGGCATGCTTTGGTGGTGGGTGGCCATGCTTTGGGGTCGCATGCAGGGCTTGGTGTTGGGATGGGTGGGTTGTGATGGTGAGGCTTTTGCTAGGGGTTGGTGTGATGGGGGAGGGGGTGAGGGTGGGGGTATGATTTGGCATTCAGGTGGGGTGGGGGTGGGAAGCAGTAGTGAAGATTTGCCTTACCAGAGTCCATTCCTCCGCCTACTCCAGCGAGGCCCTCAGGATGCAGGATGTGCAAGACTTCCTCCTCCCACGCGGTAAATTCTGGGGGAGTAGGTGGAGGTCCGCCGCCAGTCTTCTGCACCGCTATGTTGTGCCTTGATACCATGGAACGCACCTTCCCCCGTAGGTCGTTCCATCTCTTCCTGATGTCCTCCCGATTGCGTGGATGCTGTCCCACCGCGTTAACCCTGTCCACTATCCTTTGCCATAGCTCCATCTTCCTGGCAATTGTGGTGTGCTGCACCTGTGCCCCGAAGAGCTGGGGCTCTACACGGACTATTTCCTCCACCATGACCCTGAGTTCGGCGTCACTGAACCTGGGGTGTCTTTGGGGTGCCATGGGGTGGTGTGGTTGAGGTGTGGGGTGGCGTTTGTGGTGATGAGTGTGGTGCGTGTGGTGTTTGGTGCGTGGATTCTGTGTGGGTGATGGTGTTGTGTGCCTCTGTGTTGTGGGATTCTCTATTCTGTGCTCTGTCTCTAGCCTTCGTCAATGATTTCGGGTCGTAGGGGCTTGTGGGTGATGTGGGTGTGTGTTTTATATTGTGTTGGGTGTGTGGGAGTGGTGTTAGTATGTGTATCAGGTGTGTGTATTTCGAACTGACCAATGTGGCTGAGTTTTCTATGGGTGTGTGTATTTTGACCGCGGCGGTGTGTACCGCCAATGGAATACCGCGTTTGAAAGACCGCCGCGTGGATTTGTGGGTCGGAATGGTATGGGCGTATTTCTGTTGGCGTGACGGTGGAGGTTTGGTCAGCGCCATTTTTTCGCTGACCTTTGGTGTGGCGGATTATTGAGGATGTCGGGTTTTCGGTGGTTTGGCAGTTGCGGGTCAAAATGACCGTGGCGGTTTACCGCGGCCCCGGCGGTAAGCGCCTTTTACCGCCGAGGCCAGAATGACCCCCTATGTTTTGGAAATGATTATCAGTGATTATTATTATTAGAGACATCTGAACTCTTAGTAGAAGCTTTTGGACACTTGGAAGTAGAGAAAACTCTTGAACTTTGTGGAAGATCAAGCAAGTTTTATGAATAATTTACACTTTTAAAGTGACTATTTTTGATTTTTGCTTTGCTAAAAATAAAAAGGACTGAAAAGAGACAGTGATACTTAACCCTTGTTAAGTTCAAAACATCACCAATAAGCTTAGAATTTCCTCTGGCCACTGCCCAACATCTTTGAGACAGCCCCCTAACATTTGATTTTTCACCCTCTTCTAATGAATGGTTCTTTTTGCAAATAGTATGACAACGGTGCAGCCCTCTTCTTCACTTTAGTTTTTGCCTTTGTAAGTGCTATTCTTAATAAACGCATGGATGGTGTCATTTCCAGTTCCTACCCAGTCGCATGTTTGAACCTACCCTACACCAGCTTTAAGTAACTCTTTCTGTATGCTCTCCAATAGCCTATGTAGAAACATGACCTGATTCTTCTTAAATTTATTGCACTTATCAGAATTTGCCAACTGCCATTCTTTGAATCCACTTTCTTCAGACGCCAACTGCAATGAGGTTAGTGTTACTCTACTTTTGCCTCTCTATATCGATTGGGTCACTATACCCGTCAGCTTTTTTAACTGGTTAGTGTGCACAGTTAGTATGACTATGTCACACACTTCTCCTGGAGTAGTATAAATCATAGAATGCAAATAAGGTCATTCTGTGAGAACCTAGTTCTGATATTGAGTACTCTGATGAATACTTTGAGTCCCATATAGTCGACAAAAACAAGAAAAAGAGATAGTCATGCCTCAATATGCAGACAACACCCCCTTATAGATTAAAATCACAACCCATCAGGCATAAGAATGCTACATAAAATATCATCCTGGGTTAAGCTTGCGTGGTGCTGAGATCTTGCAAGACTTCTTCAATTATGTGATGCTGTAGGGCATCCAGTTTCAATGGAAAAAGAACATTAGAAATACATTCAAGGCACATTTCACAAAAGGATCTTCTGAACACTGCAAAAACGTATGCCTAGTCTTGGAATAATAATAAAAATAGTGACATACACATTATTCTGCTAAAGACGTAGAACCTTTGAACAACAGAATGTTATGCTTCAATTATATCTAACTATTGTTTAGAACTATACAATTATATGTGTTACATTAGAACAAGGATATGCAAAGTGCATACACTTTGTAATTTGTGTAGCCACTTTTGGTGAAAGCTAACACTAGCATTTTGATAAGGCAGAAATCATTACATTTAGTAAAAACAACAAATGCAAGAAGTCATCAAAGCCCAAAAGAGAGTAGATAAGTTGAAAATAGAGGTAACAGGCATATTAGTTAACCATTTTAGTAGAACTAAATCCAGAACGTATTCTCTCTATGTAGTCAGGTCATGAGGACTGTCCTTTGTCAACTGGAAGAATGTAGCAATGCAGTTGACAAGCTAGAATGCACCTGGTACATCAGAGTTATTTGGTTCATGCAAGTGTGTCGACAGTGATCATCTCTGTACTTAGTAATGGTTCCCAGCATTAATGGAAAAAAATGCTTTGTCTCTTTGGAACATGTTCACATAGTTAATATATAATAACCATAGTTGCAGTGCTCGTGGCACAAAGGTAAGTATAGACTAACAATGTCTCCCCAGTGTTGTCTCGTTTATCACTCAAATATCAGCTTTAAAAACTATTTAAGAATTCAACTATTTTTCTCTAAACATCAGCTTATCAGTTTTGAAAATACACATATTTTCATCTTAAAACACACACTTTTCAATTTTGAATAAATCTATGAATTCAACCGAACAAAATTGTCCAATTTCGTAGAGTGGGCTGCACACAGGAGAGCTTCTCACATGTAAGTGGAGAGCTACTGCTTGTTGGAGAAATCTGGTCTAAGTCAATGGCATCACCTCCTCAACCTTCCTTACCTTGAAGATGCTGGAGATTTTCAAATTGCTCCCAGTCAGCACCCGGAAAACCAATACGCATGCGCTGGTCACAAGCAAACTTGACTACGGGAAAACCCTCTATGATGGGATCAACAAAAAACTCACCAGAAGGCTGCAGACCATTCAGAACTCTGCAGCCAGATCACTCACAACCTCCCACACAGCACTCACATCACAACACACGAGAAGATCCACTGGCTCCCCATACCCAAACTAGCACAATTCTGATTCCTTACCCACACTTTCAAAGCACTACATAACATAGGCCCAGCATACCTCAACAGTTGTATCTGTTTTCACAAACCTTCTAGACACCTCCGCTCATCTTGACTTCTATTTGCACACATCCCACGCATACAGAAAACCAGATCCGGCAGTCCAGCCTTCTACATCTCTCCTAAAGGGAAGAATGACCTGGCGCAACACATAGGAATCTTCTCCTCACTTATTGAATTCCACAAGAAGCTAAGGATCTGTTTTTTGGAGTAGTAGCACAAGACCATAAGTTGGGCTAGAAATGTACCTGCTCTGCTCGGCGCCAAGATACCCTCATGGGGTGATAGTGAGCTCTAAAAATCTGTGTAGCGTAATGTAACCTGTAAAGTAGGAGCTCTGTGGAACTTTCATCGCTCCTCCAGGAATTGGGACACACAGATTAGTGTACGACTTTGGTTCTGTGAAGAACAAAGAGATACCTTTAAGTAGATCTTGCCTACTTCTAAAAAAAATACCAAAGCTGAAAACATTCATGGCACAATACCCCTCAGACACGAGGCCTTCTTTTGCCGAGCACAAAGACATTGGATCCACTTACCAAAAAAAAACTAATAATCAACCATAATTTACTATCCTTCAAAAATGACTACATAAGCATCTGCTCAATATCTGTTTTTATCTCCATAGTGTGATATTGCCTCTTTAAGGAAACCTTAAACACAAACACACACACACAGACCTACTTCCCATAGGAAAAGTATTTTTTGTTCTGCTAAAACCTTTGACGCCGTTTGACAAATCTTCACATTTTCAAAACTAGTTTGCCAGTCACTTCAGCTGCTGTCTGTAAATTTTTGGGGTCATTTTTGGGGATGAGAAAAAGAGGGACTCCCAAAACACGTTTTCACCATGCAATTTCCCATAGGGATTTTAGACACCACTACAGCCCAAGCTGCTGAAATTGAATTACACCAAATTAGGCAGAAAGCTAGATCTTGGTCCAGAAAGAGTGCTTTCTGTAATCCGGTGTAAATCTGTTTGGTAGTTCTGGAGTAACTAAAGAAAATATTCATGTATCTCTAGAGATGCAGAGGGTCTGCGGATCCAACAAATCTCAAACTGAGATCTGATTGGTTGGCACCATTTCAACCAGGAAGTGGTGGCAGACATCTTAGGGTACAGGACTCTGTCCCACGTCCTAAAAAAACATTTTTTATGAAAAAGACAAAAATGGACAGGGGAGGAATACCGTGGCCTCCTAGGCTTGGTGGTGGGGATCCGCAAATCCACCTCAAAATCTTTAAAAAAAAAAAAAGTGTGGTCTCCGTGCTTTTTTTATTTTAAAGCCCCTCCCCCTTCCTGGTGAGCTAGGTTCCAGGGGTACAAATATTTCTATTTTTTGGGAGGGGCACAAATGGTTTCCTTCCCCATGCTGATTTTATCCCAGGGCACCCCATCCCCGAGGCCTGGTGCATTGTTAAGAGGACTCCACCCCACCCTCACGGGGCCAATTTTGGCTCTGTGGACCCCGTCCCCCAGAGCCCCGGGTTGGTGTGTGAATGTATGTATGTATGTATGTCATATTTATAGAGCGCATTCCCGCACGTGGGCATCAAAGCGCTGACTAAAGTAATTGCGTGCACACACTAAAAAAGAGGGGAAGACAAGGTCAATTCTTAGTGTGGGAAAAGCCACGTCTTAATCAATTTTCTAAAAGTTAAGTAGTTATGTTCCTTTCTTATATCCAAGGGGGAGCAAATTCCAGTACTTAGCGGCGGCTACTGTAAAGGCTTTATAGCCCCATTTTGCCTTATAAGTGCGGGGAATCTGGATTTTGTAGATTCCAGCTGACCAAAGTTGCCTCTTTGGTCTATACCAATGCAGTTTGGAGGTCAGATATTGAGAGCCGATCCCATGAGCTGCTTTGTGGGTCATACAAAGAGTTTTAAAAATGATCCGCTGGGCTACCGGGAGCCAATGTAAGTGTCTGAGGCTGTCTCTAACTGATTCCGACTGTGGAAGGTTCAGAATCAATCTGGCAGCCGTGTTCTGTACCAACTGTAGTTTATTCAAGGATCCTTTGTCCAGGTTAGGAAGTAAGGTGTTGCAGTAATCTAATTTAGACATAACAAGGGCTAGAGTAGCTGTAATTCTCCATTGTCTTTGGAGATATGGAAAGACTTTTAAAAATGTTTTCAGAATCCACATACAGGATTTTACTGTGTGGTTGACCAGTTTTTTGAACGATAAACACTCATCAAAAAGTATTCCTAAATTCCTCGTGGTGGTACCAGGGTCAGGGAAGGTCCCGCAATCTTGTGGCCACAATCGCAGATTTTTAATGCTCCCTGCCATTTCCAAAACAGAGAATCTCAGTTTAATCGCAGTTCAATTTCAGCCAGTTAGGTTTCATCCAGTTGTTAACTGCTTGCATGCAATTGCTGAAGCGAGCCGCCACTTCCTTCCCATTCTGCTTGAGAGGGATGATCAACTGCATATCTTCTGCATAGGAAGTCGGGATGAAGCCGAAAGATCGTATTAACTCGGCCAGTGGGGTGACATACAAGTTGAATAAGGTGGGACTGAGTGAGGAACCCTGCAGAACCCCGCAGGGCAGTAGATAAGCAGGGGATCTAAAATCTCCACAACTGACCGTTGTCCATCTGTTAGTTAGGAAGGATTCCAGGAGCTTGAGGGCTTGTTCTCTAAAACCTGCCTGATGCAAACGGGCTAAAAGAATCTGAGGTGAGATGGTGTCGAAGGCCGCGGATAAATCCAGTAAAATCAAAAAGGCCCCCTGGCCCTCGTCCACCATTCTCAGAATAGAGTCCGAAGAGGAGATAAGCGCAGATTCAGTACTGTGAGATTTTCAAAACCCATGTTGGGAGACATCTAACCCTCCCGATTCTAGCAAAAAATAGACCAGATCTTTGTTAATGTGCTTTTCAAAGATTTTTGCCAGGAAAGGAAGCAGAGCAATAGTGCGTAAGTTATTTAGGTCTTGACTGTTACCACTTGGCTTTTTCTTAAGGGGCATAACAACTGTTTCTTTCCATACGTCAGGAAAATTACATGAGATTATAATTTCCTGGAAAATTGGAGCTAAAGTGGAGGAAACCAAGTCGAGAACCAATTGGAGGATAGCGGGAGGACAGAGGTCCAAAGGGGAGCCCGATTTGATTTCCAGAATCAGTTTACTAATACTATCCTGGGAGGGAATTTGGAACTGAGATAGCATGCAAAAATTAGTTTGGGGATCAGATTGTGACATGGTGGGGGGGTCTGCCTTTCCCTCATACTGGATAAAATTCGTATAGGTGTTTAGGATTTTGTTTTCAAAGTGTTTGGCTACTTTGTTGCAGAATCCTTGGGAATTCTCCAAGTCGGGCTTGATAGGGGGAGCAGATAGGGCATTAATAACTTTAAAAAGCTCTCTGGAGGAGTGCGAGGCCTCTTTAATTCTTGAGGTAAGGTATTCTGATTTAGCTTTGAAGCTAGCTTCCTTGTAATTTTTAAGAGCGCTTTTTAAAATGTCTTTCTCCCTTATAGTGGGGCTGAGTCTCCAGCGACGCTCCTGTTGCAGATATTTCCTCTGAAGGAGTTTCAGGTCGTAGGAGAACCAAGGTTGGCTTGGCTTTTTAGTAACTTGTGGATCCCAAACCGGGGGGGGGGGGGGCTAAGTGGTTCACGGCCATTGCAATCCCCTGATTGAAACATTCAAGCTGGGACAGAGGGAGTGAGTAAGTCTCGTTCCAGCCGTGTTCCAACGCTAGTCTCAGTTGTTCCCGTTTAATATTTTTCCATTGCCTTATTAATTTACTGTGGGATTTAGGTGCAGCGGGGAGTTGCCTTTTTATAAATTTAAAAATCAAAAGAGAATGATTGCCTGCATTTCCAAATAGCTAATTTACCAGGGGTCACGTTGTGAGAGCAAGATTCCCAGCAAAGTGAGTGCGTTCAAGAGGGGAAGTGTATATTGTCCTCAGCCCTCGGCCCCGTTCGGGCGCGGACGGGCGCAGACGGGCTTGCCTTTGGCACGCCTTTTGGCACCCCCGCTGCGCGCAGCCGCGTTAATGTAGGCATTTATAATGTCTGGACCGCTAACCAGGTGGATGCGGTCCCAAAAGTAAAAATAAAACGGAAGTGGGGCTCTGACAGGCACTAAACTTCAGTGAAAAAAAAGATTGTGAGAAAGGAAACCCCAGTAAACAAAACTTCCCAGCACCCAATAAGTAAGCTCCCAAACAGCGGTTAAAAGCGCCTAATTCAATATAATTACAATGTTTTTTTGCGCGTCAGAAACACATTCAGCATAAAAGAGTAAAACAAGATCATGAAATATTAAAAGAGGATAGCGGGAGCACGCGCTCACCTTTGTCTGCGCGGCCGCGTTAATGTAGGCATTTATAATTTCTGGACCGCTAACAAGGTGGATGCGGTCCCGAAAGAAAAAAAACGGAAGTGTGGCTCTGACAGGCCCTAAACTTCTGTGAAAAAAAAGATTGTGAGAAAGGAAACCCCAGTAAACAAAACTTCCCAGCACCCAATAAGTAAGCTCCCAAACAGCTATTAAAAGAGCCTAATTCAATATAATTACAATGTTTTTTGCACATCAGAAACACATTCAGCATAAAAGAGTAAAACAAGATCATGAAATATTAAAAGAGGATAGCAGTAGCACGCGCTCACCTTTGTCTGCGCAGCCGCGTTAATGTAGGAATTTATAGTGGACCGCTAACCAGAATGGGTGTGTGAATGTGTGAATGGGTGTGTAAGTGGCTGTGTGTGTCTGTGAGTGGGTGTGTTAGTGAGTGGGTATGTGTGTGTGAGTGTGTGAATGGGTGTGTGAGTGGATATGATAGTGGTTTTGTGGGTCTGTCCATAGATTCCAGTTGTATCACTAAGGCCCTCATTACAACATTGGCGGTAAATGCCGCTTACTGCCGTGCTGACAACACCAACATACCGTGACCAGAGCGGTATACCACTACAGGTATTATGACTCACACAGAGAAATCCACCACTATACAGACACCCACACAAGTCCACCAGCCCAAAGGTCAGTGATAAATTGGCGGTACCAAAACCCACACCGTTGCAGAAATACGCCCACAGCATCATGACCCATAAATCACTGCAGTGGTCATTCAACCGTGGTAAACCATTGGCGGTACACACCGCCGCGCTCAAAATACACACACACTAACAAAACTACACCACATTGGACAATTCAAAATACACACACCTGACACACATACACACACCACACCCACACACCCAATCCAATATAAAACACACTCACAATCCCCACAACCCCTTACAATGAAAAATATTGCCAATTGAGAGAGAGACAAGCCAGGAGCACCCACTGAATCTGAGCCACATAACACCATCATCCATTCACCATCCATGCACCTCACAGCACACACCCCAACATATCACCCCACACACCCTCACACATACCACTCACACTACACCCATGGCACCACAAAGACACCCAAGGTTCTCAGAGGAGGAGCTAAGGGTCATGGTAGAGCAAATCATCCGGGTAGAGCCACAGCTATTTGGATCACAGGTGCAGCAGACATCCATTGCTAGGAAGATGGAGCTATGGCGGAGAGCCGTGGACAGGGTCAACGCCGTGGGACAGCACCCCAGAACAAGGGATTACATCAGGGAGAGGTGGAACAGCCTACGGGGGAAGGTGCGTTCCGTGGTTGCAAGACACCAGGTAGCTGTACAGAGGACTGGAAGTGGACCCCCACCGCCTCCCCACAACTAACAACATGGGAGGAGCAAGTCTTGGAGATCATGCATCCTGAGGGCCTCGCAGGAGTAGCAGGAGAACTGGACTCTGGTAAGTCAAATCTTTACTACTTCCCCCCCCCATTTGCATGCAATCACAAACTCCTTCCCCTAACCTCACCCCCATCACTCTACCACCTCACATATACCCCACCATCACAAGCCCTGCATGCAACACCAACGCATGAACCCCCATCACAGACCTGAATGCACACCCATCACCAGAGCATGCCCACTAGTGACAATCACTCAGCCAAACCAAGCACAACTCACACAAGCCAAAGCTGCCTTGCTAATAACAACCATAGAGGGAAACATATCCATGCACAAGATGGCACAAGCAGATACAATAACACCGCATTTACATCCCCACAGGACCCCCACTCAACGTCACCGGAGAGGAGGTGCCAGCCACATCCAGTCCCCCCACAGAAGAGGCCCAAAGTGATGACATCAGCTCTGCACGTCTGGATCACAATGACCAACCTGGCCCATCAGGGGCCTCTGGATAGTCGGTAACCCAGCCATAGTCCCCAACCACCACAGAGCCTCCCCCCTCAGGGAACACCAGCACAGCACCCACCCAGCGGGCCCATACCTCTGCCCCCAGGACACGTCAATCAGCAGTGTGTCCACCACTACAGGGACCCCAGGCAACCCCACAAACACAGGACGATCAGGGACCTGGGGCCAGTGGCTGTGGGCACACGGTTCAGGGGACAGAGGCACAGGACAACAGGGACGCTGAGAGGATTGCTGTGCAACAGGGGGAGGACAGGCCCAGGGAACCCACTCTCCACGAGCCACTTGCAGACATTCTGGGAGCATACCACCATTCCCAGGGGACCATTGGCCAGATACTGTACAAGTTGCAGGAGACCTAGCGGCTGCAGGAGGGATAGTACCTGGGGATCAGGGAGGACCTGAAAGACATCCACAGCACCCTGGTCACCATTGCAGGGGTGCTGGCAGACATGGCCAACACCATGAGGTAGGCAGCAGCACACCAACGGGCTCCTGACAGTAGCCAGACTGATGAACAGCCCTCCACCTCTGCCGGCGCTAGTGGACATGAGGCCCTGCCACAGGACCAACAGGCTACCAGCACCTCACCCCCTGCAGAAGGAGAACCACCCCGCAAACGGTCCCTGCAATCCAGGCAGAAGCCAGAGAACATTGCCAAGACCCCCGCCAGGAAATAAGATTCTCCTGATTGTCACCCTTGTGTCCCACTCTGTCACCCTGTCCACCTTGCACTGCCATTGCTATCCTTCCTATGCCCCCTTGGACAATGCACCTGTGATACAAATAGACTGGACTCTACCCTGGACTTTCCTCCATCAACAACCCAGCCCATTGCAATACCCCTTCCACTTATTAGCACCTAAATAAACACCCTTTGAACAAATTCAAGTATGGAGTCTGTGGATTATATGACAAATGTATTAGTTTCACAAACTGTAAACATTGCATTTCTAATCTATTGTAATATTAACATAGATATAACCTGTAGTGGCAGCAGTAAACACACCAGGAGCCAGAGTGGGGCACAGAGATCTAAACATAGAGATGCCAAAGGGTACAGTAAGTGGCCATAGAAATAGGGAAATCAGGCTGCCATGTTCAATGTCAAACACAATACTGCAATGGAAGGTAAAGTTACAGTGTCTTACCTGTGTGTCACTGGAAGTACTGTTGAATGAGTGTACTTCTGTTGTCCACATCTTCTTCCTCTGCCTCCTCTTCGTCACTGTCCACAGGCTCCACCGCTGCCACACAACCATCTCCAGGCTCATCGTCCTGCAGAAAAAGCACCTGGCATCTCAAGGCCAGGTTGTGCAACATGCAACAATGATCTGGCACACCTTCTTGGGTGATTAGTACAGGGATCCACCTGTCAGATGGAGGCACTGGAATCTGGCCATCAGGAGGCCAAAGGTTCTCTCAATGATCCTCCTTGTTCACCCATGTGCCTCATTGTAACGTTCCTCTGCCCTTGTCCTGGCATTCCTCACTGGGGCAGTAGCCATGAGAGGTTGGGGTAATCAGAGTCACCTGTAAATATCGAGGGATACCTGTTAGCCACACACTCACCCTTAGGGCCAAACCCACACCCATATACCTACATCAATTGGGTGGGGACCATGGCCTCCCCTATTAGCCACACCCGGTGCCTCTCGAGTTGAGACATCACATATGGAATGCTGCTATTCCTCAAGATACAGGCATCATGCACAGAGCCAGGCTATTTGGCATTGACATGGGACATGTACTGGTCAGCCAAATATACCATCTGCACATTCAGGGAGTGAAAGCTTTTTCTATTCCTGAACACTTGTTCATTTCTCCGTGGGGGGACAAATGCTACATGGGTACCATCAATGGCACCAATGATGTTGGGGATATGTCCAGGGCATAAAAGTCAGCCTTCACTGTGGCCAAATCCTCCACCTGGGGGAATACAATGTAGCTGCACATGTGTTTCAGCAGGGCAGACAACACTCTGGTCAGCACGTTTGAGAACATTGGCTAAGACATCACTGATGCCATGGCCACTGTCGCTTGGAAGGAACCACTTGCCAGGAAATGGAGCACTGACAGGACCTGCACTACAGGAGGCATACCTGTGGGCTGACGGATAGCTGAAATCAGGTCTGGCTCCAATTGGGCACACAGTTCTTGGATTGTGGCCCTATCAAGTCTGTAGGTCAGGATAATGTGCCTGTCCTCCATTGTCGCCAGGTCCATCAGGGGTCTGTACATGGGGGTTGTCTCCATCTCCTATTCATCCTCAATGGTTGAACTCTAGGGTGAAAAACGGTGAGCAGAGGGTCAGATTCACACATATGTTAAAATAAATATGCATTTCTTCCTTTACAGAAACAGTATGTGAACTCGAGAGTCAGTTGATGTGCCAATGTCTGCTGTGAAGCAGTTAGGTGCCATGGCCTGTGCCCCCGGAAACGGCGGCTGCCTGTGAGGAGAGACAAGTGGAAATTAGGTAATTCCTCTGGCGTTGTGCGCCATTGCATTCGGCAGTCGATGACCAACGTGCAACTTTGCATTGGTTATCATTGGGCCCTATGGGTTCCAGGAGCCAATAGCGATGTACGCCGGCAGTGACGCCATTTTCTGTCTGTTCACTCACTTGCTACCTGGCCTTAAACAGGAGAGGACCTACACTGCAAGTGCTGCTGTGACCTGTGTCTGAAAGCGACAATGGCTCGAGTGTCTGGGGAAAGGGACCCCGCCTTCACTTCGGAGGAGTTGGAGAGACTGGTGGATTGGGTCCTACCCCAGTACACTTTACTCTATGGTCCTCCAGACAAACAGGTGAGTACACTGTGAGCATGATGTGTGGGCCATGAATGTATGGATTAATGTGTGTGTAAGCCTCGTAGGGGGGGTCTGAGGGGTCCTGGGCAGAGTGCTGCATGTCTGGTGGTCAATGTCTGTGCGTAAGGGGATGGGAGGTATATGGTGGGCCATGAGTGTAACAGGCCTGACGGTATGACTCATACCTTTTTCTATCCATTTTTTTCTGCAGTTCAGCGCCCATCATAAAAAGAGTATTTGGCGTGCCATCGCCAAGGATGTGCGGACCCTGGGGGTCTTTGACAGGCGGAGCACCCACTGCCGCAAGCAGTGGGAGGACCTGCGCCTCTGGGCAAGGAAGACGGCGGAGGCCCAGCTGGGGCTTGCCTCCCAACGAGGAAGGGTTGCCCGTCGTACCCTGACCCCGTGATGTTCCGCATCCTGGCAGTTGCCTATCCGGAGTTGGATGGGCACTTGAAGGCATCACAGCAGCCACAAGGGAGTGAGTACAGATTCAGAATCATTACTTTGTGCGTGTTAAGGTTTTATCTGGCTGGGGGATGTGGGCTGTGGGTGCCCGTAGGCCAGGGCGAACATGGCAGGGTAGGTCCCATGTTGGGCAGGCTCTGAAGCACTCCAACCCCAATAGTGTTAGTGGGCATCTACTACTGGGCAGGGTCCTGTGGGTTTCAGGTGTGCAGCTAATGGCATAAGGCATTGTACCCCATGGGCTGGTGACTAGCATTGTAACTGGTAGTGCATGGCCTAGTGTATAGGGCTGATCCCTGTGTGTTGTGTACGCCAACAGTAGTGTTGTTGCTGGCATTGACCAAGTGTATCCTCTGTCTCTCCCCCCTTATCGTTTTGTCACCCTGTCGTTGTGTGCATTAGCATCATCTGGTGGAGGAGCAGAGGGACCAGCGATGGAGGGAGCTGCATCCCACATGGGCCTGGAGGCCGAATCCACTGACGGTGAGGGAACCAGTGGGACGGAGGGTGAGGGGAGCACCACGACGGGGACAGGAGGGGACACTACCAACAGTGACTCCTCCTCTGATGGAAGCTCCCTGGCAGTGGCGGACACCTCTGTGCCCACCCCAACAACAGGTACACCCGCCACCCCCGCACCAGCACCCCCCTCCCAGCAGCCCCTCTGCGTGTTTCCCGTGCCCGCTCACCCAGGAGGGTGGGCATCTCCTTTGCCTCAGGCACCTCAGGCACCTTAGGCCCTGCCCCAGTCAGCCCTGCAGCCCTCAGTGTGGAGGCTATTGACCTCCTGAGATCCCTCATTGTTGGGCAGTCAACCATACTGAATGCCATCCAGGGTGTAGCAAGGCATTTGCAACAAACAAATGCATACCTGGAGGGCATTCACTCTGGTGTGGCATCCCAACGGAGAGCATTCCAGGCTCTGGCCTCCGCACTGATGGTAGCCATTGTCCCTGTCTCTAGCCTCCCCCCTCCAACTTCCTCTACCCAGTCCCAATCCCCTCAATCCCAGTCTATCTCAAGCACACCTTCAGACCAGCAATCACCCAAACCAACACACAGAAGTGGCTCAGGCAAACACAAGCACCACACTTCATCTCACAGGCACTCACACAAGCACCATCCCCATGCAGGCACACCAACATCCACTGCCTCCACTGTGTCCCCCCTCCTCCTCCTCATCCACTCCCCTCCCAGTAGTGTCTCCACTCACACCTGCATGCACTACATCCTCATCCACTACTTCCATCACCAGCACGCCTATCACTACAAGCCCCTCACTGGTAGTCACCACCACCACATCCATGCACACGTCCCCTGTGTCCTCTCCCACTGTGTCTGTGACCCCTCCTCCCAAAGTACACAAACGGATGCACACACCCACCCAACTGGCATCCGCCTCACAACAGCATCCAACCCTTGCACCCAAACACAGCAGACTGACACCTCCTACAACCACTCACTCTTCCTCCACTCCCAAACCTTCACCCTCTTCCCGCCCCAGTGTCCCTAAGAAGATTTTTGTCACCACCCCCCGTCCTTCACTTCGGGCCAGGGTGGTCAGAACCCTGCCCAGCACCTCAGCCACCCAGTCCAAGAAGGCTCCAAGAAGGCACCCGTCAGCCCAGCCAGTGTGCCACCAACACCTGCCAAGGCCAAGAAGGGTCCGCCACCTGGCAAGGGCAGGAAGGGAACAGCATCCAGCAAGGGGAAGGAGGCACAACCAGCCAGCAAGGCCAAGTCAAAGACACCAGCTGGCAGAAGCAAGGAGGCACCACCATCTGCCAAGGGCAGGAAGGGGCACAGAACACCAGGTGAAGGCCTGGAGGCTACCACCACAACTGGCAGTATCGCCACCTGCACTGCGGCCAGCAACGTCACCTGCACCGCGGCCAGCACCGCCACCTGCCCCGCCGCCAGCAGCACCACTGCCAGCAGCAGCAGCCCCAGTGGGCAGCCGTCCGAGGCTGCAGGTGAAGGCCTGGAGGCTACCACCACAACTGCCAGCACCGCCACCTGCAGCGCAACTGGCATACACTGAGCAGCCGTCACCGCCGGAGAGCAGTGTTTAGTGGTGACTACATGGGTTGCAGTGCGTCCTGGCCCCTGCAAAAGCTGTCATTGTGACACCCAAGTGACAGATTGTGACCTTCCATCACAGGACGCAATGCCCCCTCCAGAACCAGTGGAAGAAGGCATCCACTCAGCCCCTCCTTGCCAGGATGTAGCACACTGGGCACAAGGCCCCCTCCAGAACCAATGGAAGAAGCCATCCACTCAGCCACTCCTTGCCAGGATGACGCACACTTGGCACAAGGCCCAATACAGAACCAGTGGAGAAGCCATCCACTGGAGAGACTGTGGCCTTGCACTCCCCAGGACCAAGCAGCGGGCAAACTACCCACTTGAGAGACTGTGGCCTTGCGCTCCCAGGACCAAGCAGTGGGCAAACCACTCACTTGAGAGACTGTGGCTTTGCGCTACCCAGGACCAAGCAGCGGGCAAACTACCCACTTGAGAGACTGTGGCCTTGCGCTCCCAGGACCAAGCAGTGGGCAAACCACTCACTTGAGAGACTGTGGCTTTGCGCTACCCAGGACCAAGCAGTGGGAAAACCACCCACTTGAGAGACTGTGGCCTTGCACTCCCCAGGACCAAGCAGTGGGCAAACCACCCACTTTAGAGACTGTGGCCTTGCACTCCCCAGGACCAAACAGTGGGCAAACCACCCACTAGAGAGACTGTGGCTTTGAACTCCCCAGGACCAAGCAGTGGGCATGGAGCCCCCTCCAGGAGCAGTGGCATTGTACCATCTTCCGGCTGAGGTGCGCCCCCATTGCCCGTCCCCCTGAGGTACCTGTGTGTTTTTTACCTGATGCCCCTGCAGTGTTCTCTCCGTATTGAGGCAGGAGTCAAGTGTGGCCTTGGCTTATGTGTTTTGGCCCAGTGGGCCACGGACAATATTTGAGTGGGCATTGACCCGCCTTTTGTATATATTGCATATATAGTACATACTGTTTTTTTTTTTATGAACGTATTTCTATGTATTACTAATATTACACTAATTTTACTCCATTCCTTTTGTCCTTGCGATATTCCAGGGGGTTACGGGTGTATATATAATGTTGTTGCATGTGTTTGTGTGTATAGTGTTGGGAATGAGTGTGGGGATGTTGCGTGTGTGTGTCACTCTCTTTTTCCTCCCCCCCTTCCTTGTGTGCTAAGTGCAGTACTCACCGTGGTCGTCGTCGCCAGCGTTCATGTTCCTGGTATATGAGAAGATACACCAGCATGAGGAACACCTGCCGCTCGGGCTCCATGGCGTCCTGGTTCATCCTTGAGTGTCGAGAGGTGAGTCATTTCCCTTCTGTGTTCTGTTTCTGCTGTGCTTTTGATGGTGTTGGTACCGCCCCGGAAAAGCTGGCGGATGGGCGGGTTGTAATGCTGTGGGCGGTACATTGTCCTCTGGCTGTTGGCAGTTACCGCTGCGATGTTTGTTGCTACTGCCATGGCGGTCGGAGTGTTAAAGTGGCTGTATGTGTTGGCGGTTTCCGCCGTGGTCATGATTCCATTTTGTTTACCACTGGCCTGTTGGCGGTGTTACCACTGCTTTATCACCGACCGCCAGGGTTGTAATGAGGGCCTAAGTAATTGCTGGCTGTTGCTTTAGACAGCACAGTTGTGTTTATTATACTACCGACCCTACAGGCTCAAGCCTTTGGACAATATCTTTCGTCAAAGTCATATAGAGAAGCTGAACTATTGCTCAAATTACGCTTTGTGAGGACCAAGGTTTCATATACCGTCCATGCCAACAACGGGCAGATGAAGAGCTAGGCTTTGGGAACCAAGAGCCTCATTTACAAGCGGCCTGCGCCCCCGGTGCTTCACTGTTTTGACACACCAGCTGCACAGGCTTCAGGACCATATCCACAAGGCTTTACATGGCCATGTAGATATGGCCCCCTTTCACACATTACTCTGCGTAAAAGGGGCGTTCCATGGGCCTTGCTGTGGGCGTTCCTATGCAGCATCCATGCAATCTAACACATTACCAGATTTACAAGGTTTCGTAAACCTGGGAATGCGTCAGTTTCCTATGCTACCCTAGGGTTGGCATAAGGGTGGCACAACGGGGAGAAAGATTATTTCTCCCAGTTTTTCCTCTTCCTATGTGTACTGCATTGTGCAGCACTCATAGAAGGAGGAAAACGCCTCTCATGATTGTTTTTGTGCAGGAAGGTCCTGCTTCCTGCACAAAAACAATCATCCTTGCAACGCAGACATCCTTGCACCATGGTGCAAGGGTACTTGCGTTGGCGCATGGCAGCAATTTGTGCGCCAGCGCAGGGGATAAGGACAGGAATGTGGGGTATCTAGTAGATACCGCACATTCCTGCCCTTTTGTTTTGATGCAGGGCAGTGCAGCAAAAATGCTTGCACTGCCATACCCCAAAACTTTGTAAATGAGGCCCCATGAGTGCAGCAGGTCAAATCTGGAAATACTAACGTAGTAAGGAAGCAAAATAATTATATATGCCAGAATTATTTCCCTATTATTTACATTAGCATTGCATTGGCCCACCAACTCCAACGTGTTTTGTTTTTCTGGTAATGATTGGTCAGAACATTGTGTGATTTGTCTTGCTTGTGCCCAGTTCTCTTGATGTGATTGCAATCAAGGGATTTGTACCGATCACAAATGTGAAAGGTATCAAAAAGTGTCAGCCTCTCTGATATTTTCTTGCAATCTGTATTTTTGTCTTCTAGAAGGGGCCATAGAAGAAATCTGGGCTACAACATGCTAGAACCTCCATGCCAGTTTTGCTCTCAGTTGGCATGTCCAACCCAAACATACCACAAGCGTCTGTCTGATAAAGACCATGGCAGTTTGCATGGCCTCAGGCTTCACACAAATAAACTGATGATGTCCATAAGTATCATTCAGATAGTTGGTTATGGATCAGTTGACTATAAGTGTGAACAACATCTGAATAAATTAATGCCTTACATGATAGGTAAGTTTAGTTTGAGGAGGAGGCCCTTTTTTAAACTTTTAGGAAACAAATATTTTGCAATAATGTTACATGTCATTAGTAAATATTTTGATTTGAACCATTGCTTTAGCTAACAATAACCAGACCTTGACCCTCAAACAGTAGTCATTGCTGTCGCTGCTCTAAGCTCAATTGTGGCACCAGCCCAGCATCAGAGGCCTCATTTAGGCAATTTAAGCAACATCAAGAGTCCCAACTAGCCTAGCTGCCTTTATCTCAGACTGCACCCTACGTAACAATAGTTGCGAGGTGCTCTGGTAGGATGTTGGTTGTACAGTACCTTCTGCATCTAATGAGTCTTGTGGGAAGCTCTCAGTTCCTATGTTGGTCTTTTCCCACTTATTTGCACCTCCATGAGGAATTCTTTGAACTGTAGATTAATTTAGCATAATCTCAGCTCCCATTTTGTTTGAGAAGACTGATCACCATCACCTTAAATGCACTCGTCTATAGGGTTAGCTAACAGTGAACATTTTAGTACATGAACAAATGTCCCTCGCAAGATGTGCAAAGGTTTATGCCCACAATGTTTAAAACAGTTAGTCCATCTTGCACTACTTCTTCTTGTTTGTGCCTCTTATGTCCAGAACCTGCTTGAGGGAATGCAGGACTTGTCTGAGGGAATCCAGAAGATTTCACCAAATCAGGACCATGGAATTTGTACAGGACCATTTGCATTTAGGCTCTGGCCATCCCAATGCATTCTGGGAGAAAGGAAAGGTGTGCTTCTTGGAACCCACTCTTAGAAGGGAAGTAGCTCCAGCCTGGTTGATTAGATTACACTAGCATTGATTGACAGTGTGCTGCTGCCTAATTGCCAAGGACTGGGCTTTTAAGATGGTGGATCTACTCCCGCTCAAGAAAGAAAAACATTTAACAGACCTGTGTGAACCGGTTATGGTGTTTTGAGAACTTGGAGCTGAGTACTGCCTGTTTCTCATAGCCAAGGACAAGACGGAAGGGCTGACTAAAGCTCTGCTCATATTATCAGTTGCTACTTCTGCATTTCGTGTGGAAGCACTTCATACAGCCCAAGGAGTACAGGGTGGGACACAGACAACCTGCCTAAAACTCCCCTCTTTGGTTTGCAAGAGACCAGAGTAGGACTGCAATACGAACCAACATCTAACTTGCAACTGACCTGAGTGTTGACTCTTTCCTCAAGCACACTTCATCCATTAAGACAATTTATTGTTTTTGTGTAGACAAGGCTGTTGCGTGCAGATGTCTTTTGTTTCTTTGTGTCCAACAGCAATCAGGCCCCTTCTTCAACATGGATGGCCTCCTTGATTATTAATTTGCTGACCCAGAGTCAAAAAGACCTGCAGGTCATGAGATTTTTAAATTTTATGGCACTGACCATCCCTAACTCCAAAACGGGAGATAAGCTGATCTTGCTGGTTATTCTGTTTCACTTCAGATCACCGGGAGACAGTGGGCCTTTTGCCAAATGGAATCCTCTGTCTACTGTATTTCCATAGGATATAATGGAACTGTGAAATGGCAGACGGACTATTTGTCACTTTTGTGACAAAGTAACCCCATCCGCCAAGATCGTAATCAGGCCCTTTGTTTTTCTTTCATAGTGTGTGAGCAGGCACTTCCTAAGAGATGCAGCAATTGTCATAAGTCCCAAGATTGGGTCCAGCCACAGAGTTTTGTCGGTGAAATGTGTTAATTAGAGCACCAACTCCGAACAACAAAAATAGAGAAGCCACAGCACACTTGAAGGGAATAATGGGAGATGGAGTAGGAGCCCCCACATTGTAACTTGATGGAGCAATAAAGAGAAATGATGGTGACTCTAGAGACAATTTGGAAGAAATTAGAAAATCTGAGATAACTTTGGTTGCAGTGGATAGAAGGAGAAGCGTGTGGCAGGAATAGAAGCCACAATAGTAATGTTATATTCAAAGTCTGAAGCACTTGGGTAGCATGTAGACAACATGGACTCGATGTTACATGTCAAAAAGAATGTTTATGTAAAGAATGCTGCTGGAACCCGTTCCCATGGAAGAGTCCAGGCAACAGTTCCCATTGACAGTTGCTGCAGAACTTCCGTTCTAAAGGTCGCATTCCAGTGGGCTCCTCTTTAAAAATAAAAATAAACCTTTTGAAACTTACCAAGTCCCTATCCTTAACAAATTGTCGATGAGGGGTTCCTGGGGTGCTCGCCAGGCAACTTTGTGCTGTCCGCTCTCCCTATGTGTGTGGGCCTTCAAGATTCCTTCAAGTTGACTGCTCTGCACCGTCCTTGTAGGCTGGCTATGCTGGTGGGTCGGTGGTAAAGTGGGCTTCTACGGCGGATTATCCTGGCCTCTACTGCCATGAAATTGATTTGCCTGGTCTGTTTGCAAGTGCAGGCACACGTACACTCGAGCTCCAAACAGCACGCTTCATTGAGGCAATATGTGTCTTCGGAGAAAGTAACCAATCAGCGTAGGTGCAAAAGTCAGGTGAGAGTGCATTCTTTGGTTGGCGTGGTTATCTCCAAGGCCAGGCACGCCAGCACGTACAAGACCCTGTGGTGGCCATTTTACTTTTAAGTTTCTTCAGCTCTCCTGCAAGCCTGTGCAATCAGTGACAGGCACACCTGTTTTAAAACAATTTGGATGCTGTTTTAACAATTTACATATCGTTGCGCATCCATAGCCTGTGTATTCTCTGGCAGGCACACCCATATTACTATTTAAGGAGGTTGGCACATGGGTGAGAAAACAGTAAGGTCCATATTTATACTTTAATAGCGCCGCATTTGCGTAGTTTTTTTACACAAAATAGGCACAAACTTACAAAATGCAACTGTATTTTGTAAGTTTGCGCTGCTTTTGCGTCAAAAAATGATGAAAATACGGCGCTAAAAAAGTATAAATATGGGCCCAGGTTACATTAAAGTGCCTGTTCATTTGGTGATAGATTCATGATTATCGATACTAGACTGATAGTATCTTGGCTACGTTTGCAACTGTGATAGGCACCCACATTTGCCTGCACATTCTATGACAGGCACACTACGGTATTTATTGAAATTAACTTTGCATAAAAAGTTAATGTGCACAGTGACATATTTTTCTGCTTAAAGTAATAGCTAGTCTTGTTGGTGTGATTCTCAAATATTCTTCTTACAACTTAGCTTTGAAACAATATTTAATTAAAATAACAACGTTCTTACAGTATCCAGGAAAACCACCTATGAGGTGAAAAAATTGGTTACGTTGTTTTGAGAATTATGTAGTGGCTGTAGATGCCACTAAATTTAAACCCAGACGAAAGTTAGCTTTACTTCTCAACCACTTTGGCCAAGATGGCTAACAAATTTTGGATAATTTGCAAGAGTTGGATGCTCCGTTAGATTGTTTTGGTCAATGGGATGAGTTAGTGTATGACTATTGTGAAAAAAAAAAAAAAGAATGTTAGGATGCAGGGATCATACTCTTATTGAGGTTGTGCACATGGCAAAAGGCAATGAACACTCATTGGTCTCAAATAAACTCATGGCTCAAAAACAAGGGGCATTCAGGATAAAAGAATCAGACACATTAAATTTGGTACAAATTAAGGATTAGAAACCGATAAGAAGAGTTCAGTTATCTTGCTTTTGTTGTGGGTCAAATTCGCATTTGAATAACAATGAAAATTGTCCAGCTGTGGCAAAACGATGTAATAAGTGTAAAAAATTGAACTTTTTTAAGGAGTTTGCAACGGAGGAAGGAAACAACTTAGAGTTAACAGTGTCGAAGTTAAAATTGATGATCTAGTGCATGATGTTTCTAATGACTTGTCAAAGGTGCTTTTAAATGTAGAAGTGGAAGGTGCTCAAGATGTAAAAGTCAAAGGTCCATTATGTGAGGTGTTGGTGGGCATTGTTCTACTTTTCATGATGGCACATTCAGGAGCGCCCATTACATTTTTATCAGATTCAATGTTCTTCAAATTGTGAGGACATAGTAAGAAATTGCAACCTTCAGATATTAACCCAGAAGCTTTTGGAGGATAGGTAATTCAAATGCTTGGTTATTTTAAATATGTGTTGACATGCTTGAGTAGAAAAGCCACCACAAACATATATGTTACCTTAAAAGGTTGGAATCTTGTTGGTTGGCAAGATTTAGCCAAACTGGATTCAGTGTTAGTACCTGGGTCTAGTATTCCAGTTATGGTAGCACTTATCCATGTCTCATATGTTGAAAACTATCAAGAAGGTGGTGCAAAGACATTTATAAATGAGTTTCCTGGAGCATTTTGTGATAGAATGGGTTACATTAGGAAATTTGAACATCGCTCAGATTGAAGCAGGATGCTGTTCCGGTCATACATAAGGTGAGACCTGTTTCATTAAATGCTCAACATGATCCTAAAAAGATGTTACAACATTTGTCTGATTAGGGCATACTAGCTGAAACCAACTCTTCTGAATGGGTCTGCCCATTGGTATTGTAAGAAAAAAATCATGTGAAATATGCTTATGTGCAGATTTACACACATTAAACAAAAATAATAAAATTGATTGTCATCCTCTCCGAACATTTCATGAACTACTAGCCAGTTTGGGTCAAGCAAAATGTTTCAGTATTCTTGATTTAAGATCAGTGTATCAGAAAATACCTTTAGGTATGGCTTCACACGATTTAACCACTTTCATTGCACCATTTGGTGCCTATAAATTTCAGAGAATGCCGTTTGGGCTGGCTTCAGCTACAAGCGTTTTTCAGAAACTAATGGACACATTTTTAAAAGGTATAAGGGAGTACAAGCATTCCAGGATGATGCCTTGATTTATGCAATCGACATGCAACAGCATTATTGTATTTTAAGGAACGTTTTGTCTGTAGTTATAGAAAATGGCATAACTTTAAGATTAGATAAATGTAAGATTGTGGTAACTGAATTAGATTACCTTGGTCACAGGATAACATCTAAAGGCATCAAACCCAAACATTGTCTCATTAAGGCAATCTAAGAAGCACCTGCTCCCAAAGATAAGGATTTTCGTAGGTCATTTTTAGGACTAAGCAAATAATATTCTAGATCTGTTAGTGGCTATGCTTTTGTAGTACAACCACTTAGATCTTTACTCAAGAAAGGTTTAAAGTTTACATGGAATACTGAAGTGGATGTAGCCTTTAAAGGATCAAAGATTTAATTGTATCAGCTCCTGCCTTAACACTGTTTACGGCAGGTAAAAAAAATGCATTTTAAGAGTTGATGCTAGTCAAGTAGGGCTTGGGGCATTGTTATCGTAGTGGGTTGCTTTTGCTTCATGCTGTTTGAAGGCTTCTGAATATAATTAAAGAGGGTGGCTTTGACTTGTATGTGGGCAGTGGAGAAATGTAAAACCTTTTTATGGGGTAATGGATTTACCATATATATATGGACCGCAAGCCACTGGTCTACCTTACTAGTGGTACTGGAACGGGTAAGGCTTCCACCCATTTAGTAAGGTTGTCATGACTTCAAGAATATCTTTTTGACATTAAGTATATTTTGGAAGGTCAGAATTTAAGAGCTGACTGTTTATCAAGAAATCCTCTAGCTGCTGATGATGAGGATTATTGCCATGAGGATGTTTGCCATAAAAATGTTGATTGTGTGGAAGCTATGGTTGAAAATTTAGTTGAGGATAACGCTAAGATATCATCCCAAGTTTGGTTGGAAGCTCTTAAGGAAGATAAGATTTTGCAGGGGGTTTTGCACTATTTAAAACTTGGTTTGCCATGAGAAAGGAATCTGAGCATTGAGGTAAAAAAATTGCTCAGGTGGCACAGGAATGGTTAGTTCTTAATGGTATTCTCATGTGTGATGAGAAATGTGTTCCACCATCTAACCGTAGAAGCACTTTAATTGAGCTAGCTCATGAGGGCAATTTAGTGGTAAATAGTACAGTCAAGAACTTAAAGCAATGTTATTGGTGGCCAAGTATGGACTCTTAGGTAGCTGACTGTATTAATAATTGCACCGTGTCTGCTTCTGATAGGCATTGAAAGACTTCAGAAACACCTTTGAATATGGTGCCCATGCCAGAAGCTGTGTGGGATAAAGTTGCACTTGACTTTGCTGGTCCATTCGAGTGTTTGCCTGTAGAAAAAAATACATTATTGTTTTGGTGGATAATTTTATGAGATGGTTATAAAATTGGGGCACATTTCACACCTAGATGCATGAAGAAGTTTGTAAAGTCTTTAGATATAAAACATATCCAAGTAGCACTATACTTGCCATCATCAAATGGTTTGGTGGAAACAGTTAATACAATTCTTAATGGATGGGTACAGACAGCAGTGGCAGCTCAAATTGATGTGGAATGTTTTTTCAGGCATAGGTTATGGAATTATGTCTACACGACATACTAACAAACGTGTTTCACAAGCTGAACTTATTAGCGGAACTCTTAAATCATTGGTGAATCCAGATAGGGTTTAGGAGTTAAAGTCACATAAGAATAGGTTTGATTTTGGAATTAATGAAATGTTAGACAAAGTGTTAAAAAAGCAAGCTTTAACAAAGGAAAGATTTGATAAAAGATACACTGTGAAAGCAGTGGTATATAATGTTGGTGGCTGGGTTTTAATTAAAAAACATTTAGGGCCTGATTACAACTTTGATGGAGGGTGTTAATCCGTCCCAAATGTGACAGATATCCCGGCCACCGTATTACGAGTTCCATAGGGTATAATGGACTCGTAATACGGCGGGTGGGATATCCGTCACATTTGGGATGGATTAACGCCCTCCGCCAAAGTTGTAACCAGGCCCTTAGAGTCAAAAAACGAGAATCAGAATATACATATCCAGTGAAAATTGTGAAACTCTCAAGAGAAAAAGTGTGGCAAAGTAAAATAAATTAGATTAAATTGACAGATTTACAAACAAGAAAAATACTCTGAGTAGAAGATTATGGAGGAAATCATGTCTGGTTTGATTATGGAAGTTTACAGGACAAAAATATGTCTTCTAACAACGAAATGCAACGATCTCCAACTCTTTTTCACCAATAGAGGCAGTATTTTCAAAGGATAATTCTGTGATTAATGAGTTGTGATCTCATATTAAGCTAATTGAAAATATGGGTGGAAAAAGAAATGTTTCTCATAGTCACAGTCCAGGTTGTGTTAACATTGCAAATGTTTATGACAGTCACAAACCAGTTTGTGTTTCCTGTGTATCTTCAAAATGTAGAGATTATTATTTATATTAATAGGTGTTGCTACCGGTTAGCATGGTTCTGTGCTAGACGTTTTATCCATTTTTTTGTTTATAAAGGGAGAGATGTGTTTCATGTAAAAAAATATATTTATGTGAAGAATGTTGCTGGCACGCTGGAACCCTAACCCATAAAAGGTTCCAGACAACGATTTCCGTGAGAGTTGCTGCGGGACTGGTGCGAAAGCTCACTTTCCAGTGGACTCCTCTTTATACATAAAAATAAACCTTTTGAAACTTACCAAGTGTTCCCTGGACCGATCTTTTTAACACTTGATGTGTGATCAGACACTTCTGGTCAATCTAACTGGAGTATTGCTGACATCAGATGGCTGTGATGAGGTGTTGGAAAACATGAGGGTCTCAGCAAATATCAGAGTTTTAGGGTTCCCTGCCTGGGTTCTCGTCTTTCTGGTCCTTAGAGGTGGGACCTAGTTCAGGAGGAGAGAACTCCGGAAAGAACGAACTGCTGAGACTAGGTGCCACATCATTACTTTGGTATCCAGCTCGTCTGAGGCTCGATCGTGGTGACACGCCCTGAGTGTTCATCAAGACGTAGACAGCCTGCAATGTTTAAGAAGGTATTAAATGTGATGACAGTGCAGCAGACATGGAGCAGCCTTACTAGAGCTGTGGAGAGACATGACATATACTATCAGTCTATCAACCTCTTGTAAACATATGTGGCCATTTAGAGAGGGTGTGGGGGCTTACTAAGTCTCTGTCATAAAAGATGGAAAAGTGTAAGTGAACCAAAGTCCCAGGGATGATGCTAGAAAAACCCATCTTGAAGCTCACTCCCCTCAGAATACATAACTGAATAGCACACCCTGCCACATAATACCACAAACATTAATAATGAAAATATGAGTATCAAATTAACTATCACAAGGCAATACCTGCGCTGTCATCATCACAGACACCAACATCTCTCTGTGCGCAGTGTCCCAACCGTCCAATGAGTGCAATCTACCAGGATGACGTATGCCATTTAACTTCTGCATGAGAGAGAAGTGAAGGCTAAAATCAAATTCATTCAGAACTAAGCATAGGTTATCACAAAGGGTTCTAGATTTTTGGGGCCCTGGACAGAAAGGGTAAATGAAAAGTACCCCAAATTGCATACAGCACAACATCGCAGGACGTGACATCATAGGACATACTATCAATTGACTATTAATCCTCTGGCGTTGTTGAAGAGACTTTCCCAGTGCGAATATCATTAAAACAATAAAAACACAAATAATGTCTCTAATAAAATAAGTGCATGTATATTTAAGCTCTATTAAATGGAAAAGCATTCTATAAGTCACACTGGGTTGAAAAAGGTGGTCCAGACCGCTATAAAACTTATATCTTTATTCCAATGTGAATACTTTGTTTCCAGATAATTACGTTATTATGTGTGTATGTGGTATTTCAATAGTGTAAATCTAACAGAAAGGCAGCGGAGAGCTATACAGGGATCAAAGGCAAAGACACCATCAACATGTGTTATATTAGGAGAGGGGTAGCTGGTTTGTTACCTGCTACCGCATCACAATGAGTATTCAATTGTTTCCTAACTAGGAGCTGGTTTTTAGCTACCAGGAAGGATACAGGGATATCGTGCCAGATCCTCGGTGCAAACATGGAAAATGTATTTTACCTTGTTTTTTTCT
Organism: Pleurodeles waltl; assembly: GCF_031143425.1. Classification (NCBI taxonomy): domain Eukaryota; kingdom Metazoa; phylum Chordata; class Amphibia; order Caudata; family Salamandridae; genus Pleurodeles; species Pleurodeles waltl. The sequence goes on from NC_090436.1 coordinate 967,806,189, forward strand.
TTTTTGCACTCCATTGCCTCCCTATCAAAGATGTCCCAGCTGGTAATGGCCCATGTGGAGTTCTGTCATGGTGGGGTATGGGAGTCATCATTTTTCAGACCCTAATGCGGAGTCTTACAGAAGTTAGGATGTCCTTCAAGGAGATCAGTCTGGATTTAAATACTAATATGTGTGGTACCGACGATTTCTGAGCACAGACTATGTGAGAACAAACATAGCTTAACTTCCTTTGAAGGCATCACTCGTTACTACAAAATTGAGCAATGAGATCTAGTGAGAATATCTGAGTTCCGTCCATTTACCTTTTTTATTTAAAATATTATAAAACACTGGTCAGACCTAGGAACAGGGCAGCAGAGTGCTGTACAAACAAACATTATTATTATTTAGACCCTGGCAGTACTCAGCATTGTGTGATTTTGCAGCTCAAACTTAACCTTTAATAGTTTGTATTATTAGTATATACTTAGGCGGTTCTAAAGTGCATTTCCTTTTGTAAATTATCATGATGCAATTTCAGTTAACATTGTTTTAAATTAGTTGTGGACAATTTACAGAAATACATGAATAGAGATTAAGGCAAACATGCATGTGACTTAGAGATGGCTGTGCTTAAAGAGAGGTGGCATGCTGGGGATGGAAGTAAAGGAAAGGACCGTTTAAAACAAAAAAAGGAGAGCTGACAATCAGAAATTTAAAGTAAAGATCACTTTTTCATGCCGGATTGTAAGGGACACTTTTTAAGATAGCATGCAATATGAGGATACATGACTGTAGAAAGGATAAACATTATTTGCATGTCAACTTAGTGCAATAGTAACTACATTTGATTGATGTTGTTGGCACTAGAATCAAGTGAGCTGTCTGTCCACTTCTAGGCCGCCATTAGACCAGCACTTCAGCAAGGAGAGCTGATCAGCTCAGGGGTTAAATGTGTAAAGTAATGGTTGAAAACAAGTATTGCAGGCTCTGACCCCGCTCCAGTTTGTTAGGACCCCGGACCCCATAGGTTCCCAGCAGCATTGTTTAAAACATATTGGGCCCAGTTCTGAGACCAGATGTCCACGGCCTTCGCCATAGCTCAGGAAATGGGCACACTCCCTCCAGACCTCTGTTTGGGAGAAATTGTGGTCATAACCAACGCCAGCCACCCACTTGACCGCTGCCCCTCTTACTGCCCTATCTCAATTTTGAAATTGAAGTTAAAATTTGGGCCAGAGCATTAGCCAGCAATATGCTCTGGGTTGTCCACTCCTTGGTTCACCCACATCAGTCCAGCTTTATGCCTCAATGCACTACAAGATGCACTATGCGCTGCGTTCCCAATGCACTAGTCTTAGCTGAGAAACTACCTAGGCACACACACATTTCCGGGCCGATTTGCACAAGGTCTTCAATTCCGTACAACAGATTATCTGTTCTGCCTTTTCACTAAACTGAATTTTGGCCCCAGATTTATCAACAAAGTCCATCTGTTATATACCAACCTGACACCCAGAGTAGCCTGATATTAACCATCAGTCAAAGCCCTGGTGGGATGTATGACAATAGATGCGTTGGTCAGGGGACGTAGCTGGACACCAAACTTCTCTGATAGGGTAGCACTGATGGCGTCCTAATAACGGTAGAACGGCCCAAAAGAATCTGGGCCTCGAGTCCTTAACCCCTTTATTGCTGGGCTCCTCTCCCCCATGCCCCCTCCCACACACCCCCGGCCCTCGGGCTGAGACCTTTTTTTGGGTATTTGGGGTAGCTTGCGCTTAGGATGCCAAAACGTTTTTTCCACATAAGATATCAACATTAAATTTGCATCTTTTTTTCCAACATCCTGGGGAGTCTAAAAATGCCCAGGGTTTGTGGATTCCCCTGAAAGGGGCCAAGCAAAATATAGCTACATTTTGAGTTTTTTGGGAAAAATAGGAAAAAAGTGCCCTGGATAAAAGTGTCTGTTTTCTTTTCTTAACCTACTTCCAGTTTGTGGTAGAGGCCAGTAAGAAACGCATGAGTGATCCAGAAAACTATAGATTTCTGAAAAGTATACAAAATTCCAAATTTAGCAAGGCATCATATGTGTAGATCCCGCAAGGTTTTCCCAAAGAAATTAACTGTTAAAATAAAGAAATACTGAAAATGAGTAGGAAAAAGCAGCCATTTGTGACGACATTTTCATCTGTAACTTTTTGTCATGAGGACCTATTTAGAAAAGCAATATATCATTACATCCTCTAGACCCTTCTGGTTGCGGGAATATATAGAGTTTGGATGTTCTCCAAGAACTCAAAGTACCTGTAGTCAACAACTGAGCTGCCCCGTACAATGGTTTTTCATTCTCTACCAAGTATAGACCAGTTCATATGGTGAAACTTGTAGAGTGAAAAATGGGTATCAAGGAAACCAATGTGTTTCTGAAATGAGCACATAACATGGAGTTTAGGAGTAGTAGTTATTTGTTCATCTCTGAATTTGTAGGTACCCATTTTAGCATACAATTTTTAGAGGACATTTTAAAAAATATCTTCTTTTTTTTTTACACTGGCCTACATTTGGAAGGCATAAATAGAGCAAAATCCAATTTACAATAACAAATGTTCTACTATTCTATGCTCCCACATGTCTTCCAATAAAAATGGTACCTCACTTGTGTGGGTAGGCCTAGTGCCTGCAATAGGAAACGGGCCAATACACATCACATTTTGCCACAGAAAATGATCCTTTTTTTGTAAAGTGGGTAGCTGTGGATTTGGGGCCCTAGCTCACCTGGCATATAGGGAAACCTAACAACCTGCACATTTTTAAAAAACTAGACAATTAGGGGGATTCAGGATGGGATGATTTGCGTGGCTCTCACCAGTTTGTTTTTACCCAGAATTCCTTGCAATCTTCAAACTTTGACTAACAAACACATTTCCTCACATTTCTGTGATGGAAAGTTCTGGAATCTGCAGGGAGCCACTAATTTGCTACCACCCATTGTTACCACATTTGTGCTAATAAACACGCTGCACCACTTGTGTGGCTGGATATAGTGCCCACAATAGGAATGGATCAAAACAAGGTCAATGAGAGTTCTTGTGAGGTGGCAGATTGGGGTGAATACGCCTATCCATACCCATAAGGGGCAGAAACTCTATTGGGAAGTGTGGAGAGGGGGATGATCCCAAGCCCGTCGGGGGGGAGGGGGGTGAGGGGACGCCACCCCCCACATAAATACTGTATAAATGCATTCCATGATGTTTAGTGTTTTTTTGCCCCCAAGGGGACAGACTGGGGGTAATCTCCCCTATTCACCCCTGTGTGGGGAGGGGCAACAAAACTGTCTGTCTTGTTGTTGGGGTGAGGCATGCCTATTGTGAGCAGCCCCTACCCTTATGTGATTTCTAAAAGCAAATTGCTTGGTTTCCAGAGGGCTTTCTGCCCCATAAAGGGGCCTAATTAGGGTAATCACCCCATTCACTTCCTGGGTTGGGGGAGGGAGGGGTTTAATAGGGGCAGAAATACTGTCAGCACATATTTTTGGGTGGAGACATGGCCATGCCCATGCCCATGGTGGGCAGCCCCTCACCCTGTGCTTCATTTTTTTTATGTACCCTGGTGTCTAGTGGGCTTTCTACTCCTCAGACGCAAATGGGGTAATCACCCCACCCACCCCTAGTAGGAGGCAGAAAGACAGTATGCCTTTTTATTGGGGGGTGGGGGCATGGTTCTACCCATTGTGGGGAGCCCCAACCCCATTTATATATTTTTAATTTACCTGGTGTCTAGTAGGCTTTCTGCCCACTTTGGGTAGACTGATTGGGGGTATTCACCCCCAATCACCCCCCCAGAGAGGTCAGAAAGGCTGTTGCCATAGTGTTTGAGGTGGGGGCATGGCCATGCTCATGGTGGGCAGCCTCCTCCCCTAAAAAATATTTTAAAAAAAAATTCCCTGGTGTCTAGTGAGCTATCTCCCCCCTCAGGGGGAGGGGGCAGTTTGGAGGTAATTACCCCCAGTCACCCCCCAGGAAGGACAGAGGGACTGTTGTTGCATTGTTGGGGTGGGGCATGGGCATTCCCAAGGTGGGCAGTTCCCACCCCTATACATTTTTTGTCATATTTACCTGGTGTCTAGTGCCCTGGGGACAAAAAGACTGTTGGCACTTTTTGTGGGGCGGGAACATGGCCATGCCCATTGTGGATGTTATGTGGTTCCTGTTTAGATAATAAGACTGCATGTTTAGGATGGCAGCACCCCTGAGCGCTGGCGACTAATTGCAACCCACGTCACTTGGTAGCTGTCAGCCACACTCCTGGCTAGCTCCCAGTGCCTCACCTGTACCTCTAAACCTAAAGGGCTGAAAGCTGATTTGTGGCAACCAGAGCCTGACACTCTCCTCATCAGGGAAGTCGTGGAAACAGATCTTTTTCACGCATGCCACGCATGCCAAGACGAGACACAAATTGCAAACTAGATTTCAACGCTTTTATTGAAGTTGTTGCATTCTAGTGTAAAAAGCATATGCTGTGATAATTCAGCAGAAGAAACAGAGCAAGATAACCAACATTACAGTCAAAGTGCAAAACATGAAAAACCCCACCATAATGTGTGATTCTAGAGAGTCTAAAGGTTCCTACCAAAACCCCATGTCTAGATCTGAGAGCATAGTGGTTGTAACCCCCGTTTAGCCTCAACCCCACATGCGAACTGAATCGCATGGGTCAGCCTCTTGTATGGATGGCAATCCTCTTGTAAAGCTGAGAAGTGAGCGCCAGGGTCAACAAAGCTGTCTGTCTTGTAGTACATGCCCCAGGATGGTCACAACTAAAATGCACTCTTCCCCCGTTGGGCCTATGTGTAGCTTATATAATGATCCATGCATTGTTCAGAGAACAGTTCTAATGTAATGCTGTGTCTTGAAGATAGAAGCTGACTCCTGGGCTTGCAAAGTGAGTTAGCATATCTTGTACTGAATGAACCAGCATTGGCTAAAGGTACAGATTATATCAGGTTCAACAGCTGATTAAATGTGCAGCATAAACCTTGCCTTCCTAGAAGAAGCAGCTGATAAAATATGTAAAAGCAATTTCAAAAAGCAGACTCACTAAAATATGAATTAAAATGCGCATGAAAGTAAACTAAGGCTCAAGTCGTGAAACTAGGCTAAGACATGTGTGCCCAACCCAGGTAGTAAAAGGATCCTCACGACACGGGCAGCCCCTACCCCTACATTTTCTTATTAAAACATTTCTGTGGTGTCTAATGGGGTTTCTGCCCCTTATCCCTTCCCCCTTCCTGCTCCTTCTTTAAGAGGTTAGACTCGCTCCTGCTGGACTTCCTCTTTAACCACCAATCCAAGAATTGCCTTGTCTAACTGCTACAAGTCAGCATGCCCTGGTGGTATTGCTTCATTGGATGTTGTCTCTTACTACAGGGCTTCCAACCTGATCATAATTAATGAGTAGTGATGCGGTACATGGAAGTCCCTGTCTTTGGGTCAGAGAGATGGGCAATGAAAGACCTGCCCTATGCTAACTCTCCCCTTGAGCCTCTCCCCCTGTCTCAAGTGTGGTAGTTCAGGTATGGAGGGACACTCACAAAACCTTGGGATAGAAGGGATAACTGACTTATGAAACTCCCCAGTGGTGTAGGTCTGCATTGTGATAAGTTGCTGAGCTACTGGACTTCAAGTCCTGGGATACCAATGGTATATCTAAGCTGGGAGATGTTATTTCAGGGCCAGTGATGAAATCCTTTGCAGATTTACAGGGATTGCATGACCTACATTACAGTCAGTTTTCACATATTTACAGCTCCAATATGCCCTACATAGCAGCCTTGGTGGATCCACCAGATCATAGTCCCATTATAGCCAAGATCCTATTCAATACATTGCCTACCCACAAAATATCTTGCATGTACCTTTCCTTGGTGATTAATTTGAAAGACATGTTTTACCAACTTCAGACAGCATGGTACAGGGATTTGGGACCATTGGAGAGAAACTCTTGCCTCTCTCCTAGAAGCAGCAATTGCCTCTCAATTTAGCTTAATTAAGGTATTTACCCAGAGTTTACTTCACACAGGAATGATGTGGAAGAGGGGCGTGATAGCTTTGCTGAAGTGTTTGAGCTGTGGGGCACAGAGGGATTATTTGTTGCATGCTGTTTGGACATATGAATAGTTGCTTCACTTCTGAGTGGTGGTGCTTATGTGTTTGGGGCTTGTACTGAGGTGGAGACTACTCTGTGAACTTAAATTCACTTTTCTTCACATCACTACAGACATTGACAGTAGTAGCTACCAGGTGGCCTTAATACGTTCTGGACTAGTTGTAGCCAAGAGGGACATCGCAAAGGCTTGGAAAAGTGTGGCCCCTCTGACCCTGGAAGGGTGTAAGTTGGACTCTGATCAGTGATACTCAAAATATGTCCCAGGGACTGCTTGCGGCCCTCCTGACCTTCACATGCATCCCACCTTTGAAGAGCAGCACTGGGCTGCTGCTTACTTGACAGTTCACTAACATTCAGAAAGATGTAACATAAACAGCAATCATTTATTTATGCTAACTGAAGTAAAAGAAAGGAAACAAAGAAGATGTCCTGCACACTTTATTTTTAGAGACATTCTGCAACAAACAGGTAAAAACAGGAGTAAGGGGGTCATTCTAACTCCCGCCGGCGGCGGTAACCGCACGCCCGGCGGGAGCCACCGAATGACCGCACCGCGGTCAAATGACCGCGGCGGCCATTCTGGCTTTCCCGCTGGGCTGGCGGGCGACCGCCAGAAGGCCGCCCGCCGGCCCAGCGGGAAAGCGCCTTCAACGAGGAAGCCGGCTCCGAATGGAACCGGCGGAGTTGAAGGCGTGCCATGGGTGCAGTGGCACCCGTCGCGATTTTCAGTGTCTGCTATGCAGACACTGAAAATCAATGTGGGGCCCTGTTAGAGGGCCCCTGCAGTGCCCATGCCATTGGCATGGGCACTGCAGGGGCCCCCAGGGGCCCCACGACACCCGTTACCGCCATCCTGTTCCCGGCGGTGAAAACTGCCAAGAACAGGATGGCGTTAAGGGGGTCGGAATCCCCATGTCGGCGCTGCAAGCAGCGCCGCCGTGGAGGATTCCCTGGGGCAGCAGGAAACCGGCGGGACACCGCCGGTTTCCCGTTTCTGACCGCGGCTGTACCGCCGCGGTCAGAATGCCCATGGAAGCACCGCCAGCCTGTTGGCGGTGCTTCCGCGGTCGTTGGCCCTGGCAGTCGGTGACCGCCAGGGTCAGAATGACCCCCTGAGTCTCTTAAGATTTCCAAAAAGTGTATTTTATTGGCATACAGAAGTGTTTCACCTAAGTACTTTACATTATATCAGTGCATTAAGTAGTATTTTTTTAAAGTACTAGTTTAAAAAATTGAATGTAGAAACATTTATGCATCCTCTCACCCTAATAGCAATGCCAATAGTGAAGTACAGGCAAGTCCAGGGCCGGCTATAGGGCGGTGCGAGCGATGCCACTACACTGGGTGCTAACCTGGATTGCAGGTGATAGCGCAAATGTGTTAATTTGAAATATTAATGAGTGTTTATGTGCTTTGAACAAGTAAATAATAAAGTAGAATCAAATAACGTAGAAAATTAATGTGCACGTTGAAAATGTTCCCATGGAGAGTGGTCACCAAGGTTCATGAATAATATTAAAAGTGACTAAAAATGTGTGAAATGTTGAAAATGTCTAATAAGGAAGTAGTAATATACTGAGATGTATAACATATGTTTTGCATTATATTGTAGAATTAACTTAGCCGAAGTTGTGGCCTAGTTCTGACAGGCCTCATGCAGAAGTTGAATAATAATGTAATGTAGAGAAGCTAATGTGCTGAAATGATCGTGAAATGCTCGTTGTTTAATAAAGTCTGCTTAGTTAGGATTTTTCTGCGGTGAACCGATGGACAGGAGACAATGGAATCAAATTGCGACAAGGACTGTGTAAAGTAGACGAGATGTACTTTCCCAGGACGCAAACAATGGAGACACACACTGAAGAGGAAGATGCAACAATTTCGATACCTGACGAGCCGGATGATGAGGGCATCACAAGATGAACCAATTAACAGCTTGGGAATATGAAATAATAGAATCTATAGATTTGGTTATGAACTCAAATGTGTGACAATTTGACCAATTAGGGTTTGGGGGACAGTCTGGGTAACTTCAATATAACATGGTGGCAGAAGGAGAAAACTTCAGAACAGATGGAGAAAATACAAATGCAGATGTATAGGGAGAGGGGAGCAGATTTATTGATTTGCAGTTGCGACTCGAGATTCTGTCATTGGGCTGGACTCACTGACTGAGAGCCTGATAAGATGCTGATCGACTGAAGGCGAAGGCTGACTCTGTTGCTGACCCCTACCGAGGATAGGTAGATATAACAATGTGACTTTATGCATTGCTTTTTTTTCCCTAGGTACCAACTGCGCTGTCAAGATAACCTATTAGTTAGCTGTTTTCACCAGATTTGTGTTCTAAATTGTTTTCGCATGACGCCCCACATGCTAATGCTGATCTGGTTTAGTTAGGGTTACTTAACCTGACGATACTTGACATGACGTTTTGACAATTGATTGACGGAGGAATTCTGCTGAACATATGCCTTTGACTGGGATGTTGAGATTGCTATTCTTGCTGATTTGTGCTAATGCGTTAGAAGGTATCTTGATGAAAGCTTTGATTAGATTATGTTCATGCCATCTTTTGATTAACTAGCTGTGTTTATTGAATTGAATAAAGTTGAATAAACCTTATGACTTAGAATTGTAATCAAAGGGCACTAAAACTGCTAAAACGTATCCAGAGGTGTGGTTATTCATGGCTGAAAGTGTGTGGTGGCTGGTGTGGTGTAAATTGATTCTATCGATTAACTGATTAATGTTTAAGATATTGAATTATTGAAATGTTATACATTGATCACTGTGTACATTGGTCACATCTTAGCTAGGATACTCCATGCGAATCAAAAGGTTCATCGACCTATAAGCGTCACCTTGTAAGTTTACTAATTAACCCCTTCGCTGCCAGGCCTTTTCCCCCTCCTGTGCCAGGCCTTTCTTTGCCTATTTGGAATAGTTCTCGCTTAGGCCCTCATAACCTTTTGTCCACATAAGCTACCCACGCCAAATTTGCGTCCTTTTTTTCCAACATCCTAGGGATTCTAGAGGTACTCAGACTTTGTGGGTTCCCCTGAAGGAGACCAAGAAATTAGCCAAAATACAGTGAAAAGTTTGTTTTTTCAAAAACATGGGGAAAAAGGTCTGCAGAAGGCAGCTTGTGGTTTTTTCCCTGAAAATGGCATCAACAAAAGGTTTGCGATGGCAAGATCACCATCTTCCCAGCTTCCAGGAACAGGCAGACTTGAATTGGAAAACCCAATTTTTCAATACAATTTTGACATTTTACTGGGACATACTCCATTTTTGCTATTTCTTGTCCTTTCAGGCTCCTTCCAGTTAGTGACCAAAATAGGTGAGAAACCAATGCTGGATCCCAGAAAGCTAAACATTTCTGAAACTAGACAAAATTCGGAATTCAGCAAGGGGTCATTTGTGTAGATCCTACAAGTGTTTCCTACCGAAAATAACAGCTGAAATAAAAAAATATTGAAATTGAGGTGAAGAAAACAGCCATTTTTCTCCACGTTTTACTCTGTAACTTTTTCCTGCGATGTCAGATGTTTGAAAGCAATATACCATTACGTCAGCTGGACTCTTCTGGTTGCGGGGATATATAGGGCTTGTAGGTGCATCAAGAACTCTAGGTACCCAGAGCCAATAAATGAGCTGTCAAAGCATTTCTCTTCCGATCAGTGGCAGTTCTGACGCCATTAACTAGCACAGAGGGCTAATGTGCCTGCTGTAAGGAACAGAACTACAGGGAGTGCAGAATTATTAGGCAAGTTGTATTTTTGAGGATTAATTTTATTATTGAACAACAACCATGTTCTCAATGAACCCAAAAAACTCATTAATATCAAAGCTGAAATTTTTGGAAGTAGTTTTTAGTTTGTTTTTAGTTTTAGCTACGTTAGGGGGATATCTGTGTGTGCAGGTGACTATTACTGTGCATAATTATTAGGCAACTTAACAAAAAAAAATATATACCCATTTCAATTATTTATTATTACCAGTGAAACCAATATAACATCTCAACATTCACAAATATACATTTCTGACATTCAAAAACAAAACAAAAACAAATCAGTGACCAATATAGCCACCTTTCCTTGCAAGGACACTCAAAAGCCTGCCATCCATGGATTCTGTCAGTGTTTTGATCTGTTCACCATCAACATTGCGTGCAGCAGCAACCACAGCCTCCCAGACACTGTTCAGAGAGGTGTACTGTTTTCCCTCCTTGTAAATCTCACATTTGATGATGGACCACAGGTTCTCAATGGGGTTCAGATCAGGTGAACAAGGAGGCCATGTCATTAGATTTCCTTCTTTTATACCCTTTCTTGCCAGCCACGCTGTGGAGTACTTGGACGCGTGTGATGGAGCATTGTCCTGCATGAAAATCATGTTTTTCTTGAAGGATGCAGACTTCTTCCTGTACCACTGCTTGAAGAAGGTGTCTTCCAGGAACTGGCAGTAGGACTGGGAGTTGAGCTTGACTCCATCCTCAACCCGAAAAGGCCCCACAAGCTCATCTTTGATGATACCAGCCCAAACCAGTACTCCACCTCCACCTTGCTGGCGTCTGAGTCGGACTGGAGCTCTCTGCCCTTTACCAATCCAGCCACGGGCCCATCCATCTGGCCCATCAAGACTCACTCTCATTTCATCAGTCCATAAAACCTTAGGAAAATCAGTCTTGAGATATTTCTTGGCCCAGTCTTGACGTTTCAGCTTGTGTGTCTTGTTCAGTGGTGGTCGTCTTTCAGCCTTTCTTACCTTGGCCATGTCTCTGAGTATTGCACACCTTGTGCTTTTGGGCACTCCAGTGATGTTGCAGCTCTGAAATATGGCCAAACTGGTGGCAAGTGGCATCGTGGCAGCTGCACGCTTGACTTTTCTCAGTTCATGGGCAGTTAATTTGCGCCTTGGTTTTTCCACACGCTTCTTGCGACCCTGTTGACTATTTTGAATGAAACGCTTGATTGTTCGATGATCACGCTTCAGAAGCTTTGCAATTTTAAGAGTGCTGCATCCCTCTGCAAGATATCTCACTATTTTTGACTTTTCTGAGCCTGTCAAGTCCTTCTTTTGACCCATTTTGCCAAAGGAAAGGAAGTTGCCTAATAATTATGCACACCTGATATAGGGTGTTGATGTCATTAGACCACACCCCTTCTCATTACAGAGATGCACATCACCTAATATGCTTAATTGGTAGTAGGCTTTCGAGCCTATACAGCTTGGAGTAAGACAACATGCATAAAGAGGATGATGTGGTCAAAATACTCATTTGCCTAATAATTCTGCACTCCCTGTATATTTTATGTGGATAGCTGAGTGGATAAGTAAAGCCAGCATTTACAAGCACTTCATAACAAATTAATGTATGTAAAAGGGGAGCTATGGAGGGATGAGGGGCACTTTTGCTGGGTGTTAGTGAGGGAATCTGAGGAGGTGGCCATGGGATGGGGGGGCGCCCAAAAAGTCTGTCGCACAGGCCGCTACCAGCGCTAAAGCCGTCCCGGCACACCACCTTGAGGGCCACTGCCTGGCGATCGCTTACAAGTGAAGGCCTGACCTGCAGGTGACGAGGACATTAAAAGCCCAGTGCAACTGCAATCCTTGATAGGAGTGGAACCATATTCTCATTAAACTTGAACTCAACCGACTTTTATACAAAGTGGTCAGTCAGATTACGCTGGAGAGGTACTGCCAGAACAGTTCCACCTGGGTTTCCATCTACAAGACTAAATAACATTACTGATTAGACTGCCTTAGATGAATAGCAGAGGCTGTTTGCCCCACTTCACCATGAAACATATATAAGATATGTGCGTAAATTATGAAGTGTCCTTAGAATTTCATGTTCAGTACTGCGACGTGTGTAAAAGTATTCTTCCTTTTTATAATCAAAAGGACTGACAGTACATTGACTTGCTGATTGTTTTTAGACTGTTGAGCTCTGAGTCTCTAGCGATACACAACCTCCCTGAGGAAGCCTTGGGCTGCTTGACTTTGCTGCCTTATAGGTCAGGTGCTAAAGGGCGGGAGAGGGCTTCATTTTGGCCTGCTCATAGTAGTAATGTTAAGCTCCAGTACACTATTTGCAACCAGTTATGATTGTCACATATGAACCAAGTAATCCCTGTCTGCCCTGGGACTCCTGAAAAAACTCCAAAGTTACCCTGACAGAGCCCAGCTCAAGGGATTGGCTTCCATTGGTAAAACAAAAAAACAAACTGATACCTAGCAGCTACTGGAAGACAACTGGAAAGAAACAATTAGTGGCACTGATAATGGGATAAAGTTACAAAAGGCATATCATTTATAGTTCATATTTGGTCGCAGACAAGGGGAGGATTTGAACACCGTTTTGGGTTGGCTTCATGAACCACACCTTATCCAGGAGCAGCCCCTGGACGCCGTAGACCTTACCCACAGTCTTGGGACACACATTCATCAAATGTGTTTGTAGACAGTATTTCTATGATTTCAAAGCTTTACATTTTGCATTGTATTGCTAGTCATGTGCTTTCGCCAACAAAATGGCATTGTGTTTCACTAGCAGCAGGTTCTTAATTATTTTCAGCACGTGGTGAGCAACGAGGCTTAACACCTTCTCTTGTATGGATTTACGTGTTTTGGGAAAACAGGAACCCCAGTATTTGTTAACATAGTAATTTATAGTAAGAGTTTGAAGCACAGGAGTTGATCTACACACAACTTTTAAAAATGTTTACCTTTATAGGTGCTAAAAAGGATAGACCGTAAAAATTGAGAATGAAGCAGCCCTAAACCTTAAAATATTTAGGTTCAGATAATGGCCAGTGAGCCCATGAGCTAATGGTAGATAAGAATACAAAGGCCCACTGAATACGTGATTGCTCAAGCTCAAACAATTTGGTCAAGTACGAGAACCAAGATTGCTAACAACGGACTGCTTGGTTAAAGTCTCAGAACGTCTCCACCACACCACATTTTATCTTTAACACTGATCAAAAGTCTGGCTTACCATGGGGTATTATGGAATGAAAACAGAAAAAATTAACTCAGTGATTTTTGTTAATTCCATGTACACATCTTCTTGGTGAATTTACAGGTGTGCTAAGTGTCCTCTGACGTGATATTGGAAAGTTGGCTGCCATAAAGGCAAGCAAAACCTAAGGATAGGTTGGGTGAGGGAGAAGCCTATTGTTAACTTCATTAAATTAGTGATGGATGGCCGGGAGTTGGTTCTTGTCATCAAAGACTTCCAGCCACAGATAAGCCCTGTGAGACCACTCCCAGCACTGGACCATAGATGTGAGCACCATGGGACAACCCTCCCTTTCTTGGATCCCACAGCTTTGGTCAAGCACTGTGAGGCCAAAGGAAAGAGGCTACAGGTTTGTTTTTGATTACCTCGAAAGTACAAAGAATAATTTATTTCAGTTACTTTCCTGTCTGCAAATTGGTGTTGATGTTCCCAGATCCCAATCCATCTGTGGTCAAAGTCCCTCCAACAGTTTGTTGCTCAGTGACCTTTTAGACTGCACCTGCCCATCTCTATTTAACAAAGATCTGGTGTGTTTGTTTGAAGAGGAAAATAATCATTTGACTTATGCTAAAGGACAATCCACATACTTTTACTAGAACTGACTGACTAAAATTGTGAGTCATATAACTTATTGTACCAACCAAGTTACCTGGGTTGTGTTATTGGCCTATATTGAACTGCTGAATATCCAGTCTTTAAGTTTCCCAATTTTTGGATTTACTTAGTGTTAGACCTGACAGCCTTAGGGTGGTCACCCCCAACTTTTTGCCTGCCTTCTTCCACTTTCTTAACACTGTTTTTCCTGGTCTTAGGACTCAGCGCACTTTGCCACTGCTAACCAGTGCTAAAGTGAAGATGCTCTCTCCCTTAAAACATGGTGACATTGGCTCATACCCAATTGGCATATTTAATGTATTTGTAAGTCCCTAGTAAAGTGTACTGCATGTGCCCAAGGCCTGTAAATTAAATGCTACTAGTGGGCCTGCAGCACTGATTGTGCAACCCACCTAAGTAGCCCCTTAACCGTGTCTCAGGCCTGCCATTGCAAGGCCTGTGTGTGCAGTTTCACTGCCACTTTGAGTTGGCATTTAAAAGTACTTGCCAGGCCTTAAAATCCCCTTTATCTACATATAAGTCACTCCTAAGGTACGGCCCTAGGTAAGCCAGAGGGCAGGGTGCAGTGTGGGTAAAAGGCAAGACATATATATGTGTGTTTTATAGGTCCTGGTGGTGGAAAACTCCTAATTTGGTTTCCACTGCTGCGAGGCCTGCTCCTTTCATAGGCTAACCTTAAGGCTACCCTCATAAACTGTTTGAGTGATAGATTCTGATTCGAAATGGGTAAACAGGTCATATTTAGTATGGCCAGAATGGTAATACAAAATCCTTCTGACTGGTCAGGATGGATGTTATATTACTATTTGTGAAATCCTACTTTTAGAAAGTGTGCATTTCTCTGCACTTAAATCCTTCTGTGTCTTACAGCCTGTCTCCAATCCATGTCTGGGCTGGGCTGGTTGACAGTTCCCTTGTGCATTTCACCAAGACAGCCAAAAACAAAGGATGCTCAGTGACACACGCACACATCTGCATACTGAATTGGTCTTCCTGGGCTGGAAGGGTGGAGGGCCTGACACTTACATTTCAAAGGACAGTGGCCTACCCTCACACTATGGACTGCCAAACCCCCTACTGGGACCCTAGCAGACAGGGTTGTACTGAAAGGGGACCTTGTGCACTTCAAAACCTCTCTTTGAAGTCTCCCCCACTTCAAAGGCACTTTTTTGCGTATATAAACCGGGTCCCTGAACCTACCAACTCAGACGCTTCTTGGGACAGACACTGCACCAGAACCTGCAACCTGCCAAGAGAAGCTGCCTGGACTGCTCTGCTGTAAAGGACTGCTGCCTTGCTGTTGCCCTGCAGCCTTGCTGCCCTCTGGTTCTGCTGAGAAGTGCCTCCTGTTTCCTGAAGTTCTAGGGCCAAAAAGACTTCATCTCTACAGAGAAACTCCTTGCGCGGCGAAAATCGATGCACAGCCTGCCGGAATCAATGCACAGCCTGTCCAGCAGTGAGAAAATCACTGCATCTCCAAACCAGAATGACGCAGGCCGACTCCCCGAGGGATCAGCGCCAACTTTGGGACTGGAACTTCAACGCACAGCCCACCGGATCGACGCATCGCTAAGCCGGAACGGCACAGCCCAACTTCCTGCGAGAAGAACTGACGTAGCGCCAGCCGTGCGGCAGGAACTCTGCCACATCACCCTCCAGATCGTCGCAACAGCTGTGACTTTGTACCGCATACCCAGGATTTCACTGCATCGTCCCTGGGCGTCAAGAGACCCCACACCACAAAGAGGATTCAAGTCTGTGTACAGGAATTCAACGCAAAGCCCTTGCCGCGTGGAAAAGAGTTGACACATCATCTGTGTGCGCCCGGAAATCCAACGCACACCTACCTTTTTCCACGCTTCTCCTCCTCTGCGGTCCTCGTGCGTGTAATTTTGACGCAAACCAGGTACTTTGTGCTTGCAAGAGACAATAGTTGCTTTTAAGAACTAAAGATTCTTCTTATCATTACAAAAGTGATATTTCAACTTGTGATTATCAAATCTTGATCGTTTTGACTTTAATTTAATCAGATAAATATCTAATATTTTTCTAAACCTTTGTGGTGTCTTTTTGTGGTGTTCTCACTGTGTTATTGCACAAATACTTTACACATTGCTTTCTAAGTTAAGCCTGACTCCTCAATGCCAAGCTACCAGAGAGTGGGCACAGGATAATTTGGAATGTGTGTGACTTACCCTGACTAGAATTGTGATCCCTATTTGGACAAAGGTGTATACCTCTACCCCATTTCTAACACTTAGCCTCCCTGGTCTTCAGTTTTACCCATTCTTTCTCACTTTTTTGCAGCCTGCTCTGTATATAAAAGAAATGGTATAATGTGCTACATTTATTTGTAGAGCAAATTTACGTTAAGCTCCGTGGTGCTAAAGTGAGCAAATTAGTTTTAAGTCGATAGAGAAGATTTTTAGGGACAGCTATATAAATGGCATTATGAATAATCCAGTCTATACACTATACAAGACCACTAGTGCCTTTATTTACTGGATAGACAGTTGAATTTTATCCAATTTGATGTGGTGCTGATTATTTGATGAGTACAGTAGACATATGGAGCTACATACAAATTGTTGTAATCGATCTTTAGTGTGGCATTAATCAATGTAAACACCCACAAGGACAGAGGTTTTGTTCTTAAAAGTTTTGACTGTCTGAAATGAACATATATAAACCATAATTAAGAAATTGTCAATTGTATTTTGGCCAGGTGCCTCCAACCAGTCGATCAGGAGGTACCAGTAGCTCGCAAACACCTTTCAGAGTAGCTCGCAGCCTTAAGTTGATTTTTAAATGAGCACTGCAATAAATGCATGTTTCATTTTAAAGTTAAGGGATGGCTGTGTTTATTCTACATTATTATCTGGCTGCAGATTTATGGCCCATGGCGGGGCACAGAGGTGAAAAACTGAAGCACTGAGGTATTTAAGTTTTAAATGAAAATCCTTGTCAATTCAGCATTGGAGGCGAATGCTTTTAAACGGAAGACTAACTTAATAACTAAGTTACCTCTTCATTTTAATTTTTGCCCATCCCGGTGGTCAGTTGACACAGTGCCATATTTATAACTGAGAACTACAGTAAATTGTTTTAAATGGGAGAAAATTAAAGTAAAGAAAAATGTGTAAATGACACATTAAGCCTTAATGTTTTTCTCTACTTTCAAGTAAGCCAATTAAGTCTTAATGTTATATGAAACATGTTTCTTCACTTTAAATGTCTCCTATTTAAACGAATGGCTGTATTTTTGTGCTATAAATATGGCATATGTATACAGGCCACTGAGTGCAAGACGCCTGCTGTTTGTAAATGCGAGTTTTATGGAATGCATGTAAACATAAAGTTAACACTTCAGTTTAATTTTCTCCCATTTCAAGTGCCGTAATTACACACAGCAGGCATTTCGCTTCCACTGGCTGGTGGACACCCTGTCATATTTGTAACTGAAAAATACAGGCATTATTTTAAATGGGAAAAATTTAAAGTGCAGAAATTTTTCTGTATTATGGAAATGTTTGCAGAACTTTATTCTACACTTTAAATTTCTCCCAATTCAAAAAATGGTTGCATGCTTGTGTTATACATGTAATGGTGCCACCTTTGTTGAAAGGTATGTCCTATATCACAAGTATATACGACAAAGGCTCTTGATCACCCATACACATGTATCCCATTCATACACACACATGTTCATACATCCCCACAGACCTCGCTTTCACTGATGCACATGGTAGTCCTGCCATATTGTCCTTAGTCAAAGTATTTTGTTCAAACCATAGTATGGCTCTCTGGACATTAAGTTTAAGGTCAATGAAGCTGGGTGTGGGGGTGTTTGGTAACAATGCCCAAGTTGCTTGGCCTTCACAGCCTCACAATGATTTTCATTGATCATAAGTGGTTCTCCTACATAACAGATTGGAGTCTCCGATTTAGGCAACTTAGAAAGATCAAGTACTTCAGTCTTGTTTCTATTTGCATGCTGTGTACAATGCACAATCCATGAAAATGCTATCAAATATTGCTGATCATAATTATTTAAACTTTTGGTTCCTCTAATTGTCAAAATCTATTATGTGAAGGACATTTATACATTGTAATATTTTGATAAGAAAGAGAACAGCTGTTTTTTATTAATGTTCTACTTATTTAAGTTAGTTACACACTGCACTATCCACATTATGATGTATCTTTTGGGATATTTTTTTCATCTGGAAGTAATTGGTTACCATATATGTTGAGAAACTAGGTAAGCACTTCTTTGAGATAAATACATTATACGAACAAGATCCTTCTGGGTCGAAACGTGTCATTTCTTCTTGCCTGCAATACAATTTTTGAAGCAGACTCGTTTAGTGTGGCTCACTCTTTCTAGTGTGGTGGGGGAAGGAATTTTCAGTGGTATAATCCAACCTGTAACAAATTTAAGACTTTAACATCTGCTTTGTGCCAGTTGCTGTCAATGTAAGATAAAAGTTTCTTCAAGATCTTGAGTTGGCCAAACAACGTTTCGCACACTTTTGTCACTTGTGTTTCAAGTAATAGATTGGTGTTGAAATGGAAAATTAGATTGCAAATAACCTAATGTGGGAATTGAGGAGGTTGCATTAATTCAATCTTGTGGGCCATGAGCCAGGAAGAAGATGTTTTGGTCATTAGCAGCACCTCGGTTTTAATAGGATTTATTTTCCAGAACATTAGAAGACATCAACTAGTGTATTAATGTAAGGCACTTAGTCAAAGTCTTTCTATCTTGTGCAAGGTTTATATTTTCACCCAGTATAGGCAGGAAAAGTACAATTTGAGTGTTATCTGCATAAATGTAGAAACTGACCTATTGGCACTGTAGGAGAGCCTATGTAAAAAAGCAGTGTTACAGGAATTACTTCTGCAGGAAACCAGTGTGTAGTTGTTTAGGTTTGGATTTAAAAGGTGACAATTGAATCATCTGCTGGTGGAAGATAGAAGTGATGTGTTCCATATGATTTGGCTGCCAAGCCCTACTACACTTCATCTAGATTTTTTTTTTCAATATGGAATGATATATGGTATTGAAGGCTACTGACAAGTCTAAAAGTACCAGTTCCTAGACAGCCTGTTGTGGACCAGGCATTAAAGATCTTCCAAAATAGGACCCCCAGTTCCATGCTGACCTGTTTAAAAACAGTTTTTTAAAATGTTTGCCAAGAAATGGTAGTGGGGAGATGAACTGAAATAAATAAGACTATAGGTCATAGTTGCATAACTGAACCATGTAAGTAGATAATATATCCTCCCCCACTTAACAGCTCAAAGAGCACATAGTATAAGCTCTGTCTACCACGCTGCCCCTTCTGCCCCTTCCACAATCTTCCTGCTGGACCACGCCCTTCAAAAGTCAGAATTTCCCCATCATGAGAATGGGTCGAGATCCTCTCTGTCAGGCCCAGTCGATTCATATTTTATAGTGTTTCCGCAGACTCCACCTACCTAGGTACATGGGAATTTCCAGGCTCCTACAATGGTCTAAGCCATCAGTACTTGCAAACGTTTTCCCAGGGGCATGGGAGAAGAGAAGTATACATGTAAATGGTGTTTACAGTGAGTCATGGAGTTATTGTGAGGGTTTCAGTCCATACTGCCCTCTAAATTAAGTCCCTAGAACAGTCGTAGATTTGATATCACTGACATGCTGTGTCTGCAGCACTATCCATCTATTGCACATTGAGGTAAGCTTTCTCTGCTTGCCATTGCTACCTTAGGAGAGTGAAGGGTAAAAAGGAAGTAACTTGATTACTGAATTGGAATGACACAGAATTGCACAATATGAAACCAGAAAATCTGTGATCAATCCCGGCTTCCCCACTTGCCCAATTGTATGATCCTAGGCAATTATTTTATTACTTTTTATTCATTATCAGATATAACAGCATCTTGCAATATATGAGTTCAGTATGTGCGCTGTGCAAAACCTTCTCTAATGTTTGATTTAATAAACTAAAATGTTGTGTATGAAAGATAACAACTCAGGACACCCAGAGAGGTCCACAAGACATCTCACTTTGGTGTGCTCCTCGCATTGTCGATCGACAGGAGATCATCTGCTTTCTGTCCCAGCCCAGCCAACAGGATCCCTGCCTGCGAAGGTGCACCTGTGGACTTCCAATCAGGAGAGCTTCAAAAGGGCCAGTATCAGCGGTAAGGCAACAGTATGCAAGAGCGCAGCATGCAGTCTGGTGGATCTTGCTTCGATGGATCTTACTCAGACCCAAATACAAGCCACCATAAAAACAAAGCTGTGAGCTCTCCCCAAGCCGCAGCGAGGCTTTTCTTGTGTCCATCGATATCCTCTTTTGATGACAGGACACCTCCCTCCTTAGCAAAGGTCACTTAGATGAGACCGCCAAATGCCGCGGTAAGTCAGTTAGGGTCATATTTATACTCCGTCTGCGCCGATTGTGCGTAAAAATTTTTTACGCACAATCAGCGCAAACGTTGCCGTGGATTTAAACTTTGACGCCCGAGCCCGTGGACGACAAAATTCCGCTGTGTGCATCATTTTTTGAATGCGGCAACCCGCCTTGTGTTAATTATATGCAAGGTAGGCGTTCCCGTCCAAAAAATGGCTTAAAGGGCCGTGCGTCGTATTTATGCTTTCGGGCAAAAATGACGCACAACCGGGAGGCGGAGCCAGGAAATGACGCACAGCCCGATTTGCGTCAAAAATTTATGCCTGGGTCAGGGCAGGCGTTAAAATGGGGCAAACACACCTGTATTTAATCAGAACACACAGAACAAACAGCAGAGCAGCAGAGCAGCAATAGGGAGCCATGGAGGTGATTCTAATCCAGCATGCACGCAGACGCAGAGCCCAGCAGCAACAACAGCAGCTACAACAACACCAGCAGGGACCCCAAAGGCAGCGCAGAAGGCAGGAGAGGATATTCCGCCCAAGAACAACCCTTCAGGGCATCAGGGAACAAGACATCATACAGAGGTACCGGTTGAACTGGCAGGCCATTCAGCAGCTGCTGCGAAACATTGAACAGCAGTTGGCCCCCACTTTGGTGACACCCCGCACGATCCCAACAGAAACAAAGCTGCTTGCCGTACTTCACATGCTGGCAAGTGGCTCTTTTCAAACAACTGGTGCCCTGGTTGGCGGAATATCACAACCATCATTCTCCGCCTTTTTGCCCAAAGTACTGGATGCCATCATTTGACTGACACCCGCCACATCTGCTTCCCTAACACACTGCAGAAGCAGCAGGAAACTAAACAGGGGTTCTACGCAATCAGTGGCTTCCCACACGTCCTTGGTGCAATCGACTGCACACATGTACGCCTTGTGCCACCTGCTGCAACTGAACACCTCTACCGCAACAGGAAGCACACACATTCCATCAACGTGCAGGCCATAGTCGATCACCAAGGATTGATCACCAACATCGTGGCTAAATATCCTGGGAGTGTACATGACTCATACATCTTCCGTCACTGCACCATCAATGAACACTTCCAGGATGGACGGTATGGCAATGGACTACTTGTTGGTAAGTACAAAAACCTACTTATATACACACTGCACAGCAACCCTCTAGGACACACAACACATACACCACAACAGCAACATGTCAACAGGAACACACTGAGGTCGTGACATCGCTAGCCATGTTTCTTAAGTCACCATTGAACCTGTCACACATCGGAATTTATTGTACAGCCTAATGTGAAGACATCAATGAGTGTGGTTGCCTAAATGTCACCTTGCAAATTGTAAGTGTCCCAATGACCTTTACATTAATACATTGCATAAGTCTAAAGGTATGGGATGTCCAGGGTACTTTGATATGAACGTGTTAACAACACTTTCAATTTTAACTGTGCATGGAACTATCATCTCACCCCCAGTGAAGACACACGGTCACCTGTATCACAAGTCACAATGCTAGGGAGGGCACACTGTTCTGAAAATCCCAAAACATACTGCTGACAAACGGTTAGCATACAAACACTTGTTCAGCCAAGGAAACAACACAATGCAGATGGTATAGCCTACAAGCATAGGATGTCACATTAGTACACAAAAAAGTCACAGACAACACAAGACAACTACTGCCATTAAAGGTCTTTTCAATAGTGCCAGCTACATCAACATGATCCCATTAATTTTCTCTTGCAGCTGATCAGGGGTATGGCATCCAGCCATGGATTATGACACCATTTGGCAACCCGAGTACAGCTGCAGAGCGTGTATACAACGAGGCCCATAGGAGGACACGCAGCATTGTCGAGCGGACCTTCGGCATCCTCAAGTCAAGGTTCCGCTGCCTCGACATCACTGGTGGTAGCCTCCTATATTCCCTGAGATGGTCTGTAGGATCATCCTCACATGTGCAATATTGCACAACATTTGTATCAGAAGAAACATTCCTCTCCTGGAACCAGAGCCACACATGCCTGAAGAGGAGGAAGAGAAGGATGCTGGCCTGCAATAGGAGGGGGAACTACAGAACACAGCTGCTGGTATACGCAGGCGGCAACAGATTGTAAATAATTTCTTCTGAATATAATCACCTTCACCACTTTAGTTAACTAATGTAAATAAACACCTATTATAATCACCATATCATGGTCTGGCTATTCCTTTTTACACACCTTCATCTCTACTTATCAGAATAAGAGTGTTGCCTCATGGAGCATTGCTGAGATACTGAGTAGGACACGGAACATCCCAGAGCTTATGTGATGCCTAACATACAATGGTCACATACACACACACTCTTAATGACATATATCGTGTACATATCTCCTTTGAAGGCCTGTAGCAGAGGACCACAACTATTTCACACATACATGTTGAAAGCAAGGTGCAACGCAGCATATGGCACACAACTATGACACCATCACTCAATAAGGGGAAAACAAGCCTCATACATGAGGCAGTCGATGTGCTTTGGCATCACTAACAGGAATGTCTGACAAGACCCTTCACAGCAGTGAGTCCAACTGCATCCAATATTTGCAAGGAATATCTGTGACTAGAGTTCCCTAGAAGCAGAACATAGACAGCACAAGTGCCACACATATGACATGCATGGCGCACATGACATTCCATGTACATGTCAGACCATTTCCTAACTCCTGACACACCCATGCACCTGGTCACAACCCACCTGTCGGAAGAGGTCCCTGGACTACTAAGATGTGTACCCTGATAATACCTCCTGTACAAACACAGACCAACATTAGCAAATCAGTGTGCTACACCCTTTCCTAAGGTATGCCATTGTCAAAGAACATCTGACTGCATGGACGTCAGGTCAATTTATACACTGTCTTCTAGTTTCAAAGCCCTGTTAGCACATGTAGATTGCTTCCCCTAGTGAGAATGCAAGTCTCACCTACAGGACTGGTGAGAAACAGATGCAGCCCACACCTGTGACCACCTCCATGCACACCACCCATTACAAAAAGCACTGCCCCTGATGATGCCTGGAACAGCATAGGAGTTGCCATTATGTCAAATACATCGTCAACCATTGATAGTAATTAAGCCGTGTAACACAGCCCTTGGGTTCATTTGTCACCTTCAAAAACACAGGACATACAAAGATTGACATGTCAACTGTCTAGTTTGTCCTCCAAACAGTCTCAGTCAGACCACTGATTATGTAACTTGTCCAGTAGCTGGCTCCTGAATCATCTTGCATTCTGTCAGCCTGACTGGCAACTGTCTGTGCGTCACACTAAAGTATCCCTGTGTCTACATATGTATCACACTTGCGTTAGCAAACCTGCCATTCATCAGGGGGCATTGGGTATGGGCTTCTACCATGCATACACAAATACATTGTATAGCATCATCTGCCTTTTAACTGTACCATTTGAGTTAAATCCTCTTGGAAATGCAAAATGCATGGCCCATCCCTTTTCTGGGTTGCATTTATGCATGAATGACAAAGTGTGACAGTGTCCCAGGGTCATAGGCAGGGATTTGGTACGGGGCTTTCAGCACAACCAGCAACCTCTGATAATGTACATGACTAATACACAAATGTCAGAACCATGACAGTTCACACACAGCATCACAGTGCGCACAACATAGTGATGGGCCGTGTGTGGTGAATAGCTGCGAGAATAAACAGCACAGAGGCTATGATGTTCCCAGATGCAGTGGGAAGTGCAGAGGCCAAGCTGTGTACATATGTTGTAATGACACCTGCCGGAACATGACAATTGAGACATTATCTCACTCAGCACACCAAGGTTGCCCTGTTGACTGTCTCATTACACGTCTTTAGTGACAGGGTGGGACCATTCACATCTTGGTTCACATGTCCACATCTACTTTACTCACATTGATCAACAAAGGATACTCAGTAGTTACAGGAATAGCTGCCACTGACTCATGATGAGTCCTGGTCCGAACTGTGACAAATTACATCCCAAAAAATCTACAGGATGATCATTGGACCACACACATGAACAAGACACCTTAGTGCAATTGATCACTGGAAATATGTGGACACGTGCTGTCTTGTATGCTGGTCCACCACAGTCACTTGATAGTTGGGGCTTACTTCTATGGCCTCAACTGTGGTGTCATCATACATATGAGATTGACCCTTGTCTGTCTGTGCAAACAACATGGTACCCACTTCCTCAATGCATGTGTATGACTCACTGTGGGATTCATCAACTAGTGCCTAGGAAGCTCTTACCAATACTCTAGGACATAGGATGTAGAAATTGTGGACCTTTGACATGAATATGTGTCTGCCATCCATCTGGTGCATGCTATGTCACGTGGTGTCTACGTGACCCTAAAACTTGGAAGTATACTTTGCGGGTGTTGTTACATGTATGACTAACACATGCCCTTGCTCATTCCAATTTTTACTTGCATCTTAGGGTTGGACACATGGACGCCACATTCATACAACCAAATGTACAATAATGCTTCATGTGATGTACACACACACACCTGGTCAACCAACAAATTAGTTGTCAAAGCACACACTTTGAGCCAAAGGCAATTAGGTATTGTACATATGTGCGTCACATTGCTATCCTCTCCTTATGGCAAACATGCACAATTTGTGCCACACATATATGTAGGCCACACTTATGACGTCAGTGAACTGTAAACATACTGTGAAGGGTGTAGTGGATGATGTTCCGCTGCAGTATGATGTCACACATGTGAACATACACCATCAACACCATACTGTCTTCAATTAGCCAATCTCTGATGTGTTCCAAATGTAAAATAACAAAAAAAAAGTAAAAATGCCCCAAACCAGTTAATGCATTGTAATTTTGACGTCCCTAGCGGTGTGCGTAATTTTTTGTTTACCAAAACTGTATTTGCGTCATTTTTTTTGACGCATAGGAGTGAAATATAGCCCGCATCCAGATATTTGTACAGTCCATGTATCATTATGTGGATGCTGGTTAATATTCACGTCTGTGCGTCAAAAAAAATGACGCAAATACAGTTTTGTGCAACAAAAAATGACGCATAACGCGAAAAAGGCGGGACTTTCATTCAGGAAGTGATGTAATAGGATATCCTGTTTACAGATCATGTACACTGGGTGTACTTTCACTTTCACTTTGCAGTCTATGATCCTTCTAGACTGTGTGGCTGTGTAGAGAGTGTTGTCCAGAGATTTTGTGCTGTATTTGTCCTGTGTGCTATCTGTAAAGTCCTTTGGTGAAATACATTTTGTTTGTGTATACTGTAGTACTGTGTTTTGTCTACATTTGTCCATTTATCTTGTGTATTTCTTGTTTGTGGGAGTCTGTTTTGGGTAGTGTTAATTTGGGGATAGTTGGGCTATCTCAGTGTTTAGGTTTACTTTTTTTCTGTCTTTTTACCCCTACTTTCACCCATTTCCCCTTTCTATTTCTTTTACCCCTATTTCTTCTCTTCAATCATAAGTATGTCTTGTAGGCCACGTCTTGGCAGGATGGGGGAAGAGGAGTTGGGGGGCTTCATCTGGCTGGTGACACATTTCTTGCCGCTCATGATCCAGGCAGGGGGCAGGGTCATACAGGGGTACCCGACAGAGGCGCGCATAATCCGGTGGGGAAAGGTGCTGCATCACCTGCAGCGTGTGTATGCCAGCCAGAGGAGTGACCACCAGCTGAAGCACCGGTGGGCTGACCTCATCACCAGGGAGCAGGATCTCTTGGACCACCTGGGAATCATGATTGGTGGCACTGTTGGTGAGTACGACTATTGTTATTGTGCACAAATAAATGCTCTGTAGTGACATCAGTGGATTAGTGCAATGTCTGCCAGCTAACTTGATGACTGTGTGTAATTTTGGGGACATATAAGGGGATCATTGATGCACTATGGCAAGGATCACAATTGCTAGCTGTCAGGTAGCACGTGCTCAGCAAACTTACAGGTAACTTTACCATGAAGGAAATTGGTGCGGCCTTTTTGTCAGCACAGCTAACAAAATAGGAGCCAATCATGTCTATATAGGGTATTATTGACAGAGAAGTACAGATGTACCAACATTTAGGCCAACTATGTTGACGCAATTGCTAGACTGACTTTAGAATCACTACATGATGCTGAAAATGAGTGCTGCCTTCACGACAATTTATAATAGCAAAGTGGCTCAAACATTGGTCTCATGTGAGTCTGGTGAGTGTGGAAGGAAAGCGTTCACAGAAGTACTATGAATGTGTGGGATTATTGTGTTTCTTAATCTTTTTGGATAAATGTCAGTTCATGATTTGAATACATCGTGTAAAGGTGTAAGGTGCCCTCAGCTAACATCGTAAGATGTTTGTTGGAATCGGTTGAGCCACAATCCAAATATGGATGGCAGTCCAAGTGTATGCACATGGCTTTACATCTCCATGGTTGGTGCAAATCACCATAGCTGGGCCACATCAATATACTATACTGTAACAACAGGATGGCTTACAGGAGTCCCTGCCCCTCCCTCTGTACATTGGGCCTATGTGCACTAAATGTGTCATGGCCACAAGGCATGTTTGACTGGTAATGCAGTCCTCAAGTAACCAGGCGTTGGCTGTTTCTCTTGGATGCACATGATGAGACGATTATACTCCATATTTTTTAGTGCTCACCAATTATGGGGCAAGTTTGCAACCACATGATAGTTAGGGCCAATGTATGTGTGCAGATATGTGTGTAACTGTCACAGGAGACCCATGCTTTGTACAAGTTGGCCGTGAAATATCAGATGCAGTACCATCATGTCTGAATGGCTGCCATTTACTTATTCAGCCTACACATTGTAAATGATACTGAAAATGTTGCACTGTGCACAGATTTTGAGCACATTTCTTCCTTCCATACCTTACAGGTGGACTGGCGCCCTACACTGTGGGAGAGGTGGCGACATTTGAGGACCCCGACCACTACAGTAAGTGTTGATATGTCTGTTATGTGTTGTTCTTGCTGGTTATGGACTCGTGTGAGTTGGACGCATAGCAAGGTGTGATGCTGTGGGCACGTTTTTCACTTGTTCCATGAGTGGGAATGCAGTTTTCACATGTTTTGAGTTAGCCAATGCGTATCCAATGGTATCATGTAGGGATTGTAGGACATCCCTGTAGGCCCCACTGTGAGTACAGGGGATAGTCATGTCTCTGACACTTGTATCACCAAGAGTCGCAATGGAAGTCTGCCCCTATTTAGTCAGCCTGTCAGACCCACATTCTCTAAGATTGGTGGAGCTAATAGCTTCCCAATAGACATCTGCTTCACTATTTACCTACGTAATTTTAAAACAGTAGGTAGAACCTCCTAGCATCATGTACTTCCACATGTAGTGCATCAAGTCTGTGGAACCTGAGTGTAATGGCCTAGGTGTGCATGCAATTCATGATCATGGGTGTTCTAGCAACTCTGTGTCTGATGTAAGTCAGGCCTCACTGGAAGTATATGTTGTGTACTAAGTTCTGATTTTCCTGACATGTCTGACCCTATGAGTGCTCTAGGGTTTGCTGACTCCAAAATGTAGATAGACCTTACCTGTGGTGTGTCTGTAGAGACAAACATGTGTGGATTAGCCTATACACTCCTCGGTGTACATGTTGTTGGCAAATTATAGTTGTGTATCCACCGCCCCCCCTCAAACACGGCCATGGGTTTGTGAATGGGGTACCTAGTATTGATGCTACCAGTATGTTACACATACCTGTGAAGAAGTGACGGTTTGGTTGCATACTAGTATACACACTCAGGTTTGGCACTTGGTACCATACTGGAAAGTCCAGTTACAACTTGCAGACCATGTGGCTTTAGTTTTGCTTTCCGTACACTGACATTTGTAGCCCAGCTCTTGGTGGAGGATATGCAGCATGATTCTTAGATGTTAACTGTCAGAACTCAGATTGCAAGTCAAGGCCAGTTGTTACCCATCTTGTGGGTTATGAATGTGCTTTGTGTGATGTGACCTTTGTTGTCTGGCCTGCCATGTACTTCCTCAGGGACATTCGATGCTCTGTATCGTGATATGAGCTGTTAGAAGTACAGTAGATGTAATGTCTGATTAACTTGCTGTGCTGTTTCACACAATGCAGTTACTAATGTGGCATATCTGCATTTGTCTTCACAGCAGCTAACATGACTCCAGACCAGGTCCGTGAATTTCAGCGTCGGGCCATGCGATACCAGCACATCCTGCTGGTGGAGTCGGGGTTCCGGAGGATGGCCCGGCGATATCGCCATGAACGTGCCTCTGGGGCATGGCGAGCCTTCCCACAGGGTGGGCCTACTGTGCCCACCACAGCCACCACAGAAACAACCACCAATCTGAGCCAAGTGGCCCCACCCACAGCCGCCTCTGTTGAATCTACATCTGCTGGACTTCCTGGCCCCAGCATTGCCACAGGTGCAGGACAGACCACACAGACCTCCTCCACCGGTACCCAGACTGCCACTGCTCCAGCTGTTGACCCTGCAGCCTTCAATAGACTTGAAAACAAGATGGACAAAGTGCTGCGCAAGGTGAGCCACCTGAGCCGGGAAGTGCGGCACATTAAACTGCGGGTCAAGGATGTCAAGAGGACCCTCCGGAGGGCCAACCTCTAGACAGTTGAATAGATGGACATGATACCCTCCCCTCCCTCCTCTTTCCTTGTTTTTATACTTAGTGGGCTTAGTGTTAGGTTAGTATAGGCTGTTAGTTTAGTCAGTGTTAGTGGGTGGGGGGTAGGGGGTCCTGCTTGTTTCTTTTTTGACTTATTACATGTGTTACAGGGCTATGTTGGGGTTCTTGTGTGTAAAAAAAAAAAAAAAAGAAAACCACAAAAGCAAAAAACATTAAAAAAAATTTTAGCCAAAAAATATATATTTGTTTAGGATAGTATAGTATGTGTTTAGGTTAGTATGTGTTGTCCTCAATGTGTCCGTCTCATAAGGGGGGTGAGGGGGTAGATGTCTAGAACGTTTCATTACATGTGATAAGTAAGTGTAGCTTAGGAGGTTAGTTAGGGACAGTTGTGGGTAATGAGTAGTCAGGGTAGATTAGGGTAGGTGAGATTTTGCCCTCAGTTTCCTCATCTATGGTTAGCTTTTAATAAATATTTGGTTACCCCTTAATAGTATGTGTTGAATGGTACTTGAACGTGGGTTTGGATTCCGTGTACATCTCTTTTGTACTATAACATCTGTTTCCAATGCTACAAACAAATCCCAACTGAGCTGTACGATTGGCAGCTAACCCAGAGCTACCTTGCAAAGTGTCTACCCTTTGTTGCAACCACCAATCACAGTTAATATGGATGACAATGTGTTTCTGTTGATAAGTGTGTTTTCAAAGTCACTAACAGTGCTTCAAGACTTGATATTGGGGAAACAGTTTTAGGTCTGACTGCAGTGTGATGATCATGCACACCCTTATAAGATGAGTTCTCATTGGCAATCTTGTATTCTTGTCTTCATGACCCTCATACATCATTTGTGACACAGTTCGGCAAGATTACCTATTTGTATGTTAACTCAGACACCTTCATTTGTGCAGTTTTTTTAGTGTTTACTTAGATTAATGTGCCATGTTTATTGTGTTATTTTTGCACGTTGACAACATTTAGCGGGCACTATTTGATGACTTAGTTATCCCCTGAGGAAGCATTCTTCTGTCCAACACAGCATGGTGGTGTATGGTTTCTCACTTCATCAGATTATTCCCTCAGGATGGGCAGAGTATGATGCAATTATGGTCACTGTGCAGATTTCTCTAACTACATAATATCTGGACAGTTGTATAGACAAGCTACGTTATTTGACAGTAGGGCATTTCAATTATCTACTGCGCAGTTGATATGTCACATTACCCAGAGACAGATTTGTTGTGTAAGTGCTATTTATTGAAAAGTACTGTAGTGCTATCTGTACATTGTCCATGATTGTGAGTCCATTATAGTGATATCTTCCATTGTGATCCAACACAAGGGGTTACCAAAATGCTTTTGTCATGCTGGGGTTGCTGTTTCAGACAGTGCAGAGGGACAGACTCAGCCAATGAGTAGGAGAGAGACAATCACTGGGCTGGGTGACAAGTTATACAGTGGTTAGCAGAACAGTGCTTGAGTACAGTTGTTGTAAGACTGTCATGTTTCAAAACGCAGGACTTTGGTAATAATTGGCCATGTGGCAGGGACTAGTGCTTCCGGGTCATTTTCCTTGTGAATGTGATCTGTTCCATGTCTTCTTCTTCTGATGTGTGTGTTACCTGCTTTGTCCTTGTTGTTGTTGGTTGTGAAGGGGCAACACACACCTCAGTGTTGGAAGACGTGGAGTCAGACATCCCGGTCGCTGCTCCCTGTGAAGGTCTTAAGGGCAGTACTGCTGCAAGGGGGGCCTGCTGGTTCTTGATAATAGCAGCCACATCACGATGATAGGCAGCCAGGTCAGCCCTGAGGGGTTCAATGTTGCATTCGTGCACGCGTTGACAGGATTGCTGTTGTAGGTGTTGGGTCAACTGTATTACAGCTGTGCTGATTTCCTTCTGGGTTTTCTGCAGCTCCTGCAAGATAGATGTTAGGGCTTGCATAGCTGCTGCCTGATCTGCAGATGACATCATGCACGAACGCACCCCCTCAAGGCTGGCTGACATATTTTGCATCCCCACCCGCACCTCCTTGGCCAGCTCCCGCTGTACTCCAACTACAGTTCTCTCAAAGCTGGTGCCAGTGTCGTCTGAGTCCTCAGCTGTATTGGAGCTGGCAGGTCTTACAATTGGGGTGGTGGGTGGATCCTCTGCGATGGCTGCTTGTTCTGTGCTCCTCCTTGTGACTGAAGGTGGGGTCTGGAGGGTTTCAAGGACCTTTTGGATAGTCTCCTGGGGAATGTTTATCGGCTCGTCATCCATGTCATATGGGAAATCTGGGACAGACATATCGGCAGGAGATCCATCTTCCTCTGCAATGAAACAGGGTACAATTAGTGTGTCTGTCTTGTGACAATTTTGATGTGACGTGCCTGCCTTTTGATGAATTCACTTTGTGATCTTGATTTGTATTAATATCTGCAGTCCTTCAGATGGGCATTGTTTCAGGCCTATGGCCCACCTGTGTGTTACATGTATGTTATTGAGTTATCAGACTTGTCAGCCTCATCGCCTCTAGGTGTTGCTTTATGCCAAATAGAGAATTGCCACCTTCTTTTCCTACTCGACCCTCCGTGTATATCCATTCTCATGGTGAGACCTTTCACTGGCTGTGGGTGTTCTGATGGCCCTGGCAGCACACTTAACTATCAGGACCTGCCCCAATCCCTGATCGTTCACATCGACTTAAATGTAATTGACATGTTGCATATCCTATGCATGGCAATGTTATGATCTGATATGGATGTTGACATTGTTAATGGGTCCTGCTGATGTTGGGTAATGTGTGTTACATTGGATTGCCCTGATAGTCGTATCAGTGTCCTATTTCGTCCTCTGACTGTGCAGGTGTATTTCATTGACCAGTTACATGTGTCCCCTCCTCTATGCTGTTGTCTGAGCAGTATGACATTTGTGATGTTGCCTTGTTACCCAGGCACAGGATGGACCCTGACATATGCAGCATGGGTGTGTCCTTAGTGCTGTGTCGCTCCTATTGTTGTTTACTTTGGCTGATGTTTGTGACAACTATGGGCATTGATATTTGAGTGTACTGGGGCCTTTGTCTTGTTTCAGGAGATTGTTGCAGATGTCATCCTCACCCCCTAATTTAGGTATGTATGTTCCATGGGGAGGTTACTGCCATTGGCTACTTGAGCTGCACACAGATAAGAGGTGGTAGTGGCAACTGTTGTCGCAGTTACATTGCAGTTGTCGGTTTGGCTAGAGGATTGCTAATAGGGCCCTAGTTAATGTAGGAGATATGTTGGCTGACGAGTGCCAGGATGTCAGTTTGACGTAGTGGCCTTCCCTCCTGTCGTAGCTTTCCCTTTGCTCCATCGTTGGCATGACAGCATGCCCCCATGGGACTGTTGTTGGTGTTGTGTAATGGTGTGCCCCAGGTCTTCTCAGAACGGGCCATGCCCCCCTGCCGTGCCCCTTTACCCATGCCACTCCATGTACATGATGACTTACATGCAATGTGTAGTAGGTATTGCCCCCCGACCCCCGGTTGCTGTTGACATTAGTGCATTATAATTCCCCATGCGACTTACCCTGCATGTGCGTTGTCTCCTGCTAGTCTGTGCTGTCCTGTCCTTGAATCCCTGTGACGATCTCCTCAGGGATGACGGCTGCGACCTTCTCCTCCATGTGGTCCAGTGCCTCCTGATGTGCTGGACTCCCCCCTCCAGTCTGCAGTGCTGCCTTCCTGTTCCTGGCCATCTTTTCCTTGGTCCTGCGTTTGCAGTCATGCCAGCGTTTCTTGCACTCGATGACTGTTCTGCGTACTTCAGCCACACTGTTAATGTTGTCGACAATTTGTTGCCATATAGCCTCTCTCCTACTGATTGGCAACTTTGATGTGACAAACAGTTGGTGTTGGTGTTCCGTCACCTCTTTAACCAGGATTTCCTGCTCCTCTGCACTGAAGCGACACTTTCTTTTCTTCTTAAAAGTGTCCTGGTTCTTGTGTGGGTCCTCCTGGCTGGTTCCTGGTCTGCTGTCATCTTCCTGGGGTCTGTAGTGGCATCTGGAATCCATTTTGGCTCTCCTCTGGTGAAATGGCTGTGTTCGCTGTGTTTTTTGACGCTATCGCGTAAAAAAAACGGCGCATATCCGGTTTGCGATGTCGTAAATCGACCCACAGTCATTTCCGCCGCGTTAACGTTGTTTTCCTTTACGACTTGACGCTGCGGTGTGCGTCAAAAATAATGACTCCCACCTGTTGTTTGCACCGCCGTGCGTCAAAGTATAAATATGACGCCCGCACGGCGCACCAAAATGGCGTTAGCTGGCGGTAATATTTTTGACGTAAAACTGCGCCGGCGCAGTTTTGCGTCAAAAAGTATAAATATGGGCCTTAGTGTCTTGTACTTCAACGCGCTAGTTTCTGTCAGCGAACAGCTTGGAAAGCATGTTTTTAATCTTTAGGAATTCCCCAGAGTCGGTTGTATATTGTTAATTCTAATTTTTGAATAAGTTATTTTTTTAACACTTCTTATTGCATAACTTTTACATTGAAATACGTTTCATTGAAATTAACCTCGGCATTACGACAACACTTCATTTTTTTTCTCATACACAAAATACAAATAACTATAACACTCCTAAGCACACCTTTTATGAAATACATTTTAAACTGTGACACTCAATAAATGCAGTTATATGGTTAACCTTACATCCTTAGCCTCTTAACTCTTTATGAGTCATATTTATGAACCCCTTTTGCTGCAATTACATCACTTTTTGTGATGCAGCGGCGGCGTAAACCTTAAAATCATTTCTATGACGCCACGCAAAGCCACATTGCATGGCTTTGAATGACCGCATAGACATGGAGTAAGGCAAGTCAGTGCAAATCGCTGCATTGCCCTACTCTGTGCATGGGAGGTGTTCCATCGACGTTTTATTTACTAGGGGAACGGTTGGAGTAACCATGGGGCTCACCCACGTGTTGGAATAATGTTTCATAGAAAACGTTTAGAAGAGAGATTACAAGTAGCAATGAAGCCCACTCGGATGGAATGGGTCCCTGACAATCTGCCAGCTCCATATTTAATCCATGCTAGGCACCAATTCATGCAGCGCGTTGTTGTGTTGTGTACTGATCACAGAAGGAGCTAGGACACAATCATCCAGGGTATGATTGTCGGGAGATGTGAGAGTCAGCACAATGGTGTGTCACTATGACTTATAAGTGAATGGGTTGCCTGTACATAGGTTAGACAGATGGGCTTCCTGAACTGTCTGCTTCTTCGCAGTCACTGACGGCTGGATAATTGACACCTGGACAATACACGGGCAAGACTGAGCTGCCAATGAGTGAGTGATTTGCCAGGTTGGTGAATGAAGTGTCTGTGACATGCCTGAAACAGAATGCTCTATGATTAAGGAGAAATGCTGCCTTTAACAGCTTAGTAAGGCAGACACCTTACATCCTTCTTAGTGCACTCCTTTCAAAAGATCTTTCTGGCTGTGGTCCACCTAGAGATAGGAAAACATCAGGACCTGAGGCAGATGCCAAGAGTATATCAGCGGGCCATTCCTATGCCCCCTTGGGAGTTCTTCCATTGGCTAACTTGATTATCTTCATCATTTATGGGATGGAATAACCCAAACCTGACAGGTAACAGGGCACTAGTGAGTCCACAAGGATAGCAGTAAATAGTCCACTCGAGCCAGACACTGGGTCACTTTTTTAAATAATGTCCTGGGTGGGTGCCGTGCTCAGTCCAGTTACTCTTCTAAGGACTATATTGAACGTTCTGGAGATAGATATCATAAGTAGCTTGTGTTGGTAGCCTAGGATGGGGCTAAGAGGAAGTGTTCCTTCATGGGGGCACATCAGCATGCAGGGCCTTTCCTATGAGATGAAACATATAACTACTAGTTGACAGATTTGCCCAGAGTTGGGCATGCCATACGGTTAGGATGTGAGTAGTCGTAAGAGATGAAGAGGAGTGGCAGTCCCAGAGGGCTATCTGATACCTTCCTCCTATCAAAATATTCCTTCTTGCTTAACAGAATGTGTTGCTGCTGGAATACTTGTCACAATGGTCAGCAGAGGAGTGCTTCTGAGTTGTACCAAGGCCTAAGCTGTGAGGTTGATTTGTTTTGTATTCAGCAGTCCATTCGGTAAACTGTTAGATGTCTCAGATGAATACAAAGATCCTTTGTGTGGAGTAGAGTCCCTATGAG
This sequence comes from Pleurodeles waltl, assembly GCF_031143425.1. Classification (NCBI taxonomy): domain Eukaryota; kingdom Metazoa; phylum Chordata; class Amphibia; order Caudata; family Salamandridae; genus Pleurodeles; species Pleurodeles waltl. The sequence goes on from NC_090436.1 coordinate 967,841,280, forward strand.
TAAATAAGTCTGCATTTAGATCCGGTTGTACAGATGGTTGCTTTCAGACAACTTCATACACCTTTCCAAAGGTAGGTTAAAGTTTGAAAAGAAGCAAACAAATGAAAGGAGGCCAATATCATAAAGAAAGTGAAGTGTCAGGTGCCTATAACAAAGTGGCAAAGGTCAATAGCCCTCAGATATATCTGTAAGTGTCAACATGCAGATCTATAAACTATATCTTTGGAATACTTACAGTTTGAACCAGACTAATTGATTAATTTAATAATCCAGCTTGGACTGCCAAAGTTCTGCTAACGTGCCATGACCAGGCCCTTTGCTGACATTCTGCGTGCATGGTGTGAATTTACTGAAAGACACAATCTGTTGAAAATTATGAGCAAGCCAGCTTCATTATAGCACATCAGCCACTGGCCACAATATCTTCTGAGCCTCCTGCACCACATTAGAACATAAGCCCTGAGAGATACAGGAAGGGAATACCTTGCGGTTGTAAAAATGTAGCAACTCCTCACCAGTCATCACGCTTTTTCCTTCCTGGCTTACCTTACCACCTCCTGTACCAATAAGCTAATTTTTCAATACAGTCTTGTAAGTACTGGGGCTTCCTCAATATTTCATTGCTAAATTTCCTAGTAGCCATACATGTATTTGAGTCAGGCTGAAAGCCTCCTTACACCAAATCCAACACTCATGTGTGTCAAAATGTCACGATTTAACAAGTCCCCTCACTTTCGTCTTCAGTTGAAACTTGGTACCGCAAACAGCTGCACAACTCTGATTCCAAATTCTTCCATTTTCCATGTTTATAATATTTTTAATGACCTGGTCACCTCAAAGGTCTGGTTAACCTAGACCACTCTGCACTTTACAGGGGCTCTAACTTGACAAAGTCTCCAGCATTCACCACCAGCCATGCCTCAAATTAATTTCTGTCAAATGTAAACTTTGCGCTTAAATTGTAATCTTCTCTCCCTCTCTGTCCACGCTCCAAGTTCATGATATCTTATCCACTTACTCCAACATGTCCAACCTGGATGTACCTTAGTATTAGGTATGTGGCATTTAAATAATTCAAATGGAATATTCCCAGGTGAACTGTATAGTTATGTACATTCCAATGTAGGTGGTTCTGAAGCTCCTTTTCCAATCTATTTTGTACACTATGGCTAACTGCATGTACTCTTTCAATGCCCTATCCGTCCTTTTAGTTGCCCCATCATTCTCAGGATGATAAAGAGATCTGCACTTGTGCATGATACTGAACCCTTTCAGATAACCTTCCATTTCATGTGAGAAAATTGAGTACCATTGTCCGACAACAGAACTTAGGATACCTTTCCCTTCAAAATAAGCTCTCTAAAAATGTAGATACTCTGCTCGTAGAAATGTCACCTATGCATGACACCTCCTCCCACCTGGAGTACAAATCGGGAAGCTCTATAATGTAAGGAGTGGCATGCTCCCCACACAGTGGTCCTATCTAATCAATTGCCAACTTTTCCACAGGGTAAACAGGCAAATCGCTCCACACCATAGTGCTAATTACTTTGCAACTATTGTTGCACTCAACACATTCTCTTACGAAACTACCAAAAATCCATCCGTATGCTTTCTTTAGTTTTTACTACACCTAATTAGCCCTTGTGACCTGTTATTACAATTCTTCGACTCATACTTTTGGTCAGGTACAACTCTTGTAACCCTCAACAAAACACCATTATACTTTGCTTACTCATCTTTAATCACCCATTAAGGCTGTGCTTCCTCACCCAGTCCTTTCTTATTCAAGAGACCAATTACATTGTTACAACATACTACTCAAAGTCACAGGAAAAAAGTATCTTTATTATTTCACATCAAGACTCAATGGTCTGTGCCACTGCCTGGCAGTTTATTTCTAGTTCTTTCATGACAGGTTGGAATCTTAGACTAACAACATTCTAAACAGGAATCTTCCACCTGCGAACAGGGAACTGGGTGGGAGTAATGATATACCACAGGAATAAAAAGGAATGATCATAATGCATCTCCTTATGGAATGGAAGGGAAAGAAGGGGAGAATACATAACTGTTACATTTATGTATTCCAATGTACATATGTGTAGCAACAAAATAGTAAACCTACCTGAAGGAGTCATTTTAGTACTTAGTCTTCATACCGTCCAGGTGGGTATTTTTGGCTCTGACAGGTTTCTTGGCAAAATGAAGTATCGTCTGGTAAATCTCGGATTTGTAACACTGCTCTTCTGCACAGCATTAGGTGTAGCTTTAATAAATCTGTCCATAATCCACAATGGCCATTCTTGAATTTATCTTCATTGGGTCCGACTTCTACAATTTTTATGAGTCTGAGAAAAGAAGATGCTTGATCATTCTTTAACTCCTGCCATTTGTATCCTTCCAAATGCTCCCACAATCCATTTATGAAGTTTTACGCAATGCATTCGGGCATATCTTTTCTATTGTCTTTGATTTCTTCCCATTCTACATCTACACTCATATCCACACTCTCCAAACACTATGCTGGAACTAATTTTGTACCAGGTAGTCTACTCTTTAAGGACACAAAGGTAGCTACCACTGTGACACTATGAGGAGTAATTCCGTTAGCCCACAACATATCCTATATAGCTTCATCAAAAAAAGTTTGCCCAGCTTACAAACCAATTGAATACATTATTCAATCATTCTGTTGACTCTGAGATAATCTACTGACCATGCATGAAGGAAATTCTGTATTAGTTCTGAAGCAAATTAAACCCCAAGAGTTTTGGGTGCTCCCTCCATTAAGAAACCACACCTAAGGAAATTGATGAGGACACTTGTGGTGATGTAAAGTACGGGAAAGGCTTCTATCCACTTGGAATCGTAGTCTACTAATATAATGACATATTTATCCCTGAACATTACTTGCGGAATGGGCCCATAATATCCATAGCTCACTTGATCCATGGCTTGATTGGTGCCTCTACTTATGACAATAGAGTATGTCTGAGATGTTTAGACTTGACACTAGCAGTACATCCTATGCAATCTCTAACGTTTTTTTAATCATGTTATCTATGTGGGTTTCTAAAATTGTGATCAAACTTTGTTTTTGAATAAACTCCTGCCCTGTGGCACTTATGAGCTAACTCAACTATTTTATCACACAAAGATCTGGGAGAGAACAATTTCCTTGTCTCTCAATACCTTGTGGCATAGCTTATTCGTGACTTCCTAGAAGCTGTTACTTGGTCAAGCATATATTTGTGACTTTCAGGCCATCCATTCTCGACGAATACTTCCAACAACTTAAGTTCCACATCGTTTTCCAAACTTTCCAACCAATTTTTTCAAAGAGACATTCTATCGTTAGTGTTAAAACATGATCATCCAATTGCTCCTCAATGCCATCCCTTCTCTCTACAGGCAGCAGGGATAGACTCTGCTACTTTACTATGTGACCCAGGAAGGTACTCTATTTTAAAATTGTAGGCTTTTAACCTTAAAAGCTGCTGAGAAATCCTGGGAATTGTATGTTGTGCACCCTTAAAAGGCAAGGCAAATATCAAAGGTTTGTGAACCGTTCTTACAGTGAAAGGAATGCCCCATAAAAAAACTAGAAACGTTTGCTGAAAAGTAAGCCAAGGCTTCCTTTTCCACTTTTGAGTAATTATTCTCAGAACCCTTCAGTGTGCGGCAGGCAACTGCAGTGACCTTTTCATTGTCTTGGTCGTACTTTACTAATGTAGTACCTATTCCAATAGTGCTACCATCTAAGGTTAAAAAAGTATAAAGGCATCAAAATTCGCTAAAGATATGGCTTCTACAATTACTTTTGTTATGGTCAAGAAAGCTTCATTGTGGAGGCCTGGGCAAGCAACATGGGCGACAGGACATTATTGTCCCAAGCTCCGCAGCCTTGCTTGTTATCCTGCTGCATTCTGCACAGGAGAAAATAGAGGCTCTGTAGTTTCTAAAGACCTCACTCTCCACACAGACTAGAGCCCCCAACGAGCTGAATCCCACTCCCGGGGGCGCTGACGATGGAGTGGCACTTGGGCCACATCTGTATGCTGGTGTGTGGGTGATGGGCAGGGGATCCATTTTGCCACTTGGGTTCCTGGTATTGTCTTGAGTCTTCACCACAGCGCAGTCGGACCGGCCCACGGGTTTGCCTGCTTCTTCTGACAGTGTCGACGACCAGCTGACCTTACGCTGGAGGCAGTCCCGTCCCAGCCTCCTACAGCCCTGGTGATCTGCTGGGCTCCCTTGCTGGGATAGCTCTATTCTCGCTCTAGTTTTTGGTCATTATTATTTATGCAAGAGACAATGACACTCATTGTTACAACACACTATTAAAGTCACAGGAAAAAAATATCTTTATTCTTCAACACCAAGACTTAACAATCAGTACTAACTGCCTGACTTTTTATCTTCAGTCCTTTTCTGACAGGTTAGAATCTTAGACAAATTACGTGCTATACAAGAATTTTCCAAGTGACAACATGGTATGGGGCAGGAGAAATGATGTACCAAAAGAATAACTATAACACTTTTCATTTCCTGTCTCTGCTTTCATTTAATCCCCAATTATAGTACCTTCTGTCATTGTACAACTTCTCACTGCGCCTTTTGCACTATTGTCTTCAAGTTTATCTTTCACAGTTCCCTCATTCACCACTCTGGACAAACAACTGGCTGCTGATTTCTTCACACCAGGATTATAATCTACATCAAAAGAATACTCTTGCAGTAAAATAACCCATCTCCTTATTCTAGCAGAAACTGATTTTTTTACCGGGCTAGAAGTGAGTCACCTTGGGATCAAAATTTTATTTTAGTCCACAGTAAGGATGAACTCCGTAGTTGTATTTCCCATTTACTGACTGAGGATATGCTCTTCCCTCAGTGATTTGTGATCACTTAACATTTGAAAGTTCGTTGATAGCCCTACTAATTTCACTCTTTTAAAAGGGTGGATAAGCTGAGCTGCTTCAGCGTCTGGTAACTTAGGAAATAATAGTTGTTATACATAATTCAAAATATCTCAGAAAACAGATCCTAGAGGGCGAACAATTACCAGAGGCATTTCCCGTGGAAGACAGTTTACTAACGGCACCCATACCTGAAAAAGGAATCTCTACAATATACCGTAAATTAGTTAACAATTTCCTTGATCTGTTGGAGACACTGGGAAACTCCTGGTCTACAGACATCAGGGACATAGATGACGAATGGGTTGACGCGATACAAAGCTCGCAGGAAATGGCTATTAAGGTCAGGTTCAGGGAGAACACTGTTACACAAGATAGGCAGGGTGGAAACAGCACACTGCCTCCAGGGATACTGACAGGAGGGCACATTTTTTCACATTCTATAGGGCTGTCCAGTAATACATAGCTTCTGGAGAGTGGTCAGGACGGTGATGTTTCAGGTCATGTCCCTGGAGCTTTCAATGAATGCCAAGTGGCTCCTCCTGGTGATCTCAGGGGAGGAGGCCTGGCTTTGGTACCAAAAGATCTCGCTAGCGCTAGTGGCTGGAGTGGCCAAATGAAACATAGTGCAGATGTGGGGTAAAGCAGCACCTCCCTCTCTTCAAGACTGGGAATCAGACCTTGACTGGTGTTAGAGGATGGAACAAGTTGTGTACCAGAGTAGAGGTTGCCCCAAGAAGTGGGAGAAAGTGTGTGGGGGGGGGGGGGGGCTTGGCGCAACTATAGGAGATACTGATGAATAATGGGACAAAGGGGGGATTGAGGGAAAAGTGGAGTTTTCTGGCCAAGGTTACCAGTGATGACAGATCTGTGTTTTGATATTGCCGTCTTTTAGGTGCACATATCTGCACTTTTCCACAGTGTACTCTTTATGAATGTATACAACCTGTAATATTCTGCTACCACTGCTTGTTAATGCTGGATGATTTCAATAAAAAGAGTTAAAAAAAAATAATAATTCAAAATATCTGTCTTGCTGTTGCTGTACATTTGACTGTACATTTTTTGTAATGATCTACAAATATATGATTCATCTCTTGTGGTTCAGTAGTAATGATGGTGATATTTGGATTATGCATAACAAATTTTTACTGTTTTTAAGTCTGGCATACAAAGCAAGCATTCTTTCCTATTTGTCCCCTCTTCATACCATTTTGACTAACTGATCCTGAGTGGAGCTAAGTTATTTGATAATGATATTCTCTAAGTATTGTTTGAGCAGCTTCCCATTTTAACTTGTCAATTTGGTTATATTCAAATGAAAAACATATTCAGCTTGTTCTAGATTGTTGTGAAGTTTTCTTCATTTTGCACGTTTCTCTTTTTACTGAAACCGTTATTGTAATAATCTGACTACTTAATATGACCTTAAAGTTATAAAAGACTAATCCAGTCTCAGCAGTGCCTACATTTAGTTCAAAGAAACGTTTAAAAAAGTCACAGGTTTCAGATATTGAGGGCTTTTTGCTTTAAAGAAGTTTGTTAATCTGTCAAGATGAACGTATATTAGTTCTATACAATCCTTTATAGGCAATAAAGATGGCAGAATAATGATCTGAGAGTGGAGAAACCTCTGGCCTACGTTGAGAAATTTCAAGTGCAGAAGTGGGAGGAAAAATCTAGCCGAAGTGGTGTCTTGAATCTTTTAGAGATTTTGGTGTCCACTTTGACATTTATATTTACCTTCCTCCAAAGATGTATAAGACTCAATTCCCTCGTTCATACGTTAAAAATGTTAGCGTATTTACGTTTATTTTCCCTAAGAAGCTGATCAGTTTAATCTATTGATTAACTTTGTGAAAATATAAGCCTGCACCCAAAATAATCTCTCCCTTTGAATATGAAACATATATGAACAATATGTTTAAATGCACGGGATTGTCAAGGAGTGGTCTGTAAAATGTTGCTATCATATATGTTGCCACATTTATCTGAAATTCATCCAACACATTCTACACTGAAGGTCTGATGCATTAAAAATGATTTGATAATTAATCCTTTTTAAAGAAATATGGCTGCACCTCTGTGGGAGGCCCCAGTTGTAGAATAGAAAGAATGTGAGGCCCAGTGTTGAAACAATTTTCTAGGATCCATTTTTTACTTGCTCCTTATGTGTTCTGTAGTTTTATAATGTAAGGTTTTTATTATAGACCAGCTTCCTTGTGACTTTTCTATTCATATATTGTTAAGGCCATTTGTATTGAGAAATAAAATCTGATTTTCCAAAGAAGAGAGTATGTTTAGATAACACAATCAATGCCCAAATAAAAACAGTCATTTAATTGTAGTTTGCCAACCATAGCAAAGAATCATATAAAAGATAAATCTCCCCATGTTTTCGAGCAGGTCTCAGCTCTGCTTCTGATTCCACCCTGCTGTAATGTCATGATGTATGCCCTGGTTTGCACCCAACGAGGGTCTTAATCACCTCCCTACAGCCGACAGTTAAATGATATAGTGAACTGGCATTGTTCTGAGTTGAATCTTGCTTCTTAGGCCATATTCAGTAACGACTGAGCTGTTTTGACATCTGAAAAATATTTCAAGCTTTTATTACAGAGAACTTTCAATTTAGCCGAATGAAGCATTTGTGCTTGAAACCCATGAGTTTTATATTTTTCAGCGACTTGCTTGCACTCCCAGTGTCTTTTCAGGTAGCACAGAAAAATCAAACTGTTTTACAAATTGTATTGTTTTTCTTAGAATTGCTCTTAAAATTATTAAATCTTTATTAACTCTTTAATTCCAAAGTTCATAAAATTAATTAGCATTGTACGACTTCAAGCGCCATGTTTAGGTTTTGAAAGGGGCACTTGATGAGCTCTGAAAATAATGGTTTTCAGGGCCCTCGGGTAGGAGATGTTCTTTGATAAGTTTGGTAGTGAACTCAAAAACATTAGATCCTTCATCAGTGGTCTCCAGAATTCTGAATACATGAAGGTTAGACCTACGTGATCAGTTTACAGCATCTTTAATTTTTACTTCTATTAGGTCAACCTCTTTAGAAATGTGTTTGCTTTTTTATGATGTTGTAGAATCTGGTTTCTAACGTCTGTCTATGCATGTACATTTATTTCCATTTGAGCATATATTCTATCTATTTATTTCTTGAAGTGGTGGTTATGCCACCGATTGCACAGCCTTATAGTCTTTAACTTCCAATGTAGTTGATGAACTAAACCCGTTAATTGATTATCATATTTCTCTCTAGGCTGCAGCGATATGTTACTTTCTTGTTAAAAATGAGTACTGGTTATATTGATTATTTTTTGTCTAATCTTCATATTTCATGTTCATTCAGCTTTCTCACTTCTTCTGAACTCAGCTCTGGAATGCCTTCCAACACTTCTTGACCCTCCACATCTAGACAGTGTAATAACAGATAGTACTTCCTTTCTGTGCACAAATCCAGGAAGGTTTACCCAGAGTCTTGCTTGGCAATATTTTTATAACCGGGCCTAGGGATTATGTTTGCATCAGTGGTGCTGGAACAATTTTCAGAGTGGTTGGTGCTGGCATCAGTGTTAGATTCCTGAAGTCACAGGGATAGTGAAAAGTCCTAATTTACACAACGTGTAGCAAATGTATTAGAGTGGGAAGGGTGTAGTATGTAGCTGGTGGGGCATTTGGACCACACTTTTGCCAATATATTACTATTGCATCATGTGGTAGTACACTGTCATTTACTTACAGCACATTTTCCATTGAAATGGCCTCTAAATTTGTACAGACCTAACGTTTTTATTAATAAAACTATATAGTAAACAAAAGATTATGTGTGGAAATTTGCTTACAGCGAATATTTAATATGTGCGCATCATCAAGTAAGTGTCTTGATTTGCTTTGTTCCTGTTAAAACTCTCTCCATCACACTTTTGAATTACAAAAAATTAGTGCTTAGTTTTTGCTTTCCTACCTGCTGATATATTCTCAAATATGTGAACAGTTCATTTACAGGTGTTTACATTTTTTTTTTTGTTACAAAATAACAGCCTTTCTTTTCACACTCCCTGTACCCCAGCAAGATTGTTACATATTTCACTTCAAAAACTCCTCTCACTTTGCAGTCAGAGAAGGAAAAGCAAACACCAAACCCCATTTTAATATAATATGCTGCAATTTGTCACAATACATAGCTTGACATTTGACCTCTGTCTTTGAAGCACAGCTAATGGGACAATATAAATACATAATGTAAATGTGCTTGATTTATTGCTCTTTCGTGACACATTAGAAATCGGCTGGTAACCCACAAGCAGGTCGTACCCCAGAGTTTGGGAAACACTCTTTGTCTTGATGAAGGCCGACTGACCCATATGACAACATACTGATGGTTGTAACATGTATGTCACATCAGTGATGCAGAGGGCATTATCACCCTTTTGCATCCAGGAAAAGTATACCTATGTTTTAAACCTTATCCGACTAACCATCATAAAAATTAACTTGGATGCTTACACCAGAAATAATTTTATATTTTCCATCCCTACAATATCAAGAGCTCCCAGAATACACGTTGAGCCCATCCAGGTGTATCATCATCCTAGGTAAGAGGTGCAATGATGAAACATGGCACAAGGTGTTCCTGGGTGAAGAACAAGTATTACATTATGAGGTTGTCTGAGCAGGATTACGGAACCAGACTCATTTGACTTTCTAAATTAGGGTTACCATACACTCTACTCAAGGTAGGTAAGAATGACAGTAGTAGCAGCAATAGCTGTACTCAAGGGACACAGACCTGTGTGCCAAGACCGCTACCAAATGTGTGTGTTTGCAGGTGTGTGTGCTCACATGTGTGCCTGGGTTGGGGAATATTATAGTTAGCTCATAAAATCGTGATGTGTGTGTAAAGGCCTGCCTAAGGTCCATCCTGGAGCTTGGCGCATAAGCATATACATTCTTCTGCCCCCTCCCTGTAATTATGTGTCACTGTTGGTGGGGTGCTCATCAGTCCTTTAGCTGCAGATGCAATGTCAGAGTAAGCCACGCCCCAGCCACCTGTTCCTGCTGCGCTTGTATTCTAAAAGGTAAGTGTCTCCTAGGCCAATGGGCGTTCCACCTGTGCCTGCTCTAACAAGTATCGGGGCAGTGATGTCATTAGCTGCTCAAGATGAGATCAGGAGCCCTCCAAAAGTTGAACGTTGCAGATGATCTGACTGACCAGGCCTGGCCATAGTACTGGTCCCCGTGAGAAGGTATTTTCCTACAAACAAGGAGGAGTTATAGACAAGTATAAATGAGAAGAACGAATGATCCAGGAATTGAGCCTTTGCTGATTGTCACTCTCCCTTACCCGGCCTGGGGTCCTGTCAAGAAAAGATTTTGGTAGCACAGCTGCCACTGAACTGCATTGGGAGAAAGCCTGCTGCCTGCCTGTGTGAGATGCTCGACTTTATGTGCACAGAGCAGTAACCAAGCCCTAGTGAAAAACATAGCCCAGTTGCTTTGAAGGAACTGTGTAAAACAGCCTAATGGCCAGGAAAGCAACAACTACAGCACAAGGACATCTGGGCCAAATATAAGCTGATTATCGTTAAGCCATCACTGAGGTTTTCTAGAAAGCTCCTGTTAGGTGATAACTAGAAAGGTATATGAGTCCTGGCTGGCAGGTGGACAGTAACTGCTATGCTTTGGTTCATTTTTGCCAGTAGATTTTTCGGTTGCATCCTATTTTTTAAGGAACTTCCACAGGGTGAAAAAATGTTTTTTTTGTATGAAAAACCCTCACCCACCAGGGTTACCCCTTGGTGGCATGCTTTATCATTGGGTTTCCTCCCGTTCTGCTGCAGAACGAAGCGTGCTGCGACCGACGGAATACGTGGGAGCACTTATAGTTTCATCAATGTGAACACTAAAAGGGATAGGACTGGTTAGGTCTTAGGTGAGTTAAAAATACCTGCCTCTAGATGGTATTACTAATTTAATATGTCTCACAGGGGTGGTATGGTTACAAAAGGGTGTTGGAGGGGGGTATATTATGTACCTTACCTCCTATGCGGTGTACCTGTTTCGGAGTCTACCCCTAGACTCCTCATCAGGACCAAGGTGGACTCCCTAGTGTCACTCCTTGTACAACTACCACCAGTGAAAGCACTAATATGACATGCTCTGTGGTATGGTCTGGTATATACCACTAAAATAAAGTAATACCCATTAGTTCCCATTAGTATTTCTTAAATCAGGAGGGAGCTGGAGTCCTCTGGTAATACCGACCAATAAACCTACTGAACTCAGATTATAAAACCTTCATGAAGATACTCTCTGTGAGGTTCTCTGGTATTAGCCACAGGTTCAGATATTTAAATATGGTTATTCTGGCTCGATTACTTGATTTAATATATATTATCTGTAGAAAGTGGTTGATGCAGGCTTATGCCATGAATCTGCCCCTGGCAGTATAGTTTCTGCATGCAGAGAAGGCTTTCAACCTGTTGAACTGAGAGTGTCTGGGGTCTGTTCTGGAGGAAACAGTGTCCCTCCCAGTGCACCTGTTTAATATTAGCACTTTAATGGGGACCGGGCAGTTGGATCTTTAGAAAGGATGCAAGCGGGCAACATCAGAATTAAGTGCAGTACTAGACAGGGTGCCTCCTGCACCCCTACTGTTTCAATCTTTATAGTGCCCCCATCTTCGTTTTAAGCAGGGGCATATACATTAGGGTTACAGCGGGAATACACAGGGCACACAAATGTTATACGACAGTATGTGATGCTTTTTCTGCTATGTTTGTAGGAGGCTATTAATAAGGTGTTCATCGTGATCAGCGAGTTCTCTTACATTTCTGGCTATGCAAAACACTACAAAACAATGCAATACAATGAATACAGTCAATTCTGTGTCCTAATCAACTAACAGAAAACAAACTACGAGCCTCCCTGTCTCCCATAAGACCGAAGTCCTCATTTTAGACAAGTGAGGTGAAATGATGTGGAGAAATACCGATCTGAAAGGCAGTATGAAACACTGGCTTGCTACAGAAACACCCCACGAACCCTGTGACATATTTGGAAGAACTGTCAAGCTAACAGAATACAGTATTAATAAGTATTTATATATGACAGCGGTTCTGAACACTCCCCATCTCATAACTGGCGAAACCAGATGGGCAGCTTTCGTGGCGACTGGTAGCTGCTGCAGAGCTGCTGGTAAAACCCTGAAGCACTGACGTAACGAACCTTGAGAGGGCCATCCTGCAAAGTACATTGAGGGGCCCCCTTCCAAACTCGTTCAGGAGCTCCCTGGCCAGGGTATTGTGCTGATGGAGCTCCCTGGAGCTCAGCCTATCCCCGCACCATGGGGGCCTTTGTTACGCCACTGCCCTGAAGATCAAACAGCAATACAACACCTTCCAGTTAATGGTTGTAGGCTGAATAGAGTACTAGAAGTAGCAGTACGGACTAAACAACGAAGTAACTAGGTAACTGGTAAGAACGTCAAAACATAACATAATGTAACGTAAGGTAACGCAACGTACTGTATCGTAGCGTAACAACAAATCTAACAGAGGCGAAAGTGGAGGGTAAGACCGAGTGAAAGTACCCATGAAGGACCAGGAAAACCCATTAACGCACAGTATTGCCAGGCGTGGGTATACAGGAGAAAATGCTTTATTCCAACAGAGCTTCCCAAGATCTGGAAGCAGTGCTTTCTCCGTGATAGCCGCCATCTTGATTTAGAAATGATGCCATGGAAGGCAGTGCAAGAAAAATATCAGTGATCCTATTGATATCAGTTTTAACAACAAACATAATCCCAAACTGCTGCTGGGAAAGCAAAATATCGTAAAGGTAAGTTTACATAGGTAGGTAAAGATTTACTATTCATAATTCCACACCCTCACACAATGAAGATAGCTATGTTGTGAAGGTAAATCTATATGCAGTTAAGTATTTTAAACCTATACTTATTTATATATAGTTACCTTTGCAGTATTTTGATAGTCAATATTTCGTCTACAAGATATTTTCTCCATAATATTCAGGTAGGACACCTCTATGGAGACTTCCTGAAACTACCCTGCTTCTCTTAAAGTGTCCAGGGAGGACCCAATGCCACAAGAGAACCCACGGCCTTGCTAAGCATGCAACAATGCCCAGTTCATTGTCATAGTCTGATGAAACATAATCTGTTATAGTTTTCGCCCACATTTCATCAGATCCCCACACATAATTTGATGCAATATCTATGGATTCCCATCACCGCCACTGTGGGTGATATTTAGGGATGATCTTTAGTATGATATAAAAAAAGTAATTTAGGACACATAGGGGGTCATTTTGACGGACCGCCGTGCGGAAGACCGCCAGTGGTGGCGGTTTGCTGCTCGGCCTATTATGACCGTTTACAGACGGAGAGCCGCCAACAGCCATACTGGCGGGCGGCAGGGAAGTGGAGGTTGCTCCATGCCAACTGAACACCGCCCAGTGAATCACGTCCTGTGATTCGGCGTGGCTGTGTTCTGTTGACAGTGTGGTGTCGGCGGAGCAGCCCCCAAGGCTCCCGTCCCCTCCCGGAGGATCAACGGACCAGGTAAGTTGATCGTCCGTTAGGGGAGGGGGGCGGGGGGGGGTGTTGTGTGCGTGCATGGGGGTGTGCGTGTGTGTATGTAGAGGGGGTGTGTGAGTGCGTGTATGCTTGCGGGGGTGTTGTGTGTTTGGGAATGAGTGCGTGTATGTCCGTAGGTATGTCTGTATGAATGTGTGCGTGTATGTTTGAATGTGGGTGTGCGTGTCTGACTGTGTGTGTGGATGTTGGCATGTATGTCGGTGTGTGTGCGTGTATGTGTGTTGGTGGTGCCTGCGTGCGTGTCGTGTGTGCATTAGTGCTGTGCTGTTGGAGTCGGGGTGGGGAGGGGGGTTCTGCCACCTTTGGGTGTGGCAGGGGTGGTGGGGGTTGTAGGGGAGGGAGTCGGGGTGGGGGAGACCCCTATCAGTGCCAGGGAAGGAATTCCCTGGCACTGATAGTGCTTACCGCCATGGATTTCATGGCGGTTTCAAACCCCATGAAATCCATGGCGGTCAGCCGGGTCCAAATACCGCCGGCGGTATAGTGACGGCCGCCGGGCTGGAGACCCTGGTCTCCAGCCCGGCTGTCGTCTCCGCCCTGGCGGGCGGAACGGAGAACGGGCGGATGACCATGACGGTAACCGCCATGGCCATAATTAAAAATAAAAGACCGCCAGCCTGTTGGCGTTCTTACCGCCGCTTCTCCGCCTTCCGCCAGGATCATAATGACCCCCATACTATTGTACAAAGAATAGTATTGCTCGAAATCAGTACCCAATAAGCTGTAGGATCCTTATGCTTAAAGACACATGATCATGGCTCGAGAGCGTATGCTAACAAAAAAATTGACAGCCCTATCTACTTAAAAAATATTTTTTCAAACACTCTAAGAATTGTGTTGGGGTATGCTTTGTGGTTAAGTGTGGGCAAATGAGTTTATTTTGGGTTGAGCCTCCTATTACGGAAAACCCTACCACTTCCAGAAGCAAAAACAAAACCAATTTCTAAATTGGAGGAAAAGGCACTTGGAAGCTGCTTCTTAAGATCCCACAGAAACGTCTAATACAGTTAGGGCTATTTGGGGCAGTTCGCAATTAGGCCCTCACAACGTTTTGTCCACATAGGCTACCCATGCCAACTTTGCGTCCTTTTTTCCAGCATCCTAGGGATTCTAGAGGTACCCAGAGTTGTGGGTTTCCCTGAAGGAGACCAAGAAATTAGCCAAAATACAGCAAAATCTTCATTTTTTTTCCAAAAATGGCAAAAAAGGGCTGCAGAAGAAGGCTTGTGTTTTTTTCCCTGAAAATGGCATCAACAAAGGGTTTGCAGTGTTAAATCACCAGCTTCCCGCCTTTCAGGAAGAGGCAGACTTGAATCAGAAAACCACATTTTTCAACACAATTTTGGCATTTTACTGGGGCATACCCCATTTTTACTATTTTTTGTGCTTTGGCCTCCTTCCTTTTAGTGACAGAAATGGGTGTGAAACCAATGCTGGATCCCGGAAAGCTAAACATGTCTGAAAAGTAGACAAAATTCTGAATTCACCAGGGGGTCATTTGTGTAGATACTACAAGGTTTTCCTACAGAAAATAAGAGCTGAAATAAATAAATATTGAAATTGAGGTAAAAAAACAGCAATTTTTCTTCACGTTTTACTCCGTAACTTTACTGCGATGTCAGATTTTTGACAGCAATGTACTGTTATGTCTGCTGGACTCTTCTGGTTTTGGGGATATATAGGGCTTGTAGGTTTATCAAGAAACCTAGGTACACAGAGCCAATAAATGAGCTGCACCTTGCAATGGGTTTTCATTCTATACCGGGTATACAGCAATTATTTTGCTGAAATATAAAGAGTGAAAAATAGGTATCAAGAAAACCTTTGTACTGTATTTCCAAAATGGACACAAGATAAGGTGTTGAGAAGCAGTGGTTATTTGCAGATCTCTGAATTCTGGTGACCCCATACTAGCATGTGAATTACAGGGCATTTCTCAAATAGACGTCTTTTTTACACACTGTCTTACATTTGTAAGGAAAAAATGTTGAGAAACACAAGGGGCAATAACACTTGTTCTGCTATTCTGTGTTCCCCTAAATCTCCCGATAAAAATGGTACCTCACTTGCATGGTTAGGCCTAATGCCCACGACAGGAAACGAAACATGGACACATCACATTTTCCCAAAGAAAACTGACGTGTTTTTGGAAAGTGCCTAGCTGTGGATTTTTGCCTCTAGCTCAGACGCCACCTAGGGAAACCTACCAAACCTGTGCATTTTTTAAATCTAGACACCTAGGGGAATTCAGAATGGGGTGACGTGTGGGGTTCTCACCAAGTTCTGTTACCCAGAATCCTTTGCAAACCTCAAAATTTGGCAAAAAAAATACTTTTTCCTCACATTTTGGTGACAGAACATTCTGGAATCTGAGAGGAGCCACAAATTCCCTCCTACCCAGCATTCCGCCAAGTCTCCTGATAAAAATGCTACTTCACGTTTGTGGGTAGGCCTAGTACCCATGACAGGAAATGTCCTGAAATACAACGTGGCCACATCACATTTTCCCAAAGAAATCAGAGCTGTTTTTTTGCAAAGTGCCTAGCAGTGGATTTTGGCCTCTAGCTCAGCCGGCACCTAGGGAAACCTACCAAACCTGTGCATTTTTTAAAACTAGACACCAAGGCAAATCTAAGATGGGGTGACTTGTGGGGCTCTCACCAAGTTCTGTTACCCAGAATCCTTTGCAAACCTCAAAATTTGGCAAAAAAACATGTTTTCCTCACTTTTCGGTGACAGAAAGATCTGGAATCTGAGAGAAGCCACAAACTTCCTCCTACCCAATGTTCCTCAAAGTCTCCCAATAAAAATGATACCTCTCTTGTGGGGGTAGGCCTAGTGCCCGCAACAGGAAATGCCCCAAATCACAACGTGGACACATCACATTTTCCCAAAGAAATCAGAGCTGTTTTTTGCAAAGTGCCTAGCTGTGGATTTTGGCCTCTAGCTCAGCTGGCACCTAGGAAAACCTACCAAACCTGTGCATTTTTGAAAACTAGACACCTAGGGGAATCCAAGATGGGGTGACTTGTGGGGCTCTCACCAAGTTCTGTTGCCCAGAATACTTTGCAAACCTCAAAATTTGGCAACAAAACACTTTTTCCTCACATTTCGGTGACAGAAAGTTCTGGAATCTGATAGGAGCCACAGACTTCCTCCTACCCAGTGTTCCCCCAAATCACCTGATAAAAATGTTACCTCAGTTGTGTGAGTAGGCCCAGGTGCCTGCAACAGAAAAAGACCAAAAACCTCTAGAGATTGAGGGGGATAGCACAGCGAGTTGATAAGCACATATTTTCCTTTTATACATCTTTAGGCTGACTCTGCTTTGGGGACACACACAAGTTAGGTATCATTTTACTTGGGACACTCAGGGGAATGCTGGGTGGTAGGAAATTTGTGCCGGAGCACTGATCCCACAAATAAAAGTGAGGAAAATATGCTGTTTTAGCAAATTTTGAGGTTTGCAGAGGAGTCTGGGTAAGAAAATGTTGGGGGATCCACACAAGCCACACTTCCCTGGACTTCTTGGGGTGTCTACTTTTGAAAAATGTCTGGGTTTGGTAGGTTTCCCTAGAAGAAGGCCGCACATGGGACCACAAATGTAGGTGCCCCTCCCCCCAAACACAGGTAGTTTTGTAATAGATCATTTTGATGTGTCCACGTACTTTTGTGATGTTCCAA
Organism: Pleurodeles waltl; assembly: GCF_031143425.1. Lineage (NCBI taxonomy): Eukaryota > Metazoa > Chordata > Amphibia > Caudata > Salamandridae > Pleurodeles > Pleurodeles waltl. The sequence goes on from NC_090436.1 coordinate 967,858,515, forward strand.
ACACAAACATTGGGGAAAGAAAGGCATGTAGGTTATGTTAAAAAGACCCCTCACACACCAACTAAGTTAGTGGCATGCTTCATCATCGGGGTCCCACCGAGACACCTAGCATGTCACGGGTGTGCTGCGACGCCTGATTACAGCGGAGCAGGTTTTGTCATTTCTACCACACATACTGGTTTGATTTGGCATGAGGGTGAGTGATGGTTCAGTAGATTAAACTTTATTAACAACAGATTTCACAAAAATTAAATGCACTGTTAATAACAGAAAGGCCACAAAAATAAACCAATGACTCACAGCTTGTGAGCTGTAAAGCCGCAACAAGGCACCAACCGCTTTACAGTCCATTCACACACCTTTCATACATGACATGCACAAGACCATTCACGCCGCCAGCCACCGGCCCAGCACATTACAACACTTGCATCGACAGACAGCGCCACTCAAGGGCCCATCACTTTCATACACCCACATGCCTGATACAGCAATCACACCAGCTGACGGGAGTGTGTGGACTGGCATTTGGCTGGCACCGCTAGCTAAGCACCACTCCATGCACACCGCCAGCCAAGCGCCACTCCACCCACACCGCCAGCAAAGCACCACTCCACACACACCGCCAGCCAAGCGCCACTCCACGCACACCGCCAGCCAGGTGCCACTCCATGTACACCGCCAGCCAAGCGCCACTTCACGCACACCGCCAACACTTTTTTTGTTTTTAAACAGCAAAGAAACCACTAACTAATTATAAATAAGTATAAAATTACAAACACAAAAGCTCTAACTTAATAGATGACAGTAATGCCAACAGTGAAACTGAATATATGAAAATATAAAATGGCAGTTTATGCTCACTGTATTTCCCAGTAATTCTTCTGTGTGTGGTAACTCCTGAAACAGCCTGCCACACACAGCCTTGGCTTTGAAGGACAGTCCGGGCAGTAAATCAGGCTTTCCCTCCGTATACCTCTTTGGGCACAGACTCTACATTTCTTAGCGGGAAACTCTGTTTTGGGAGTAGGAGGAATCTGATCAGGAAAGTGGCGATCTTTCAATATAGCCACATCCTCCACAACTGCTACTCTAAGAACTCTTCCATGATCCACCATAACAAGGCTCTCTATCACTGATTCCTGAAATTTAACAAATTTCATCCTTGACTCAGGGGAACAATCCTTAAACACAATAAAAGCATTAAAAGTTGCTAGACTGAACAAATGAATAGCCACTTTTTTATACCACATGTAAGACTTACGAACAGCAGTGGAGGGTTCCAACCTCTGATCTACTCTATCAACACCACCCATGTGTTTATTGTAATCTAAAATGCACACAGGTTTGCGCACTTCAGCAACTTGAACCCAAACAGCCACAGGTGAAGTACTCTCATTATGGATGGTAGTTAGCATGTACACTTCCCTCCTGTCTACAAATTTCAAAGCTAGCAGCTCATCATTCCGCAAGGCATTGCACTGTCCACTCTCAAGTTTTTTACAGACAAGCTCCCTTGGATAGCCTTTCTGGTGCCACAAGCAGCAGTGTCCACTCTGAACAACTCCTTGAACAACTGAACTCCAGTGTAGAAGTTATCTACATACAAATGGGGACCTTTGTTAAACAGTCGTCTACCAAGTTCCCTCACAATTTTCTCACTAACTCCAAAAGTGGGCGGACAACCAGGGGGGTCAATACTGGAATCCCTACCAGTGTAGACCCAGAAATTATAAACATATCCTGTACTACTTTCAGACAGCATATACAATTTAATTCCATACCGTGCCCTCTTGCTAGGAATGTACTGCCTAAAAACAAACGACCCTTGAACAGGACCAAAGACTCGTCCAGACTTATTTCTTTGCCTGGTACATAGACCTCTGAAAAACGATCTACAAAATGATCAAGGACAGGCCTAATCCTAAAAAAGATGGTCACAATCCGGGTGATCTCGTAGCAAGGCTAAAGCATTGTCAACAAAATGCAGCATCCGAAAAAGAACCAAATGCTGATTACGAGTCATTGTTGCAGAAAATATAGCTGTTGCCATCAAGAGACTAGTAGACCAATAAGAAGCCAGCAATGGCTTCCTTATCAGCCCCATCAAAAAAGTCAAATTCAAGAACCTTTTCATCTCTTCCAAATTTGTGGGAATCCAATGGGTAGCTCTAGACTGATGCCTAAGTCTGGCAGCGTTGTCCCTCAAATAATGCTCCGCATAGAAATTAGTCTGCTCAACAATCTCTTCCAAAAGTACATTGTCCATAAACAACTCAAAGAAATTGACAGGCAAAAAGTTTTCCGTATATTTACTCTGCGCCCTGGGAGACTAATAAAGGCAGGCGACTGGGGTCGCTCCATGTTTGGGGCAACCCAGCTGTCAGGTCTTCCAGTGGGAAGCCTTTCAGCCGCTGGCTGCTGCACCATTGGCACATTGATGTCCTCCTCGAAAACAGGCTCTTCACCTGCACTGAAAGTGGCTTCCTCATCAGAAGACCCTTCTTGGACAGAAATCTCACTGCCAGAATCTCTCTGTCTGCTTCCTCTGTCTCAGATGCAGAGTCCGGCTCATAATCATGGTCAGAAGACAACTCAAAAAGCATACCAACAACCTGCTGAGTGGTCACTCTGCGGCTAGCCATGATCCTTTCTAAGAAGTGTAACGTGACAAATGCTCCAACAACAACCAGCACTGTCTAAAATAAGTAATAAGCAAAGTGTGGCTTCATCACAAAGAGTTATGTACTCAAAAACTATACCACTCACTTGCCTGAAATAGCTAGCCCCACCAGCAACTAATCTGCACAGACACAGCAATCACCAATGATATCCCACTAAAAAGAAAAACGAAAACCATATTAGACATAAGACATCAGAAATATCTCTGTGCACAAATCGAAGGACAATTTCACACACAATCCTGCATTTAGTACACCACCTACAAACATGTCATTCATGCATGGCAACAATACTCCTTTGGAGTAAATTTACGTACCTAAAACATGCAGCTATGCAAACTGCAGGTCAACCACTGCCAAATGAGCCACAGCAAAAGAAGCAAAAGCTTTGAACTAGAACAAAAAAGAGAAATAAACTGTTATAATCACAAATGCAAATACTTCGCCAGTTGAGAAACACCCCGCCACCAAATAGTTAAAAAATGTCCCTGGTGTCTAGTGGTCTCCGGGGCAGATGGGCCTAAAAAAAACTAGGCCGATCTGCCCCCAAGGGAGGCAGAACGGCCTAAAAGTGTTTCTCCCCCTTTGGGGGACCGCCCCCCACACACAAAAAAACAAATCGCATAACATCCCTGATGCCATTGTGGCTTCTATCCCCCCTGTGGGCAGATCCGTTTAAAAATAATGAGCCGATCTGCCCCCAATGGGGGCAGAAACGGCATAAAATATTATGCCCCATTGGGAGAGCGGCCCGCCCCCGCACAAAAAACTCACACACAAAGGAAGTCCCTGGTGCCTAGTGGATTCTGTCCCCCCCTCCTTGGGGGCAGATGGGCCAAAAAAAAGGCTGATCTGCCCACAAGGGGGGGCAGAACTGCCCAAAGGTGTTTCTTCCTCTTTGGGGGCGACCCTTGCCCATGGGGGCCGCCCCCCCCACACAGAAAAACATACAGCAGAACCTCCCTGGTGCCATTTTGGCATTTAAAAAAAATGAGGGCGGGGGGCGAGAGTGGAAGGGGAAGCAATCCCCCTTCCAACCCTGCCCGGGGGTGGAGCGACAGCACTTCCCCTGTGGGCCAGGTGCAGGACGTAACCTTTAAGTCCTGGGCACCCGAGCGGTGCTGCCCAGGACGTAACTGTTACGTCCTAGGCATCTGAGGCATAAGGAACTTTTTCCAGTTTCCTTAAAAAGGAAGGGCTTTGAGGTATTTAAAGTGTCATTCCACTGTCCGTCTAGGAAGGGATGCACTTATCGAATCAAGGCTATATCGAAAATTTAGGAAAGTCTAAATCACAGTAAGGTAAGAAACATCCGCGGACAGTATGTGGGATTTGCTTTTACTGATTAAGAATGGGGTAAAATCAATTGTCTCACATACTTTCTCTGGGGTCCCATCCTTCACCGGGTGCAATTTTACTTAATGTACAGGTTGTATGTCATGCAAAACAGAAAATAATTGATTTCATATATGAATGAGGGTTCTCCTCTTTGGAGAGTTGAGCTGTATGATGAAGGTCATGCGAAAATCCGCTCTTTATGGGAGTCCAAGTTTCCCTTTGATTTAATACTTCTGATCTGGTAAAAGGGTGTCTGGATGTCTTTGAATATGTTTCCTGTTCAGGTATTCATTGTGCACCTGTCCCATGTGGCCAGTTGGTGTGAGACACAAGAATAAGGCATCTGAGTGTGGGATCTACCAAATTCCATAGCCTCCAGTCCGTGATGGACTTGTACCTAGAGGTGAGCGAGCCAAGTAATTACACGGCAGAGCCGAGCCATGGTCTGGCATGGGTTTATTTAAGAGCCCATGCGTGGTTAGAGCCCTTACAGTTTTTGCCATGTAAATCGTCCAACAAACAGTGCAATGGTGGGCACTTAAGAGTAATACCTCACTAAACACTGATTAGAATAAGCATGTTGGGTTTCATGCAAAAGTTTTAATAACAAAAATCTGGAAAAACACTTAACTATGCCACTATAAAAATAAGTAGCAGTTCGTTATCTGTAAAACAGAAGACAAAGAACAAGACATTATATTACATAATTACCTATCCTAATAGAACAGCAAACGGCTCGGCTTCATCAAGAGGACAGAAACATCAGGAACGGAACAGGAACAAGGAAAGAGGAAGATGTTTTAGTAGTATGGACTATAATGTGCCTAAACCATCAAACTATTAGTTCATCACAGAACAGGTAATTTAAACTTAGGAAATAACAAATTACCATAAGTCAGTAGACTACATGGCTAAAGAATAAGTCAAAATATGGCTCTCATAGATCACAAAGAATGATCGCCTCAAAGAATAATAAAAAACACACCCAGAATGATGGTGTAGTCTTGTTATATTTAAAGACAATAAACTTTCTATTGGACAAAAGAGTCAGGCGAAGAAAGAATAACCAATTACAAAGACATTAGATATTGACATTACATTCTAAGTTTCTCTTTTAGAAGTTCACCGAACTCTGATTGGTCGCAACTCCATTCGTGTATTCCCAGATTTATACAAAGGTATCCTAGGAGGTTTATTCCGTCCAGTTTCAATGGTTCCTTTTGTTCTACATTGCTGGTTATGTTACAACTATTTAATAACAGTAGAAACAGCATGAAATGTTGTGAATCCTGGAAAGAAAACACAAATTAGAAACATGTTCTTACATAAATGAATAGAGTTAGTCTTTCAGTGGACATGTAGTCATAAGAACAGAGTACACTAGAAACATTTATTACAGATAACATTGCACAGTGGCCTTGCTCAGCTTCAGGCCCAGCAGAAAACGAGAAAATACTCATATTATTTCAGAAATTAAATTCTACAGAAGACAATTTAACTCCTAACATCACACTTAGCTTTTATAGCTAGTTTTCGTGTAAGCCTCACATTCGATGGTGGCCAATTTAAACAAGCACATTTTGCATGTTACATAAAATTTAGCATATAATGCTTTATACATGAAAATATAAGTATGAGTACGTATGAGGAAAATATTAGTACAAAATCTGTGCGCTCGCAGTGGCCTGTAGATATACCTGGCAGTGCCAGAAGAGCTGGTCTGACAAGTCAGTGTGTAGGCTGTTTTTTGGCTGTCTGAGGGCTTGTTTTACAAACAACTGGGCCAGTTTTTAACATTCATTTCCCTGACATAACTACAAACATAGACCAGAGCAAGAACAAACGCATGCAGTCTCCCACATCTGTCAAAACAGCTGTACAGCGTGTTTGTACATGCTGAAAAATCGCTGGTTTGAAAATATCGGATTTGCTAATGGAGCTCACGTTTAGTGTTAGGCTTATTTTCTGTCCCTTAAATGGGGCGAATTTTCGGGTAACCCAAGGAGGAGAGTTGGTGAAAGAAATCAGTGGGCTATACTTTCCCTGATTTACTTGATTTAGAGAGGAGGAAGTTTCGATGGGAGACAACTAAGCATATTTCTTTAGCACATATATCATATCCTGTATAAGTAGGTAGTGTTGGCATGTGTTGTTTGCACACCCATGTCTGACTCCTGATTAAAGATTCCAATCCAGGCATTGTTTAACTTCACCTCACAGGAGATTTAGGAATACCCGGATTATATTGTGTTGCCCATTTTCCTGCTGCTCGAACCTTGATTTTTTTATATCTTGGCTGTGGAACTGCCCCAGTATGTGGTAAATTGCAGCGGGGTCAACTAACCTGTAATATGTGGGTGCCACCTGAATTCAGGACTGCTCACCCGCACCCACACAAAATTAGGCTTGTCCCCATAAATGAGCAAAGTACTGTAGGGAAAACATTGTGCGGAATAGTAACTCCCAGGTAAGTATTTGCTGGCACGAACACATGAGGAACCCTCTCTCCTTAGCTGCCCCCTGAGTTGCAGCTTCTGACACTCACTAGTTAGTTCGCTACCCACCTCCCCTAAAGACTTTGGGTCCGGCTCAGTTTTTGTGACCTGTGCTGAAGAGCAGGGGTTGGCAGTTCAGAGTTAAGCTAAAGTAATCAATGTGATTGATTGCCTGTTTTATTTTTAGCCACGGGGGTGCCACTTCCGTTCTCTGGCTGTTTGACATCACAGAAGACCCATAGAAAGTACGTTTTTTCATAGGTTTTGCCTGACACAACTTCATATTTACACATGGATTATGTGTGTGATTAACTGCATGTCCTTATTATTTGATTTTGCTTTTGGTGGCACCGTCTCAGCGTATTGAGGCAAAGAAGGCCCATTAAGTAGTTCTTTGATGGATTCCTATAACCATAACTTAATTACTTGTCTCCTCAAAGAGAGAGTGCCATACATTTTAAATGGACTGAAACAATTGCACTGAATAGGCAAGAGGTTAAATGTTCTTTCAGCATTTAAAATATTTCGTGCCCACAATGTTGTTATATACAACCCAGGAGCCTGCCTGGCTCAGATGGTAATTTAGCTGCAGGGCACACAGATTAAGTCAGCACAGGGATGACATCCTATCACACAGTCTTAAAAAATGGGCATACCTCCATGTTTTCTTCAAAATGGCTGCAGGGTCTGACTGGCCTATAGGAGCTGATCTGACAGGTCAGTGTTGTAGTGTTGCACCTGTGGCGTAACGGGGCTGCGATCACTGCCATGTGGGATCAGCTCGGCAGGGTGTTTTTGGTATTGCCCATGAAGCACCTGTGTAATGGAGTGACCCGTAGGTCACGTGCTGTCCAAGTAATAAATTGGTCACAGCCGCCGGGCGTGGTCAGGTATGCCTCAGGACGGCAATGCCTGAACAGGCCCAAGCAGCCGAGGCCCCTTAACTCACCACACACCTGTGTCAGTGAGTTTGTGTCCTGCACGCATATGTACCCAGCGCAGTGGGATCAAAGAGTGTTTCCAAACACCATATTGGCGATGAGGGAAACTCACCACATTTCTCGGCGACGCAGCGGCCACTAGCCTATCCACGTAGCTTGTGGTGCTCCTGCCCGCCTGCCAAAGCCGTGGTGCTGTTTCCCAACCATTCCGATCATGGTGAGGCAGGCACTGGCATTTCAATGCCTCTGCTTCGGAGAAGAGTGCTGTTATTTTTCGCAGCCATGAAAATTGGCAATGCACACAAGAGGGCCTTGTTACTGCATTTAGGAAGGAAAGACATATATCGGATATCTAAAACAGTCGAAGCAGCACCAAAGACACACCTAACCTTCATGGCAGCCCTCAGAGCCCATTTTGAACCCATGGTCAACGTTGACTACGAAATATTCATATTTAGACAAGCCCCGGCAATGCCCCAAGGAGTACATTGACATGTTACGTATAAGACTTAAAGAATTAGCTACCATGTGCAACTTCCATGATAAAAACGATGAAATCAGAGGGCAGATTATTTAAGGGTGTGCCTCGTCCAAGCTACGGGAATGAATCCTGGAAGAGTCAGGACCGTCCCTGGCAGACATTCTGACAATGGGAAGAACAAAAGACCTGTCGAAAGCGAGAGCCTCACATATGGAAGCAGCGCTCCAGAGCCCAGTCAAAGTAGAGCAAGTTGCCGCAATTGCGCCCGCACCCTACAGGCCCAGAACTCGGAAGCAACCGACACTGCAGAGAACATGTGGTTGATGTGGAGGATCACTGCACCCCCTGTCAGACTATCCAGCCAAAGGAAAGATGTGCGCAGGATGCAGCAAGTTCAACCATTTCATCAAGGTGCACCACCTGACGAAAAGTACACCAAACCGAACCACTGGAAACACCACCCTCGAAATTCAAACCCATGGCAGTGACATGGACGACGATGAAGAGGAAACACAAACAGTGCACTCCATCTTCATGGTCAGTGCTGCCATACCAAAGAACGAGAGACTGCCTAAGTGCAAGGTATTCATAGCAGGACGTTTGGTCGCAGCCATAGTAGATACAGGGGCCTCCATCAATGTCATGGCAGATGCCACTTACCAAAGCCTGCAGCCGCGACCACCCCTGACGCCGACACATATCAGAGTGTTTGCCTATGGACAAGCTCAGCCGCTCACCATGAGAGGGAAGTTCCGGTCTCCCATCTGTCATGGATCACACAAGATGTGTATGTATATGTTGCAGAGGAGGGCCAGCGTACACTCTTGGGATGTCACACAGCTGAAGCTCTAGGCATAGTGACTTTCATGTTCAGTGTCTATGTCGAGTCTCTCAGCGACATTCTTGAAGCCTTCCCGCAAGTGTTTGAAGGAATAAGGTGCCTCAAAAACAAAGAAATCACTCTACATATAGATTAGTCGATTCAACCAGTGGCCCTCCGCCATTGACGGATCACCTTCCACCTCAGGCCTCTTGTTGAAAGGGACCTAGATAAACTGGAAGCTGCTGGTATTATTGAAAAAGTAAAAGATCTAACATTGTGGGTGTCACTGATCGTAGTGGCCAAGAACCCAAAACAACCAGGAGAGGTCAGAATCTGCATCGACTTGAGGCTACCCAATGCTGCGATAAACAGGGATCAACATTTGACTCCTACCATTGATGATTTAATCGGGGAACTAAGTAAAGCCCGCTGGTTTTCAAAACTAGAAATTCGGAATGGATATCATCAACTAGTCCTAGCGGAGGAGTCGAGATACATCACAACATTTTCAACTCATGTGGGACTTCGCTGCTACAGTCGACTACATTTTGGTATTTCCAGCACGGCAGAAGTGTTTAAAAACACTATTCGTGAACTACTGAGAGACTTACCTGGAGTCAGCAACGTCAGTGATAACATTTTGATTTATGCCAAGAGCATTCCAGAACATCATGCACAACTAAAAAGAGTTCCCTCAGCGCATCCATGAATCTGGCCTTACTCTCCACAGAGATAAATGTGAGTTCCTAAAAAACAAACTACAGTTCTTTGGTTATGTGTTTTCATCAGAAGGGAGCGTTCCTGACCCTGACAAAGTTGCTGACATCAAGAACGCTCTCCTGCCTACCAGCGTAACAGAAGTCTGTAGTTTTTTAGGCATGGTGAGTTACTGTGGAAGATTCATCAAAGATCTCACATCACTCACACAACCACTGTGGGATCTGACTAAAGACACCACAGCGTGGTCATGGGGTCCAGCACAAGAGAGCACGTTCCAGGCGACAAAAGATGCATTGTTGGCAGACACCACCCTGCGGTACTTTGACCCCCAGGAGGTAGACTACTGTAGCAGTAGACGCCAGCCCCACAGGGCTGGGGGCAGTGCTTCTGCAGAAGCTTCAAGAAGATGAATGGGCCCCAGTGGCATATGCCAGCCAGTCCCTGACGGAAACGAGGAGAAGATACTCGCAGATTGAGCGAGAGGCTATTGCCATCCATTGGGGTTGCAAGCACTTTCATCTATATGTATACGTACACCTGTTCATGGTCACCACTGACCAGAAACCACTGATCCCTCTGTTCAATGGCACCACCTCCAAGCCACCTCCTCATATAGAAAAGTGGATGCTACAACTACAGCTGTACAACTTGTGTATCGCCCTGGTACGAACAACTCGGCAGACTACCTCTCGAGGCATCCGAGACCAGACACTCCCACTGAAGAGAGTGAGGCTCAGGAAACAGAAGAATATGTGAGATATGTGGTAGAGAGGTCTCGACCTCTGCCCATATCCATAGAAGCCATCCAGCAAGCAACCGCCAAAGATGAAAATCTACAACAAATCATGAGGGCGATGGAAACTCATATGTGGCACACAATGCGGAAACAGTGGCATTGTCTCAACCGAGAAGCACACTCAATGGTGGAAGGGCTGTACCGGGTCCATCAAGAATTGACTGTCAGTGGTGATGGCTGCTTTCTACGAGGACACCGGCTAGTGATACCCGCCAGCCTCACCAACAGAGTGGTCCAACTAGCTCATGATGGTCATCAAGGCATGGTGAAGACCAAGAGTAGCCTGAGGACCAAAGTATGGTTACCGATGATGGACAAAAAAGTCGAGGAGCTAGTACGCTTCTGCCATTGGTGTCAAGTGACCGGAGAACCAAGCACGCCGGTCCCCATAAAAACAGAAGAGCGACCAATAAAACCCTGGGTTGCGGCCAGCCTCGATTTTGGGAGCCTGCCCGATGAAAAACACATGATGGTGTTAATTGATGATTTCTAACGCTATCCAGAAGTAGAAATTGTCCAGTATCTGACAGCGACAGAATTAATACCAAAGCTGGAAAAAATAATTGCCACCCTTGGAATGCTCAAGGAGATTCAAACGGACAATGGTCCACCTTTTCACTGAAGAAATTTTGCAGAATACCTCAACTATCTTGGCATCAGACACCGAAAGATAACAGCACGATGGCCGCAAGCCAACGGAGAGGTAGAACAGATCATGCAAACTTTGAAACAAGGTGGTACAAATTGCTTCTGCAAGGAAGGAAATGCCCAGCTAGCAGTATATTAATTCCTACAAGATTACTGTCAGACCCCATACTCTACAACAGGGGTTGCTCCGAGACACCACTCCTTGGGGTGTGTTGTTGCGGACGTCATTCCTCATCATGAATCCTGGACACCTCGACTTATGGATGAAGACAAAGAATATTGCAAAAGAAAGCGTTCCAATGACAAAGCAAGTATTCAACGGCAGTCCGGCCCTTCAAATTTGCAGGTGGGAGATTGGGTCCTCTCTAAGGATAGATTACCCGGCAGCAAATTCCGGGTACCATTCGAGAATCGCCCTTGGGTCATTGCTCGGTGACATGGATTCCTGATAGTCGCACAGAGGGAAGCAGAACAAGTTGCCCGCAACATCTCGCATTTTGAAAGATTCCATCCCTGGCCACTACACCTGAGGGTGTCATCTCTGACAACCCCATACAGCCTGATGCTGATGACGAATCAGATGATGACCGAGTGGAAGAACCTGTGTCGAGAAGTATCGCCTTGTGTGATCCTCATGAACCTCCTGATCCGGAGATCGGCCCTGGGCCAGTCCTTGCAAACCCCAGTCACTTGCCGGATGAGCTATCAGCTCTCGGTATGGGTTGAGGAGCAACCCTGCACCTTCGACTCAGTTGCGAAATCACCTGTATGATTTGAATAGTACTTCACCTGTGAACAGTTTGGACTCTGCTATTTTTTTTGTGTATTGGGAGGGATGTAGTGTCGTGCCCGCAACGTAATGGAGTCACGATCACTACCATGTGGGATCAGCTCAGCTGGGTATTTTTAGTATTGCCCCTGAAGCACCTGTGTAGTGGAGTGACCCATAGGTCACGTGCTGTCCAAGTAATAAATTGGCCGCAGCCACCGGTGTGGTCAGGTATGCCTCAGGACGTCAATGCATGAACGAACACGCCTGAGCAGCCGAAGCCCAGTAAATCACCACACCTGTGTCAGGGAGTTTGTGTCCTGCGCGCATATGTACCCAGCTCAGCGTGACCAAAGAGTGTTTCCAAACAACACAAGTGTGTGGGTCGGTCCTTTGTGTGTTTGTTGGCCTTTTTCATGGTTTGGTGGACCGGTTTTTACTGTTGATTTCCCTGATATTAATACGAACATGCCCTTCAACAAGTGCAAATTCATGCAGTCTCAACTATACAGATAGTCTTTACAAGCTGAAAACTGCCTTGATTTGCAAACGTGAGCCACTTTTTTAGCTGTACTATTTGATTGGAACCACTTTTATTTTATTTTTCTATTTTCTGTCCCAGTCTGACTCTGGATGGCTGGAGTGTGGTTAAACTGGCAACCTTAAAAGTATCAAACAGAAAATTCCCACAAACGTGATTCTTTGTTCCGTTGATATTAACGTACACATTGGTGCAAAACCCGTAATTTCAAAAGGCTGCACTGGATAGCATATCACATCACAGAGTTAAAAATAAATGAAACTGAAACTATGTGCCAGAAAGCAAGTGTCGAAGGACCAAAATAAAGTCAATACCAGGGCACTTTTGGATGTTAGCTCAGTTTATGGGTCGGGAGAGCCCGACATATAGGGAGCTGACAATGATGCATTGCACTTAAGAACAATATTTGAATATTAAGACCAGCTCCTTAATAAAGCCTTTAAAATGAGGCAGGTTCTAACAATGGTGCTCGTTACATCTGCTTTACCAGAGAGTTTGTACAGAATTCATTTTGAGGTGAAGCCCCCAAAATCCCACTTTCTATGCCCTAACATGTGTTGCTGAAAAATTCGCAGGTCCCGACAATTGTCTTTAAAATACACAACTTCCAAAAAAAGTCTTAATGTTCATTGGGGTAGAACCAGCCTGTCCCCAAAATCTATACTCCATAACAATTTTCAATAAAATCTAATTTTTTAAATGCATCACATTTCAATTATTTCCACAATGGGATTCCAGCGGCCGATACACTTGTCTTTCTGCACTCTGTGTGGGAGCTGAACCCCAATAATTTACAGGGCCCCAAGAATCTACACACCTCGATTTTTACCTTAGGTAGTTCAGCTTCACGGTACCTTTTAATCTATCGGAAAAGGCACCACCCTGCGTAACTGTGACCACTTACATCAAAAATAATTATGAAAGGTTTATTCCAGAAATCTTAATATACGTGACACAGAAGAATGCATTCATGGCTCAGATACAGAAGACAAATTCAAAAAATAAACCAATAATCCCTACTTAAGCAGTTAAATCTTTCCAGGTTTTAAGTGTCAAACTGATAAAGAGTACCAACAGTATTCAAAGGGAGACGAGAAAGTCTCAAGTAAATTGGAAAGAGCCGCTGGGAAAAAATGAGAAGTCACCCGAGCCCTAATTTTTTCTACACATTTCTTGCATGAATAATTAGCTAACTGCTGATTCAGCATGAAATGATCATGATTAACTCCCAAAAGCAACATCATAATAGTTAAAACTCATAGCACTAACCCATTTCCTTTTCTTTTCTTTTTTTTAAATTTAATTTTTCATTTTTCAATAAGCATTCAGCGTGGCATGGCAATACGACAACTGTACATCTGTGTTCATATTTACATAGATTCTATAAGAATAGTGTGGCATAAGAGCTTATGATCAGAGGAAAATACCATCTACTACCAGCAATATGCATGGAAAAAACAGTAATGCGCAAAACCTACTTCAGTACAGCACAACGACCTGGGCACCCACAGACTCCCGTGCACATACCGAGAAATCACCACTAGGTGTACCTTGAGTCTCATTCCGCGCTAACTCCACCGCAGCCCATCCTGACATACATAACAGTGTTCCTCAATTTCAGCCTGTACCATTCATCCAACTGGTGAAATGGTAGCAGGCTCCCTAACCATGTCGTCAGGTGCTGCACTGGCAACATAAGCTTGCTAGAAACCCCAGATATCTGTAGAATAACTCTGGGGCAGGGGCAGCTCATTGTATGCATCGGATTTCGTGTTGCAGAAGGTCATGTCTGTGAGCAAATCTTTCAACAGCAGGGGAGGGCCACAGGCCCAGGGCAGCACCACATGCTGCCGCACCAACAGAAAAACAATAGCCACCAAGCATCTCACACTCCTAGCCGAGCATCGCCAATCATGGTGTAGGTTCTAAAATTTCATCTGTGATCTTCTCCAGTTCTTGGAACACCTCACCCCAAAACTTGTGTACTTCTGGGCAGAGCCAGGCTAGATGCATGACTCCTGTCTCCCCCACCCTGCAGCATTGGCAGTCCACGCTGTCTCACAAACCGAATCTGAGGAGGCGGGTTGGGGTATAGTATACTGCAAGAGTATGTTCCTGCCATTTAGAGAAATAGGCTGGACCAGTTCTTAAGGCAAAATAAAATCTTCCATTTGCCACCCCAGCACCCGCACTTCTAAGATGTGTAATACAATATGTGATACATAGAGAATATGGTGAAAGGTTTCATTCACAATATACACTATCTGAGGACAGTTGACATCTACGTCAAAGCACTCCGTGCTCCCCGTCATCAGACAGCGGCAGGATTTTAAGGGATTATTAAGCTATCCTGGCCAGGGCTGCCCCTTTTGCTTCCCTGGGGAGACCTGATCGAACACCTCTCAGCCAGACAGCTCCGGCAGAGCTGTTGAAACAGATTGAATGTGACTTGTGGCTAAGGTTAGACTAGAGGGCAGGTGGGGATCACCATTGAAGGAAATCAAGGTTTAGGGCATGATTTAGAGTTTGGCGGATGGGTTTACTCCATCACAAACGTGACAGATATCCCTAATGCCATATTATGATCCCATTATTTCCTTTTTTTGTGTTCAAATAATTTTTTTGAAAAAGGAAAAATAATCAGATGCATAATAGGTAATGAATGTAAACAACAGGGTACAGGATATATAATCAAATGGCGGCTTCCTGGTGTAATTGGCTGGCTTCTATGTAGTGTGCAAAACTAGGCACATTGTGCAGGGGGACCAGACAACCACATGTTGGTTTCCAGAGGCAAAAACTAGATCACCTAATTCAGGAGGCTGGCCTGGTTTGTAGTGGGTACCCAAGGTACTTATATAAGGTACACCTTATACCAGGTCCAGTTATCCCTTATTAGTGAAATGTAGGCAGTGTTCTATCAGCTTAGGCTGTCTAGGGGCAGCTGTAGCAGAGCAGCCAAGGCTGAACTTGGAGACATGCAAAGCTCCTGCAATACCACACTATAGTTACACAGTACTTATACACAATACAAGACAATACTCAGTGTTACCAAAAATAAAGGTACTTTATTTTAGTGACACAAGGCCAAAGATATCTTAGAGGCAATACTCTTACTGGAGTTAAGTGATATACACAATATATACACTAGTAACCAAAATCAGGTAAGTAAACAGTCATAGAATAGTGCAGACAGTAGAAAATACAAACAATACAATGGAGTGCAATGGGCCTAGAGCCAACACAAACCATATACTAAAATAGTGGAATGCAAATAATGAATTCTCTCCTAGGCAAGTGTAGTGTGTGGAGGGGCACTGGAAGTGTAGGAAAACACCAAAGTTAAGTAAAGTACCCCACCCCAGAGCCCAGGAAAGCAGGAGTAAAGTACAGCAAGTTTCCTCAGGACACACTACAAGTCGTGATAAGAGATTTTGCAAGAAGCAAGCAAGACTGCAAGCAACAAACAATGGATTCCTGGCCTTTAAGACCTGTGGAGAGAGGAAACCAAGTCCAGAAGTCAAAGAAGAGTCCAGGAAGGACAGGAGCCCCTGCCAACCTAGAAGATGGTGCAAGAGTGGATTCTCTGGTAAGAAGAAAAGTACAGAAGAGCACCAAAGAAGATGGCTGCTGGTTCCTGCTTGGTGCAGGTGATATCCCACATTGAGTTGTTGGATGCAGGCTGTTTGCGTCGCTAGATTCGGACAACAAGCCTTGGTTCAAGCAAGCACTCTGTTTGCGTCAAAAAGAAGCTGCCTAGGCCCAGGAGGGACCTGGAGGTCTCAACTTGGACTGAGGAGACAGACGGGGCTCTCAGCACTTCAGAGAGCCCTCAGAAGACCAGTCAGCACCCACAGGAGTCTGAGAACACGAGGACAAAGAAGATGCAAAGTGCAGTCGTTGCAGCACTACACTGGGAGGTCCCACGCCTCCGGAGAACAACTGTATCACAGGATGGAGTGCTGGGGACCTGGGCTATGCTGTGCACGAAGGATTCTTGGAGGAAGTGCACAGAAGCCCAAGGAGCTGCAGAAGACATGGTGCACAGGGGTACTGTCACAGCACGGGGAGGCAAGCTCTTACATCCACCAAATTTGGACAGCTGGACCTTTGGACAGTGTGGGTCACTTCGGTCCACCACCTGTGTTCCAGGAAGCCCGCTTGTTGTCAGGAGAGGAGTCCCAGAGTACCGGTTGTCGTCGCAGAAGGATGCCTCCAGAAGCAGTGAAGTGACTCCGTCACTCCACAGGAGATTCCTTCGGTTCTTCTGGTGAAAGGTGAAGACAGGCAGTTCTCAGAGTGTGCACACCGTGGAAACTGTTGCAAATGCTGGCTGGACCTGAAGTTGCAGGTCACAGGAGTCGTCCTGGATACTTTGTTGCAGTTGCAGCAGTTCCTGGAGCAGTCTGACAGTCAGAAGCTGAAGCAGAGGATGCAGAGGAGTCCTGGAGGAATCTTGCAAACCGAATCTGAGGAAACACCCAGAGGAGATACCCTAAATAGTCCTGAGAGAGGGATTGGCTACCTACCCAGGTATGCACCTATCAGGAGGGGTCTCTGACGTCAACTGCTGACACTGGCCACTCAGAGGTCTCCAGAGGGACCCCACGCCTTGGAATCCAAGATGGCTAATGCCAGGGACACTCTGGAGGAGCTCTGGGCACCACCCGTAGGGTGGTGATGGACAGGTGAGTGGCCACTCCCCTTTACTTTGTCCAGGTTCATGCCAGAGCAGGGACTGGGGGTCCCTGAACCGGGGTAGACTGGCTTTTGCAAGGAGGGCACCATCTGTGCCCTTCAAAGCATTTCCAGATGCTCTGAAAGGCTACCCCTCTCAAGCTTTTAACACCTATTTCCAGAGGAAGAAGGTGTAACACCCTCCTCCAAAAGGAAATGCATTGTTCTGCCTTCCTGAGATTGAACTGCTCAGTCCCCAGGAGGGCAGAAACCTGTCTGTGAGGTGGCAGCAGCTGGGGCTGCAGTGGAAACCTCAGAGAACTGGTTTGGCAGTACTGGGAGTCCATGGTGGAGCCCACAGAGTGCATGGGATTGGCCCCCCAATGCCAGATTTGGATTGGGGAACAATTCCATGATCTTAGACACCTCACATGGCCATATTCGGAGTTACCATTGTGAAGCTACATATATGTATTGACATATATTTAGTGCACGCATATAATGGTATCCCTGCTCTCACGAAGTCCGGGGAATTGGCCCTGAACAACGTGGGGGCACCTTTGCTAGTGCAAAGGTGCCCTCACACACAGTAACTTTGCACCTAGCCTTCAGTACATGAAGGTTAGACATATAGGTGACTTATAAGTTACCTTAGTGCAGTGAAAATGGCAGTGAAATAGTGTGTGCACTATTTCACTCAGGCTGCAGTGGCAGTCCTGATTAAAGGTTTGTATGAGCTCCTTATGGGTGGCAAAAGTAATGCTGCAGCCCATAAGGATCTCCTGGAACCCCAATGCCCTAGGTACCATATACTTGGGACTTATAAGGGGGGGTCCAGTGTGCCAATCATAATTGGAATAGGGAGTCACTAAAGTATCGTGACAAATTTGGTAAGTAGAGAGAGCATAAGCACTGAAGTTCTGGTTAGCAGCACTTCAGTGACACAGTTAAGTATACTCACAACACACATTGGCCACAAACTATGAGCACTGGGGTCCTGGCTAGCAGGATCCCAGTGAGACAGGAAAAACACACTGAAAAATAGGGTTTTAACTATGAGCACTGGGGTCCTGGCTAGGAGGATCCCAGTGAGACAGTATAAACACACTGACAAACACTCACAAGGAGCCCAAAAATGGGGGGAACCATGCTAGAAAGAGGCTACTTTCTCACACCTAATGCTCTAATTTTTGAAGTAGCTTGGTCAAACAGTTAGACTAATGTTGGAGAAGTGCAAAGCATTAGTTGTACACACAGAATCAATCATGCATCTCACACAACTGATGGAATAATCCTAGAACAATGTATTTAAATACTTCAGATTTTTATATAAATTTTAAGATCAAGATTATCAAAATTGGTTAAGTACTTTTTAAGATATGGATTTTTGAAGTTTTAATAAATGCAGTCTTTCTTTTTTTACGCACCATAGGAATCAATAGGCAGTCACTTTTAAAAATGTATATAAAATCACACAGTGGGTTTAACAAGTTCTGCTATTGCAGGTTGGTCGAGGTCTTCGGTTGGCACACTGTGCCAGCTGGAGAGGTTCGGGTGGCTCCCGGTTCCGCTGGGTGCAGGGTTGAAAAGTCTCTTGGAGCTGGTGCAGGGCCACTGAGGGGGACCACTTGGAAAAGATCTCTTCTTGCACATTTAAAGGTGGTGCCTTGGGGTCCCCTTGTGGTGTCGAGGTTGCAAGAGTTGAGGGGACACGGCTGGTTCCTCATTGCAGGGCACAGGGCGGCCAGGTGCAGAGCCGCTTGCTGATCCAGGAGCTGTGTGCAATGGAACCCTTTGGAGCTGGGGGTAAGTCTCTTTGAGGGCTGCTTACAGGACAACGGGGACACTCTGGCGGGAGGTCTGGTGTGTTCCTATAATCCCTCGACTGGGGCTTCCTCCTGATCCTTTTTCAGCTCTGGGGGATCTGGTTTTGTTGTTGTTCGATGTCAGCTGACCAGTACCAGGGGTAGTGGTACGGTCCAGCCACTGGAGGACACATGTGCAGGTTGTGTCCTGATGGTCATCGGTGTGTCTTCGGGTCCGGCTGCAACTTCCGGTTCCGGAGATATCGTCTGGTCAGTGAAGTGAACCTCACTGGGTTGTTGCTTCTTTTGTTAGTTGCAGAGTGGTATCTCCACTTTGGAGGGAGATTTTGGGCGATTTGTGAAGCCTAAAGGTCCTCTGGGTTTCTTGAGGTCAGTCCAGTGTCCAGCTCCTGTGCAGCGGCGATTGTCGGGTCCTGGGTGCAGCAGGCAGGGTTTGGCACCTTTTTCTTGTGCAGTAGGTCTACAGTTCTCGTGCCTTGGTTCTTATTTGGGCTGGTTTCTTTGTCCTTTCAAATCTAATTTCTTGGTCCAGGGATGCCCACTAAATACTGAATTTAGTGGGCGTTATAGGGGGGAACCTGGTAGTGTCCAATAGGACACTAACCTTTGGGTGGCTATATCCACTATGGTGACAACTTCCTGTGGGAAGGTCACTTCCCTAAACCTAATTGGCTATTTTCCTTCCATCTAAGATGGAGGGAGAGGAAATGGAGGGTCCACTCTGCCGGCAACACATTAGGGGCCAGATGTAGCAAACTTTTGCGAGTCGCAAATGGCCCGATTCACAATTTGCGACCCCGCAAAATCGGAAATGGGATGCAAAAATCCTATTTCCGACTCGCAAAATGCGATGCAAGCCGGTACCGACTCGCAAAATTTGCGACCCCATTTTTTGCGACCCTCAAATAGTAAGTCGCAATTTGCGAGTCGCAAACCATATGCAATAGCAACTCGCTAATTGCGACTAGTCGCAAAAAGCCCATTTTGCACTTCCAATTTACCACTAACTCAGAGCAGGTGGTAACCATTACCAAAGTATAAAAGGAGACCCAGAAGGCATCTGGGTTACTCAGGATGGCGGAGATATACCTGATAGCAGTGAGGAGGAGAGCCCACGCAGCCCAGCAGAGGAGGAGGAGGAGCCAGAGACAGGAGAAGATTTACAGAACAAGGCAGACACTCTTCCAGCAAACTGAGGAGGAAATATATGACAAATATAGACTTAGCAGCGCAGCTATACTAGATTTAATAGATTTACTCAAACCACAGCTAGAACGCCAGACTGTGCGCGGTTGCGCCATCCCTACGCATGTGCAAGTGCTATGCTCACTGCACCTCTTGGCCTCGGGTACCTATCAGGGGGTCATTGCTGTGGCAGGTGGGGTATCCCAAAGTGCACTATCAAGGTTCTTCAGGGCATTCCTAGATGCCATACTCACACACATGTCCCGATACATATACCTACCCAGGAATGAGGCAGAAATTAACAGCACCAAGTTGTACTTTTACCAGATTGCCAACTTCCCCCATGTCATAGGGTGTGTAGACGGGACACATATTCAAATATGCCCTCCTGCAAACCTGGAATATCTGTTCCGCAATAGGAAGTGTACCCACTCACTCAATATTCAGGTGGTATGTGACGCCCATTATGTCATCACTGACATGGTTGCTAAGTTTCCAGGCAGTACTCATGACTCCTACATTTTTAGGCACAGTGGGATACACCAACGCCTGGAACGTGGGGAGTTTGGAGACAGATACCTCTTAGGTAGAGCCGAATACACCTAGAAGACATGCACACAGATCAATGTGCAAACCACCCATGCCTTGCTAACAGTGTATGTTTTGTGCCCAACAGGTGACAGTGCATATGCACTACGTCCATGGATAACGACTCCGTACTTAACACCCAGCAATGATTGCGAGAGGCGATACAACAGTGCACATAAGAGGACCAGGAACATCATCGAAAGAACCTTCGGACTGCTGAAAGCAAGGTTCAGATGCCTCCACCGAAGTGGAGGTGCCCTCCAGTATACCCCAATAACGGCATTCAAAATAGTTGTTGCATGCGCTATCCTGCACAACATTGCCACCCGAGGTGGGCTACCTCTCACCCCTGAAGACCCAGATTCAGAGGATGAAGAGCGAGAGCAACCACATCGCCATCATGGGGATAGGAGCATCGCAAATCAAGGCAGACTGAGACGGGAACACATTGCAAACCAATACTTTGGAAGGTACGTGCCAACTTCTACCATACAGTCCATGTGTTAAGTGGAAAGAACAAATGATTTAATAAGTGCAAATAACCAAACTATATACCAGAAAAAACAGTTCAGGGCCTCTAATAGTCCACCTGGCATGGGACACATTGCCATCATGTGCCCCAACCCCAGGGACAGTGTTTAGCTCACACCCTACGGCGGGCTCGGCCAGCCTGGCTGGTACTAGGTGGGTCAGCAGTACTCTGCCTTGTGCTCCCACTACGTAGCACCCTGGTGTCACCGGCAGAGACACTGCTGACAGTGGAGCCCTTCTCACTGTCTTGTGGGGTGTCACCTGTGGCCCTGGACACCTGCCGTGCCTCCATTAGGTCTATTGCATGGGTGATCCGGCCCAGTCCCCTTGCCACATCACCCGCAAAGTGGCCCATGTCAACCTGGAGGCTGACTGTTCTCCTAGACAGCCCAGTTGTGTTAACTGCCAGCCTAACGATAGAGGAGGCCATCCTGTCCAGGCGTTGCAGCAGCTGACGGTCCCTGCGCCGTGCACTGTCACTCTGCGTTAGCAGTCCAGCCACCAGTTCGCGCATAGACAGTGCAAGGTCACCAGTGTTGTTCCAAATGCACCTGCTGCATGCTGTTGGCATGGTTCCTCTCAAAGCGCTGCAATACCCCACTAATCCTCCTTAACTGTTGGTTTTGCAGGCGCTGACCCCGTAGCAGTTGGGCCTCCGTTGGTGTTGTGGAGGGAAGCCCTCACTCTGCCTGCTGCTCTGCTGTTGTCATCCTGCGTCGCCTGCGCAGCGGTGGAGGCCCTGTAATGCCTGATGTGGCACCCTGGCTTGTACCTGGTGCAGGCTCCAACACCACTGTTGCAACAGGTGTTTCCAGAGAGGGGATGGTGTTGGTGGTGCAGGTGGGAGTGGTGGCTGGTCCTGTTGTCTCCTCTCTGTGCTGGCTGACCATTGGCACCTGGCTGCTTGGGCTGGTGGGGGTGTCTTGTGGGAGACCTGTGGGGCATGGGGAACACACTGTCAGTGTCTACTATCAGTTAAAAACTTCCTAATAAACAATTGCCTATGAAATGCCTACTTGACTACATTGCCCATAATGCATCATTCTGGTGTTTGCTACTCTGAAATGGAGCTATCTTGGTTGTGCATGTCCCTGTGTACATGGTGGGTGGGGGTATGGCATTGATGGGGGTACAAGCATATCACATGGTACTCACCGGTTGATGGTCCGGGCTCAGAGGTGTCCAGTTTTACAATTCCAGTGACAGCCTCCGGCTCAAGGGTCTCCTCAACCCTTTCCTCCAGGGGTGTGGGTGGTGGTATGGTAGATGGTCTCCCTCCTGTGCCTCTCATCTCCCGGAGCCGTTCTGCCACCCTCTCCTTGGTTCGGGAGCAGAGGTCGTACCACCTCTTCTTTAGTTCTTCCACACTCCGGTGGCTGACCCCCAGGGAGTTTACCTTGTCCTGGATATCCTGCCAAATTCGTTTTTTTTCTGTGTCTGGTACAGTAAGGGCTGCCTTGCCAAACAGCTCATCATGGTGCTGACATCACTCATCTGTTAGCACCTCCAACTCCTTCTCAGCAAACTTGAGCTTTCTTTTCCTGGGAGTGTCAGCCATGGTTGCTGGTGCTCTGTTAGCTGTGCTGCAGTTAAAAAGGGTATGGTTCTCCCTCCTCCCAGGTGTATTTCTAAACTTCCCGGCTGTGATGTCATCATCATGTGCCAGGAAGTGTTTTCCTGAGTGTTCTGAAGTGATTTCTAGAGTGTTCTGCAGCACCTGCTTTCAATTTTCAGCACAGTCGCAATTTGCGACACCCACTCGCAAATTGCGAGTCTGTTTTTTGCGCGGTCGCAAAAAGCGACCTCGCAAACAGCGGACTCGCTATCTGTGGTGCGACTCCGGGTGCGAGTCACAAATTGTCCGCGCACTTTCTACCTGAATTGCAGTTAGCGACTCACAAATTGCGAGTCGCACATGCTCGCAATTTGCGAGTCGCTATTTTTTTCCTACCTACATCTGGCCCTAGGGGTGGTGCATGCCAGGTAGGGCCACTCCTCCTATCCTTTGTGTGGTTTCCCGCCTTTGCTCCCACCAAAAGTGGGGATTTGCAAAGGGGGAGGTCATGTGCTGCTAGCAGCAGTCCTGGGGTCAAGTTTCAAGGGCGGTAAGCCCTTTGAAGCTCACCAGCAGGGCAATGCACTTTACTGGCGAGGGGCTGTTAGCACCTACACCCAAGAAGGGCATTGTTTTACAAACTAGAGAGACATCCCCCACCCCCTCTCCCCCCCCCAGGTTGTATATTGACTGTCTCGAGGTGGCAGGCTGGATAGAACCAGTCAGCACCCATGCCAGGATAATTAGCTTTTGCAGAGGGCACCTCTAAGGTGATCCCTGGGTACATTTTATAATACATTTTTTATAATAAATCCAGTACTGGTACCAGTTTGGATTTATCATTCTGAGTAGTTTGATACCAAACAACCCAAGGTTCAGAGTAGCCATCATGTAGCTGGGAAACTCGTTTTGACCAGTGTCCAGCAAACATTTTAAAATGGCTTCTCTGTTCACTCACTATGTCCCAGGTTTGGCAAGGACACAGTGGGGGCATATTCCTCATGCAGCTAATGCCCCCACATATAAGACGGTGCACCCTGCCTTAGGGCTGAAAGGCCTGCCAGAGGGGTGTGTTATCCATGGTGTACGCAGTGTATAGTGGACAGGGCACCTAGGTTGTGTGCCATGTCGAGTTTGTGTTTTAGGTTTGCACCAAGACACCCAGTCTGCATGGCCCTAGAGGGTGGCACAATCAGTGCTTCTGCCCTCAGGGGCCTACCCTTTGTATCCCATACCCTGGGTACCTAGGGACCCATTTACTAGGGGCTTATAGTGGTGGTTAAAGGGGTTTCCAATTACCTTTGCAATTTTAGGGAGAGAACACTGGCACTGTGAACCTGGTTAGCAGGATCCCAGTGCACTCCAGTCCAAGCTGCATTCAGAAACCTGTCAAAAAGTGTGGGCGGGTGGTACTGCAACAAGGTGCCAGTTTTCCTCACCTGGGTCACAGTAGAAAGCTACAGCAAAACATGTAAATCATAGTATAGATATGGAAACTGTTTCTAAAGGTACAATTGTATTTTATGTTGGGTGAACTGTACGCTTAAGGCGGATAGCCATGCATGAGGTGCTGTGAGGTGTGAGATCGGAGGGCCCCAGCTGTACTCGAGGTGTATGGGCAAACATATGATAGAGAGGAGGGGAAATTAAGGTGGTAAATAGAGAAAAGAGTAGAGAAGGGGAGGAAGAGGAAGAGAGAGATGAATGATCAGTGTGCACTTGTTGGCAGTGTTGGGTTTGCTAGGAACATACTGGAAGATGTCTGATTGATCTGGTGAGCAGTAGAGATTATTGAATGAAATGTGAAAGGTGGCTAAGGGTGGTCCACTTTTTGGAGGTATAAATCTAGAGTGTTCCATAGGGAGCACGTCTGAGATGTGCTTTATAATTGCTTGTAAATTATATTATCTGCACTTCTAGTAGAGCAAAGGATGTTCCACCACTTATTAAATGATATTTCTGTAGGAGCCTTTCATTCTGTTAGGACCATTTAGGTGCCAAGGGCTAGCGTGAGATCTATTTGGAGAGAGTTGTGAAGGGAGTGGTCCATGGAGGACGGATGGGCAGCCACAACTAGAGTCAAGATCAAAAAGGATGGGGGATCTGAACTTTTAATATGTCAAAGATCATTTGGTGGATTTTGGTCCATAATGGGTGTACCATTTTACATGTGAAAAACATATGTTTGAGTGAGCCGTGTGATTCCTCAAAGCACCAGCATTTGACTGACTGTAAGGTTCCTAATTTGTGTAATCTGTATGGTGTCCAATATGTTTTGTGTATTACCCAAAACCTAGAATGCACAATTACAGGTGTAATTTTGGCACGAAGGGGGAAATGTCATATTCTATTCCAGGTGGTGTCCGAGAAATAAGGAGAGTTATTTTGTTATATATGGGGACCATTTCTTTTACAGGTTTTTAAGAAGATGTCTGGGAGGTTCAAGCAGTTTGAATATACATGACACTGAGTAATCTAGCCTTTTAAAATTATTCAGGATTCCGGGAAAATCGAGGGTATGAGGTTTTTGCAGTTTCCTAATGGCAGATTTGATTTTTAGAAAGTTATAGAATTCGATCAGTGGGAGATCACAGTGATTTCTTAGACAAGTGAAGGAGATAGGGTTCGAGGCTGTCTCGATATCACCAACAGAGTTGATTCCCCTTTTGGCCCCTTCTTCCCAGAACACACTTCTTCCTTCCAGTTTAATTTTATCATTGTACCGATTAGAGGCTAGGGTAGAGTTAGCGAGGTGGTTGCTTAGGGTTTTTTCAACCCGTAGAAGGGTGGAGTCCATGTCTGTAGTTATAATGTGCGAGTGAGTTATGGGCAGTTGCTGAAGGCCATAGATGGTGTGGGTTGATCTTAGTGGTAGTGGTGAAAGGATTTGTTCTTCAATTTTAAACCATTGAGGGGATTGCTTGTCCTATTTTCTAAACCACCAGGTACCCTGGACTACAAGGAATGCTTGTTGGTATCTTTGAAAGTCTGGCATATTCATGCCACCCTTGGACTTGTTCAGCTTGAGGACATGACCAGAGATTCTGGCCCTTCTCTCCTTATAGAGGGAACCAGAGATTAGTTCATCAGCAGCTTTAAGGAAGGCGGAGGACAGGTTCATGGGGAGCATGTCCACGAGGAAGTTGATCAGGGGGGCAACTATCATTTTGATTGTGTCCATCCTACCCCACCATGTAATGTGCGTGGGGGACCAGAAATTAAGTAGATCTTTGATTTTGGACAGTGTTTGATCTCATTAATGTTGAGGGTGTTTTTTTTTATCTTTGCCAAACCATATGCACAGATATTTGAGATTAGCAGGTTGCCATTTCAGGCCATATTTACCCACAGAGGAGGATGTGCAGTAAATATTTATCGGGATGATTTCTGTTTTTGTGCGGTTGAATGTATAGCCTGAGACCTGGGAGTATTTTTCAATTTCAAACATCATATTGTGGGTAATAGCCATATCTGCGTCCTAGGTGAAAATTAAGACATCATCAGCGTAGGCCTCAACAAGTTATCTACCTCAGTAGAATGATATACCTTTGATGTTGACATTCTGTTTTAGGGAGGACAGGAGGGGGTTCAATGACAAGGAGAAATAGAAGCGGGGAGAGAGGACATCCTTGCCTAGTACCCTGGACCAGCTGGGATGTGTCATACAAGCGGCCGTTTATCCTGACTATCACAATCCGTTCTGTACATAGAGCCATGACCATACTGATGGAAGACTCCCTGAGGTCAAATTTATGTAATACCTCGTGCAGGAACATCCAAGAGACTCTATCAAAGGCTTTTTCTGTGTCAAGAGCCATTGTGCAGTTGGTGTCAGTAGTGATTGCACTCTTTCTAGCGCATGGCAGAAGGTCTGAATATTATCGGCGGCAATTCAGCCCTTCAGGAATCCTGTCTGGGATGGAGAAATACGTTTTTGTATCACTTTCTCTCATTTCCGCGCTAGAACGTTGGCGTATAATTTAGAATCAATATTTATCAATGAGATTGGTCTAAAATTCCTGACATCTAGGCTGTCTTTGCCATCTTTTAGATTGACAACTATTGTTGTGTGAGATGCCATCCCTTATATGTGTCCAGTGAGTGCACATGACTATAAGTGGGCTTGGAGAGGATCAGATGGTAAGTCGGCTTACGTTTTATAGAAATTTACTGAGTAGCCATCAGGTCTCGGGGCCTTCTTTGATGTAAGAAATTTGATGTCAGAGCAGATTTCTTCAGCGGTGATCAGGCCATTGAAGAGGGATCTATATTCTGGGGAAGCTGAAGGAGGGATACAGGAGCTGAGGAAAGATGAGCAATCAACTGAGTTAATTGTTGTATTTGGAGATGAAAGATCTCTAGGATTTCTTGTGGGGAGGTAATAGTTACCCCGGCTCCATTTCTAATGGTCGTGGTTGACTTTCTGTTTTTAGAGTACTTTACATAGTTTGCTAGAGCCTTTCCCGGTCTGTTCCTGTTAACTGATTTCTCCATATTAGCAATGTCCACCCATTTTGCTTAGTATTTGGTTATATTCATATTGTAACTTGTACAGTTTAGGGAAGACTTGTGAGCAGGAAGAGTGCCTGATGGATTTGTTTAGATTTGTAATCTCAGATTTGAGGAACTCAGGGCACATATTCAGTGATTTATTTCTGGATGCAGCTAGGTTCATGAAGGTGCCTCTAAGGCATGCTTTCAAGGCATCACATCTGGTGAAGTCTGTGGTGTTGCCTCATTTGTTTTTCTTTCAGGAACTGCGGTATTGATTCTCTGATCTTGATTCTGAATAGCTAATCTTCCAATAGTACGTCATTGAGGTGCTATAGTTTGGGTGGGGGCTGGCCTGCAGAAGGATTGGGGTCAAGTCATATACATGCATGGTCACTAATTATTATGGGTTTGATCTTAAAATTATGAGCTAAGGGGTCAAGAGATTTGTCCACTAGAATGTAGTCAATTCTGCTGAATGTGTAGTGGGGGAGAGTAAAACTTCTAGTTACTACAAGTTAGTCTCCAAATATCAGAAAGGTTACTATTCTTGCAGCACAGTGTCATTTGTTTGTGGGACCTGCCTTCCTAAGAATTTATGTGAAGAGAGTCTGTCTAGGAACTCATTCACTGGCAGATTAAAATTCCCACTTACAATGATGCTGATGTTTTCTGGGATTTCTGAGAGATGTTTGTCTAGTTCTTTTCAAGAATTCAACTGAATTGTTGTTTGGAGCATATATGTTTACAATGGCTAGATCTCTGTTTTGTGTTGCAATCCTTGTAATCAGCCAGCATCTCCTGTGGTTATGTGTGTGTGTGAGAGAATATTGGCTTCTGATTTCCTGGAGAACATGGTGATAACCCCGTTTTCTTTTCCTATAGCTGGGGAGATTAGAGTATCAGAAACCTACAGGCAGTAGAATCTGGCATCTTTTGTGGACTCAATATGGGTTTTTTGCAATAAGATTATGTCACCATTCAGTTTGTTACAATAATCTGAAATTTTTGTTTTGCGTTTTACTGGGTGCGAGAGGCCATTGATGTTTAGTGAACTAAGGCCCTCATTATGACATTGGCGGTAAGTCCCGCTTGCCGCCATGCCGACTGCCGCCAACATACGGCGACGGTATACCGTTATCCATATTATGATCCACACATAGCAATCCGTCACTATGCAGCCACACACACAAGTCCGCCAGCCCAAAGGTCAGTCATAAAGTGGCCGTAGCAAAACCCACACTGTTACGCCAACAGAACTACGCCCACAGCATTATGACCCACGAATCACTGGGGCAGACATTCAACCGCGGTAAACCATTGGCGGTACATACCGCCGTGCTCAAAATACACACAAC
The DNA here is from genome assembly GCF_031143425.1 of Pleurodeles waltl. Taxonomy (NCBI): domain Eukaryota; kingdom Metazoa; phylum Chordata; class Amphibia; order Caudata; family Salamandridae; genus Pleurodeles; species Pleurodeles waltl. The sequence goes on from NC_090436.1 coordinate 967,886,956, forward strand.
CTAACAGAACAACACTACATTGGTCAATTTGAATAACACACACCTGACACACATACACACACCACACCCACAACACTATAAAACACACACACACACACATTACCCACATCCCTTTATGACTAAGAAAAATTGCCACTAGAGAGAGATACAGCAAGAGCACCCACACAAGAACACCATCACCCATACACCTTCCACGCACCTCACAGCTCACACCCAAACACATCACCCCACACACCCTCACACACACCACTCACACTACACCCATGGCACCACAAAGACACCCAGGTTCTCAGAGGAGGAGCTGAGGGTCATGGTGAAGGGAATTATCCAGGTAGAGCCACAGCTCTTCGGATCACAGGTGCAGCAGACATCCATCGCTAGGAAGATGGAGCTATGGCGGAAAATCATGGACAGGGTCAACACCGTGGGACAGCACCCAAGAACAAGAGATGACATCAGGAAGAGGTGGAACGACCTACGGGGGAAGATTTGTTCCATTGCAGCAAGACACCAGATAGCAGTACAGAGGACTGGCGGTGGACACCCACCTCCTCCCCCACAACTAACAACATGGGAGGAGCAAGTCTTGGCAATCATGCATCCTGAGGGCCTGGCAGGAGTAGCAGGAGGACTAGACTCTGGTAAGCCAAATCTCTATTACTATCACCCCCCCACCTGCATGCCATCACATATCCCCACCCCTACCCTCACCCCCATCACCCCACCACCTAACGTACAACCCACCATCACACCCCACCAATCCCAATACCAAGCCCTGCATGCGCCACCAATGCATGGACATCACTTACAGCCCTGCATGGACACCCATCACTAAAGCATGCACATTACATCGAGTCTCCTAGCCCACAAAAGAACTACTCACACAAGGCAAAGCTGACAGGGCAATCACAACCATACAGGGCAACACACCCATGCACAACAAGTCACTCAGAAACAATAACACTGCATTTACATGCCCACAGGTCCCACAACCAACGTCACCGGAGAGGAGGAGCCAGCAACATCCAGTCCCCCCACAGAAGAGGCCCACAGTGATGACAGCAGCTCTGCTCACCTGATCTAGATGAACTACCTGGCCCATCAGGGACCTTCGGACAGTTGGTTACCCAGGCACAGTCCCATACCACCACAGAGCCTCCCCCCTTAGGAAACACCACCACAGCACCCACCCAGCGGGCCCATACCACCTTCCCCAGGACACGTCAATCAGCAGTGTGTCCACCACTACAGGGACCCCAGGCAACCCCACAAACACAGGACGATCAGGGACCTGGGGTCAGTGGCAGTGGGCACATGGTTCAGGGGACAGAGGCACAGGACAACAGGGATGCTGCGAGGACTGCTGTGCGACAGGGGGAGGACATGCCCAGGGAACCGACTCTCCAGGAAGCACTCACCAACATCCTAGGAGCATACCACCATTCTCAGGAGACGATGGGCCAGATACTGGCCAAGTTGCAGGAGACCCAGCGGCTGCAGGACGGACAATACCTGGGGATCAGGGAGGACCTGAGGGACATCCACACCACCCTGGTCACCATTGCAGGGGTGCTGGCAGACATGGCCAACACCATTAGGGAGGCAGTGGCACACCAACGGGCCCCTGACATTAGTCACATCGATGAACAGCCCTCCACCTCTGCTGACGCTAGTAGACAGGAGGCCCCGCCACAGGAACAACAGGCCACCAGCACCTCACCCCCTGCAGTAGGAGAACCACCACGCAAACAGTGCCTGCGATCCAGGCAGAAGCCAGAGAACATTGCCAAGACCCCCGCCAGGAAATAAGACTCTCCTGATTGTCACCCTTGTGTCCCACTCTGTCACCCTGTCCACCTTGAACTGCCATTGCTCCACTTCCTATGCCCCCTTGGACAATGCACCTGTGATACAAATAGACTGGACTCTAACCTGGACTCTCCTCCACCACCTCCCCAGCCTATAGCAATACCCCATCCACTTATTAGCACATGAATAAACATCCTTGTAACAAATACAAGTATTGAGTCTGTCAAGTGATTGAACTATGTATTTGTTTCACAATCTGTAGACACTGCAATTCAACTGTACAGTCATGTATACTTAGGTATGATCTGTAGTTTTCTGCAGTCAATACACCAGGAGCCAGAGTGGGGCACAGATATCTGTGAATACACATGTCAAAGGGTACAGTAAGTGGCCATAGTAGTGGGAACATCAGCCTGCCAGTCAAAACTTACAACACAAAACTGCAATGGTAGGTGAAGTTACAGTGTCTTACATGTGTGTTACTGGAAGTACTGTCAAATGATTGCTGTTCTGTTGTCCACATCCTCATCCTCTGCCTCATCTTTGTCACTGTCCACAGGCTCCACTACTGCCACATGCCCATCTCCAGCCTCATCCTCCTGCAGAAAAGGCACCTGGCATCTCAAGGCAAGGTTATGCAACATACAGCATGCCACGATGAGCTGGCACATCTTCTTAGGTGAGTAGCACAGGGAACCACCTGTTAGATGGAGGCACAGAAACCTGACCTTCATGAGGCCAAAGGTTCGCTCTATAATTCTTCTTGTTCGCCCATGTGCCTCATTGTAACGTTCCTCTGCCTTGTCCTGGCATTCCTCAATGGGGTCAGTAGCCATGCGATGTTGGGGTAACCAGAGTCACCTTCAAATATCGAGGGATACCAGTTAGCCAGACACTAACCCTTAGGGCCAACCCCACACCCATACACCAACATCCATTGGGTGGGGACCATGGGCTCACCTATTAGCCACACCCAGTACCTCTGGATTTGAGCCATCACATATGGGATGCTGCTATTCCTCAGGATAAAGGCATTATGCACAGACCCAGGATACTTTGCATTCACATGGGAGATGTACTGGTCCGCCAGGCACACTATCTGAACTTTCATAGAGTGAAAGCTCTTTCGATTTCTGAAAACCTGTTCATTTCTCCAGGGGGGACAAAGGCAATATGTGTACCATCTATAGCCCCAATTATGTTGGGGATATGTCCCATTGCATAGAAATCAGCTTTCACTGTGGCCAAATCCTCCACCTGAGGGAAAACGATGTAGCTGCGCATGTGTTTCATCAGGGCAGACAACACTCTGGTCAGCACGTTTGAGAACATTGGCTGTGACATTCCTGCTGCCAGGCCCACTGTCACTTGGAAGGAGTCAGTTGCCAAGAAACGGAGCACAGATAGGACTTGCACAAGAGGGGGGATCCCAGTGGGGTGACGGATAGCTGAGATCAGGTCTGACTCCAATTGGGCACACAGCTATGTGATTGTGGCCCTATCAAGTCTGTAGGTGAGGATAATGTGCCTGTCCTCCATTGTTGCCAAGTCCAAAAGGGGCCTGTACATTTGGGGATGCCTCCATCTCCTATTCATCCACAGCAGTTGTAATCTAGGGGGCAAAACAATGAGCATCAGGTCAGTTTTCAACATTTCCTAAATGTACAGTGCATTGCATGTTGTGACAGAAACAGTATGTTGATGTTTAGCCCCAAAATGTGCCTCTGTGTGCTGTGACGCAGTTAGGTGCCATGGCCTGCCCCCCCCTGAAATGGTGCCGCCTGTCCTGTGTGGATGGACAGGTGGAAATGAGGTAATGCCGCTGACATTGTGCGCCGTTGCGGGAGGCGGTCGAGAACCGCTGTGCAGCTCCTCATTGGTTAACATTGGGCCCTAAGGGTTACAGTAGCCAATGGTGATGTACGCCGGCGGTGACGGTACGCACCGCCGCGGACGTGACCGCCATTTTCAATCTGTTCACTCACTTGCTACCTGACCTTCAACAGGAGAGGACCTACACTGCAAGTGCTGCTGTGACCTGTGTCTGGAACCGACTATGGCTCGTGTCACTGGGGAAAGGGCCCCTGCTTTCACCGCTGCAGAGTTGGAGAGACTAGTGGATGGGGTCCTACCCCAGTACCGAAAGCTGTATGGGCCTCCAGACCCACAGGTGAGTACACTGTGAGCACGATGCATGGGGCATGAATGCATGGAGTGATGTATGTGAGGCCCTCGTGTAAGGAGGGAATGGTTGAGGGGTCCTAGGCAGCGTGCTGCATGTATGGTGGGCAATGTCTGTGCGTAAGGGGATGGGAGAGCTATGGTGGGACATGTGTGTAACAGGCCGGACGGTATGACTGATACCTTTTTCTGTGTTTATTTCTCTGCAGGTCAGTGCCCATCAGAAAAAGGGTATATGGCTTGCCATCGCCAAGGACGTGCGGACCCTGGGGTTCTACGGCAGGCGGAGCACCCACTGTCGTAAATGGTGGGAGGACCTTAGACGCTGGGCAAGGAAGACAGCGGAGGCCCAGCTGGGGATGGCCTCCCAATGAGGAAGGGGTGCCCGTCGAACCCTGACCCCCCCTGATGTTCAGCATACTGGCGGTGGCCTATCCGGAGCTGGATGGGCGCTTGAGGGCATTACAGCAGCCACAAGGGGGTAAGTACATTTACCAATACACCTCTTGCGCGTGGTGGGGTGTTCTCTGGGTGGGGGATGTGCGCCTTTTGATGCCCCTTGGCCAGGCCGGACATTGCAGGGTAGGCTCCATGTTGGGCAGGGGCTGATGAACTCCACCTCCAAACAAGCTAGTGGGCATCCACTACTGGGCAGGGCTCTGTGGGTCTCAGGTATGCTGCAACTGGTGTTAGGTATTATGGTCCATGGCCTGGTGACCAGCATTGTGACTGGTAGTGCATTGCCTAGTGCGTAGGGCTGTCCACTGTGCGTCGTGTACGCCAACTGTGGTGTTGTTGCTGCCATTGACCAAGTGTATTCTCTGTCTCTTCCCCCCTTTTTATTTGTCACCCTGTCCTTCTGTGCATTAGCATCATCTGGCGGAGGAGCAGAGGCACCGGCGACGGAGGGAGCTTCATCCCACAGGGCCCATGAGGCCGAATCCACCGATGGTGAGGGCACCAGTGGGACGGAGGGCGAGGGCAGCACCACGGTGGAGACTGGAGGGGACAGTTCTGAAAGTGATACCTCCTCCGATGGAAGCTCTCTGGTGGTGGTGAACAGCTCTGTGGCCACCCCAACTATAGGTACAGCCGCCACCCCCATACCAGCACCGCCCTCAGAGCAGCCCCTCAGCGAGTTTCCCGTGCCCGCTCACCCAGGAGGGTGGGCATCTCCTTCACCCCAGGCACCTCAGGCCCTGGCCCAGTTAGCCCTGCTGCCCTGAGTGAGGAGGCTATTGACCTCCTGCGATCCATCTCTGTTGGGAAGTCAACCATAGTGAATGCCATCCAGGGCCTGGAAGGGCATTTGCAACATACAAATGCATTCCTGGAGGGCATTCACTCTGGCGTGGCAGCCCAACAGAGATCATTCAAGGCTCTGGCCTCCTCTCTGATGTCAGCCATTGTTCCTGTCTCTAGCCTCCCCCTCCAACTTCCTATACTCAGTCCCATGCCCCTGAACCCCAACCTATCTCAAGCACACATTCAGACCAGCATGCACCCAAGACAACGCACAGGAGTGGCTCAGGCAAACACAAGCACCACACATCACCTCACAGGCACTCACACAAACACCATCCAGATGCTGACATAACAACATCCACTGCCACCACTATGTCCCCCTCCTCCTCGTCCACCTCTCTCCCAGTAGCGTCTCCACTCACACCTGCATGCACCACATCCACACCCACTGCCTCCATCAGCATCACACCTATCACTACACGCCTCCCCACTGGCAGTAACCACCCCCACATCCATGCACACGTCCCCTGTGTCCTCTCCCACTGTGTCTGTGCCCCCTCCTCCCAAAGTACACAAACGCAAGCACTCAGACACCCAACAGCCATCCACCTCACAACAGCATCCAGCCCATGCACCTGCACCCAAACACAGCAGACAGACACCTCCTACAACCACTCCCTCTTCCTTCAATCCCAAACCTTTGCCCTCTTCCCGCCCCAGTGTCCCTAAGAAGCTTTTCTTCTCTGCCGTTGACCTCTTCCCTACTCCCCCCCCATCCTTCATGTCGGGCCAGGGTGGGCAGAACCTAGGCCAGCACCTCAGCCACCCAGTCAACAGCCACTGTAGTTTCGGCAGCTACTGTAGGTGTGAGAGTCTCCAAGGAGACACCCATCAGCACTGGAGTGTGCCTGCACCAGCTGCCAAGGGGAAGGGCAAGGAGGCACCACCCACTTACCAGGGGAAGGGCAAGGTGGCACCACCAGACGACAAAGGCAAGGAGGCACCACTAGATGGCAAGGGCAAGGAGGCACCACCATTCGGCAACGAAGCACCACCAGACGGCAAGGAGGCACCACCACACAGCAACGAGGCACCACCACATGGCAAGGAGGCACCACCACACAGCAAGGGCAAGGGCAAAGGGCCTGCCCCTGCAGGCAGGAGGGATAGGAGGCCTGGTGCTGTGACAGAATCTGAGCCCAAAAAACCAACCATGGTGCTTCATCTGTCGGAGGCTTCAGGGGAAGGGCTGGAGCCTCCCCCCACCACTGGCAGCACCGACACCAGCACCACTGCCAGCACCGCCACTTGCACCGCCATCAGCACCTGCACCGCCATCAGCACCGCCACCTGCACCGCCACCAGCACCACTGCCAGCAGCAGCAGCCCCAGTGGGCAGCCGTCCGAGGCTGCAGGGGACGGGCAGGAGCCTTCCCCCACTACTGGCAGCACCGACACCAGCACCACTGCCAGCACCGCCACCTGCAGCGCCATCAGCACCGCCATCAGCACCGCCACCTGCACCGCTTCCAGCACCACTGCCAGCAGCAGCCCCAGTGGGCAGCCGTCCGAGGCTGCAGGGGACTGGCAGGAGCCTCCCCCCACCACGGCTAGCACCGCCAGCGGCCCAAGTGGGCAGCCGTCTGAGGCTGCAAGTGATGGGTGGGAGCCTCCCGCCACCACTGCTAGCACCGCCAGCAGCCCCTGTGGGCAGCCGTCCAAGGCTGCAGGTGACTGGCGGGAGCCTCCCCCCACCACTGGCAGCACTGACACCAGCCCCAGTGGGCAGCCGTTCGAGGCTGCAGGGGATGGGCGGGAGCCTTCCCCCATCACTGGCATCCCCGACACCAGCCCCCCAATGCACCACTGAGCAGCTGTCACCGCCGGCGGGCAGTGTGTAGTCCTGCCTCCATGGACTGTAGTGTGTCTTGGCACCTGCAAATCCTGAGGGTGTGACACCCAGGTGAGAGACTGTGACCTTGCAGTCCCAAAGATCTGCATCACAGGGCACAAGGCCCCCTCCAGAACCAGTGGAAGAAGGCATCCACTCACTGCATCCTTGCCAGGATGAAGCACACTGGGCACAAGGCCCCCTCCAGAACCAGTGGAAGAAGGCATCCACTCACCGCATCCTTGCCAGGATGAAGCACACTGGGCACAAGGCCTCCTCCAGAACCAGTGGGCAAACCACCCACTAGAGAGACTGTGGCTTTGCACTCCCCAGGACCAAGCAGTGGGCAAACCACCCACTAGAGAGACTGTGGCTTTGCACTCCCCAGGACCAAGCAGTGGGCAAACCACCCACTAGAGAGACTGTTGCCTTGCACTCCCCAGGACCAAGCAGTGGGCATGTTGATCCCTCCAGGACAAATTACGTTGTACCATCTTCTGGCCGAGGTGCCCCCCCCATTCCCCATTCCCCCGAGGTGGCTGTGTATTTTTGACCTGATGCCCCAGCAGTGTTCTCTCTGTGTTGATGAGGAGTAAGATGGTGCCTTGGCCTATGTGATGAGGCCCTGTGGCCCACGAACATAATGGACTGGGCAGTGTCCCTCCATTTGTATATCTGTAAATACTGTTTTGAATTTAGGGGATGTTTATTTCTGGATTTCTATCTTATTACACACATTTTAATCACTTCCTTTTGTCCTTGCATTTTTCCTGAGGGGCAGGGGGTGAATATGTAATGTTACTGCATCTGGTTATGTGTATGGTGTTGGGGATGGGGGTGTTGCGTGAGTGTGTAAAACTCTCTTTTTCCTCCCCCCTCCCCTCTGTGCTAGGCGGCAGTACTCACGTGGTCGTCGTCGGCGGCATTGGTATTCCTGGTGTAGGAGGAGGTAGACCAGCATGGGGAAGATCTTCAGTTCAGCTCCATGGCGTCGTGGTTGTTCCCTGAGTCTCCAGAGGTGAGTCCTTTGACTTCTGTGTTCTGTTTCCACCATGCTTTTGTTGTCGTTGGTACTGCCCCAGAAAAGGTGGTGGATAGGCCTCTTGTAATACAGTGGGCGGAACCTTGTCTTCCGCCTGGCTGTTGGCGGTTACCGCCGTGGTGCTTGTTGCTACCACCGTGGCGGTCGGTGTGTTAAAGTGGCTGTCTGTGTTGGAGGTTTCTGCCGTGGTCATAATTCAATTTTTTTACCAACGGCTTGTTGGCGGTATTACCGCCGCTTTATCACCGACCGCCAGGGTTGTACTGAGGGCCTAATTCCTAGACCGGCCATACATATTGGTGTAGGGACATCATTGTGTATGAGTAAATGTGGGGAAGCAAGAGGGTACAGTTGTAAGCAAAGGTCTGTGTTCCGTCTGGAGTATGTAATGGTGTAGAGTATCAATATCATGTAGTTGGTATGCACTGTTTTGTCTTTTAGTTTGGAGAGGTTTGTAATGTTGAGGTGAGATAAATCCGAACTATGAGATAGACAAGGGGCCATAGTAACAGGAACTCATGGTGGACTGGTTCCTAGTGGCAGGATTATGTTATTTGAGATGATCTCATAGTAGTAATGTAAGCAAATATGTATAATATGTGGGTATCTAGCAGACCTATTGATAAAAGTGGGAAGTGTTGGTATTGTGCAAGACTTAGGGGGAGTATTAGGGGAGAGAATCAGAGGGAGGAGAGCAAGAAATATAGAAATGAGCAAAATATAACCCCAGGGGAAATCCCACCCATCACCCTAACCCTGAAGTGCGGTATCCCTGCACTGCCTCACCCTGTATGGAATTGGATCAGGGTGATTCATGAGAGGGGCGAGTCTCAAGGGCGGCTATCGCATCTGGTTATGTCAATAAGGCACAAGCAAAGTGCAAGTAAATAAACAGCTGAATATTACTTGGCAAGATTATGTGATAGGTAGTAGTGCAGGCAGTAGGAAAAGGCCAACTTTCGAATGACCCATGTGGTGAAGTGCGTGTATGAGAGCACCATAGTTGGTTGTCTGGTGTATTAAGACCAGTCACAGGATTCATCTATGATGTGAAATATAGTAGGCGTAAATGGGTGCATAAAGGAGTTGGCTGAGTAATATAAGAGGAACAATATGTATGACCTGTGCATAATTACAATACAAACTATAACATTGGTGCAACATAACAAATATCAACTTTCTCTCTAAAGAGAACACAAGATGTCATGCTACACATATAACATGATAGCTACCTAGATAGGTAGATACTTGGGGGGACCAATCAACACATTTATACACCGACTTTGTATGCTCTAGAAGGTAAGTCTATATGGCTACCATGAGGGCAAAGTGGTAAAAAAATTTACTGCAGTTTAAGACCCTCAGTAAGATTTGCATACAGTTCACAGAGTGCAGAAGAGGTTGTTAGTATGTAGCAAAAAGGAATTATTGTCGAAATACAACCACTGGAAGAGAATAACGAAGAAGATGTCCTTCATGGGACAAGATCCCATTATATCTATTATATCCTCTGGAAATCCTAATACGGCGGACAGGATATCCGTCTCGTTTGTTCCAGAATAAGCTGTCGCCAAACTCTAAATCAGGCCCTTAGTGCTTATTGTGTTATTAATATCACTGATGGTTTTCAATGAATTTATAGTGCAAGAGTGAAGTTCTGGTAATGTATCTTTGGGCTTTGTTATATATTTGTATATTTCTGGGGTTTGAATCCTACCTAAACTACTTAGCTAAGGGCTCGATTTAGCATTTGGCAGGCCATTGTAATCAGTCGCAAATGCAAAAGAGTACCCTCCTCACTAAACTCTCGGTCCTTTCCCTTCATTTATAGATAGTTGGACCTAAAGTTTTCGGTCGATGAAGCACCTGTTTCCTCTGCTAATGGCACAATGGAGTAGGGGCCATCAGAGTAAGGAAATAACATTGTCCATCTTATTTAGGGAAGATAGTGTACTGTTGTTTTTTCCTGCCTGTCACGAAAGGAAATACCTGGTGATAAGGGATAAGAAAAAAAATTATGATGGCCCCCACAACTTTGGAGTAAACTCTGAGTGAGTGGTGGTTACTAGTTTTTTTCATTTTCAATTTTTTTAAAAGTTTGGTGAACAGCTATCAAAACCGATGACAGACGTCCACCAAACATTTAGTAATATTGAAAGTAACAACCATGATGCTGATTCCTTTCAATGCACAGAGAGGGCCAACGGTCATGTCTAAGGCCCTCATTACAACCCTGATGGTCGGTGATAAAGTGGCGGTAATACCGCCAACAGGCCAGCGGTAATAACTGCGAAATTATGACCACGGCGGAAACCACTCAGACAGACAGCCACTTTAACATACCGACTGCCAGGGCAGAATCAACAGGCACCACGGCGGTAACCGCCTACAGCCAGGTGGAAGACAATGTCCCGCCCACTGTGTTATGAGACACCAATCCGCCACCTTTTCCGGGGCAGTACCAACAACTTCAAAAGAACAACCACGACGCCATGGAGCCCGAGTAGCATGTTTTCCCCATGCTCTTCTACGTGCTGCTCCACTACGAACACCAACGCCGGCGAAGACGACCACGGTGAGTACTGCCACCCAGCACACAGGGGAGAGGGGGAGGAAAAAGAGAGTGACACACACATGCAGTACGCAACAACCCCACCCCCAACACCATACACACAAGCAGATGCAGTAACATAACATATTCACCCCATACTCTTCAGTAATAATGCAAGGACAACTAAAATAGAGTAAAAAGAGTGTACTAAGATAAATATAGTAGGAATACGGGCATCCAAATAAAAAAGTATATAGATATTCACAAATCAAGGGACACTGCCCAGTACTCAATGTTCGTGGGCCACAGGGCCACATCACAAAGTCCAAGGCCCCACCTCACTCCTGCAACAAAACGAAGAGAACACTGCAGGGACATCAGGTCGAAAATAGCCAGGCACCTCAGGGGGACGGGGAATGGGGGGCACTATAGCCGGAAGATGGTACAACGCCACTGGTCCTGGAGGGGCCAAAATGCCCTGTGCTCTGTCCTGGGGAGTGCAAGGCCACAGTCTCTCAAGTGGGTGACTTGCCCACATGCTCTGGAAGGGGCAACATGCCCAGTGATGCAGATCTTGGGGAGTGCAAGGCCACAGTCTCTCAGCAGGGTGTCAGACCAACAGGTTTTGCAGGGGCCAGGCTGCACAACAGCCCATGGAAGCAGAACTACACACTGTCCGCCGGTGGTGACGGCTGCTCAGTGGTGGCAGTGTTGTTGCTGCTGGTGGAGCTGGCAGTGGTGGAGGGAGGCGCCAGCCCATCCCCTGCAGCCTCGGACGGCTGCCCACTGGGGCAGGTGGCAGTGCTGGTGGCGGTGCTGCTGTTGGAGCTGGCAGTGGTGGGGGGAGGCTCCAGCCCATCCCCTGCAGCCTCGGACAGCTGCCCACTGAGGCAGGTGTCAGTGCTGGTGGCTGTGCTGCTTGTGGAGCTGACAGTGGTGGGGGGAGGCTCTAGCCCATCCCCTGCAGCCTCGGACGGCTGAAACACCATGGTTGGTAGTGGGGGCTCAGACTGAGTCCCAGCACCAGGCCCCTTGTCTCCACTACTTGCTGTTGAAGGCCCCTTGCCCTTCCTTCCTGCAACTGGGGCTGGCCCCTTGCCCTACCTTGAAGCACTTGGGGCAGACACCATTTCCGTATGGCTGGCTGGTGGCCAGGATCCTTTCCCATCTGGAGTTGCTGGGGACACTACTGTGCCCGTGGACTGAGTGGCTGAGGTGCTTGCCTGGGTTTTGACCACCCTGGCCTGATGTGAGGGACGGGGGGAAGGGGTAGGGAAGAGGTCAGTGGTGGAGAGGAAAAGCTTCTTAGGGACATTGGGGCGGGAAGAGGGAGATGGTTTGGGAGTGGAGGAAGAGGGAGTGGTGGTAGGAGGTGTCAGTCTGCTGTGGTGGGTGCAGGTGCATGGGATGGATGCTGTTGTGAGATGGATGGCTGTTGGGTTTCTGAGTGCTTGCGTTTGTGTACCTTGGGAGGAGGGGGCACAGACACAGTGGGAGAGGACACAGGGGACGTGTGCATTAATGTGGGTGTGGTGACTGCCAGTGAGGGGTGTGTACTGATAGGTGTGCTGGTGATGGTGGTAGTGGATGAGGATGTAGTGCATGCAGGTGTGAGTGGAGACGCAACTGGGAGGGAGGTGGACGATGAGGAGGAGGGGGCCACAGTGGAGGCAGTGGATGTTGGTATGTCTGCTTCTGGATGGTGTTTGTGTGAGTGCCTGTGGGATGATGTGTGGTGCTTGTGTTTGCCATGTCCGCTCTTGGGTGTTGTCCTGGGTGCCTACTCATCTGACTGTGTGCTTGGGATAGGTTAGGGTTGAGAGGAATGGGATTGGGAAGAGGAAGTTGGAGGGGGAGAGTGGAAACAGGGACAATGGCTGCCATCAGAGAGGAGGTCAGAGCCTGGAATGATCTCTGTTGGGCCGCCAAGCCAGTGTGAATGCCCTCCAGAAATGCATTGGACTGTTGCATTTGGGCTACCTGCCCCTGGATGGCATTCACAATGGTTGACTGCCCAACAGAGATGGATCGTAGGAGGTCAATAGCCTCCTCACTCAGGGCAGCAGGACTAACTGGGGTGGGCCTGAGATGCCTGGGGCGAAGGAGATGCCCACCCTCCTGGGTGAACACGCCAGGGAAATAGACACAGGGAAAGGTATTTGTCTGACCGTCCTGCCTGTTACACTTATGGCCCACCATGCCCCTTCCCATCCCCATTAGCACAGACATGGCACAATATACATGCTGCACTCTGCCCAGGGCCCTTCCACCCACCCCAAATTAGGCCTTCACACACAGCACTCCATGCATTCATGCCCCATGCATCGTGCGCACAGTGTACTCACCTGTTGGTCTGGAGGCCCAGACAGCAGTCTGTACTGGGGTAGGACCCCATTCACCAGTGACTCCAACTTCGCCGAGGTGAAGGCAGGGGCCCTTTCTCCAGTAACCCGAGCCATGGTTGGTTCCAGACACAGGTCACAGCAGCACTTGCAGTGTAGGTCCTCTCCTGTTGAAGGTCAGGTAGTAAGTGAGTGATCAGATAGAACATGGCAGTCACGTCCGCTGTGGTGCATACCGTCACCGGTGGCGTACATCACCATTGGTCACTGTCCTACATAGGGCCCAATGATAACCAATGAGGAGTTGCACGGTGGTTCTCGACCGCCTCCCACAAAGGCGCACAACGGCAGCGGAATTACCTCATTTCCACCTGTCTCTCCATACAGGACAGGCAGACGCCATTTCAGGGGGGTGCAGGCCATGGATCCTAACTGCGTCACAGTACACAAATTCACTATATGGACATATCCCACCAAAATAATGTTACAATCACAACATGCATTGAACTGTAGTGGTTGGAATATACAAATAATAACCAGCTGCTCACTCTTTTCCTCCATAGATTGCAACCGCTGCAAATGAATAGGAGATGGAGACATACCCCCGTGTACAGACCCCTGGTGGACTTGGCAACAATGGAGAACAGGCACATTATCTTCACCTATAGACTTGACAAGGCCACAATAACAGAGCTGTGTCCCCAATTGGAGCCTGACCTAATATCTGCTATCCGTCACCCCACCAGGATCCCCCCTCTTGCGCAAGTGCTGTCAGTGCTCCATTTACTGGCAACTGGTTCTTTCCAAGTGACAGTGTGCTTGGCAGCAGGAATGTCACAGCCAATGTTCCCAATAGTGCTGACCAGAGTGTTGTCTGCCCTGATTAAACACATGTGCAGCTACATCGTTTTCCCCCAGGTGGAAGATTTGGCCACAGTGAAAGCTGACTTCTATGCAATGCGACATATCCCCAACATCATTGGGGCAATAGATGGAACACATATTGCATTTGCCCGTCCCCCCGGAAAAATGAACAGGTGTTCAGAAATCGAAAGAGTTTTCACCATATGGTGTGCCTGGCGGACCAGTGTAGGAAAGTACCATCTTCCTTGGCATGTTACCCCCATTTTTACCTGTATGTCAGTATGTTTTTGCCTGTCTCACTGGGATCCTGCTGGTCAGGACCCCAGTGCTCATAGTTTATGGCCTAATGTGTGTTTCCGTGTAGTGCTTAACTGTGTCACTGGGGCTCTGCTAATCAGAACCTCAGTGCTTATCTTCTCTCTGCTTTTAAATTTGTCACTGTAGGCTAGTGACTTCATTTACCAATTTCAATTGGCACACTGGACCCCCCTCATAAGTCCCGAGTATTTGGTACCTAATTACCCAGGGCATTCGGGTTCCAGGAGATCCATATGGGCTCCAGCATTTCTTTTGCTACCCATAGGGAGCTCAGACAAACCCTTGCACAGGCCTGCCATTGCAGCCTGCGTGAAATAAGGCACACATTAGTTCACAGCCATTTGCACTGCACTTAAGTAACTTATAAGTCACCTATATGTCTAACCTTCACTTGCTGAAGGTTAGGCGCAAAGTTACTAAGTGTGAGGGCAACCTTGCACTAGCAAAGTTGCCCGCACGTTGTCCAGGGCCAATTCCCCAGACTTTGTGGGTGCGGGGACACCATTACACATGTGCACTACATATAGGTCAATACCTATATGTAGCTTCACAATGGTGACTCAAAATATGGCCATGTAACATATCTAAGATCATGGAATTGTCCCCCCATTCCAAATCTGGTATTGGGGAGCCAATTGTGGGGGCTCCACCATGGACCCCCAGTACTGCCAAACCAGCTCTCTGAGGCTTGCAATGCAGCTACAGCTGCTGCCACCTCACAGACAGGGTTCTGCCCTCCTGGGATCTGGGCAGCCCAGTCGCAGGAAGGCAGAACAAAGCATTTCCTCTGAGAGCAGGGTGTTACAGCCTCTCCCTTTGGAAATAGGTGTTACAGGCTGGGGGGGTAGCCTCCCCCAGCCTCTGGAAATGCTTTGAAGGGCACAGATGGTGCCCTCCTTGCATAAGCCAGACTACACCAGTGCAGGGACCCCTTGCCCCCTGCTCTGGCGCGATACTGGACAAAGGAAAGGGGAGTGACCACTCCCCTGTCCATCACCACCTTAGGGGTGGTGCCCAGAGCTCCTCCAGTGTGTCCCAGACTCCAGCCATCTTGCTTTGCAAGGTGTGGGGGCACTCTGGAGGCCTCTGAGTGGCCAGTGCCAGCAGGCCCATACCTGATAAGGTAGCCAATCCCCCTCTCAGGGCTACTTAGGGTCTCTCCTGTGGGTTCTCTTCAGATTCAGTTTGTAAGTTTCCTTCATGAATCCTCTGCAACAACTTCAGCTTCCTCTGACCGTGGATCAACCGCAGCCTGCTCCAAAAAACGCTGTAACTGCAACAAAGTATCCACCAGAGATACTTTTCTTCAGCAACCTCAGCTCCAAGTCAGCAACTGCACCAGTTTCCACAGTGTGCACACTCTGAGAACTCCCTGTCCTCATCCTGCACCAGAAGGACTGAAGAAATCTCCTGTGGGGTGACAGAGTTACTCCCCTGCTCCAGCAGGCAACTTCCAAGCTGACTACCGATACCCTTTGACTCCTCTCAGCGACGAGCGTGCTCTTAAGGACACAGAGGGTGGATATTACTAACATAGACTGGCCTGAGGTCCTGCTGATGCAATTTGGAGGAGGTAAGACCTTGCCTTCCCAGACAGCAACGGTACCCCTGTGTACTGCGTCTTCATCACCTCCTGAGGCCTCTGGCCCATATTTATACTTTTTGGCGCAAACCAGCGCCGGCCACCTCACAGTGGCTCCTTATTTAAGGATTGATGTTAGCCGGCGATGCGGGCTGGTCAGAGTAAAGAAAATGACTCAAACCAGGCAGCAAACAAGTCAGGTTTGAGTAAAAAATCATGGCTCAAACCGGACTTGCGTTAGCAAAGACAGGAGTCATGCCCCATTGCCCAATGGCCATGCCCAGGGGACTTCAGTCCCCTGGGCATGGCCATTGGGCACAGTGGCATGTAGGGGGGCCCAAATTAGTCCCCCCCATGCCACTTTAAAAAATAAAAAAAAATACTTACCTCAACTTACCTGTACTTACCTGGGATGGGTCCCCCCATCCAAGGGTGTCCTCTTGGGGTGGGCGAGGGTGGCAGAGGGTGTCCCTGGGGGCAGAGAAGGGCACCTCTGGACAGCTTCCATGGTCTGAGACCATGGAATTGAGCCCACAGGTCCCCTAACGCCTGCCCTCACCCAGGCGTTAAAAAACAGCGCACATCAGGCTGTGCGCTGTTTTTTAAGGCCCGCACCCTCCTGTGCGTCAAAATGACGCAGGAGTATACATAAGGCGCACAGGCCTTAAAGTCATTTTTTGGACGGGAACGCCTATCTTGCATGTCATTAACGCAAGGCAGTTTCCCGCATCTAAAAAATTACGTACACAGAGATTTTTTGACGGCCGTGGGGTCGGGCGTCATAGTATAAATATGGGGCAAGGTTTGCGCCGATTGTGCGTCAAACTTTTTGACGCACATTCAGCGCAAACAGAGTATAAATATGCCCCTCTGTACACTATTTGCAAAATTCCTTCGTGCACAGCCTGGCCCAGGTCCCCAGCACTCCATCCTGTGACGCTCAACTTGCTGAGTTGTTCTCCGGCGGCGTGGGACCTTACTTTGTTGTGCTGCATCAACCGCGTTTTCCACCTCCTTTGTCCTCGTGTCCTGGGACCTCCGGGGACTCTGGCTGGCATCCTGAGGGCTCTCTAAAGTACTGAGAGCCCTTCTTCCCCCTCAACCAGAGTTGATGCCCCCAGGTCCCTCCTGGGTCCATCCAGTGCCATTTTGACACAAAATGCACTTTTGTGAAAGCCAAGGCTTGTTGGCGACTCCCAACACAAAATCACATCTGTAAAGATCTTCACGTCGTGGGACATCATTTGCATCATGCAGGAACCCGCTGGCATCTTCCTAGGGTGCATTTCTGCAGTCTTCTACTGCAGAATGGGTATGGGTATGGTATGGGCCCTAAGGGTGAGTGTGTGGCTAACAGTTGTCCCTCGATATTTGCAGGTGACTCTGGTTACCCCAACCTCTCATGGCTAATAACCCCTGTGAGGAATGCCAGGACAAGGGCAGAGGAACGTTACAATGAGGCACATGGGTGAACAAGAAGGATTATAGAAAGGATCTTCGGCCTCCTGAAGGCCAGGTTTCGGTGCCTCCATCTAACAGGTGGCTCCTGTGCTACTCAGCTAGGAAGGTCTGTCGGATCATCAGGACATGCTATATGTTGCACAACCTTGCCTTGCGACGCCATGTGCCTTTTCTGCAGGAGGAGGAGGCTGGAGATGGCCGTGTGGCAGCAGTGGATCCTGTGGACAGTGAAGATGAGGAGGCAGAGGATGAGGATGAGGACAACAGAAGTGCAATTATTCATCAATACTTCCAATGAGACACAGGTAAGACAGTGTTACTACACATATAATTGACAGTTTGATGTGTGACATTGTCACTGGCAGGCTGTGTATTCCTACTTATATGCCCACTCACTGTACCCATTGACATCTCTTTTTGCAGATGTTGGTGCCCCACTATTGCTCCTGGTGTGTTCAGTGCAACCAACTACAGGTCTTTCCTATGGAAACATTACTGTACATTTGAATTGCAATGTTTGAACCTGGTTAAACAAATACATTTTGAAAGAAATTGACATACACCATACTTGTATTTTCTCAAAGTGTGTTATTGCAGTGCTCTGAAGAAGAGGGGGTAGTGCAATGGGCTGTGGGATGATGGTGGAAAGTCCAGGTTAGAGTCCAGTCTATTTGTATCACAGGTGCATTGTCCAAGGGGACATAGGAAGAGGAGCAATGTCAGTTCAAGGTGGACAGGGTGACAGAGTGGGACACAAGGGTGACAATCAGGATAGTCTTATTCCCTGCCGGGTCTTGGCAATAGTCTCTAGCTTCTGCCTGGATCTCAGGGAACGTTTGCAGGGTGGTTCTCCTTCTGCAGGGGGAAGGGTGCTGGTGGCCTGTTGGTCCTGTGGCGGGGCCTCCTCTCCACTAGCGGCAGCAGAGGTGGAGGGCTGTTCAGTGGTTTGGCTAGTGTCAGGGGCCCGGTGGTGTGCCACTGCCTCCCTCATACTGTTGGCCATGTCTCCCAGCAGCCCTGCAATGAAGACCAGGGTGGTGTTGATGGCCCTCAAGTCCTCCCTAATCCCCAGGTACTATCCCTTCTGCAGCCGCATGTTCTCCTGCAACTTGTCCAGAATCTGGCCCAGCGTATCCTGGGAATGTTGGTATGCTCCCAGGATCGCGGTGAGTGCCTCCTCGAGGGTCGGTTCCCTGGGCCTGTCCTCCCCCTGTCGCACAGCAGTCCTCCCAGCTTCCCTGTTGTCCTGTGCCTCTGTCCCCTGAACTGTGTGCCCACTCACCCCAGGTCCCTGATTGTCCTGTGTTTGTGGGGTGACCTGGGGTCCCTGTAGTGGTGGACACACTGCTGATTGACGTGTCCTGGGGACAGAGGTATGGGCCCACTTGGTGGGTGCTGTGGTGATGTTTCCTGAGGGGGAGGTTTGGTGGTGGTGTGAGAGTGTGCCTGGGTAACCAACTGTCCGGAGGTCCTTGATGGGCCAGGTTGGTCATCCAGATCCAGGCGAGCAGAGTTGCTGTCATCACTGTGGGCCTCTTCTGTGGGGGGACTAGATGTTGCTGGCACCTCTTCATCAGTGACATTGGGTGGGTTACCTGTGGGGATGTAAATGCAGTGTTATTGTTTCTGCATGAGACATATTGTGCAAGGGTGTGTTGCCCTCTATGGTTGCTATTGCCCTTGCAGCTTTGCCTTGTGTGAGTTGTTATTTGGTGCGCTAGGTGATTCTCTCTAGTGTGCATGCTGTGGTGATAGGTGTCCATGCAGGTCTGTGAGGGGTGTCCATGCATTGGTGTTGCATGCAGGGCTTGGCATTGGGATGAGTGGGATGAGTGGGTTGTGATGGTGGGGTGTGTGGGAGGTGGTGGAGTGATGGGTGTTGGGGTGAGGGTGGGGATATGTGATGGTATGCAGGTTGGAGGGGTGATAGTAATAGGGAATTGACTTATCAGAGTCCAGTCCTCCTTCTACTCCTGCCAGGCCCTTAGAATGCATGATTGCCAAGACTTGCCTCTCCCATGTTGTTAGTTGTGGGGGGGAGGTGGGGGTCCACCGCCAGTCCTCTGTACAGCGAGTTGGTGTCTTGCTGCTATGGAACGCACCTTTCCCTTTCCCTCTTCCTGATGTCATCCCTTGTTCTGGGGTGCTGTCTCACGACGTTGACCCTGTCCACGATTCTCCGCCATAGCTCCATCTTCCTAGCAATGGACATCTGCTGCACCTGTGATCCAAATAGCTGTGGCTCTACCCGGATGATTTCCTCCACTATGACCCTTAGCTCTTCCTCAGAGAACCTGGTGTGTCGTTGTGGTGCCATGAGTGTGGTGGGAATGGTGTGGGTGAGGGTGTGTAGGGTGAAGTGTTGGGGTGTGTGTTGTGAGGTGCATGGGTGGTATATAGGTGATGGTGGTATGTGGCTCTGGTTGTGTGGGTGCTCTTGCTGTCTCTCTCTGGTGGCAATTGTTTGTAGTTGTAAAGGGTTGTGGGTAATGTGGGTGTGTGTTTTGTAGTGGTGTGTGTGTGGTGTGTGTATGGGTGTCAGGTGTGTGTAGTTTGAATTGACCAATGTAGTGTTGTTTTGTTTGTGTGTGTGTATTTTTAGCACGGCGATATGTACCACCAATGGTTTACCGCCATTGAATGTCTGCCGTATTGATTTGTGAGTCATAATGTTGTGGGCCTTGTTCTGTTGGCGTAAGGTGTGGGTTTAGATACCGCCAGTTTATCACTGACCTTCAGGCTGGCAGACTTGTATGTGTGGCTGTATTGTGACGGATTGGTATGTGTGTGTGTGAGTCATAATATGGTTGGCGGATATCCGCCGCGGCGGTGGTATGTTGGCGGCAGTCAGCATGGTGGTAAGTGAAATTTACCGCCAATGTCATACTGCGGTCCTAAGTCTTTTAGGGTGGCAGAGATAAAATCCTCTGCCACTCTGATGGGCTATATTCCATCCACCAAACCTTAAATCAGGCCCTAAGTTGTTCCCTATGTCTGGGTTTTTTTAACCTCACCAGGGGGATTTACTCCTTCAGCTGGGAAGATCCTTATGACTGATCTGATATTTAATCACGATCCCTGGTCTAATATGCACAGCTGAGCTGTTGGTTTAGCAGTCAAGATTATTAAAGCTTCCATTTGTTTCTGGATTATAGTTGTGTTGGTATGATTTTCAGGGATTGTTCTGGGAAATTGGACATGCATGCTTTGTATGGAGTGGGGTGCAAGGTGACATCCATGTTAGATGTGTGCCTAACTAGTGTTGCTGATTGTGGGCCAAGTATTAGGACAATACTTTGAAATGAAACCTTGGCATCAATACCAGAGTCGCCACCAAACAGTGAGGCCAAACTTGATATTTGTGGTTCAGGGTTTGATCCATGACGAGGTCAAATAGCTTTACATGAATGCAAATCTGGAGGTACCAAGAGTGTATGTGGAAAAGACAAAGAAACACTTGCAGTCTCCTATCTGCTTCACTCAAGGTCAGATCACAGCTCTCAGCATACCAGACAGGTCTAGGAGAGCACCTTTGGTGGATGAGATGCTCTGCCTTGGGGCAGGATTTTGATGCTCTTCTCACTACCGCCAGCATCGGGCAATGCCCTTTAGCTTACATTTGTGTTCTAGAGCACTGTGGGCACTTATACATTTCCCAACTATCGACATAAGGTCTACTGTGGGGGATACTGTAGTTGAGTATTTAACTGCCTCACATGAGCCTCGTTGCACAGCTCTACCCCTCTTACACATCTAATATGTTCCTCTTACCATTTTAATCGAGGCAATTAAAGTTATTAGCCTAAACCAGTTTGTGTCATCCTATGGTTTTGGATTAGGCCTATCCTTCATTTATCTGGAGCAATGAGGTATGGTAAAGTAACAAGGCGGACTGCAAAGAGAGAGCTTCTGTGGCAAACTCAAATGATTCTGTGTGCCAATAATGGAACACCGTGTTCTACAGAGGTATTGAGGGGAGCCTCTGCCTTCTGGGCACACTTTTCCAGCAACGTTCCTAGCCCGTTGTTTGTGGTGCAGTCCAGGGCTCTTTGGATGACAGGTGGCAATGTGAGGGCAGGGGATGTAGGGGGGTCATGGTGAGGCCTTTTTTCCATAGCTCCCAGGTGAGTGTGCGCACAGCGATGCTAAAAAAAGCAAGCACAAAAGGTGAGTTGGTGGTAAGGTAGTTGATGGCAGTACCTCCTAGGGGACGGTGGACATTGGGTTCCATGAATAATGCCAATGAAGAGTGGGATACCAAAGTAACATAGTAATAGTGCGTACCACTTAGGGTGGCAATGCCCCAGAAAGCACCATCTTTTGTCCATGTGACATCAGCTTCACTGCACAGGACTGCACCCACAATGCTGGAGTCAACCCCATCTCAATCTCTTGGTGTTCAAGGTAACGGGGATGTCCAAGGTGTTGCACTGTTTAGCATCCAGAAATGGGGAGCTCCCAACTGTTGCAATAGGCCCTACCAAAGGAGGCCGTGCGTCAATCATTTGTTGCTGCAGTGTCCAGCAGGACAGCTATGACCACAGGGTTGGTGAAGGCGGTTGATTCTGGCAGGCCAGCTGCCCAGACGTGGGTGCATCCCACAATGATCAGAAGTCCACATCAGCAGATTCTGAGCTAATATTACTCCACAGTATCACAATGTTTTCTGGCCATAAGTTTCCTACCCTTGCCCCATCATCAAGGCATGTTCTAGCAGATATTAAGGAGAGGGGTCACAAAGGGAAATGTTGCGATATCTTTGATTCAATTAATTGATTGAATTAATTTGGCGGCAGTTCTTGGAATGGGAAAAATGGGAAAAGAGGGGGAATCCAAATCTAAGAATGTTTGGGTATAGTGATCCCTTAAGAATTTAGTTACCAGATTTCCTATTTAAGCCGTAATATTGTCAAAGGCATTACCCACAATTGTCCCTCAGCTGGCTGTTCGGTTACATGCCTCTAATACACAGAGCAGCCTTAGAGATCCTGGGGTTGACTTGGCTTCTATATGATATAAAGTTAAGCAAAAGAAGACAAATAAGTCGGAGATAGCCTGGGACCACAGAGAAATAAACATTTTACTTGTAGAGTTTAACATGGTTAGGAGCATTCACAAAGAAGGTTGGGACTGAATGGTAGCAGGCCTTTTTGACAATACACCATTTGTCAGTTGGATTTGTTTTCATTCAGAGTTAGCATCTCAGTAGCACGGCAGGAGTACCAGTTACTGATGTTCTTCTCCAAGAAAGTGGACCCCACAACTATGTTGTCTTTTCTGGGCACTGAAATAGTCTGTGGCAGGAGTGTGTAGGTTGCTCTAGGCATAAGTGGCTGCCTTCTGGGCATTGGTAAAAGCAAATCTGTAAGCCCACATTGTGGCTCTTCACTAGCTAAATGTCTTTCGTTCTGGATTAAATATTGGTGGAATGGTTACTCCATCACAACGGTGGAGACTATCCCGTCTGCGGAATTCTAAATCCCATTGGACGTAATCGGATTCAGATTTTGGCAGATGGGAAATCTGTCACCGTTGTCATGGAGTAACCCTCTGCCAATATCTAAATCAGGCCCTTAGTGGGCCTACTCAAATTCGCTCTCCGAGTAATTCAAATGAAGACTGCCTTTGCCAGGAACATTGTCAGGTCTGGCTTCATGGTGAAGCACCAATATACAAGGCTTTTTTGTGAAGTCAAAGAGGACTTGCATATCTGGGCCCAGTTTTTACTGCATTTCAGTGACTCAGTCATATAGCCACAGCTAGCCCAGTCCAATGCAGACCTGCTTCTGTACACAGAGGAGGAATGGAGTGTGGGCTTCGGCACCATAGTTGGCAATAATGGTGCATTTAGCACTTGCCAATGGAGTAGCCTGACATAGACGTTACCAGAAATGTAACATTTCTTGAGTTCTCTCCTATTGTCATGCCCCACATATATTGTGTCCCCTGCCGGCTGACAGAACAATGATCTATTGGTTAGACAGCACGTCAGCTGTATTTACCATTATTAACCAGAGTACACAGTGCCCCAATGTCTTGTAGTTGCTTAAAGCAACAATTGTTATGTGGCTGGTATATAAATGCGTTTCACGATTAAGCATGTCCCAAGCATTAGAAACATGTTGGCTGACACCCTATCTTATTTAATGTTAGAAGATTTCATAAACCATCTCTCAGAGCCAGACATGGAGCTGACACCATTCCCCATGGACTTATGCAACCTTGATGCCTGATCTCAGCGTCCCTGGCTCCCTGATTCAAGTGTGTGTATAAAGCTGAATGACAGCGGATGGGATGTTTGACAAAGGCAAAAGGGAGAACAAGTTCAAAGCTGTTGGGGTCTTGAATAATCTGGAAAGACAAAAGGAGAGGGTAAGTCAGTTGCTGTGCTCAAAAGATAGCTTTTAGGTATTGTCTTCTTCACCGAACATAGGGCCAGATGTATCATACAACAGATTTGCGATTCTCAAATAGCGATTTTTAAGAAATCGCTATTTCAGAATTGCAAAAAGGTATGTATGATTTTTGCGATTCGGTAATAGCGATTTCTTAAAAATCGCAAATGCTATTACCGAATCGCAAATAGAGAATCTGTCTCCATTCGCACCTATGGGCCTGTTGGCCCATATCGGCGAATTTTTTGCATTTCCAAAATTGCAATTTCTTAACCAGAAATCGCAATTTGGGAAATGCAAAACCCCAGGGTGCTGGGGGCCTAAGGCCCTCTCTGCTGCACCCCAAAAACATTTTTGGGGACATGTAAGGTGCACACATGCCAAAAGGGCATGTGTGCTTTACATGTACATTTTAAAAATGCATTTTAAATGCATTTTTAAATTTTGCACATGGTTACCACCAGGTTCAACCTGGTGGTAAATAGCGAGTCCTACATGCCCAAATCGCATTTAGGAATGGCTTCATACATGTGCTAAGAAATCGCAAATAAGGAATCCTTATTTGCGATTTCTTATTTAGAGAGTCGCAATTTGCGACTCTCTAAGCAGGGTCGCAATTTTAAGGAATCGCTATTTTTGCGATTCCTTAAAATTGCGTTCAGAATGTCTTTCATACATTCTGAACTGGCTTTTTGCATTCGCAAACGGGCATTCGCACCGTTTGCGAATGCAAAAAACCTTGATACATCTGGCCCTTAGTTCTAAGGAATACCCTACCAAAAACATTCTTTTATATCCATATCCATGGACCTGCATGCTCACCTGGTTAGAAGTGTTTTTCCTATTATTCTTTTATGGCAGCTCCCATGCTGAGGGGGTGAATGTCTGTTTGTCTGGCCATCTCTCATTCGACACAAAGGTTTGAGATTCTAATATCTAGTTTTGAGGCCTCATAGAATTTACACTGGGCATAGACATTGTTGACTGGGGTTTGACCCACCAAAGTTAGAGCATCTGTTTGAGCATTTTCAAAGGAATATGGAGCAATACCTGCCTCAGATATTCTAGTGATCCGTGTGAAGGCTAGAGACATGCCACCTCAGTTTGAGACTTACATACAGTCACCATATAAGTGAGGACAAGTGTCACAAGGGCAACAATATTTTGGCCTTAAATCATTCCTTGTATGGCTTGCCTAACTGGTTTAGTCACTGAGCACCAAACGAACCAGTGAAAAAATGTAATCGCTCTTTTTAGGCCCTACGATTTACACCACTAGGCACGGTTTGCTTCATCTCAGAAATGCCATATTATTTTCTAGTCATGGGGTGCATTTGTCAGATCAGGATCCCAAGATTTTCATACTGTCAATATTTGGCACTATTGCCAGTGTTAACGCACTAAACCACACCTACGTTTATTCTACTCAGTGTGTTGGGACCTTTGGTGCTCCCCGCTGGACAGATTCTCTTCAGTAAAAACCTGGAGAGGCAGAAGGTAAGATGAAAGCATTTCCGTTCAAAAACGACAGACAAGAATCTCAATTTAAAAGTTTACTCAAATAATTAAAGTACAGAAATGCATAAGCTGGCCCAACAAACAAATATCAAGCAAAAGAACAACAGTTGCAACGAAATTAATTTGAAGATTTTCTCACTATTCTACTACATGGTATTCTTCTTTTCAATACATCTGTTCTCAGCATGCGAAATGTCCAAGATGTGGGTAGTTAGGGGCAGAAATGTTCCATATGGTATGGTCCTGTTCATCCTTGGCAGAGTTCTGGGAAGCGTTAATGAACTGTGTTAATGAGATAACTTTATGAGCGATCCCTTGTACACCCTTTGTCTGCAAACTTGGGTGATACCCTCTCCCAAAAAGAGGAAAAACACTACTAGATGTATTGACTTAGCATTGATTCTGGCAAAACGAGAATTGACAATGTATGGGAAGTCTACGCGAGGTCCTTGAATGATTAAATGGCGAGAAGAGCTGGTTAAATGGGCTGGTCTTGAGAGTGCTGTGTTATTTCAAAAGCTTAAAAGAGGGTGGGGACCGATTGAAAGGGCTAGAGCATGGGAACACCTTGTGGATTGCTTGTTGGCCCTGAACGATGACACGGACTCATTGAATAGATCCATGATTTCTCAGGAGTTTTCTGGGGGGTGGTAATAACTGACCTTGCATGGATTGTCTTGGGTGGGATTTGAAACTGCTGTAGTGAACTTTGACGATGTTAACCACTGTGCTGCACTACATATGGTAGCTTGGCAAGGAGTAACTGTTGGTGGGGGAGTTAGATGTTGTTGTTTGCTAGTTAAAAATTGTAGTGGACTAATGATATGGTTGAATATTGTTTGCACTCAAACTGTACTTGCTTGCTTGTAATTTTAAAGCTTTTTATCATATGTGATTGCTTGCTTATCTGTGCATTCAGACTGCACTTGTGTGCTTGTCATTTTTAACCTATTTATTTTAACTATTTGTTTGCTTGTCATTTTTTACCTTTTTACTACATGTACTTATTTGTCATTTTTAACCTATTATTTATATGCAATTGCCTGCTTGAGATTTTTTAATCTATTTACAATGAACTGTTGTAGTTCATTATTCATTATCTTTAATGTATCCTGGCAGCTATTGCTTTATGTTTTTAACTGAAAACAATAACATTTTGTTTACATCCAGTATGGGATAGTCAAGTTGCCTTTGGGAAAGTATACTCTATTTACATAGCTTCGGAAAATCACATGCCTAACGAAGCCTACAAATCCTTTATATTGCAAAGAATAAACAGCAGCTCAAATCACTGGTTAGATAGCAACGTCACAGCAAAGCTGGATGACAATTCCTAAATTGTTCATAGTTTAGCTAAACCCTGAATGTTACACTCCAAACATTGGAGTTTTAAACAATCCACGTTCACACCAGTAAGGCCTAGTCTGTGTTGGGGAAGGGTGTGTTTGCTGTCTTTGAATTGCCTAAAACCTACCTATGTTGGGAGCGGCTGTAGGCCCCTTGATGTTTTTGGGTCAATAATGGGACACTTAGCGTCACTGCACGATTTCAACGCACTATGCCTTCCGCCATGAGGTTTTATAACACCATATGAATATCACCCTCATTTTACTGTTGAAAAGTAAAACATTTTCTAGCTATTGCATTAAGAAGTTTCAATTTTATTAAGGACATGGAGGTGAGGATTATGCTTTCTCTTTCTTTACTGAGAAAGTGACTGCAGCAAATTGACATTAAACCATACAAAAAATACATTTCCCAGCATTCCTTGTAGTCCATATCATGCTCAATCCCAGGCCTGCTCTCCATATAAATGTCTCTGCCTCCTTAGTCTTTCCTCTTTCTTTGCAATAAAAGAACATAACATGATCTCCATGAACTGGATTCTCCAAAGTCCCAACAAGGAACAACGAACTGCAGCCCCAGTCTGAAACAGGCGTGACCACCTTGTCCTATGCATAACTCCAGATTATTCATGCACCTTTATTGTCTGATCCTACAAAGAAAATGCGCTAATAAACTGGTAATGATTATGAATTACATGGGTGAGTACAAAATAAGTACATGAGAAATACACCATGGATATAAATTGAACTGTGCTATCTATATATATAGTAGCTGCATAATTGCTCCAGGACCTCATCTGGAATAAAGACAATAATAAGGGTGGGATAATCCTCGCCTCCTTGCCCTTAATAGATTTGAAAATTCTTGATGCAATAGCTAGAATTTTTTTAATTTGATGTCAGGATCAGAGGCTTCGGATTATGGTAGTTCAAAACTGATCTACCACGGTAGATGCCAAATCAATATTAGGGTTATGATTTTTAAAAAAACATCAAACGTAGTGTCAGAAGACTAATCTGCGACAGCCATAATAGCCTCTAAATGAGAACCAACCCAGAGGACTTGGACGCCATAGCGCCACACACTGAATGTTCTCCAAATGTGGTGGTATCTATAGCAGCCTCTCCGAATAATAATTTGACCCATCTGGCCACTGTGGCTAATGATACTGGAATAAATGTACTTTGTAATGATATGAGCAATTGCCTTTGAGAATATCTGCGAATATCCTTCAAACATTTTACAACACATAACTCCTGGTTATGGGGAAATGCTGGATATGAAATACACTTAGTTGCCGCCTTTGTACATCTAGAAATAGTGAAAGAAACTCCTGAAGGAGTAAATGCTCCACCTGCTAAATCAAGAGCGCGTACATCAGACACACACTGATAAGAGATGAGACACAAAAGTACAGTGAGTTTTGCTGACAATTGCTTACGAGAATGATCTTCATCACATGGCCAGGTTCTTAGAACCGCAGAACAATATCTATATCCCGTAAAGTCATATATTTAGGTTGAGGGGGTCTGACCATCTGGATGCCCCCCAAAAGCTTACAAACCAGAGGATGTTCACCCACTGATTTACCATCTAGATGAGTGTGCCCTGCAGAAATAGCAGATCTAAAATTATTAATGGCCCTATACGCTAAACTCTGGGATGCAAAATCTGAAAGGAAATTCACAATCATACTAAAGTGGGCCCCCATGGGATCAACACCCCGTTCACTGCACCAACCCACCCATCGTCCCAGGAGGCTTCATAACGCTTGTGTGTGGAAGGTGCCCAAGATTGGGATAAGAAGAACATAGCGTCTCTCGAAGCTCCTGGCACTTTCCAACCAACTTCTCCGGAAAGTCTCCATGCCATGAGTGACACGTGCATGCACCTGTAATATCAGAGGATGAGGAAGATCCAACGGATCCAGGAGCAAGGAAGGGAAAGATGGAAGTAGAATGGGTGGAGCACATGATAGTGACGATCACTACTGGAAACCACGACTGAGCTTTCCAGAGAGGGGTTACTAAAATGATCTTCGACAATTGTCTCTTCACATGAGAGAGTACTCTCTGAATCATGGAGAATGGAGAAAAGGCATAAAGGAGACCCAGGGTCCAATCCTTGAGAAAAGCATTTGACCCCGTGGCTAGGAGATCCGGCCTCCAACTGTAAAACCGTGAAAGCTGAGCTTTGAGGTGTGATGCAAAAAGGTCCGTCGAGCATTCACCCCTCCGTCTCACCAGATTGTGAAAAACCGACTGATGGAGTGGCCAGTCGCTGCCGTCCCTCAAAAAGCGTGAGTTCCAGTCCGCTACCACATTGGAACGTCCCGGAATGTACTCCGCTGTCACTGATATCTGGTGTTGGTGGCAAAAGTGCCAAATCTCTTTGGCTATACCCACCAGAACATGACATCTGGTCCCGCCTAGGCAATTTATGTATCTCACTGTTGATATGTTGTCCATACGTAACAGTATGCAACAACTGGCCTTGTGGGGAGAGATAGAGAGAGTGAATTGCAAAAGCTCCAGCTAGAAGCTTCAAACAATTGATATGGAGACTCACCTCCTCTGGAGACCACCGGCCCCCTGTCTGCCCCATTCTGCACTGAGCCCCCCGACCCCATTGACTGGCGTCCGACTCTATTGTTATCTCCAGGGAGGATGCAAAAATGGCTTTGCAGTTCCATGCATCCATGTGGTCCAGCCACCAAATTATCTCTGTCCTGGCCTCGTCCGTCAGTAGAATCTGCTCTGAGTAAGACAGCCCTTTGTGAAGATGTACGATTTTCAGACGTTGAAGGACCCGGTAGTGCAGGGGCCCTGGAAATATCACCTGAATGGAAGAGGCTAGAAGCCCCACCAGACGAGCAAGGGTTCTCAGTGATATAGTCAGAAAGGCAAGGGCTCTCCGTAACTCTCTCTGGATCGAAGCTCATTTCACTAGTGGTAATTTCAACTGCGCTCTGATGGAATCTACTTGGAAACCTAAGAATTCTATACATTGAGAGGGATTTGTGACGGACTTGTCGGAGCTTACCCGAAAACACAGATTTTGCAGAATCTGAATAGTCAAAGACAGATGCAATAGAACTAACTGTTTGGTTTGGGCCATGATCAAGATGTTGTCTAGATAGATAATGAGGTGAACGCCTTGTTCCCAAAGGAATTGCACCACTGATCGTAGCAGTTTGGTGAAACACCATGGGGCCGAGGACAGTCTGACAGGAAGGACAGTGAAGTCGTACCATTGGTTTCACCAACAAAATTGAAGAAAATGACAATGCAGAGCAAAAATTGGCACTGTTAAATAAGTGTCTTTGAGATCGAACTAGACAAGCCAATCTCTTTCTTGTAAAAGATCTCATAACACATGGATACCGTCCATTTTGAAATGGCGGTACAGTATTCATGAGTTGAAGGTTTTTAGGTTTAGGACTAAACTGTAACCCCCCATCTTTTTTCTGCACCAAAAAGATTGTGCTGACAAACCCTGTCGGGTGGGGAACTGTCCTGACTATTGCTTGTTTGCAAAGAAGAAAAACGTTTTTGTTGTCTATGCAACTGCTCTCTTTTAGGGAAAAATGACATGGGAGGGGAACAACTTCTTGTTTGGGAGGGGAGTAAAACTCCAGTCTGTAACCCTGAACTGTTTGCAAGATCCAAGAATCTTGAGAAATGTGTTCCAAAGCAGCTAGATGTCATTTCAGCCTCCCCCCCAGAATAACTTCTGAAAAGGGGATTACTCTCACCTGATACTCTGATGCCTGTGGTGTTGAAGCCACCTCGACCACCGCCTTTGTAGGTGTGACCACGACCTCTCCTGGTCCGGGGGGGGGTAGAATCCTGACACAGATTGGTAGGTGCCACGACCCCTCTGGGGATAACCTGATGTGGCTCATAGAAACTTCGGCCTGGCGCTCGGACCCAATAGCGTCCGGCCCTGGTAAAAAGGCCTCCACTGAACATCCTCTTCATAGAGATCTAAGCCTTGTCAAGAGCAGAGAAGTTAGAAACATATTTGCCTAGGTCTTTCACAAATTTATCTCCAAATAGCGGACCATTTGCTAGAGTTCCAGGCTCTGAAGGGGCCATTTCGGCCGGTTTAGGGTCGATTCACATTATGCATATTGGTGTACTGGATTCTTTCATCTGCATCGCCAGCTCAATGATCTTAGTATGGGCCCTGAAATATCAAGATGTTTGTCCTAGCAACCTATCCAGGCTCGATCCAGGCTCTTCTTAGGGTCCTCAGCAAATGTTTTGAGGAATGTGGCCACACTAGGGTCCAGATCCGGGATATTAGCCACCTTGCCGAGTAGAGGGGGAAGATGACATTCTGAGCGTAATGTATTACGCACATCCCTATCAAAGCTTTTATGTAACCTCTCCTGCACATAATGTGTCACTTCCAAGCGTGTCACCCACTCTGTAGACCTTGGGTGTATTATATTTTCTGGGTTAAAGAATAAATTCTTCTGAACGGCAGTCACTGCCATGGTATGACGGGTCTTGCTTTTTTGCTTGGCAGGTTGCTTGGATTCATCTAACGCGTGGTCTGACTCGGAATTATGTGAAATAGAGGAGTGGGATGCCTCAGTGTGTGGTACCGAAGGGGCTGAAAAGAGCATAGAAGAACCTAAAGAGGCCTCAGGCCCGTTCTCATGATCTTTGAGGACTAAGGCCATCTGTTTAAAAAATGTCTGCAGAGGAAATAGGTTCCATTAAGGCTCTTGGGGAAAGGCCCACATCAGAAGACTGACTCTCTCTAGTCAGTGTCTCAGAAGGGTTTCACGTAATCAACTGTCTTTGTGCAAACCTTACTAGAGTTTGAGTGAAAGGCTGTAGAGTTTTATCAGAGCCTGATTAACAGAGTCTTGTACATAGTGACCCAGGGCCCGTACTAATCTCTCCTCCATCTGATGTTCATAGGGCACTTCAGCCTCTTCCTGGTAATATTTGTCCTCTTCTGCATAATATGCTGTGCTGGAATAGCAAGAGGATATGAAGGAGTTTAATAAGGGGTGGGGAAATAGCCCCAGCAGGTCAACTGAGGAGAAAACTCCAAATTAAATGAGAGACCAAGCCTCTCAAAACGGCCAAAACTCAGTGTGGAGGGAGCACCTGCCAAAAAGTTCCCTAGAGCAAAGCCCTTAATTGTTTTTGCGCCTGTTGGGCATTCTGGGGGACATGTGCATGTGGATATGTGGGGGATATGTGCATGTGGAAAATGAAGCACTGCGCTCATGCCGATCTCCGAGGCTAATTGTCGTCAGAGATCGCCTCATGCGCATGCGCTTTCCTTGATATAGAAATAGGACTCTGTTGTGAATGCTTAGGAATGTTGAGCACTGTCTGGAATTCACATGTCATCCAAGTTCCAGATGAGGTCACTGGATCTCGACAGAGAGTCTGGACGGTTGGTGAGAGTTGGACGTGTTAGTATTTGCTGTGGGTTGGTGGTATCCATTAAAGCTCATTTTACAAAACCATTTGTCTGAACTTAACACTGGCGACGAGGCGTCACCACAAACCCAGAACCCATGAATATCCTACCTGTGACATCTGCTGTTTTACTCCTGATCGAGGTCGGCTGATCTGAGATTCCTGGCTTGGAGATTTTGGATCGGAGAATTGGAGTGGTGGAGTCCTGGTGGCGCCTGCACCTGCAGCAGATGTAACCTAAAGGCAGCACCCTGCCGCAGTGAAGTCTCGGCAAACTTGCACTCTTGGTGGCTTGCGCTGGAGGAGTACAGCGCTATCTTCGTATCCGGTGCTGGTAATATCCTATTGAGGATCTGTTTTACCAAATTATTTTTTAGATCCCTGTTATTTTTTCGCACCTCGCGCGAGTCTTTCAACGGCTCCTCATTGCACGAGTGCGCGTGGAGCCAACAGCCTCGCCCTGCGCGCGAGGTGCGCGAGAAGCTGTACGTGCAGCCATAGCAACGCGTCTCCTCTCCCTGGCAACGGGAGGCGCGTGCGCGTAGGCTTCGCGAGGAGCCAACAGCTTCTTGAAGAGCCAACAGTTTCGTTCTGTGCGCGAGGAGCGCAAGAAGCGGCACACGCAGCCTTAGCAACCCGTCTCCTCTCCCTGGAAACGGGAGGCGCGTAGGCTTCGCGTTGTGCATTTTTCTTGGAACACTAGACCGCAGACTGTATTTGTTCCATCCCGAGTGTGTTACTACGCTGCGCATTTTTTTGGGGAACACTAGACCGCTGACTGTATTTTGTTTACATCCTGTGTGCGATCTTCTTATGGAATTTTCACTTTCATGTGAAGTTGAAGTGCCGAAGATGTTTTGAACATTGCACTTCTATTCATCTGATGTTCATTTCCAGTTTACCTTCAAGTACTGAATTTTGTTCTTCTTTCAAGCTGAAGTGAATACATTCAAGTACACTAGGATACTTACCTTTATTTTTGCTAGTGTCCTGTTCCACATCTTGCCTTTACCCACACTTATTCACCTGTTTTAGGTATTAATTGTTAATTGTGCTGTATAGTGAGCTCAGGATGGCTACCCCCATGTTGTCTCAACCGCCCCCCTTTTTATCTGATAAGGGAGACCCCATTCTTCCTTGGAAACGTTGGAAGAATCTTTTTGACTCTTACCTTCTAGCTATTGGGGGGGGGAAATTCTCTCCAGCCAGAAAACAGGCTATTTTGTTGCACAATTTGGGAATCGAAGGTAGAAACATTTATGATAGCCTTGAAACCCTACCTGTAGGGGGAGCTGAGGGGGAGCCCAGAGATATTTATGAAATGTCGGTAGCGATGTTGGCTGCACATTTTTAATCCAAGCTCAATGTCGTTTTGGAAAGGCACAAATTTTTTGCAAGATCCCAAGGGAAATCTGAGAGTGTGGGAAACTTTGTTGCTGCATTACGCACATTAGCACGTACTTGTGACTTTGGCGATATTACAGATTCCCTCATTCGCGACCAATTAGTCCGCTGTACAAACAATAAGAGGGTTCAAGAAAAGTTGTTGACGAAGAACCCTGATTTGAAAGAAGCCATTGCAATTGTTGAGGGAATGGAAAGTACCAGCAATTGGATTAAGGAGATGAATGACCATGAAGAGGACAAGTTGTCCATGATACAAGCGCCTTTGATACGGGAAGAAGTTTCAAGGGTCAGCAGCGATAGCAAAACACCGGCACCCACTCTGGAGAAAAGAAAAGAAGCCAAATTTCAGCTTTGTTATCGCTGTGGCAACTCTGGACACACGGCGAACAGCTCAAACTGTTTTGCAAGGAATTCTTTATGTAGGAAGTGCGGGAAAAAAGGCCACTTTGCTAGGGTCTGCAATAGTGACAAGTGTAACGTAGATTCTATCGCTGATAACATTTACAAAATGATTTTGTGTATTGAACCTGAGATTAACCATGTTGAGAACAATAGTGGAGTAGTAGATGTTGGGCCAGTCGTCATGCCTGAGTGTGCCATTAGACTTGACGGCAGAATAGTTACAGTTTTAGCAGACTCAGGATCTCTGTACACCATGGTGGGAGACAAGAATTGGCGAGCAATTTTTGGGGAAGACCTCCATTCTCTAATTAAGCCTGATATCAATCCGGTCGGTTATGGTGGTGCTAAGATAGAAGTAATTGGGTACAAGGTTATGAAGATCCAATTTCAGAGCAAAACCACTGTGGGGAAAGTTTATGTAGCGAGGCGTGGAAATAATCTGCTAGGTTGACGTCATCAGCGTGACATGGGAATTAAGTTAGACCCCAACTCTGAGTGACAAGTTATGGTGGTGAATGTTGAGAATAACGATTTTGAGGTTCTTAGGGATTCCCCCAAGTGTTTCGTGACAAATTAGGATGTCTAACTAATTTTGAACACAAAATTATCCTGAAGAAAGGTGCCATTCCTTCTGTGCTCAAGGTGAGAAGAGTTCCTAAGTTGATGTTAGAACCACTCAGAGCAGAGTTGAATAAGCTTCTGTGCGCTGGGGTAATTGAAGAGATAGAATCGTCTGAGTGGTTGGCTCCCATTGTCCTAGCACCGAAAGACAATGGGAGACAGATCCGCGTGTGTGTTGATCTTAGAGATCTCAACAGGCATATATGGGTAGATCGTCAACCTTTACCCAACATTTCTGAAGAGTTGTCTGGTTTGGGTGGTTCGAAGGTGTTTAGTGTATTAGATCTATCCTCAGCCTATCACCAAATTGTTTTGCATCCCGACTCCAGACACCTCACGTCATTTGTGACGCCTGTGGGAGCCTACCGATTTTTAAGAATGCCCTTTGGGTTGGCTTCCGCTGCTGCCTGTTTCCAACGGATCATGAAGAAGATCTTAGGGGAGGTCTCTGGAGTATTATTTTTCCAAGACGATATCTTAGTCCATGGCAGTACTGTAGAAGAACACGACAAAGTTCTTAGAGAAGTATTGAGTAAGCTGGCCTGTTCAGGTCTTACTGTGAAGAAGGAGAAGTGCAAGTTTAGGGTCTCTTCGGTAACATACTTGGGCCATACTATTTCCAATGAGGGAATCAAGCCCAAGTTAGAATTGGTTGATTCCATTATACGAGCACCTCAACCCAGAGACAGGGATGGAGTAAGATCCTTTCTAGGTCTAGCAGAGTATTACTCTAAATTTATTGCCAACTTTTCGAGTGTGACTCAACCCCTGAGATCTCTCTTGAAGAAAGGGTGTGAATTTGTTTGGACAGATGAGTGTACAGCTGCTTTCACTTTTGTGAAGGATTGTATTGGGAAGCTGCCCACTTTAGGTCATTTTGATACACATGCCAAGACCTTCTTGTACACAGATGCCAGTATCAAGGGGCTGGGAGTGGTTTTGATCCAAAGGGTTAACCAAGAGGAAAAGGTAATTGCCTTTGCATCCCGATCCCTCAAAGGGGCTGAACAACAGTATTCTGTTATTGAAAGAGAGGCACTCGCGTGCATGTGGGCAGTTAAGCACTTCAGATTCTACTTGTGGGGCTTACCTTTTATTGTGAGAACGGATCACAGGCCCCTTGTTCAAATATTTTCTTCTAAGAAAGGGGAAGAATTGACACCAAGGATAAAAAGGTGGGTTGAAGGATTAATGGAATATAATTTCTCTGTTGAATATGTGCCTGGGCCAAAGAATATGGTGGCAGATTTCTTGTCTCGAACGTGGGTTGATGGTGACGAAGAGTCTGAAGATGAGGGAGAAGTTAACTGGGTGAGGGAGATGGCCGTTGGTGAAGATGAATGGAAGGCTGCAACCACTCAGGATTCTGACAGACATGATCTTGCAGAGTTCATTGTGAGAGGTTGGCCTGAGTACAAGAACGTTTCCGATTCTTTAAAGGGGTACTGGAATGTAAGAGATGAACTGTCTTTGAGTGGAGGTGAATTATTCTGTGGTACTAAGTCCATACCTCCTATTAGTCTGAGAAGTAAAATTGACAATTTGGCTCATGAAGGTCTCTTAGTCAGGAATATGACTAAATCAAGGTTAAGAACAGTATATTGGTGGCCAGGTTTAGATCGGGACGTTGAAGCGGTGGTGAAGGATTGTTTGACCTGTGCACGGAATGACAAAAGCAAAGTTGTGGTGAAAGCTCCACTTTCCCCAGTTACAGTTCCAGAGAAACCATGGGTGAAGTTAGGACTTGACTTTATGGGTCCATTCCATCTCCTACCTGCTAATGAGCGTTATGTCATGCTCTTAGTGGATTATACCTCGAAGTGGGTGGTGACTAAGTGTGTGAATTTTGTAGACACCAGAACTGTGATTGAGTTCTTAAAGGAAGAATTTTCCCGGGAAGGTGTACCTAGTCACTTAATCACAGATAACGGTGTACAGTTAACTTATCGGGAAATGAAGGTTTTTTTGGATTCCCTAGCCGTTGTGCACTTGAGGACAGCCTTATATTCACCTCAAGCAAATGGCCTTGCTGAGCGCATGAGCAGATTGGTAAAATCCTGTGTCCAGGAAGCAATTGAAACTAGAGTTTCTCTGGCGGATCTTCTGAGGGACCAGTGGTGGGCATATCGTAATACCCCAAATAGTATCTCTGGCATCGCCCCTTTTGAATATATGAGGGGGAGGTCTGGATGTACCAAAATGTCCCCTGCTTGGTTTAGAAATAAGTTTAGTCAAGGAGATTTTGACCAAGAGAAACTTAGTAAGGCGTCTGATTGTAGGCAAAGTTACCAGTCTAAGTACAAATTGCGATATGATTACAAATATGGTGTTTCTGATGTTAAATGGAAGGTTGGTGACATGGTGTAGCTGAAGGATCCTGGGTTCAGAACCAAGGGCAAGTCAAGCTTCAAAGGCCCTTTCTGCATTAAGGAAGTTAGGAAGAATGTGGTTGTCCTTGGTAATGGAGATGTGTGGAGCATGTCTAGATTAGTGAAATGGAATAACCGGGTGGCAGATTCCTCTGACTCTGGGGAAGAATATCTCTTGAGTAGGTCTAAGGCAACACCATGCATCAAGGCCCCTTCCAGATTTCGCTCCAAACCAGCGTGGTTGAAAGATTATGTAACTTGCTAATTTGTAACTTTTGTTATTATACATCTCTGTGTATTGCGGGTATTGTTGATTTTCTCCACACAGTTCATGTTATGTTATTATCCTTTTATCTTTCTGTTCTTTATTTTTTTTCCTTTCCTTTGTTTCCGTGTAATATTTTAATGTATGTAAAGGGGATGTGTTGTGGATGCTTAGGAATGTTGAGCACTGTCTGGAATTCACATGTCATCCAAGTTCCAGATGAGGTCACTGGATCTCGAGAGAGAGTCTGGACGGTTGGTGAGAGTTGGACGTGTTAGTATTTGCTGTTGGTTGGTGGTGTCCATTAAAGCTCATTTTACAAAACCATTTGTCTGAACTTAACACACTCAGTCCTCACTCTTGAAGTGCTCGCCAGACCTCCCTGGCAGTGACAGAAGTAACAGTAGTAATGTAATGTAGTACTTATTATTAGCAGCAAAGAATGAGGAAGGACCAAGGAAGAGACATTTACATGAAGAACAGGCCTGGGATTGGGCATGATATGGACTACAAGGAATCTTGGGAAATGTAGTTTTTTGTATGGTTTTAATGTTGATTGGCTTCTGTCATTTTCTCAGTAAACAAAAAGAAAAGCATAATCCAAGCCTCCGGTCCTGATATAGAATTGAAGGGTATGAAAATTATATCATTTGTTTACTTCTTTCACCGTATTTACAATTTCCACAGAATGTTGATAAAATACTGAGAAACACCAAGTTTTTTGCAATAAAAGAAGGGAACCAACTGTAACTGCTAGATAGAGTCAATTGGCATCCCGTAGTGAACGAATTTCTTACTGATATAATACATTACGCTGTACCGATACATAGGTTGTGTTTGTCACACACACGTCATTTAGAATTATTTCACAGTCTGCGCTATAAATTAAAAACCTGAGGTATTTTGTGTTTTGATTTATGATATTAGCCATGCGTATGCATCGAAACTGAACGGCGTGCACTGCAAAATGTGTCCTTTATTACTGTAACTTGTAGGAAGGACGAAAGAGAAGGCTAGGGCTGACTGTGATGCCTCCAAATAAAACGATTGTTTTCTCCACACACAAGCTCTGTGCGTGCGGCCGTCTGCAAATATCCGGGGCGGGGCCCTCCGCGCCCCTCCTCCGGGGTTCAGGCGAGGATCTCTTCCTGCCCGCTCCCTCCCCCTCCGTTACTGGGCTGGCTCACTCTGACAGCCGTCTTCAGCCCTAGGAGGAGAAGGCAGCCGGCCCTGGCGACAGCAGGATGGGCAGCTAGGCAGCAGGACGGCCGCGGGAGGATGGAAGGCAACCGGGACGAGGCGGAGCGCTGCCTGCGCATCGCCCGGGAGGCGCTGGAGGCCGGGGAGCGAGAGCGGGCGCTGCGCTTCCTGAACAAGGCCGAAAAGCTCTACCCGACCCAGGCAGCCAAAGGTGAGAGGGGGCCCCGCTCCCGGGAAGGCCGAGATGGAGAGGATAAGTGTTGTTAAAACCACGGGCAGTTACGTGTTCCCTTACCAAAGAACGGCGTGATTGTGGGTGCCTTTTTCACGAGGGGGAGGATTATGTAGGGCCAACGTCGACCTCCCCACTAATAGGTATCTTTA
Organism: Pleurodeles waltl; assembly: GCF_031143425.1. Classification (NCBI taxonomy): domain Eukaryota; kingdom Metazoa; phylum Chordata; class Amphibia; order Caudata; family Salamandridae; genus Pleurodeles; species Pleurodeles waltl. The sequence goes on from NC_090436.1 coordinate 967,925,597, forward strand.
AAACATTTAGACATCCAGGCTCTCTTAGTTTCAAAGAAATATAATTCTCTGCCCAGATAATAGTCGCAAAATTAGGTCTGTGGAAAAAAATGTGTGTGTGTGTATATATATATATATATATATATATGTTTTTTAAAGGACGTAAACCCTCGCCGACACAAGATGCCATGCTTTGTAGCAATGTCCCTTAGCCAGCACCAACCGGTACTAGACAGGCTCATCCGGAACTCTTGAGCTTGTGTCCTTTGGATGTGTGAAGCCTTGTGAGAAGACTTAAATTCATATTGAGTAAGGGAAAGGTCACAGTTGTATTTAACATAAACCCTTCTACAAGGTTAAAATGTGAGACGCAGGATGGAGTATATGCTTTTTATGGCATCCGGGGTAGCGGTATACGTCCGAGGTACTCACTGGGGCAGCAGCACTAGTGTCTACCCTACACGTACACCGCTGCAGTACAGTACTTAAAATCTGCATCATGTATACAGCCATTACAACACCTGCAGTGTTGGTACATTCAGCAAGTGTACAAACATTATGATAGCAACAGCATTTTTTGCAGCAGGTGTAAAGAGCATGACAGCGGCAGTATTATTCTGCATCTTATGTGTACATATTGTTGTAAGGATAGCTCCACGAGGTGTAGAAATTATGACTGTAGCAGTCCTGCTTCCACCAGGGACTGTAATACATGAATATGGAGCATGATCCTATGTGTGTCCGCGCGTGCACCTTCGCAGACCGTCACCATGTGCTGTATTGGAAAAATTAAATGCACTGTACCTATTGCATGTTTGACCCGGCGGCCACTGCTGTAATACAGCATAAGATTAGAAGTGTGATGTTCCTTCATTTGCATGGTGCTATGCTTTCATGCAAATTAGGGAATGTCTCCTTAGGATTGAGCGGATCCAAAATGTGCACTTAATCAATCCATATTACAAATGAGGCTGCATTAGTTTTGATGGCCTATTCTGTAGTACCATGACCAACGATGTTACAATGGTTTGAAGACTGTTAAGTGGTAAAGAGTTTCACTTTGGAAGGTGCATGTCCTTATGGATGCGATAATGGATTTAGTTGAGCTGGGACATGCTAGGAGACTATCCATTTTTTATAAAGACACAACTGTTAATCTTAGTGTTAGGCTGTCCTTGCATTCTCAAGTGGTCCATTTCTCTGTCAGGGTGTTTAAGAACCACACCAGAAAGATTATACCGGAACTTCAGGTGTAGCTCATATGTTTCTTTCTCTCTCTGTACATTTCGCATCATTTCATGCAGAGTAGGCACTAGGATAGGGATCCTGAGATTAGACCCAGGGTTCACTGTCCTGATGAATTTCTGAGCTCAGGCTTTTGTAAGGGGAAATACATGTTGACCAATATAACAACATGGAGAATTTTCAGTAACACGTGTTTTAGCAGTATGAGAGGGTCATGATAATAAAATTACATATAACCTCCCACTGCACAATTTTTTAACAGTTGCCCCTCCCCCACCCCCGGTCAAAAAGTAGTTTATTTACTCTCAGTAAACAACTTCTACAAGAGTTCGAGGAGAGCCTGCCTCTGACAAAAAAATCATGTCTTCACCGGATAGCAGCACAGTAATGAAGCATGATAGCAAGTGTGGGTAAGGGTTACACCTTTCTTAGAGTAGATCCATTGTCACATCCTCAAAGGTCTGTCTAAGATGACATATTTTCGTGTAACAGTCCACATACAGTGGTAACATTTGTGGATATGAAACTTGTCTCGGCGGGGTTTACCACAATTTACAATTGAATTGCCTCTTAGCCCTTTTTCTGTTCTAGAGACCCTTCTGTTGCACTGAAGCGCATCAGGGGTCAATAGTAAAGGTGTAGATACTGTAGCACTACTGCCTGCATCTGACATACAGGAACAGTGTGACCGCAGAACTACTACCTGTATAAGATACAGACAGTGTAAGACGGCAGTATTGCCTGCACTAGAAGGTGAGTTATATTGTGATCACAGCAGTACTGTGTGCAAAACATGCTCATCTTCATGGCTGGTACCTAGAGGTCACAGATGGTGGAAATTACATGTGCCATTTCTTAGTATGAGTTACTATTTCTCATACATCATCATGCAGCATTTATCGGTGCTCATTCCCCCAGAATGAAGACATAATTTCGCTGGATGTAGGTTTACGTGTTCCATTTTCACAGAACAATTGCTTTTGTGGTTCCATTTGTTATGGATGAGGAATTATTGATCCTGTTTCCAATGTGATTTTCTTTTCTCCAGGATGGCGGGTTATGTGTGCCTGTTTCACAAGGTAAAGGTTTGCATGTTTCCAATTTGCCAGGAAGGGATGCTAGCGGTGTTAAATAATACAATTGCACAGGACGGCTGAGTTACTTGTTCACATATGGATATAAGGGTTATGCATCTCATTTCACTGGATTAGGGGCCATGTTTTCTGTCTCCCAGTACGTGGTTACATTTTCCCTGTTAGTCACCCATTCACACTCCGGATGGAGTAAGCTGCACGTTTCCCTTCTGAGAGGTGTTCAGTGTTTATTTTTTTCTGGGTCTATAGCTGCGCGTGGGGAGCTGTGGTTGATGACGGAAAGAAGAGCGAGGTTGAAAGAGGAAGAGGTTAGATAATGACTGTTTGACAGGGAAGCTCAGTTTAAGCCAAAGGTGGTCTAGGGCAAAGGAGAGAGAGAGAGCAAGCAGATGGTTAGAAAGGCCGAGGTAATGAAAGAGGAGAGTTTAAATTGAAGTAGTGTGAGCTGTGTTCAGAGGAAGGAAAGAAGACTTCAGATGGAGACCTAGGCGCTTCTGTGAAGGATGAATAGTTTTGAGGCGGTTCAACTGAGGCTGAAGGAGAGAAATAAGAGTTGGGTTTAAGGAGGGAGAAAGTTTGAAAGGAGGGCTGGGGTAAAGGTGGTTGTAGTGAGTTGGAGTGCACCATATGTATGATAGAAGCTGTTAAGCTAGGGTGGAAGGACGGAACTGGGAACTAAAATGAATTGGGAGAATCGAGTTAAGGTGACAGCATTGAAATCGGGCAGGGTTTTGTACAACCTGCCCGGGAAGAGGTTTGTTGCGCCGATTGTTTGCTTATTTTTCTCCTGCCCGTTCATGAAAAGTTTATCTAGGTTTTTGATTTCCATTCTCGTATATGTAGCAGTGGCTTTATAATGGCATAAACAGAACTACATGACTCACACTGCAAACCAAATAACATTCCCTGGATGAGCTGCTCACACAATGAGCTGGGAAACCTCTGTATCTAGTTGTGAGCTTTGGTACTCAGAGGGTCTGACCCAGCTATCTTGTCAGCTGTTCTCAGAGCTCTAGATAGCTTTACACATGAGGGGAGGAAAAAAGGAGGTATTGGACATCCTGAGATTGGTTTTGTTTATGCCTTTGTAAATGCACACAAAACGGTTGTTAAACCTTGCAACGCCCAGCTTGCACTCTTGAGTGCATCATCACCCTGGAGAGTCTCTAGTTTGAAAGAGCCACTGTGTGAGGAGAAACTCTGACGTGAGGTGCTTCACGGCTGTATGTATCTCATTACTCCGTGTTTAACAGCCCCTTCATACGTTGGGAGTAAGAGTAGGTGTAGAAGGAGTGAAAGAGATGGTACACCAATGTACTATGAACATCCCCTTCACCAGCTACTTCCACAAATATACCTTAAGGTAAAAATCGGGAGTCCTCCACGTAAACTAGGAGTATTGCATGTATGCTTGAGTGAGCTTTAAGCAATTTGAGTTTTAAACAGTGCTACTTGCATATGGATATTAACATTCTCTGTTGTTCGCAGCGTCTGATAAGTTCTTTGTAACGTGATCTTTAAACCGCATCAATTTTAACCAGTTACTGCCCAATGAGTTCTAGCTTTCGCCATTTCCCACGAGTGTAAAAATTCCTCGGGGAGGCCGTCCTTCTGTGTTCCAGCTCCCTTTTACCTCCACAACCTGCTGATGATAATGTTTGCAATACTGCACTGATTTTGCCCTCATGTTTGTCTTGCAAGTTAATAGGTACGCAATTAGCACAACCCCGAACCACACACAGAAGGAGCAAATCAGAAACAACACGAGTGGACAGTTACCAACAACAAAACCTCTCTTAAAAGCTGCACACCAAACTTGACCTTCCCAGAACGAGGTTCACATGTTTCAGCATTGCCACCAGACCCCAGAATTTTCATTATTGTCATGTCTATCACTGTGCTGGTTTCCCTCCTCTTAAATTGGAAGAGTGAGTCAGATGCTGCCAGCATTGTATTCCAAGACCAAGGGATAAATAAGATACTGAAAATCCGTTCTCAGGACTTACTTTAATCGCTAGAGTTGAGTTCTTGAGGGGAAAACACGTAAGATGCCTGTGAGTGAGTGGCTCTTGTCTTTGCCAGCCACTGTCTTTTCTTCAGCCACCAAAATTTACTACTGGATATCTGGCCTTCAGTATAGAATACTGCTAGAGGAGTGCTGTTTCCTCGCAACCAGAGATATTCTGTAGGGTTGTTACGTTATCATTCACAAAGGGAGCACTGGACTATTTGGCATGCTAATTCCTATTAGCCTGTACGGGTACAGTCATCGAAAAAAGTGTAAAGTTACTCTTTCACCAGAGGTCATGAGTAGTGCAAGTGTGCACACGGTGTGATCTTATTTATTTATAGTGCCTGCAGGACCCACACATTTATTTGTGTGTTCGCCTTCACTATAAAACTGGCGACAAGTCACAGCGCTGGCATGCTTTACATGTTTGCCAAGACTTGTGCCACTCTCACAATGGGAGGTGACAAAGGAGCAGTACCTCACCTGTGTTGTCCTTAACTTAAGCCAGTCGCGTATTACTTACTAGTTTTTAATAATCAGGATTCACTCTCTTCCTTCCCGGGGCTACCATTGAGGCCGAAGCGCCTTGAGAATTACTTCAGTGCTGCAAAGAAGAGCGACCCTGCCAAGAGAAGATCACTGCTGCTGCATTTTGTTCATCGAATTATCTGCCAAAAACTGGTACTGTGGTGATTACTGAGTGGCTAGATTGTGTAGTTTCTGCCAAAGTTGCCAGCCTTGATAGTTCTTTCACATTCTTCCTCTTTCATGAGGTGTATTCGTTTAGCACTAGACAATAATACAGAGATAAAATAAAATGGGGCATGCCTACTGCTTTTGTTACTAATTACCATGCTTGCCCTTTCGGTATCCTTTTTCTCATTCAACAGCATCTCTGCCTGGTACATGTCATTGTATGGATTACTGGGCCTTCTCTGATTAACCTCCTTTTTTGTTAAGGTGGTTAGTCCTTACTGTAATTCTAAATTGCTGAAAATCTCTCATGGACTGTCGCCCATCACCCTGCCAGTCGCTTCATCCCATAACACGATAACCATAACTCAGTGGTCATCACACCCTACATGACAACACTTTTCATATAATCACAAAAAGAAAAAAAACACCCTCCCAATATCGCACCCTACACAATGTAGTTTACTGTTCTTGTGTGCTGTTCTTGTGGGTAAGTGCTTCAGCACCCCACAAAGGGATGGTAAGTACTGGACAAATGCTACAGTACCGTGTGGTACCCAAGTCAACATGCATTTCAACCCCTGAAGAGCCAAGCGGCACTAAAATGAGCCCGAGGACCCCTTTCAGAGGAGGCTCAAAAACCCTGCCCGACATAGATGCTGATTTCTGTGACATCGTCATAGAGGGCTGCATCACCACACATTTTCACCAGCTTGCTTTAGGAACCTGGGCAGTGGAGGGTACTACCTCAGCCTTCGAGTGCAGCCTTTTTTGCCTTCCATGCAAGCCTGTCTAGAAGGCAGGGGACAACCATGGTGTCTGGGATACAGAGTAGTACAGTTTCTGTGTGGCGTATCACTGTACAGGAAGTTCACCAGTGGTGAGGTGACCTGCCCCATGCTGATTTTGCATTCGTTATTGGTGGTAAACAATGTGTTCAAGCTCTTTTCTGCTCACTGAGGTGTAACATGAGACACTTTAGGGCTGTGCTCTCATTCATGAGGTTATGCAACCTCAGTGAACTGAAAACCACCTCCTTGCATGAGTACAACAGTGCCTTCCAGCACGCGAGCTCCCTGAATGGAAACCTAGCAGATTTGAAGGCCGATACGGCCTTGCAAAACAGTTTGCTAGTTTTCTACTGCAAGATTTTCAAAACTTGACTTGAGTGTGTTGAAGTAACGAACGTTTTCGCACAAGTTAATTTGAAGTTTATAAATGGATTACCGGAAATGGATTCCCTTAGCAGCCCTGGTAAGTGACACGCTGTGTTGTGCTTTAGCATCCGGTTGCCAGTGCCAAGGGAAAGTGATGTGCGGATAGAACGGAGCATTTGTACTCCCCGCCTCATCCTCGACATACCCCGCAGCAGCCACATCTCCGCACACCTGAGACATCTGCATTGGCTCCCAGTCAGCAAAAGGATCACCTTCCGACTTCTCACTGTAGGAAAGTACCATCTTGCCTGGCATGTTACCCCCATTTTTCACTGTATATATGTTGTTTTAGTTGTATGTGTCACTGGGACCCTGGTAACCCAGGGCCCCAGTGCTCATAAGTGTGCCTGAATGTGTTACCTGTGTAGTGACTAACTGTCTCACTGAGGCTCTGCTAATCAGAACCTCAGTGGTTATGCTCTCTCATTTCTTTCCAAATTGTCACTGACAGGCTAGTGACCATTTTTACCAATTTACATTGGCTTACTGGAACACCCTTATAATTCCCTAGTATATGGTACTGAGGTACCCAGGGTATTGGGGTTCCAGGAGATCCCTATGGGCTGCAGCATTTCTTTTGCCACCCATAGGGAGCTCTGACAATTCTTACACAGGCCTGCCACTGCAGCCTGAGTGAAATAACGTCCACGTTATTTCACAGCCATTTTACACTGCACTCAAGTAACTTATAAGTCACCTATATGTCTAACCTTTACCTGGTAAAGGTTAGGTGCAAAGTTACTTAGTGTGAGGGCACCCTGGCACTAGCCAAGGTGCCCCCACAATGTTCAGAGCCAATTCCCTGAACTTTGTGAGTGCGGGGACACCATTACACGCGTGCACTACATATAGGTCACTACCTATATGTAGCTTCACCATGGTAACTCCGAATATGGCCATGTAACATGTCTATGATCATGGAATTGCCCCCTCTATTCCATCCTGGCATAGTTGGCACAATCCCATGATCACAGTGGTCTGTAGCACAGACCCTGGTACTGCCAAACTGCCCTTCCTGGGGTTTCACTGCAGCTGCTGCTGCTGCCAACCCCTCAGACAGGCAGCTGCCCTCCTGGGGTCCAGCCAGGCCTGGCCCAGGATGGCAGAACAAAGAACTTCCTCTGAGAGAGGGTGTGACACCCTCTCCCTTTGGAAAATGGTGTGAAGGCAGGGGAGGAGTAGCCTCCCCCAGCCTCTGGAAATGCTTTGTTGGGCACAGAGGTGCCCAATTCTGCATAAGCCAGTCTACACCGGTTCAGGGACCCCTTAGCCCCTGCTCTGGCGCGAAACTGGACAAAGGAAAGGGGAGTGACCACTCCCCCGACCTGCACCTCCCCTGGGAGGTGTCCAGAGCTCCTCCAGTGTGCTCCAGACCTCTGCCATCTTGGAAACAGAGGTGCTGCTGGCACACTGGACTGCTCTGAGTGGCCAGTGCCACCAGGTGACGTCAGAGACTCCTGCTGATAGGCTCCTTCAGGTGTTAGTAGCCTATCCTCTCTCCTAGGTAGCCAAACCCTCTTTTCTGGCTATTTAGGGTCTCTGTCTCTGGGGAAACTTCAGATAACGAATGCATGAGCTCAGCCGAGTTCCTCTGCATCTCTCTCTTCACCTTCTGATAAGGAAACGACCGCTGACCGCGCTGGAAGCCTGCAAACCTGCAACATAGTAGCAAAGACGACTACTGCAACTCTGTAACGCTGATCCTGCCGCCTTCTCGACTGTTTTCCTACTTGTGCATGCTGTGGGGGTAGCCTGCCTCCTCTCTGCACCAGAAGCTCCGAAGAAATCTCCCGTGGGTCGACGGAATCTTCCCCCTGCAACCGCAGGCACCAAAAAGCTGCATTACCGGTCCCTTGGGTCTCCTCTCAGCACGACGAGCGAGGTCCCTCGAATCCAGCGACGCTGTCCAAGTGACCCCCACAGTCCAGTGACTCTTCAGCCCAAGTTTGGTGGAGGTAAGTCCTTGCCTCACCTCGCTGGGCTGCATTGCTGGGAACCGCGACTTTGCAGCTACTCCGGCCCCTGTGCACTTCCGGCGGAAATCCTTTGTGCACAGCCAAGCCTGGGTCCACGGCACTCTAACCTGCATTGCACGACTTTCTAAGTTGGTCTCCGGCGACGTGGGACTCCTTTGTGCAACTTCGGCGAGCACCGTTTCACGCATCCTCGTAGTGCCTGTTTCTGGCACTTCTCCGGGTGCTACCTGCTTCAGTGAGGGCTCTTTGTCTTGCTCGACGTCCCCTCTCTCTTCAGGTCCAATTTGCGACCTCCTGGTCCCTCCTGGGCCCCAGCAGCGTCCAAAAACGCCAAACGCACGATTTGCGTGTAGCAAGGCTTGTTGGCATCCTTCCGGCGGAAAAACACTTCTGCACGACTCTCCAAGGCGAGAGGGATCCGTCCACCAAAGGGGAAGTCTCTAGCCCTTTTCGTTCCTGCAGAAACCTCAGCTTCTTCTGTCCAGTCGAAGCTTCTTTGCACCCGCAGCTGGCATTTCCTGGGCATCTGCCCATCTCCGACTTGCTTGTGACTTTTGGACTTGGTCCCCTTGTTCCACAGGTACCCTAGATTGGAAATCCACAGTTGTTGCATTGCTGGTTTGTGTCTTTCCTGCATTATTCCTCTAACACGACTATTTTGTCCTTAGGGGAACTTTAGTGCACTTTGCACTCACTTTTCAGGGTCTTGGGGAGGGTTATTTTTCTAACTCTCACTATTTTCTAATAGTCCCAGCGACCCTCTACAAGGTCACATAGGTTTGGGGTCCATTCGTGGTTCGCATTGCACTTTTGGAGTATATGGTTTGTGTTGCCCCTATCCCTATGTTTCCCCATTGCATCCTATTGTAACTATACATTGTTTGCACTGTTTTCTAAGACTATACTGCATATTTTTGCTATTGTGTATATATATCTTGTGTATATTTCCTATCCTCTCACTGAGGGTACACTCTAAGATACTTTGGCATATTGTCATAAAAATAAAGTACCTTTATTTTTAGTATAACTGTGTATTGTGTTTTCTTATGATATTGTGCATATGACACTAGGTGGTACTGTAGTAGCTTCACACGTCTCCTAGTTCAGCCTAAGCTGCTCTGCTAAGCTACCATTATCTATCAGCCTAAGCTGCTAGACACCCTATACACTAATAAGGGATAACTGGGCCTGGTGCAAGGTGCAAGTACCCCTTGGTACTCACTACAAGCCAGTCCAGCCTCCTACATTGGTTGTGCAGTGGTGGGATAAGTGCTTGAGACTACTTACCACTCTTGTCATTGTACTTTTCATAAGAGAAAAATATACAAAACATGGTCAGTGTATATACACATAGCCAAAAAGTTTTGCATTTCCTCTTTTCACTCTTTTCTAAGTGCTGAAAAGTACTCCTAAACTTTCAAAAAGTTCTTAAAAGTTTAAAAAGTTTTTTTTCTGTCTTTCCAAAAAGTTCTGAAAACTTTTGTCTCTTTCTCTATCACTTTAACTCTCTCTAAAAAATGTCTGGCACAGGCCAAAGTGTTGATCTGTCCAAACTTGCATATGACAACCTTAGCTGGAAAAGAGCAAGGAGTCTCTGTATAGAGAGAGGTTTGAGTGTAGGGAAGAATCCTGCCTTAGAACTATTAATTAATATGCTTAGAGAACAGGATAAGGCCATAGGTGCTCCATCTGTTGAAAAAGTACCTAATAGTTCCCAATCAGATTCAGGGACTCCCCCAGGAAAAGATTCAGGAAAGAAACTTCCTAGCCTGCCCATTACTAGACAATCTAGCATATATGGTAATGATGATGAGCCACACCATAGAAATAGTGTTGTCTCACATCATAGCAAAAGCATTTATTCTCACCATACTGGTAGTAATGTTTCTGTAAACCAAGCTGTTAAGTTGGCCTCTGTAAGGGACAGGTCTCCTTCTGTTCATTCCCATCATAGCTCTGTTTCTAGAAATGTCCCTCCCACCAACCCTGATGACAGAATGTTAGAGAGGGAACTCAATAAGTTGAGGGTGGAACACACCAGACTGAAGCTTAAAAAGCAACAGCTGGATTTGGATAGACAGTCTTTTGAATTAGAGAAGGAAAGACAGAAGTTGGGTTTAGATACCCATGGTGGCAGCAGCAGTATTCCCCATAGTCATCCTGCAAAGAGCATGATTCCAGGAATCTGCACAAGATAGTTCCCCCTTATAAGGAGGGGGATGACATTAACAAGTGGTTTGCTGCACTTGAGAGGGCCTGTGTTGTACAGGATGTCCCTCAAAGGCAGTGGGCTGCTATCCTATGGCTATCATTTAGTGGAAAAGGTAGGGATAGGCTCCTTACTGTGAAAGAAAATGATGCTAATAATTTCCAAGTTCTTAAGAATGCACTCCTGGATGGTTATGGCTTAACCACTGAACAGTACAGGATAAAGTTCAGAGAGACCAAAAAGGAGTCTTCACAAGACTGGGTTGATTTCATTGACCATTCAGTGAAGGCCTTGGAGGGGTGGTTACATGGCAGTAAAGTTACTGATTATGACAGCCTGTATAACTTGATCCTGAGAGAGCATATTCTTAATAATTGTGTGTCTGATTTGTTGCACCAGTACTTGGTAGACTCTGATCTGACCTCTCCCCAAGAATTGGGAAAGAAGGCAGACAAATGGGTCAGAACAAGAGTGAACAGAAAAGTTCATACAGGGGGTGACAAAGATGGCAACAAAAAGAAGGATGGTAAGTCTTCTGACAAGGGTGGGGACAAATCTAAAAATGAGTCTTCATCAGGCCCACAAAAACACTCTGGTGGGGTTGGTGGGTCCAAATCCTCCTTTAATCAGAACAAGGAAAAGAAACCATGGTGCTATTTATGTAAAATAAAAGGCCATTGGACAACAGATCCCAGTTGTCCAAAGAAAGGCACCACAGCTCCTACCACTACAACCCCTACTGCTACACCTAGTGTCCCTACTAATAGCAGTGGTGGTGGGAGCAAACCTACTAATAGCCAATCCAAGGGAGTAGCTCGGCTCACTTTTGGTAATTTAGTTGGGGTTGGTCTGATTAGGGAGACCACAGAGGCTACTTTAGTCTCTGAAGGGGCTATTGATTTAGCCACTTTGGTTGCTTGCCCCCATAACTTGGAGAAGTACAAGCAACTAACCCTAATAAATGGTGTTGAGGTCCAGGCCTACAGGGACACAGGTGCCAGTGTCACAATGGTGATTGAGAAACTGGTGCACCCGGAACAACACATACTTGGACACCAGTACCAAGTAACCGATGCTCACAACATAACACAAAGCCACCCCATGGCTGTTGTAAATCTCAACTGGGGGGGGTAACTGGTCCAAAGAAAGTTGTGGTAGCTTCAGATTTACCTGTAGACTGTCTATTAGGGAATGATTTGGAGACATCAGCTTGGTCAGATGTGGAGTTGGAGGCCCATGCAGCAATGCTGGGCATTCCAGGGCATATTTTTGCTTTGACAAGGGCTCAGGCCAAAAAGCAAAAAGGACAGGGAAGCTTGGATCCTGGAACAATGGACCAAGTGCTCCCTAAAGCTAGGGCTAGTAGAAGCAAACCACTTCCTACTATCCTTCCCTCTACAGTGGATTCTACTTCTGAGGAAGAAGAATTCCCTCCCTGTGCAGAACCTACACCAGAGGAGCTGGAAGCAGACACTGCTGAGCTTTTGGGTAAAGGGGGGCCTGCCAGAGAGGAGCTGAGTGTGGCACAGCAAACCTGTCCCACATTAGAGTGTCTCAGACAGCAAGCTGTCAAACAGGCTAATGGGGATGTCAGTGACTCTCACAGAGTTTACTGGGAGGACAACCTCTTGTACACTGAGCATAGGGATCCTAAACCTGGAGCTGCCAGGAGATTAGTGATCCCTCAGGAGTACAGAAAGTTCCTCCTAACACTGGCACATGACATTCCCTTAGCTGGGCATCTAGGACAAATGAAAACTTGGGACAGACTTGTTCCCCTGTTTCATTGGCCTAGGATGGCTGAGGACACAAAATAATTTTGCAAGTCCTGTGAAACCTGTCAAGCCAGTGGCAAGACAGGTGGCACCCCTGTGGTTGGGGTTCCCTTTGAAAGGGTAGGGGTTGACATAGTTGCCCCCCTTGACCCTCCTACTGCTTCAGGCAATAGGTTTATCTTGGTGGTAGTGGACCATGCCACAAGATATCCTGAAGCAATTCCTTTAAGGACCACTACAGCTCCTGCAGTGGCAAAGGCCCTCCTGGGAATATTTTCCAGGGTGGGCTTCCCAAAGGAAGTAGTATCAGACAGAGGAAGCAATTTCATGTCTGCATACTTAAAGGCCATGTGGAAGGAGTGTGGTGTAACGTACAAGTTCACAACACCCTATCATCCACAAACAAATGGACTGGTGGAGAGATTTAATAAAACTCTCAAAGGCATGATTATGGGTCTCCCTGAAAAACTCCGCGGGAGATGGGATATCCTCCTACCATGCCTCCTTTTTGCCTACAGGGAGGTACCCCAGAAAGGAGTGGGCTTCAGCCCCTTTGAACTTCTTTTTGGACACCCTGTTAGGGGTCCACTCACACTTGTAAAGGAGGGTTGGGAACAACCTTTAAAAGCTCCTAAGCAGGATATTGTGGATTATGTACTTGGCCTCAGATCAAGGATGGCTGAGTACATGAAAAAGGCCAGTAAAAACCTTCAGGCCAGCCAAGAGCTCCAGAAGCAATGGCATGATCAGAAGGCTGTTTTGGTTCAGTACCAACCAGGGCAGAAAGTGTGGGTCTTGGAGCCTGTGGCCCCAAGAGCACTCCAAGATAAATGGAGTGGACCCCACACAATTGTTGAAAAGAAGGGTGAAGTCACCTACTTGGTTGACTTAGGCACTGCCAGGAGTCCCCTTAGGGTGCTCCATGTCAACCGCCTGAAACCCTACTATGACAGGGCTGATCTCACCCTGCTCATGGCAACTGATGAGGGACAGGAAGAAGACAGTGATCCTCTACCTGATCTCTTCTCTTCCACAGAACAAGATGCTCTTGTGGAAGGTGTAGTTTTGGCTGATTGTCTTACTGCTGAGCAGAAAGACAATTGCATAAATCTCCTAGGACAATTTTCAGAACTCTTCTCTACTGTGCCAGGCACCACTTCTTGGTGTGAGCACACTATAGATACTGGAGACAGTTTACCTGTCAAAAGTAAGATCTATAGGCAGCCTGACCATGTCAGGGACTGCCTAAAGCAAGAAGTTCAGAAAATGTTGGAACTAGGAGTGGTTGAGCACTCTGACAGTCCATGAGCTTCTCCTGTGGTACTGGTACCAAAACCCAATTCTAAAGATGGAAAGAAGGAAATGGGGTTTTGTGTAGACTATAGAGGTCTCAACTTGGTAACCAAAACTGATGCTCACCCTATACCCAGGGCAGATGAGCTCATAGATACACTGGCATCTGCCAAGTATCTAAGCACTTTTGATTTGACTGCAGGGTATTGGCAGATCAAATGGTCAGAAGATGCTAAACCTAAGACTGCATTTTCTACCATTGGAGGACATTACCAGTTTACTGTAATGCCTTTTGGTTTGAAAAATGCACCTGCCACTTTTCAGAGGTTGGTGAACACAGTCCTGCAAGGGCTGGAAGCTTTCAGTGCAGCATATTTGGACGATATAGCTGTCTTTAGCTCCAGCTGGGATGATCACCTGGTCCACCTATGGAAAGTTTTGGAGGCTCTGCAAAAGGCAGGCCTCACTATCAAGGCTTCAAAGTGCCAGATAGGGCAGGGTAAGGTGGTTTATCTGGGACACCTTGTTGGTGGGGAACAGATTGCACCACTTCAGGGGAAAATCCAAACTATTATTGATTGGGTTCCCCCTACCACTCAGACTCAGGTGAGAGCCTTCCTAGGCCTCACTGGGTATTACAGGAGGTTCATTAAGAACTATGGCTCCATTGCAGCCCCTCTTAATGACCTCACATCCAAGAAAATGCCTAAAAAGGTATTATGGACAGCAAGCTGTCAGAAAGCTTTTGAGGAGCTGAAGCAGGCCATGTGCTCTGCACCTGTCCTGAAAAGCCCTTGTTACTCTAAAAAATTCTATGTCCAGACTGATGCATCTGAATTAGGAGTAGGGGCAGTCCTATCAGAACTTAATTCTGAGGGCCAGGATCAACCTGTTGCTTTTATTAGTAGGAGGTTGACCCCTAGAGAAAAGCGTTGGTCTGCCATTGAGAGGGAGGCCTTTGCTGTGGTCTGGGCTCTGAAGAAGTTGAGGCCATACCTGTTTGGCACTCACTTCATTGTTCAGACAGACCACAAACCTCTACTTTGGCTAAAACAAATGAAAGGTGAAAATCCTAAATTGTTGAGGTGGTCCATATCCCTACAGGGAATGGACTATACAGTGGAACATAGACCTGGGAGTAGCCACTCCAATGCAGATGGACTCTCCAGATATTTCCACTTAGACAATGAAGACTCATCAGGTCATGGCTAGTCTTATTGTCCTTCATTTGGGGGGGGGGGGGGTTGTGTAGGAAAGTACCATCTTGCCTGGCATGTTACCCCCATTTTTCACTGTATATATGTTGTTTTAGTTGTATGTGTCACTGGGACCCTGGTAACCCAGGGCCCCAGTGCTCATAAGTGTGCCTGAATGTGTTACCTGTGTAGTGACTAACTGTCTCACTGAGGCTCTGCTAATCAGAACCTCAGTGGTTATGCTCTCTCATTTCTTTCCAAATTGTCACTGACAGGCTAGTGACCATTTTTACCAATTTACATTGGCTTACTGGAACACCCTTATAATTCCCTAGTATATGGTACTGAGGTACCCAGGGTATTGGGGTTCCAGGAGATCCCTATGGGCTGCAGCATTTCTTTTGCCACCCATAGGGAGCTCTGACAATTCTTACACAGGCCTGCCACTGCAGCCTGAGTGAAATAACGTCCACGTTATTTCACAGCCATTTTACACTGCACTCAAGTAACTTATAAGTCACCTATATGTCTAACCTTTACCTGGTAAAGGTTAGGTGCAAAGTTACTTAGTGTGAGGGCACCCTGGCACTAGCCAAGGTGCCCCCACATTGTTCAGAGCCAATTCCCTGAACTTTGTGAGTGCGGGGACACCATTACACGCGTGCACTACATATAGGTCACTACCTATATGTAGCTTCACCATGGTAACTCCGAATATGGCCATGTAACATGTCTATGATCATGGAATTGCCCCCTCTATGCCATCCTGGCATAGTTGGCACAATCCCATGATCACAGTGGTCTGTAGCACAGACCCTGGTACTGCCAAACTGCCCTTCCTGGGGTTTCACTGCAGCTGCTGCTGCTGCCAACCCCTCAGACAGGCAGCTGCCCTCCTGGGGTCCAGCCAGGCCTGGCCCAGGATGGCAGAACAAAGAACTTCCTCTGAGAGAGGGTGTGACACCCTCTCCCTTTGGAAAATGGTGTGAAGGCAGGGGAGGAGTAGCCTCCCCCAGCCTCTGGAAATGCTTTGTTGGGCACAGAGGGGCCCAATTCTGCATAAGCCAGTCTACACCGGTTCAGGGACCCCTTAGCCCCTGCTCTGGCGTGAAACTGGACAAAGGAAAGGGGAGTGACCACTCCCCTGACCTGCACCTCCCGTGGGAGGTGTCCAGAGCTCCTCCAGTGTGCTCCAGACCTCTGCCATCTTGGAAACAGAGGTGCTGCTGGCACACTGGACTGCTCTGAGTGGCCAGTGCCACCAGGTGACGTCAGAGACTCCTGCTGATAGGCTCCTTCAGGTGTTAATAGCCTATCCTCTCTCCTAGGTAGCCAAACCCTCTTTTCTGGCTATTTAGGGTCTCTGTCTCTGGGGAAACTTCAGATAACGAATGCATGAGCTCAGCCGAGTTCCTCTGCATCTCTCCCTTCACCTTCTGATAAGGAAACGACCGCTGACCGCGCTGGAAGCCTGCAAACCTGCAACATAGTAGCAAAGACGACTACTGCAACTCTGTAATGCTGATTCTGCCGCCTTCTCGACTGTTTTCCTGCTTGTGCATGCTGTGGGGGTAGCCTGCCTCCTCTCTGCACCAGAAGCTCCGAAGAAATCTCCCGTGGGTCGACGGAATCTTCCCCCTGCAACCGCAGGCACCAAAAAGCTGCATTACCGGTCCCTTGGGTCTCCTCTCAGCACGACGAGCGAGGTCCCTCGAATCCAGCGACGCTGTCCAAGTGACCCCCACAGTCCAGTGACTCTTCAGCCCAAGTTTGGTGGAGGTAAGTCCTTGCCTCACCTCGCTGGGCTGCATTGCTGGGAACCGCGACTTTGCAGCTACTCCGGCCCCTGTGCACTTCCGGCGGAAATCCTTTGTGCACAGCCAAGCCTGGGTCCACGGCACTCTAACCTGCATTGCACGACTTTCTAAGTTGGTCTCCGGCGACGTGGGACTCCTTTGTGCAACTTCGGCGAGCACCGTTTCACGCATCCTCGTAGTGCCTGTTTCTGGCACTTCTCCGGGTGCTACCTGCTTCAGTGAGGGCTCTTTGTCTTGCTCGACGTCCCCTCTCTCTTCAGGTCCAATTTGCGACCTCCTGGTCCCTCCTGGGCCCCAGCAGCGTTCAAAAACGCCAAACGTACGATTTGCGTGTAGCAAGGCTTGTTGGCATCCTTCCGGCGGGAAAACACTTCTGCACGACTCTCCAAGGCGAGAGGGATCCGTCCACCAAAGGGGAAGTCTCTAGCCCTTTTCGTTCCTGCAGAAACCTCAGCTTCTTCTGTCCAGTCGAAGCTTCTTTGCACCCGCAGCTGGCATTTCCTGGGCATCTGCCCATCTCCGACTTGCTTGTGACTTTTGGACTTGGTCCCCTTGTTCCACAGGTACCCTAGATTGGAAATCCACAGTTGTTGCATTGCTGGTTTGTGTCTTTCCTGCATTATTCCTCTAACACGACTATTTTGTCCTTAGGGGAACTTTAGTGCACTTTGCACTCACTTTTCAGGGTCTTGGGGAGGGTTATTTTTCTAACTCTCACTATTTTCTAATAGTCCCAGCGACCCTCTACAAGGTCACATAGGTTTGGGGTCCATTCGTGGTTCGCATTGCACTTTTGGAGTATATGGTTTGTGTTGCCCCTATCCCTATGTTTCCCCATTGCATCCTATTGTAACTATACATTGTTTGCACTGTTTTCTAAGACTATACTGCATATTTTTGCTATTGTGTATATATATCTTGTGTATATTTCCTATCCTCTCACTGAGGGTACACTCTAAGATACTTTGGCATATTGTCATAAAAATAAAGTACCTTTATTTTTAGTATAACTGTGTATTGTGTTTTCTTATGATATTGTGCATATGACACTAGGTGGTACTGTAGTAGCTTCACACGTCTCCTAGTTCAGCCTAAGCTGCTCTGCTAAGCTACCATTATCTATCAGCCTAAGCTGCTAGACACCCTATACACTAATAAGGGATAACTGGGCCTGGTGCAAGGTGCAAGTACCCCTTGGTACTCACTACAAGCCAGTCCAGCCTCCTACACTCACCCACGCACACAAAGCCCTCCATGACATGGGACCGGAATACCTCCACAGACGCCTCAGCTTCTACGTCCCCACCCGCCTCCTCCGCTCCTCTGGCCTCGCACTCGCTGCTGTCCCTCGCATCCGCCGCTCCACGGCGGGTGGGAGATCTTTCTCCTTCCTGGCGGCCAAGACCTGGAACTCCCTCCCCACCAGCCTCAGGACCACCCAGGACCACTCCGCTTTCCGGAGACTCCTAAAGACCTGGCTGTTCGAGCAGCGATAACCCCCCTTTTTCCCCTAGCGCCTTGAGACCCGCACGGGTGAGTAGCGCGCTTTATAAATGTTAATGATTTGATTTGATTTGTGATCGGGTTTATTTGTGGTGTTAATTACCATGTCTGCCTGTTACACAGTGCCACTACTAGGTAACGAAAACACCAAGGATGTGCAGCAACCATGCACAGGTTGACCTAGATGGTACTTTCTGCTCAAACCATCCCGCAACTCGGCTCAGTAGCCTTTACAACATATCCGTACCCCTGAGTCATTGTTGATGGCCTTTGACAACTGACAGTCTGTCCTTTGACTCCGCAGTATAGCCTTCTTTATTTGTTAAAGTTGCAAGATTTCTTTTTTTCATAATCAGAAGCGGAGGGAAGATCAGTGGATATTCACTAAGTTGTTGTTATTTAATTATTACATTTCTTCTTTTTATGTTAAAGGAGCAGGAGGTGTTTTCTAGCAAAAGCTCGTCTCGAATTCAGTTTTCCATTCGGTGGCTTCCGATTCCTCCTTCTCTGTGGTGCTTTTTGGTAGAATCTTTGGTATGTTGGAGAGGAGTACAGATTTCTGTTTCAAGGAAGACTCATTACTATTGGACTACAGTAAAGACAAGGACTTGATTCTGGCCAATTCTTACGATATTGGTAGTCACACACCATTCCTTTAGCATACTCTGTAACATTCACACTGATTCTCTTGCTTGCCTTGTGATCAGATGGAGAAATAGAAAAACAAGCATTTGTAATGCAATGGGTCTCACGTTTGCTCGAGTTGGAGCTATTAGCACTGTAAATTCATATCTGGACTTTTGTTGTCACATAAATTGAAAAAGTTGACAAAGCACCATGACTGCCATGAGCCTGACCACGAAGGAGAGACACAAAAGGAAAAAGAAGTTTACTCGCAGTCAAACGTATTGGCAAATGTGCAGTTAGCCGTGTAACGGGGTCGATGGCCAAGACGTTAACAAAACTGCTCCAAGGATGGACAAACGCAAAGCATTTACCAGTGTTAACAAAGGATTTTTGAAAGGCAAGCCCATGAGCCAGTGATAGTGATGGGCGTGCGGTGGGTGTGGTTAAAAGCCCACAGAGATTACAACACATCAGGGTGCTTGTGCGCTCGACCTAAAGGCACTATGATGTAGCCAGCACTAATGTGCTCTTTTTAAAAAGAAAGCATATGAGCGCTGGCTGCTTAACAGCCGTTTTTGAAACATTAGTTTTAGCTGTATTGTCATTGCCAAACAGGAGCGTCTCTCCACTGAAAAAATGCCCCAGAGTAGCTGAAAAATAAAATAATAAAACTTATTTGTTACCATTTTATTTTTCAGCAACCCATCCTGAACAGAGTGTCATGATGGGGCAATTGCTGCTGAGTGGTAGTAGGGAGCTGTGCACTATATTTAAAGTGTGCATGTCCCTTTGGCCAGCCGTCTTGCGATGGCCATTCTGACATGCACGTTTTAAACTTCTGTAACCCTGCTGTCTTAACACAACTGGGTTAGAGAAAGCACAGGCCTCCAGGGCTCTTACGAGTGCTGAGGGAGGCCACTCCCTCCAATCCTGGCACTTCTCTTATGCTGTTTATTAGCATGAGAGCAGCTTCAGAATTGAGTACAGCAATTACCTAGGTCTGGATCTTTGAAGACAGGAGACACTGGAGCAGGTAGGACGTTGTGGCAAGTGAAGAAGGTAAGTGCCTTTAAAAAAAAAATATATATATTATTATGTTAATGCTGCCCCACCACTCTGTATATGGCAGCCGCCACTGTTGCCAAGGCCAGTAGCTCTTAACAGATAAACTTATTGGTTTTGACAATGCTTGTTTTAAATATCTCACAGTGTTCAGGAACGTCGATAAGTGTCGGGTATTAAAATAATAACTACTCGACATGAATTATGTGACGTTGTTTAGAAGAATTGGTGCTTAAGGCAACAAGAATTTACAATAATGCTTTTCGATGACTGCATTGGCACAGCAAACGTTATTTTTCCAGAATTGCTTAAGTTCACTTGTTTTTTCATGCATCATATAAGGTTTTGTCACACACAGTTTTTCCTGTTCCGTTGTGGAGCAAGCTGTTACTGCGTTCATCCCTGCCACATAAACAGAATACAGAACGTTAATGCACGATGGAAACATATATTTTGGGCTATTGCTCAGTCTCCTCTCCCTAGGCGATGCAACATGCGTGATTCTTTGCGACTAGGGAGAGCATGCAACACTGCAAAATTCATGAAAGATTTGACCCCCCTCATCAATCCTACTCTTATTTATTATCCGTATCCTCGCTCTTTAAAAATGCCTCGCAATCCAGCTCTCCTGTTTCCATAAATCGCTACCACGGTGGCAGCTGACTGATGAAACCTATAGCACTCTGTGATTTGACAGTTTGCTTTTTATGCCTTAAAAAATATTCCAAAGTATTTTCCCTTTCATGATATCCCAAGTGCCAGGCCGAAGGAAAAGGGGCAGCTTTGATTTATCTTGCTTATTTGTTGCTCCCCCAGCTAACTTTATGGCTTGTTGATTTCCTGCAGAAAATAGTTACTTAAATTAAAAATGTTTCAAATTGGCGTTTTGATGCAACATACTTCAGTCAGTTTTAATTCCCTTGATAAATTCCACAGGCATTAGGTTGAATGTGTTAAATATTTCTGAAAATGAGGTGACCATTGTGATCTGTTTCTCTGATGGTTCATCACAACCTCTCTAAATTTGATTTTCTTTAGGCCAGGCTAGCTTATAAACGAATGTCTGCCGCCCGGAAATATTGTGCAGATTTTTTTAAAAACGCAAATAAGTAAACAGCTGAATCCTTGCCGAAATTCTCCTTATTTTGCAGGACTTTTTCCTGTGCTGTCACCTGGTTGTCACCTAATGAAGCCCAGTTAATCTGGATGGGTAAGGGTCAGCAGGAATAAAGACTTGCTGCAAGGATTCTGGTAAATAGCTTAATTCAATGATGAACCTGCACGTTTCAGGATCTTTCCCAGTTTTGTTATTCATTTTTTAGGTCTCACCTGAGAAAGCTCCTTGCAACATCTTTCGCTAACTTTAACTTTAGAGCCACCTATTACTTAACATTAGTTGGCTTCATCATCACTCTAATTTCCTTGCTTTGCATTGGTCAGCGCATGCTGATTTTACTTCTCTTTGTGTGTTTGTCTTTTCGACGTGGCATAGACTAATTCTGACTAATGACTTTATTAGTGTTCTTCTGCTGCTCACTCCCTGATTGAGGCTATTTGACACCGCAGCAATTTACTTAGTTAATTTTTAAAAGCTTGGGGGTGATACTACAGTGATGGTCTTATTTTATATTTAATATACTCTGTTCATTTTCCAAATGCCATCTTTGCTACAACATTGTTTTTTAGCTGTTTTAGAGTGACACTGCACCCACAGACTTATTTATTGTTTAAAACACTTCCTTTTTTTGAAAGTGCAGTTTCTGTTTTTTATTAAAGCAGTCCGTGCATGTGCAAGTTCTTGTCAGCTGTGCCTCTTCTCGAAGCTAACACTGTAGCCACATACCATGCTATATAATGACGAACCGCGCCATACCACGCAATGACAGGACTCACCATACTATACCATCTCGTACAATGATAGGTCATACTGTACAATGCAGTAACAGGCGTAACTATACCATACCATCCCTTACATTGATTGGCCATACCTTACCCTATATGGCATACTGTACAATACAGGTCATGGGCCATAACATCCTTCACAATCACCGGCGATACCATACCGCACAATAACAGGATATAAAATACCACACTATACAATGACAGACCATACCGTAAATGACCTACCATACCATCACACACAATGACAAGCCATATAATGCCATAACGTACCATTCTATTCAATGACCAACCATACCATACTATACATTACCCATATCCTAGTGTGCCATACCATGCTATGCTATACTATGCAACAGTATTTCTCAAACTGTGGGCCATGACCCACTGGTGTGCCACAAACTGATTTTTGGTGGGTCGCTAAAGTCCAGGTCTATATGTAAGTAATAGTTAAAATGACAAGCCGTGTTTGTGCACCACTACAAAGGAGCTGGACAATGTCCCTAAGTTCAGTTTAAAAAAAACTTGCTAGTATTCCAAAGAAAGGCTGGTTGAACCTGCCAGTACTTGTTGCTGCTGTTTTTTAAAACTTTACAAAGCAATTTCAACAGAGAATGTGCTCAGTATAAGTGATCATACACAACTACATCACATATGTATGACTTTCAGAACTGATTTGAGAAATATGGATGAAAGGTGCCAACTTTAGATCTGGGTAGCCATATTTGAGTCCTGGTGTTGTCTCAACATCCCTTGATCCCTGGACAAATCAAGTAATCTCCTATGCTTACATTAAAAATGAAACTGACCTTGTGTAATGCAATCTGGTGCTCATGTAAAGTGCTGTTATGCCGTTGGCCAGTGTTCATGCTACATAAAACTCCTATATTAATCCTAAAATGCACACTGGGCTTGGTTTTAACACAAAAAGTGAAAAATGGATATGAGACCATACCCCATACTCTGCTAAAGATTGTGTTTCTCAAAATTTCTAAGATCATTTGTATCAACAGCAAGATTTTTCAGAAGCTTTGTAAGTGTAGTGAACGGGTGCCATACCCCACCAAAAGTGTTCATTTCAAGACTCTAGTGAAAACCAATACTTTGGCCACAGCCCGATATCAAAGAGGATGGACCAGGTTGTGACGTTTACAAACAGTTGCTGTTATTACATTATAAAAATCATCCCGCCTCATCTCTATTAAAGCAAGGGGGATCGCAAGAGTTTTTCGTTAAACACATTGGGTGGTGGTTCTAAAAAGTTTCGGAAGTGCTGTTAAGCAGCATAACAAAAAATTAACACCAATTGATCTCGTACAGGTGCGACCTATTGGCTTTGCCATTGCTTGTTTAGTTTAACCCTGGCTATCATTCTCATCCTACTAAGGCGAACAGAGGCCTCAGTCTGCTTGCCCCATATTAGGCCTTTAAGTGCATCCCAATGGGCACTCTTATGAGTTTCAAATGGATAATTTTTTGTTATAGTGTTCAGTCCTTTGCCTTATATGTCTTGCTATTCCTGTTGCACAGGGGTGCCATAGAGTTTGAACAGTGATCCACAGCTGTCCATCAGAATGACCTGGTTTGGGGAAAAAAGTTCTGTAGGAATATTCTCAGTGTAAAGGAGAGAGGGAATATAACATCTGACCCTGTAAGTTCATGGGGGTACCTCAACTCGTCTGTCTGCCTAGTTGATAAATGAGGGCCTTCAAAGCCAGTCATGTAAAATAATAACTTATAGCGAATTAAGTATTAAGGATAAACTTACTATTCAACTCGGAGAGTCTTTAAAAATCTAACATACCTATGTCTTTGCTTGAAACTGCCCGAATGATTTTACTTTAATTTTGGTCCAAGCTAAACTGTAATTGAGAAAAACAGAACTAAGCCTCTAGTTGGTTACGTTAGGGGCCCCAGTCACATATCCTCTTTAGATAAGGTGACATACTTTTCTTAAATAGCTAGAAGCACGCAGTATGATGACTAGTTCACAAGTGAAAATCTGGCACTATTAATGTACAGTGTCAGCTAAACGAAATACAGACCAACATCAAAGAAGGAACCTAAGACACAGTGCACTCCCTATTTTTCCTCTTCATCTTGAATTCTCTCGTAGAAACACTAGCAAAGGTCTATATTTGGTTCAGTGTAGTGGACGCATCTTTTACCTGTCTTTCTTACTCTTTCCTTGCTTTCCATAACTATGTCCTACATTCCTCTCCTGTCTTTTTTGTCAAAGTAGATGTCTGTTTCCTGAGTTCCTCCACCTGGATTACGTTTGTCTATAACATATTTTTAGGGCCAGTATGGGGTATAGGTATTTGAGTCTTCTTGTTTGCCAAATATTCTTTAGTACATGGCCGAGGTGACATGAAAATCTCTTACATAATTGGACTATGGGTTGAGCCTGTCTTAAAATCAACTGAGGTGGACTGAACTCCGTTTTTTGGTGATTCACTGATTAAATAATTGTCAAGCCTCACACAGTTGTTATGGTGGCACCCTCAACAGTGAAAAACAGAAATAACCAACAAATGAAGAATACTGGCCTAGTGGTCACAGGGACACTCTCAGAACTATCCTTGTAAGAATTCCTACCAAAATACAATCTGCCTAAAAAAACACTGTGTTATCTTTGGCTTGGCAAGGATGTTTGTGAGAAACCCTCATCCTGTAACTTCATTTTGGTCTTTAACTTAAGCTTACACTCGGTATAAGAGAAAGTGATTAAGGTGGAAAAGTCCCTCGTTAAAGAAAGTTTTTGTTTAAGGTCCTGATGCCATAAATTAAAAAGAATTCAGATGAACAAGATTTCAAAAAGACGTTGCTGGTGATCCAATATTTCCTTATTTATTAAGTTATGAAGAAAAACGAGATATTTCCAGAAAGAAGGTACATCAATAAATGAATCCAGAGGAGAGACAAAGGAGTCAGCCAACACATGTTTCGCCCCTACCAGGCACGTAAGCCGGGGCTTTCTCAAGGCTGAAAGGAGAAGGAAACAAAAACCAACTAAGAATAATATAATATTTGATGAGAAGAGTGATTAGAATAACACCACACCGAAAGGTGAGAAATTGCCAGAATACGTGCGATGGTTTAGTATTCTCAGTTACAAGTGAATCCCAAAAAGACAATGCTGAGGAACATTATTGAAAAAGGATAAAAAATAGAAAATATGTAAAAATAAGCGAAAAAAAAAGTGGAAAAAAATCAATCCAAGGCTTAAGATGTTTCTAAGCTCTTAAAACTAATAAAGATAAATTAATATAGAGTTGTGAGTATGTGAATGGATTAGTAAGGTCTAAGAGAGTCGTGATAAACGTGACCTGAAAGTGAGAAACAGTTGATTTTATAAATTAGTAAACAGTAAATGTAGAGTAAACGATACGGACCATAAATTCCGATATGATTCCAATGATTAAGATAATAATGTGAATAAATTGATATATTTAACGTGAAGAAGGGGGAGTGAAAGAGAATGTGCGAGAAAATGGTTAAAAAGGTAATAAGATGAGACAAAAAACCAGAGGGGTGTGATATAAGATCAAACATACCCTTTGGATAGTATTCAGCATTGTAATACAGTTGTACATGATTAGAAATGTTCTTAATCTGCAAAGGATATATACAACAAACATATAACTTGTGCCATAGGTATGAGCATGAAAAAACATGAATGATATAATCTATATAACAATTGATAACTGACCATCTACCTTGAAAGATTAAATGTAGGGAAAAGGAAAAAGTATAACATGCCAATGTGGTAAGAATAAAAAGGAAAATAGGTGACTCGAAGGAACAGGTATTTAATTTGAGAAAGGTAAATGATATATATGTAATTTAGTGATGGTTGAAGAACGGGGCTCCTATAGTTCAAGCTACCAAAATCCCGTACTAGTAAGCAAAGTGACTGCAGAATTCGGCAGTTAAACAAGGATGCAAAGTATTAATACTAATATTATTAGTACAATAAAGTAGAAAGTTGGTGCATGAAGTGCAACCAACAGGCTCACCGAAAAAGGGCATCAGATTGCGAGACATCGCGTCAGTCTCCTGTGAAAAACGGGACGGGCGCGAGAGCGTCAGCATGTGTATTTATACATTGTGCCGAGCACTGAGAGAAACGGAAAGTCCTACCTCGATGGTGTAGGCGTGGTATGGAAAAAGAAAAGGGACTGCCTCGGACACAGATGGGTAGCGCCATCTTAGGCCAAAGGCAAAAGGAGCCGCCATCTTAAAGTGAAAAACGGTCCATATTGAAAATAGAGTTGGGGACAGAAAATGGAAAGTGATGGATAACAAAAGGAATTATAGGCATGAAGGTAGAGGAGGAAATATAAAGATTAATAAAGATGTAAGATAAAGAGATAAATAAAAGTAAAAATAAGGCTGAAAAATAAGGAAGTAAAATAGAGAGATAAATATAGAAAGATAGAAATAAGGCTGAAAAATAACGATAGAAATAAATATAAATATTAAAAATAATAAAAAATAAATAATAAATAAATAATAAAAATAATAAAAAAATAATAAAAGGAGAGAAAGGCTTCCTTGTAATTGTGCAAGTAACCTGAAAAAGGGATTTAAGGTATTATGAGTCACTAGTAAATTAAATTGAGAATTAACCATGTCAAGAAAAACAGTGGGCACACTAACCCGACTAACATAGTAATCAACAATAATATATAGAACCTTACTTATGAGTGTAAAGAAGAGGCATTAATAATCAAGACTAAACAAGTTAAAGTAAATACTGTGCAGATTACATTAGCCAGAAGTGCCACTCATGATCTTTATTAAGTCCATTGTTCACTGTGTCATGCTTGATTATAAGACGACTTTCTTCCTGACGTAAACGTACTAGTATGTTACCACCTCTTGGGGATGATGTAATCCGTCGGAGTCCACAGAAAGTAAAAGTACGTTGGTGAGAGTGAAATTCCATAAAGTGTTCAACTAGTGGAGCTTTTGAATCCAACTTCTGTATATTCCGATAGTGTTCTTGGATTCTAATTTTTAAGAAACAGGTGGTACTGCCAATATAGGCTAAATTACATGGGCACCAGATAGCATAGACAACATGGGAGCTATCACAGTTAATAAAATCATGATTGTGATGAGTTAGGTTGTTGATAGTGACGAATTTGAATTTAGAAAGACCCAGCTTAAAGACTGAACATTTACTGCAGGTATAGAAACCTTTTGGTTTGGATGGCAGAAAGGTAGAAGCTGGCTTCTCTTGGAAAAAAGATGAGCATAATTTGTTGCGGAGGTTAGGGGCCCGTCTGAAGCCAATTTGAGGATGATCAGTAATGTATTGATTAACGGAAGGATTGTTCAATAACAGGTACCAGTATTTCCTCAGTAATTTTCGAATGCGATGATGGCCATTATGATACACTGTAATGAACCGGATAACTTGATTTCTGCCGGTCTGTTGAGATTTATTGAGCAACTGATTGCGATGCATGTCTCATGTTTTTCCTCATATTATTAAGTGAGTTACGGTTGAAGCCCCTGAATGTAAGTCTCTCTGTCGTTTCAGAAGAAATAGCATCATAGTCAGAGATATTAGTGCAGTTGAGTCTGGCTCTTCTAAATTCACCTTTAGGGATATTACGGATAGTGCTAGAAGGATGACAACTAGTAGCATGAAGGATTGAATTAGCTGCTGTAGTCTTCCTGAAGAACTTGGTCTGAAGTTTGTTGTCACTCATTATAAGAACCTCGCACCCACTAAGGAGGAAGCCAAAAACTGATCTGCAGGAGTCCATCACTTTGCCTCCAGCAGAGTGTGCATATAGTATGATACACCCCAAAACTATTCAGTGCATTAAACGCTTTACATGAATTTGCAACATTTGTAAGTTCCACCAACTCTCCCACCAATTTGCTTTTGTTTACTCCTGTCAAGAAAATTTGACTTTTACAATGATGTAAATTACAGAGAAATGGTTGATGGATGAAATGATTGAATTCATTTAAGCCTCTGGTAATCACTCTTGGGAGCATTCCAGTCCATTGATTTTGGCTAATGTGGGCCACTACAGGTGGGACCAACTTATGCAAATCAGTCTTGCCCGCTCCCCAAACGAAATACTTTTTAGCTTGACCTGCTAGGTCCCGCACACTCTGAATGGGTACAAAACAACCTAAATCAATTTTGGCCTTTTGGACCACATCACAGAGCGTAGTGAACTCTACATCCAAGTCTGAGTATACTCTTTCTAGTTAAGGAAACTCACCCAGACAACACATAAGATGATGGATAGAATGCTTGAACTAATCTTCTCCAGTCATGATCAAGTTGACTGCACTCTGGTCCGTTTTTTTTTTTTTTTAAGCTCATCTGTCATTACAGAAGGAAATAACCATATGAAACATGTACCTTTTGTAAGTTTGATGTTGTTTTTAACTTTTCTCTGTAGAGTATGCCAGGAAAATTAAACTCTGTTTGAATTCCGGATTGGGAGGATGGTTGTGATAAGTTGAAAACAATCAGCAAGCCTTTACACCAAGCTAAATCTAGCCCTTAGAAATAATGCCAGCAAATGAAGTCGGGTCAAATGAGGCAAGCATCAATTTAGCTGTGAATGCTGACAAGAATGGGTCAGTCTCTAAAGCATATATTAGATTGTTTAGCTTAGCTCTGATGACTGTCAGATGTCTTTGGTTGCCCCTTTCTCGCTAAACTGTACCCTTATGTAGTTGTACTCATCCCTTCGCTTAGTCGCATTATTTTCAAAGTAGTGATGTTTCTGTCTCTCAGCACTCCTCCCGAACAATACCATTTTTGATTTAGAAGTGTTCACAACCAGTTTGTCGCCGCTGTATATTGCAAAAAAGCCTCAGACTTATTGCTGTATTATCTGATGTGGTTTGCTGATCTGGTACCACTTCTTGGTCTGTGCGAGGTCCTTCGCAGGGGCATGGTAATTGGTTTTTGTGATTTGTTGTGAAGATATTTCTATAATCATTGACTTTTGTCAGGCCATCCAGTGAATTAGGATGGCAGTTGCTCATCCCGTCTGCCTTCTGATTTGTGATTTTCTCTGTTTTTTTGTGTGCCTCAAAGGTACTAATCTGCATAAGAGCCTATTTTACTGCACCACCAATTAGGTGTTATTTTGATACATAATCTGGATCACATACTCGTAAGAGAGATTAAACACACTTTTTTAGTCTTATCAAGTCACTAATGTTTTCATTTCTTTGATAAAATAGTACTTTATTGGTTTCTGCACCGACCACCCTGTGGCCTTTTGTCATGCCCATTGCATTTTAACATGTCTCTTCTGCAGGGGCTATTTAGAATATTAGAATAACTTAAATAAAATAAATGATATTTGCAGTGAATCCATGTTCATTTGTCTATATTCTTCTTAACCATTGTATTATCTGATTTAATGAATGGTTACTAGTTATGAGTTGGTGTCCTAACATATTTTTTGTGTGCCCTTCATATTACATACCCCCTGTACCGTTCATAATTGCAAAATAAATCTATTTTCAACTCTGTTGGTCTACTTGACCAATTAGCCCATCCTTTCAAAATTGTTCTTACAGGAAACCATTCTGCCTTGTTACTTAACCATTTATAGGGTTCGCCTGCTCAGAGCTGTGCTTGCAAAGTGTTTTGTATTTATGAAAAAAACCTTAAAAGGGGCTTAGAACCTGTCCCCATACTTACCCAGGGGCGTGGAATTTATTAAAATATCTACTTGTCCAGGGTACAGGTTGCTTCTCAAATCTACTTGTCCTGTAAAAAGATCTACTTGTCCCTTTGGTGCCATGTAGTGTGGCGACAAATTATGGCAGCAATCTCATTATGTAAGAGCTCTGATAATAGCCTCTCTGATTATGCCCGGGCTACTACCATAGTAGGGCTTGAATACTTGCAGTTTCAATCCCTACTGTAGCAATTTCCTTATTTTGCCACCTTTCTGCAGATCTGCATACTGGGGCTGGAAGAAGCAGTAAGCAATAGTTCCAGGGCTGGAATGCCTTTGAGTCTGCAAACCTACTAACCTGCATGTCTTAAAGATTTTCACCAGCTTCTCTCTAATATTTTCCCATAATAAGAAAGGTTGGACATTTACTCCGGACAATGGCAGAATTAGAACTTCTTCCAGGGTTGGGAAGAAAGTGGCCGGAGGGAAAATGAACTTGCAAATGCCCAATAGATTTTCACATGAGCAAATCTACACATGCGTATTAACCCATGCTAAAATACAGTTCACAAATATTTTATAGGGGTACGACATATACCAAGGGTGCACTTTTGTGACTTTCTTTAAGAATTTGGGGCCACATGTAGGTAGCTTCAGATTTGCGACCCGCAAATTGCGAGTCGCAAATCCGAATGTAGGATGGTGTCCCTGACACCATCTGTGATTCGCAAGGGCTTCGCAAATGCTCACCTAGTGAATAATCATGAGGTGGGTCGCAATTTGCGACCCCCTTGCGAATAGCGGCCCTCACAGGGATGGTGGCCTGCTGGAGACAGAAGACCACCATGTCTGTGACTGCTTCCTTAAAGGAAAACGAGATGCATTACAAAAACGAAAAATGAAACGTTTTCGTTTCATTTTTTCAGAGTAGGCAGTGGTCCGCAGGTCCGCAGGACCACTGCTTGCTCTGAAAAAATGGTTATGTTTACAGTGACATTCACAGTGGGGAAGGGGTCCCATGGGGACCCCTTCCCTTTTGCGAAAGTGTTAGCACCCATTTGAAATGGGTGCAAACTGCGATTGGTTTGCGCCCGCGTTCGCGGTCACAAAACAATCCTACATTGCACTGCGAGTCGCAATTAGGAAGGGAACACCCCTTCCTAATTGCGAGTGGCAAACCCGTTTTGCGATTCGGTAACCAGGTTACTGAATCGCAAAACTGGGTTTGTGCATCGCAATGTGCTTTTTGCACGTCGCAAACAGCAAAAGTCGCTGTTTGCGACATGCAAAAAGCTACCTACATGTGGGTCTTGGTCCCTAATTAGGTCTGGTGTTAACAAAGACATTTTGTTTTTATTAAACTTCTATTTCTCTCTCTTTCGGCTGGCTTTACTGTGAGTGATCGCATTCTGCTCTTCCACAAGGAGCATATTGGCACACAAAGTAGTTTTGTTCAGTGTCAGGAACTACAGTGGCAATCAGTGACGTAACAAAACTGGAGGGTGCCCCTTTTCAAAGAACATGGAGGAGCCCCCTCTCCAGACTCACTCAGGGCAGGTGCTGTGCTGAAGGGGACCACTGGAGGGCGGCTGCGGGGCCTTTGTTATGCCACTGGTGGCAACGTGTGCTTTTAGAGTTCAAAAACTTTGGGGGGGGGGGGGGGGGGTTTGCCAGTGTTTGTTACAATGTTGAGGGCCTGGTAGCTCCCACAACAATAAAGTGTTACAAAAGCCATGTCAAAACAAGACACGCATTGATGAAACTAAAAGACTTCTAAAAATATGTCAGACCAGTTGGCTTTGTCAGTGTTTGTTTATTTTCATGCTTCCCATATTCGTGTTGAAAATGGTTACACTGATTTTCCATTAGAAATATTTTTGGGAAATACTAGCATGCATCAACACATTTTACTAAATGACACTTCATTTGCATCTAATCAGAGAGCATTCTGGGAGCATTATACTTAGCCACATAGCCTAAACTTTTCAAACATGTGTATACACGTTTTTTTTTTTTTTGTACTGGAACCAACGTCAGTAGTGAAGTGTGACCTTAAAACATTTTATTTACAGCACTCACCCTAATAATGAAGGCTTTCAAATAATGAACCATAAATACAAGTTCGAACAGCATTATTTTTTGGAAACACATTACCTCAACTACAGAGAGTTCCACTCTCTGTAAACAGGCAGCCAAAGGGTTTGTGCTGCAGAGGGTTGGGCCTACTTGTCCCAAGGACAAAGTAAACACAAAAACTTGTTGCCCTTGACCCCAAACAAGGTGTCCCGGGCGTCGGGCAATAGGAATTCCACATCCCTGACTTACCATTTGGCCACGCACATTTTCTGGCTTCCCATAGGTCATTAGCTTCGGGGTCATGTCATAAAGATGTACTTCTGCTTTCTTGAGCAGCTTTGACTTGGTGCATAGACAAAGTACAGTTTCTGACTGGTAGCCAGCGGTTGGCAGCCAATGTCCTTTCACAGCTGCACGCTTCTCAAGGTACTACCTTTTTTTTTTTATCACTTTCTATCACTTGGCGGGCTGTCTGAGCAGTGGGTGGCGCCAAGGGAGATGTTACTTAGGCACTGGGCCTGAAGCATAATTTTCTCTCTTTATAATGTCTCCCTCTTTTATATCACTGCTTACTGCAAGTGGGACATGTGCACGTTCTTCACCGTAGTATTGCTCAGTGAGCTGAAAGATCACCAAGAACAATATTTTGTTATTGATTCTGCCATGTTCGCAATACTTATGTGGGTTGTGTGGGCAGCTAAAGGAAAATCCTGCTTAACTGAAAGCACTGAGGCCAAGGCCGCTCAAGGCATGTGCGAGTGCGTCAAGAATCATGTTCCTGTGTAACTTGTCGACTCCTTGGTGGTCACTGTACACTTCTGATGCTAGGAGAGGTACATGCACAGTGCGCGGGGTGATTTGAGAACCAGGAAGCAGTGAGTGTCCAGAAAGGAGGCTTAGAATGGGTTGTCACCCAAGCTCGGGAAGACACTTCTTTTTCAATTACTTTCTAGCACTCATAGCCATCTGAGTGGTGGGTAACAACAAGAGACATGTTATATTCTATCTGGGCACAGGACCTGCTGCATAATTTTCTCTCTTGATAATGGCTACTGCTTCTTTATCACTGCTTCACTGCAAGTAGGATATGTGCACCTTTCTCATTTGAGGACTGCTTAGTGAACTGGAAGATCACCAAGAACAATATTTTATTAGTTATGCAATGTTCGCAATGCGTATTGGGGTTGTGGAGGGCAGCTACAGGAAATTCCTCCTAAACTGAAAACACCTAGGCCAAAGCCGCTCAAGGCACGTGTACGAGTGCAGCAAGAATCATGTGCCTATGTAACTTGTCAACTCCTTGCTGGTCACTGTACACTTCCAACACTAGGAAAGGTACATGCACAGTGAGTGTGGTGATTTGAGAAGCAGGAAAAAGTGAGTTTCCGGATTGAGGGCTTAGAAGGGGCTGTCTGTCACTCAGGCTGGTGAATACACATTTTTTTCCATTCCTTCCTAGAACTCCGGGCTGTCTGAAAGGAGGGTAACACCAAGGGAGAAGTTACTTTAACTCTCCGCACCAGGCCTGCTGCATAATTTTCTCTATAATGGCTCCCTCTTCTGTATCACTCCTTCACTGCGAGTGGGATATGTGCACCTGCCTCACTGGATGATTGCTCAGTAAGCCGAAAGATCACCCAGAGCAATGATTTGTCATTAGTTTTGCCATGTTCGCAATACTTTGTGGGTTGTGTGGGGTAGCTGAAGGAAAATCCCGCAAAACTGAAAGATCCCAGGCCAGGCTGCTCGAGGCATGTGTACAAGCGCAGCAAGAATCATGTGCCCGAGTAACTTTTCAGCTCCTTGGTGGTCACTGTACACGTCTGATGCTAGGAGATACATGCACAATGAGTGCCGTGATGGAAAACCAGAAGACAGTGAGTGTCCTTAGAGGCGGCTTTGAAGGGACTGTCACCCAGGCTGGTGAAGACACATCTTGAGTGACTTATAAGCTCTTTGGTGGTCACAGTGAACTCACTGTATTTCCTGTACTCCATATTCTGTCCCTCCCACTTCCTTTTCACTCTTTCCCACTCTTGCTTAACTGCTCTTCAGTGACGAAGAAGCAGGAAATAGTGTGTGTCCAGAGTGGAGCGTAAGGAATAGGAAGGGGTGTCCGCAAGGTTGCTGAAGACACCTCTTGAGTGGCACATCAGCCACTTGGCAGTCGTTTTCATTAAGTACACATCCCACGCTAGGAGAGGCACATGCAAATTGAGTACAGTGATGGAGAAACAAGGAATAGTGTATCTGGAATTGAGTGTGAGGAATAGTAAGCAGAAGTCACCTAGGCTGGTCACTTGTCCGGTCTGTTTATATGCGAGCGTCGTACCCGGTGCAGCATTCACACTGTGCAGTGATGAAGGAGTATAATATGTGTGTTTGGATTGGGAGATCAGGAAAGGGCCACCACTGAGGCTGGTGAAGACCCTTCTTGAGTGACTTGTCAGGTCGATGGTGACCACTTGCACTCTCTGTACACACACTTCTCACAAGGCATGGCACTCCACCCTGCACACCCTGGAGAGGATGAAGCGCAGCGTTCAAAGCAACCGCCCAGGGGGCTGGAGATCCAGGTTTGAGTCTCTGGGTCGGCACAACATCCTGTGATTCTGGGCAAATCACATAATCTCCCCATGCCCACGGACAGTGCTTTGAGACAATCAAAGGGTGATACGCTGCGCTATATGAATCTACGTTTCATTTTGTTTCGCCCTGGATTCCCTTCCACAGTTGTTGCTTTTTTTCCCCCTAGAGATTCCGTTTTTTTGGATTGTTGCCTAAAGCCCACATGCGCTGTCACCTACAGGGTTCATGCTCCAACACTTAGGCCCTCCCTCCTGCTGTCCATTTCCCTCATCCCTGCCCTCCTACCACTGTATGTTTCCCTTGCCCCCTCCCTCTTCCCGCTGTTCCTTGCTTGTTTCCTCAACTCCCCTACCCTCCTGCCTGTGGTGCTTGGCCCACCACCACTATGCAGTGTTTGTACACATATTGCACAGCAGCGTGGGCTGCAGTGCAACATGGCTTATAGGAAGAAGAAAAAGAGATATGCCACATTCAACACTGGCTGTGCAGCATGTCTATAAACCAAAACCACCAGATTTATCATAAACTGAACCCATTGGCTTTCCCAGTGCTTGTTCCCCACTGCATTGTCCAGTGGGTGCTGAATCTTAGCTTAATGTTCCTCAGTAGGACTTTCTCTAATTTCAAGTAAGTTGGTCCTGTTGCTCAAAATGTTCTCCAATTTTTTTTGTTCTCTTCCCCCCCCCGCCATTATCGCTATAGCATCAGTCTTATCCGCATTCCTGGTTACAATATTTGGATTTGCTTTCACGTGTTTTAATGTACACAGTTAATTTTGTACTAGTTTAAATCTTTTATCAAATTTCTCATAATTCAGCGGTGTACATTCTTTCACGACAATAGTTAAAAAAAAATCCGTTGTTTTCTAACCTATTGGTGCATTTAATTCTGGTTTATTTTTGTGTGAAGTTCATATATTTTGTTTCTGCTGAATTATTCCCCATTCCGGTTTATTTTCAAAAACGTGTGAAATTGTACCTGTGCTTTAAGTTTTGATGTGTTGCATATTTGGGTAAACGTGGTTCCTTCCTGTAATACTCCTTCATCTAGTTTAGTGTATGATTTAATATTTTAATCACTGTTGTTTTCTTGAGCATATGCTTTTCCCCTTTTCCTGTGTTTTCGGTCTTTTTGTTTGATGGCCTACTACTAAAATGTTTTCTGTTATTGTGGTTTTGTTACTGCTGATATTGACTTATTTAAAGATGTATCTTCAGAAGGATCTGAGATGGGTTCCTTTTCAACTAACAGTGTGTTATCCTCTGAACCTGAGGTTTTGATTGTTCAGTCCTGTCTTTTTGTTCATTTTTTATAGTGTTAGTTTATTATTCTCCATTTTGCATATGCTTTGATCCAGTTATAGGCTTAATATTTTTAGGTCTGGAGTGACAGCACAGCTGTTGTGTGGCCTTATGCAGACAGCAGAAAGAGCTTTCGGAAGCACTACTCTATTGGTTGTCTTGAGTACAGCATTTGATTGGGGAGAAATGATGTGTTTCAGCTGAAAACGAGTGCTTTTGTTGCTATTTTTGTCTTTTGGGAAAGTTTATGCTCCGTACAGCAGTACTGAATTGGTTATAGTGATAAGCTAATGATCAAGGCTATAGGTCTAACCTGTTTACTGTGAATGGTTATAACAATAACAGGACACGTAAAGAGTTTTTATTGTGAAAAGCTTATGCTAAATCCAAATGTTATTTGTGGGTGGCTTACTGTTATTCTTTTTTTAAAGCCGGTTGTCATATGAATTACCATACCACAGTAGGTAAGGGTTTTGGTTACCCCCGATAAACCCGGGGGATAGAAGATTTTCCCTCTGACCATTCTTACAAGGCCCTCTTGAGGGGTTATATTTTGTTTTGCCAACTGGAATGTTGTATATATTTGTAATTGTATGACATTGGGCTGGATGGTCGCCATATCGAATGCTTATGTTCAGTATATTAAGGCCTGAATTGGTTCTAGTGGCGAGCTAATGAGAGAACCTGTGTGACTGATTTGTTCACTAGAAAACAATATGTCCAATACCATAGGCCTGACCTGCTTATTGTGAAAAGTCATGAAAACAGCACTATGTAAATTGAATTTGTTGAGAAAACAGTTTGTTAAAGTCACTAACCCTATATGGGTGGATTGGTGTTAAAGGCTGTAGGCAGGTGTTATGTGACATAGACTCTCACTTTTACAGATTACCATAGTTGGCAAGGTTTTTGGTTTTGGTTGCCACTTGTGGCAAACCGTGGGGAGTAGAAGATGTGCATCATGAGAATTCTTGTTGGGTTCTTTAATGTTAATTTTTCTTCCTTTATAGGATCCCTTTAATTTTGCTCTTCCCCCTTTTTTTTTTTTTTTTTTTTTTTTTTTTTTTTACAGTGCTTCCTACCTGTCAGATTGATTGTTATTCATTTAATCTGCAGTGCACTCTCTCGCACTTGGCTATTTCTTCAGGTTCGGACTGCTGTTAGCCCAAGTGTATCATTGTTTTTTTGTCCCAGAACAATAAGCCAGTTGTTTCTAAATGTGGCAGCCATGTTGGAACTTCAAAAAAGTACATACAGTAACATTGAAAGACTGCCAGTCGCTGCAGTGTTTAAATTTATTTTTTACTATTCAACATGTTTACATAAAGCATGGTTTCGTTTTTATATTTTTGTTTTAATTTACCTTGCATACGCTTGTTATGTTTAGGTATATTTTATTGTGGATTTAGGAGTGCAGAGAGGAGAAATAGTAGTGAGGGCCTAAGTTCACTAGTGACTAAAGAGCTGCTTTCAAGTTAAAGCCAGACCTATTGACATTGCAGGCGCTTGGTATAACCTGTGATCTCACTTTTAAATGTATAAATTCTCTTTTTTTTTTTATGGTAAGAGTCCGTTTTCCTATTAATGCTATTCAATGTCAGTTTAAATAGTTCTGCCACAATTTGGGAAGGAAGTAGTTCCTTAAATCTGATTTCATATACTATACTGAGTAACGGTTTGAATGATCTTCAGAGGTGAGTAAAATGTGGTCCTGTAATCGTTTGCTGAGCATTTTATACAATTTCTGTTAAGAATTCTTTGATTTCCTACAGTGATAATTTTAATACGATGGGAGGACTCTCTAAGGCGGTGTTTATCATGTTGAATAAGAGATGAATCTTTTTTTATTCTTTCTGGTATAGTAGTCTAATTGTTTCCATTTATGTTCTGGATTTTAAAGAAGTTATGATTTACAACCTCTTACCAACAATATTATATATCCTGTCTGTTCTTGTATGAGATGTGGGGGTTTACTGTCAGGGAGACCTCTTAAGTCTCCAGGAGACGTGATGATTGGAGCAATCTGTATTTGACCGGAACTTGTGAATGAAACAAATCAAATCAAATCAAATCATTAACATTTATAAAGCGCGCTACTCACCCGTGCGGGTCTCAAGGCGCTAGGGGGGAAAGGGGGGGTTATCGCTGCTCGAACAGCCAAGTCTTTAGGAGTCTCCGGAAAGCGGAGTGGTCCTGGGTGGTCCTGAGGCTGGTGGGGAGGGAGTTCCAGGTCTTGGCCGCCAGGAAGGAGAAAGATCTCCCACCCGCCGTGGAGCGGCGGGTGCGAGGGACGGCAGCAAGTGCGAGGCCAGCGGAGCGGAGGGGGCGGGTGGGGACGTAGAAGCTGAGGCGTCTGTTGAGGTATTCCGGTCCCTTGTTGTGGAGGGCTTTGTGTGCGTGGGTGAGAAGACGGAAGGTGATCCTTTTGCTGACTGGGAGCCAATGCAGGTGTCTCAGGTGTGCGGAGATGTGGCTGTTGCGGGGTACGTCGAGGATGAGGCGGGCCGAGGCGTTTTGGATGCGTTGCAGGCGGTTTTGGAGTTTGGCGGTGGTCCCGGTGTAGAGGGTGTTGCCGTAGTCCAGGCGACTCGTGACAAGGGCGTGGGTCACGGTTTTTCTGGTGTCGGCGGGGATCCAGCGGAAGATCTTGCGGAGCATGCGGAGAGTGAGGAAGCAGGCGGAGGACACGGCGTTGACTTGCTTGGTCATGGTGAGAAGAGGGTCCAAGATGAAGCCGAGGTTGCGGGCGTGGTCTGCGGGGGTCGGTGCGGTGCCGAGGGCCGTGGGCCACCAGGAGTCGTCCCAGGCGGACGGGGTGTTGCCGAGGATGAGGACTTCCGTTTTTTCAGAGTTCAGCTTTAGGCGGCTGAGCCTCATCCAATCTGCGACAGTATGATAATTAATCATCCAATGCTCTTAATGCTTTGTGATTTTCATTGATTCATTCACCCACCTTTTTTTCCAAATCACCAATTTACCAACATTACTGTCTCAGCAGTTGGACCAAGCATTCCCATATTTGATTCACTGGGGTTCCTCGTCAGTTTTTCACAATTTTGCATAGCAAAACTGTAAAAAAACAAGAAAACGGTGCAAATTAGACTCAGAGCAAAAAGGCCTAGGGAATAAGAGAACCATAATTACAATGTCACATTTGGCTTTTAATAGACATGCACTGTGCATTACATGACTATTGGGTAATATGTTTATCTATCTACATTTCCGCATGAAGACTTTTGGAAACCTTTTCTTAGTTCTCTGTTCGAAAATCAGGCAATCCTGGCTTCCTCTCTCCCAAAGGTTTTCAGTTTTAGTGGATAACTATGAATGCTGTAAGTGTAGGCCCATAATAAAAATATAAAGTCATAGCGAAAAATAATCTTCCCTTGCCGTTTCAGGAAATTCGTGTGGTGTTACCTGGATCTGAGCACAGGGAATTTGTCTTGCTAGAGAGGGATTGCCAGTCGTTGCTTGCTCTGTCATCATAGTCCCATCGGTTACAGAAACGCTGCAGCTATAGAAATAAACGACCTTGTCACAGTTAGTAAAAAATAAACTGTAATTGGTATCCAGGCTGACAACTTTTAATTGGTCACAAATAAGTTTGTCCGAACCATTCTCTTTCGTGCATATGTGAAAATAATAAACCACTTGCAAACAGTAACCTTAGTCACCCGTGTGGCTGTTAACACATCTATTATTAGTATTTATAAAGTGTTATTTTGCTTACAAGGATAATCTAAGGGATTAAAGGGTGAACACAATTTAAAAGAGAAAGCCTGCAACATAAAAACAGTATGCTTCAAATTCATGTTTCAACAGGGTGAGGAAAGAGGTTGGTGTACACTGAAATTGAGTCGATTGGCAAAAAGAGGAAACGTTAGTCTGGACAGGGACTTCTAGATTTGAGCAGACGTATTCTTTTCTGATTGTACACTCTTTCTTTTGGTTAGCAAAGTAATACTGAAAAATACCCGAAGCAAAACCAGTTCAGGAGTGAAGAAGCAAATGTATTTTTGGAAACTGGTCAATGACTGCCTTTTATGCAGATTTACATTCAAAGTCAGATTTAAGTGGTATAGTGAGTAAATTGGATTTATTGATAAATTGTAGGTTATTTGTACTTCACAGAGAATCTCTTGCTCGTGTGTTCTCTTTCGTGTAATAAATACTTTACATATATAAAACTGGGGTAGATTCTGCTTTAAATTCTGATATAGCATGCAAAGCTACCAGGGCTACTGAGAGGATGAGTCTCT
This sequence comes from Pleurodeles waltl, assembly GCF_031143425.1. Lineage (NCBI taxonomy): Eukaryota > Metazoa > Chordata > Amphibia > Caudata > Salamandridae > Pleurodeles > Pleurodeles waltl. The sequence continues at coordinate 967,965,094 of NC_090436.1, forward strand.
ATGGAGCTCCAGCTTTAGAACCCCATATGACCAAGGTTGGAAGGTGGGCAGCCTGCAGGAATCTTCTATGCTACAGGGGATAGGAGTGCCTCCTGCAGTCCACTTCCGAGAGGAAGAGCAGAAAACATGCACTGCAGAAACAGAGTGGCATGAGCTGTGGAGATGAGCGGCCTGGCCCAGAGAGGATCAGGTAATTGAGGGATGAGGAGGTCTCGCCTAATCCACTGATGGAGTAGGATAAGGCCATACTTCAGAGGTGAAAAAAATAATGCCTTCCCAGCAGCCAGTAGCTAGATATAAACAACTTTTTTGGAGGCGAGGCCTAACTGGCGTCAAGGTTCGATGGCAGTCTACACCAGGGGTTTGATGATTAGCCTCACAGCACCCCGGACACTAGGTGTACGGTGTCCATGCAAAAACACATTGTTTTTCTGTTTGATCTACTCTGGCTCGATGTGAATTTTGGTCTGTATTCCTCCAAAGGAGGTTACGTCAAAAAGGAAAAAGAAGTTTATCTTCCCATGACCACTGTCACCGAAGGGAGATGCCAGTGGCTAAGGTATAGAAATTGTAGTTGAGTACAAACAAAGAAGGGCTGATATGTCGGGAGTGTTTAGAGAAAAGTTGGCCCTGTGTACTGTACTCCCATCATAATACCAAAAACCCAAAAGTACACAGTTCCAACCAATAGACTAGTACAAATGTAAACAGTAAGTAATAGAGCCTATGAGTCTGCCAAATGGTGACATGCTTCATCATCGGGCTTTTGCTCCTCGTCAGGCCGGCACTGCAATGCCTGATGGGCCCTTCGTGGGGGCTCTTTGCCGGATTATAGCAATACTTTTTAAGCGTGTAGCAGGTGCAGGACAAGGAAAGTTGAAATTAATTCCAGTCTCCTAAATCGTTGCAGACTGCACAGTGGTTGGATCTAGAGTACCCGGTACCCCATTTTTAGGTCAAAGCCTATTAGTTCTTTAAAAGACACTGTAGGCAGGTTTGCAAAGTGAAACTTTGCGTACAGAAGCTTTGAATGAATTGTGCAGTCCAATCAACATTTAATTGATGGTTCGGAAGTAGCTTGAGAGGAAATGTTCTGTGAAAAGGCCACTTTTGGGTATCACAAATTGTACTGTGACCTTTTCCAAAGCGGGAAATCTCAGGTAGCTGTGGGGAATTGAGACTGCTGACAACTTGAGGCTAAGCCACCAATATTCATGACCTCAAATGAAACAGCGCCGAGCAGATAAAACATCTCGTGCTTTGGTTCAAAAACAAATGTTATGGTTTACTTAACTCTGCCACCATTCTGTAAATGCACCTATTCTATGGGTTGCTGTTGGTAACATTTTTGTAACTGTTTATGACCCTTGGAGTATTCAAGAAGACTCTTTAGTAGTCTTCATTAACGACTAAGGAGGAGAACCATCAGAATAGACTGATGGGTCTCCTTTGCAGGGAACCATTGCATAAACCTATCGAACTGTAATGTGCAGTGCCCCGGGTTGCATTCAGGATTTAAGGAACAGTTGGGAGGGCGATCTGGACACACTGGCGAAAGATTGGAGAGGGGCATGCGTGGTCACCTATGAGCAGACCATCTGTGGTATACTGTGACTTATATAACTTTACAGGTTGCTCAGAACTATGCACACGCCATCACCTGAGTGCAGTACATGCCTTGAAGAAGTTGACAGCTTCTTTCATATGGTTTGGGATTTCCCCATAAATCAGATCGAGTGGCACATCGCACAAATTCTGACTTACATGCAAAAAATGACCTGTATTATGTAGTGCTATGCTCCTGGTAATGCTGCCGGAAATGGGATGATGTAGTGCCGAAAGGATCCTGGTGGGTATGCTGTGTTTATTTGCTGGAAGCGACATGATGGTCTGACGCAGCCCCTCCAAGAATACCTTAGAGGCATGGACAGATTTTCACATATGGAAGAGACTATGGAAAACCTGTAGCTATTCTCACAAACACCAAAACATATGGCGCCATTGGTGGGACTACTTTCCCATAGTCACATCCTAGATCGGATACACCGGGAACAATTGTAAATACTTAAGTCTTTATTGACTATACAAAATGAATATTCTGTAGTTTGCCATACCATGCAGCTCTGTATGTGTCCTCCTGTTCTGCAGCATACTTTATAACAATGAAGAATGTATAAAAAAAATTAGCTGCGGACTTAAACGACAGGGTTAATTAAAAAAAACTCAAAATATGGAGAATATGGCATTTCTTTCCTGCGGAATTAAAACTCGTTAGGTATTTTGTTTCTTGCAGTTTTGTAAAATGCAAACAAGGCCAAACCAGGCACCAAGAGTGCCTTATAGAGAAGTATCGTAACAAAACAAGTATACGTTGCATAGCATCAAAAGACATAAGGCGTAATGATTACAATATTGGGACCTATATGCATGAAACAACTGAACACATTGTTTTGCATAATAGCAAAGATTTGCATAAGAACACATTTTAGTGTTAGAAGCGAAATGTAGCACTAAATAGCAAGACTATATAATGATTAACAAAAAATAAGTCATAGATTGAGAAAGAGAAAAACAGAAGTAGATGATTATAGACGAGGAGTATAAAAATAGATTCTGTATCAAAAGTGGAATGAGAAACATTTTGGTTCATTTTTCAATTGAATGGTAGAATGATGTGGTCCGCTGAGGACAGGGTGCAGTGCGACATCTTAGGAGCACTCCTGGAGAAGGACTGACCTAGGGTGCTCTGCTTTTAGGTCGAGCGTAAGTGTACGACCTCTTGTATATTTTTATGTATACTTCTTCTGTGGACTTCCAGTTATTTAATTTGTTAGTTTCAGTGTCATTGACAAATCCTTGCTTGCAAGTGGTCAGTTATGCCTCTTTGGCCCTCCTTCATCTGTGTGGGAACAGGGACCAACTACTGTATAATTATGCTTTGTCTTGATTATCTATTCTGTAGGGGACTTTTTTTTTTTTTTGTACTTTGTTACCTGCTCCTGTCCAGGGAAGCTTCCATTTTCAATTGCACAGCATTCTTCCTCTGAGCTTATCTGTAAACAAGGCTATAAATCAGGCTGTTCTCTCAGTCACATTCGGTCTTTGTGGGCTCTCTGCACAGTGTCTCAGCTGCCTTGCTCCCCCCTTCCTTGGCTTGGATTTTCTTTACCCAGTGTGCTGAGAGCAAGGGCTTGAGGATCACTTGTAATTGCTTAGAGCCTAGGCACCCAGCTCTACCAGGGCTCCACAATCCTTAGAGACAGTGCCTGCTTTTCCTCCATACTGGGATCCCACTCGCAGCTCCTTCAGTGCACCTCTGTTCACACACTCCAAGCCCTCAACCATGCCAGTGCCTGGAACCCGACACACGCTGTCTGCCAGAGCACCTCAGTTCTTGAAGTCAGTACACTGCTGCTCCAGTACTGGGACCTCAGAAGCAGCTCCATCAGTGCACCCCAGTTCACACACTCCAAGCCCTCAGCTGTGCCAGGCCAGGAACCCCACACATGCTGTCTTCCAGGGCACCTCAGTTCTTGCAGTCAGTACACTCTCCTGCTCCAGTACTGGGACCTTGGGCTCTGCTCCATCAGTACATCTCAGTTCACACACTACGAGTCCTCATCGGTCCCAGAACCCCACACACACTGTCCGTCAGAGCCCCTCAGTTCTTACAGACAGGACCCTCTGCTGTTCCAATACTAAGACTTCGGGCGCAGCTCCATTACTACACCTCAGTTCTATCTCGGCGAGGTCACTTCCTTTCGGGTACTAGGATCCTGCTCACATACAGTTCCATTACAGCAACTCAATTCTAATATTCAGTCCCACTGGCAAGCCAATACTGGACCCAAAAGAGTAAAACACAGCTCAGCCAGTGCACCTCAAGTCTAACACCCGCCACTGTGTATGGGGAACCATCACAGCTCGGCTATAACCCATCAATTCTAACATTCAGTGCACATTTCTTCTCGGTGCTAAGGCTCACACACATACCCTTCAGGACTCCTCGCTTCTGTGGTTCAGAGACAATACCACCCCCATACTTGGGCCAGACTGCAGTTTCACCAGGACACCTCCAGGCTTACATTCGGCGACACAGGCACACCAATACTAGGTTCCAGACAATGCTCCATTAACATACCTCACTTCTGACCTTGTGTGCCTGTTACTATTCCAGAAATGCAGCCCACATATAACTGTCAGTGCACCTCAACCCTTACCTGCATGCCCCGTTATTCCAATACCAGAAATTACATGGCGCCTACATTTCTCTATCCTCACCCCCCTGCCTTTCTGTTATTCCAGCACTGGGCTGCGACACAACTGCGTCTATACCCCCCAATCCTGATCTGAAGCTCCCCAATATTGCTGTATTGGGGTTCACATACAACTCTGCTAATGCACCTCCTGCTATTCTGCAGTGTCCCCTGCTGAACCTCACTCTGACTTCTGTTTGAGGATCTGAAGGAGCCAATTAAATCTATTCTTAGCTGCCATCTTTATTTTGTTTTTTTTCCTTTACTCTGTTTTCTGTGTTTCCTTTCTCCCCCACTTAGCTCTTTCCACCTCTTAAAATCGACACGTTAACAGTGTTGCTCTTTCTTTCAACTGTTTATTTCTATTCCTCTCCCTTTTTTAAAATGTCCATCTTCCTCTTGCTACCGCCTCTTTCAAACTCACAAAAACACGGTTATTTCTTTCCTTGTTTCTTGTCTTTTTTTTTTTCTCTTCATCATGCATTCATTCTTTCACTAGTTTTTTTTTTTCTCTTCCCCTCATTCTTTCTTTGTCTTTTTTTATTTGCTCTTTCCTTTGTCTCGGTATGCGTTATTTCCCTTTTCCTTTTTTCTTTTTTTTTTTTTTTTTTGATCTTCCTTCCTTTCTCTGGTTTTTATCTTATATTTATCAGTCAATTCAGGTTTTACAAAAAAAATCCTTTTTCCCATCTGTATGTGGAAGCCACAAGTTACTTGTCTGGACCTAAGTGTCAAAGTGGTTTTCCCATTCTGTGTCTGTGGGGAAGGTGTCAGTACATACATGCCCTTGTTCTTTCACTGCTTGTTTCCCTCTCAATCTCTCTTTTTTCTCTAATGTTAATTTTTCTCTTTCTTTTCACACTTCTTTCATTATTTTTTCCTCTTTCATTCGCTAGCTTCCTTCCCTTTTTTCTTTTGTCTCATACGTTTGCTCCATTTCTTCTTAGTTGTGTTTACATTTTCTCTTTCTTTCTTTCCCTTTCTTTTATTTCTTTGCGACCCCTTCTCTTTCTCTCTTTTGTCTGTTTTATTCCTTTTGCTTCTCTTTTTCTGCCCCGCCTGCTTTCTCTCCTAAGACATAGTTAACAATAGAGCATTAGGTGCAGTGGCACTAGGGTCCAGAGACCCATGAACGGCATTCAACTCTGCTGCTGTATTTTTCTGCCAAAATTGCAGTCAACCATTTTCCTTTCTTACTCCAAGGCCCATGACACATTACGATGCCATTTATCCTTTCCATCTTTACTCCCGACTCCCTCTTTCCTTTCACCCTCCAATCCGTCCCAAATGATATTTGTTTTATGTTTTGAGCATTACACTCTAGTGCCAAAAGTTAATTTTTGATAAAGGTTTATATGATAATTGTATACATTTTAAGATGGAGGAAAAAGGCAAACGAAAGTGATTGTTAAATGCTGGGCCACTGGAATAATATGTGAGGAGAAGACAAAATTATGAGGCAGGGTTGACCACTTTATGTGGCAAGAAAAGTCCAGTTATGAATTTAGAACGCCAATAGCTCTAACTCAAGAAAATGTGAGACCTATTGCATTGCAAATGCTTATTTTAAAACTGTGTCTCCTGAAGAGAAGGCTCCCAGCTGTGTAATATGCGGGTATCGCTATATAAATAAAGTGAATTTCTGAGTTGCATACGGGCGTAGACATAAGGCGATATGTGTAAGACAGCCAATTATGTACATCTATCTTGCTTTGTACAGAACCCATTGTAACGTGGTGATAGTGAAGAAACCAATGTGTTAATGTCTTACCTTCGCTCCTTTATCTCCACTCCCTTCTCTTCATTAACCCTTCCCATTGCCTTTTTTCCCCTTTCTCAAGAACCCGATAACACTTCCAAGAACAAGACCTAGAAATCGTTATACCTATGGTGTCATGGAAAAAGAGCTAGAGAACCACAAATGAAACCCAAGAACTAGTAGTCTGATAATTGTTCAACAGCGACCACATGTAATGGGGAAATGAAAAACAAAGAATTCAATAATCTGGGAACGTTGCTGGAGACATTCGTTGAAAGTTTGGGTTTTCACGCAAAGAAAATATTTACCCTTATTTTTGTGGTCACACCCACCCCGTGGCCCCACCCCACCCCTTTTGCAGGAATTTTGTGGAGGGAACCTAGAAGGCATGATGGGGATGCTTGCACAGTAGGTGAGCAATGACCTGGGAGGGGGATGAAAGGAGAGGGGGGGCTTCAGAGCTGTATGTGGGGAGTGCATGCTTCTGGTTTCTGTGATGATAGGTAAAAGTAATTGTTAAATGTAGTGCTAGCGCGCCTGGTCCTTAGTAAGTAAACTTACAAGGGGATGCGTATAGGTCGATGAACCTTTTGAATCGCATGGAGTATCCTAATCATGCAGTGAATACTGAACCAATAATCAACATCAATAGATCAATATCAATCACTTAAGGAACCAAAAAGAATACCATATTAATCCGAAATAAGCATCACTCATGGAAAAAGGTTAACAAGTTGTATTCTCTATAGATTACAATTCTAATCAAAAGTTAATTTTTGCTTGTATTAATCAATCTTTATTAATGCATCAAAGAAAACAGTATTCTCCAAAGAAAATCATAAGCAACAATGCAGATCATAAGACAATGATTATCAACATTAATGGAATAATTTAGCAAATCAATTTGTCAGTCATTTGACACCGTCAACGTCTCCCCTGTCAGACTACCTAACCAAGATTAGCAGCAGCACGTGGGTCTTCATGCAAAAACAATTTAGATAAAACATTAATTTGGAAAAATCTATCTAAAGTGAGAAAATCTATTCAGAAACAGCGCAGTTGGCACCTAAAAGAAAAGGCACAAATTTGTCAGTCACATTTTCATAGCTACCTATCCAGGATGGATCAGCAACGAGTCAGTCTTCGTCCCCAGGTCATCAGTGGTCAGCTAAGTATCAGACTCACATAGTATAAGCCCAATTATCAGCACTTCGGACAGCGTCTCCTGACTTCATCAACTTTCTCCTCGCAGTCCTGATTTCGCTCCCCTTGTCATAACTTTTTATTAGGGTCTCCTAGTTTGTCCCACTAATTGCTAATTGGTCCGTCTGTCGGAAGTTATGACTCTAACCTATAGTTTTTATTTACCAAATCTCTATTTCTGCATAGGCTTCAGGCCCCATAAATTTGATTGGTGATGATAACATAATCCGTGTCTTCAGGTAACAAAGTTGTTGCATACATAGTCTTTAGTCAGTGCCTCTATTGTTCAAGTCCTGAGAAAGTACATTTAGCCTACACTACACATAATTGTATCAAATTGTCTTCATCATCTCCTGTCTGAGGGTACATTGCAGAATGTTCGAGCAGAGCCGTCTGAACTCGTAACTTGAAGAAAGGACCTTGAACTGTTCAAAGTCCTTTCAAAGCTTTTCGAAGTCTCCACGTTATGAGCAAGCAGGGCCTAGCAAAACCAGGCCTTTAGTCCGGCTAATGAAAGAATATGAATTTACATAAAACATATGTTATACATGTAGTTATGATATATTAATATGTTTTATATAGATCTTCTCATTATTTAGCATCTGTTAATACTTATGGTGACCACTCCCCGTGGGCACATTTTCGATTTATACAAGTTATTTTCTAATATTAATTTCTCTACACATTTTTCTCAATAATCACACATTAATCATTAGAAATTTCTTGAATTAGCATATCTGCTCCATCAGTAGTTATTGACTATTACTCTGATTGAGAGATTGTTATTTGAAAAGGAAACCTCGAAAACATAAATAATTTTATAAAGCTACATTTCTGAGCATATAACCTCATGCTTGACGCCCGTGTAGACGAATAAATAAAAACAAGAGAACACAAACTCGCTGTTTGACTTTAAATCATTTTCTGAGATTTGTTGTTTTGTGTTTGGAATGACGTAATGTCTTTTTTTTCTTTTTCTTGTGATTCTTTTGCAGTGTTGTTGGACGCAATTACAAAAAACGGAAGTGCTACTGGGAATGGCCCTTACTGTCGAAAACCGCCCAGTGGCTGTGAGCAAACCCAGCATAGTAGCGGAAAGTCTGACAATGCGTCAGCCGCTGGGGAAACTGGGAAGAGCTACATGAAAGAGCAGCTGGACGGAGTCACTAGGTATGTGTTTCTGTAGGACTTGGTATCGGCCATCCTTGTCCATCCTTGTTCATCGTTAAAACCCTTTGCTGCCAGGCCTTTTCCCCCTTTGCTGCCAGGCCTTTTCCCCCTTTGCTGCCAGGCCTTTTCCCCCTTTGCTGCCAGGCCTTTTCCCCCTTTGCTGCCAGGCCTTTTCCCCATTTGCTGCCAGGCCTTTTCCCCATTTGCTGCCAGGCCTTTTCCCCATTTGCTGCCAGGCCTTTTCCCGACTATTTGGGGCAGGGTGCGCTTAGGCCCTCATAACTTTTTGTCCGCATAAGCTACCCCCGCCAAATTTGCGTCCTTTTTTTCCAACATCCTAGGGATTCTAGAGGTACCCAGACTTTGTGCGTTCCCTTGAAGAAGACCAATAAATTAGCCAAAATACAGTGAACATCTTGTTTTTTTAAAAAAAAGAATGGGAATAAAGGGCTGCAGAAGAAGGGTTGTGTTTTTTTCCCCCTGAAATTGCCATCAACAAAGGGTTTGCAGTTCTAAAATCACCAGTTTCCCAGCTTTCAGGAACAGGCAGACTTGAATCAGAAAACCCCATTTTTCAACACAATTTTGCCATTTTACTGGGACATACGATTTATTTGTGCTTTCAGCCTCCTTCCAGTCAGTGACAGAAATGGGTGTGAAACCAATGCTGGATCCCAGAAACCTAAACTTTCTGAAAAGTAGACAGAATTCTGAATTCAGCAATGGGTAATTTGTGTAGATCCTACAAGGGTTTCCTTCAGAAAATAACAACTGAAATAAAAAATATTGAAATTGAGGTAAAAAAAGACATTTTTCTCTACAATTTACTCTATCTTTTTCCTGCAATGTCAGATTTTTTTAAAGCAATATACCGTTACGTCTGCTGGACTCATCTGGTTGCGGGGATATATAGGGCTTGTAGGTTCATCAAGAACCCTAGCTACCCAGAGCCAATAAATGAGCTGCACCTTGCAATGGGTTTTCATTCTATACCGGGTATACAGCATTTCATTTGCTGAAATATAAAGAGTAAAAAATAGGTATCAAGAAAACCTTGGTATTTCCAAAATGGGCACAAGATAAGGTGTTGAGAAGCAGTGGTTATTTGCACATCTCTGAATTCTGGAGTGCCCATACTAGCATGTGAATTACAGGGCATTTCTCAAATAGACGTCTTTTTTACACACTGTCTTACATTTGGAAGGAAAAAATGTTGAGAAAGACCAGGGGAAATAACACTTGTTTTGCTATTCTATGTTCCCCCAAGTCTCCCGATAAAAATGGTACCTCACTTGTGTGGGTAGGGCCAGTGCCCGCAACAGGAAATGCCCCAAAAGACTATCTGGACACATCAAAACTATCAAATAGAAAATACCTGTTTTTGCGGGGGGAGGGCACCTGCGTTTTTGGTCGTGGGCTCAGCAGCCACCTAGGGAAACTTACTAAACCCAGACATTTCTGAAAACTAGACACCTGAGGGAGTCCAGGGAGGTGTGACTTGCGTAGATCCCCCAATGTTTTCTTACCCAGAATCCTCAGCAAACCTTAAATTTAGCTAAAAAATCAAATTTCCCACATTTCTGTGTGGGATCACCGCACCAGGACAAATTTCCTACCACCTAACGTTCCCCTCAGTGTCCCGGTAAAAATGATACCTCACTTGTGTAGGTGGGCCAAATGTTTTTGACAGGGAAGAGACAAAAACACGTCGAAATTGAGGGGGAACTAAAGTCGGTCCAAAAGGGCAGTTTGAAAAAACTCATTTTTAGGCTGACAAGTGCAGCAGAAATGTTATCGGTATAGATGAGACAATGCTGGGTGGTAGGAATTTTGCGGATTCCTGCAGATTCCGGAAGGTTCCATCACAAAAATGTGGGAAAAATATGTGCTTTCCAACAAAGTTGCAGTTTGCAGGGCATTGTGGGTAAGGAAATGGTGCGGAGTGCATGTGAAGCACACCACTCTGGAATCAACTAGATGTTTAGTTTTCAGATGTGTCTAGGTCTTGTGAAGTTTTCTACATGGCAGCGTTTCAAAGTAAAAAAAAAAAAAGTGCAGCCCTCACCATTCCAAGTGGGACGTTTTTGAGAGTTACCAAGCTCTCATGGCCCAAATGTAAAACAAAAACCAGAAATAATCAAATGTCCTCTTGCTTGCCATGGGATAAGATGTTTTGCTGAAAGACTGTTAGCCCCTTCAGTGTGGGTGGGGGCATAACCAGGCCCAAACTGGTTGGTAACCACCACCCCACTATTTTTTTTTTTATATATTTTTTTTATTCCCTGGCATCTAGTAGACTTTCCCAAAAATATTTTACCCTCCCTGGGGAGTGCCCCCCCCCCCCCCCCCCCTTTGGGGAAGAACGGCCTAATTATATTAGGCCGATCTCCCCCAAGGTGGGGCGGGCAGAAATGGCCTAAAAATAATTTGCTCCACTTATGCGCAAGCACGAAAAACTAATAATCCCTGGTGTCTAGTGGTTTCTGCCCCCCCACCTGGCAGAAATGGCCTAATAATAATTTGCCCCCCTCTGGGGCGACCCTTGCCCAAGGGGTTGCTCCCAAAACATAACATAATTTTAAAAAACAATAAATCAAATTATCCCTGGTGTCTAGTGGATTTCTACCCCCCCCGGGGGCAGATCGGCAGATATGGCCTAGAAATAATCTGCCCCCCAGGGCCCGGCCCCCTTATTTTATATAACAAAAAAAAATAAGTCTAGTGGGCATTTCTGCTGCCCTATCAGCAGAAATGCTCAGAGAGACATGAAAGGAGAGGAAAGGCCTTTCCTATCCTTTCATGCCTCTCTGCCCCCTCCACGTGATCGGAGGAGAAATGCTTTTGCATTTCTCCTTCGATCGGCGCTGGAAGCTTAGCTTCCAACGTCAGGGGGGGGGGGGGTCAGGATGACCGTTGGGCTGTTTGTGAATTCTTGCTAAACAGTCACACGTGGTGGTGGTGGGTTAGAAGGAGAGAGAGGGAACACACACACACTCTATCTGAGATAAGCCTGACTGCTAGCAGGAGGTTTATTAGCTGTGTGACTCTTACCCTGACTAGAGTGAGGGTCCCTACTTGAACAAGGCGCAGACCACTGACAACTAGAAACCCCATTTCTAGCAGCACTTTACTTGTTTCAGTCGTCGATGAGCAGGTACACTGTATCTGTTGGATGGCTTCAACTTGTTGCAGGTTGAAGTGATTCATGCACACACATTTTAAGCAGAAGGAATCTCTGCTGTGAGGGGTGGAAGAAATGTGTAAGTCAGAATTAACCATAACAAATGATTAAACTAACTGAGCAAAAGCCCCTCTATGAATATTCTAAGTGATTTTTCAGAATAAAAAATAGTCTAGCTAGGGAAAATGCAGCAGTTTGAAAAGACCTAAAAATGAATTTAAAGTAATCCAATCAAAATGAAACAATATGAGAACAACCAGATGAGAACATTTAAAAAAAACAAAAAAAACAAAAATCCCTGCTGGCTACATGTTGAGCTGCTTATTATATAAAAAAAAAAAGGCTAAAACCAATTGTTCGAGGCATGTGTAGCTGTAGATACACATGCTTAGCGTGCACCTGGCAACTAGGTTTGACCCGGATGTGTGAAAGTTCGAGTGACTCCTCCTCTTAGTGATAATGCGCATGGGCAAAGACTCCATTGTTAGATTGTTTTCTTTTCCCCCCATCATGTTCGGACATGTTCCTGATCTCTCTTTGGTTCCTAATACACTATAACCCTCGCCAGTGCTGTTTTCAATCGAGATTTACTTTTCTGCATATCGTGTTTCAATCGCTCGGCGAGTCGATGCACTTCGACCGCAGCCCCTGCAGGGCGTGGCCCTTCCGGGCTTTCAAATTCACTTTACACCAGGTCCTCCACAGAATACCCTGCTGGTAATGGAACAGACACCTTTCTGTTGCTGCACTCTCTGCCATGCCAAATATCCACAGACTGACTCCCACCAGGTCTGTAACCTGCGTTTGTCACCAGAACACTGGAAGGTGGATTGCCAACCTTGTTGCTCATTCCGCTAGAAGAAAACACTCTGAGACTGTCGGGCACGCCAGATCGAGATGCAGCAGAGGAGCACCGAGGACTATCCAGACCTCTTTGGGCATGAAGATGTTGGTGAAGAAGAACACCATCCAGAAGCCTTGGTAACGAAAGAAGAGGCGTTCTCCATTGAGGGCACCTGAATTTGAAATAACTGTCGTACTGGAGGCTCAAACAATGTGTACTGTACACCCTGTCCCTCAGCCTCATGTTGAACATTAAAAAAAAAAATGTCATCTCTTGATCGAGAGGCCTCCGGACTTCCACTGTCTCTTGCCCATGGTCAGTACTGAGCGACTGATTAAGACACCTGACCCTTCAACTGGGTGCCAAAACACCAGCTGAAGCCTTTGACACCAACAACACTGGCACCCACTTGCCCACCCATTCAGAGCTGACCGTCCACATACACTGCTTCGATGCTGAGTGGAATTTCGGAACCAAAATACAAATACCTCTCGGATCCAAAAACTTCGAGCCCGACTCCTAAAAAGCCCAACTAAAAAAACAGTGGAGCCTGTCCTTCATAAATTATAGGATAAATTAGACGCTCAACAACAAAAGATACAGCTTCAGGCTTAGACTGAATGTATCCTCACAAGGCCGTCAGCTCGAATACTGCCATCATCCAAAAGACAGCTGTCTTTCAAAAGGCACTTGATTCACCTACTCCACCAAAAAGGAAGAAATTGGACAATACCTTTAGTCCTTTTCCTCTTTCACGCCCCTCACTGCCTCCCCTTCCACCTCTACTACCACCACCACTTTACTCACCATCTCCACTTCAGTCTTTTGGAGATCACCTAGAAATCACCTTAGGGATCCCCTGGTAACAGTACAGGTGGACACGATTCACAGGGTGACACTTTTGGGAAACCACCACATAATGACCCCTATGACAGCTATGATGTAGATCCTCCAGGGGACAAGGATCCCTGCAAGTCCTTTCACTCCTGATGATCCAACAGGAGCTCATAAGTAGGGCTGCTACCTTTCCTGATCTGGAGCCCACGAGGAAACCCCAGTAGAGGATTTCCATTTTGAAACCCTGTCATCTACCCATAGGGGCACTCAGTACTTACCTACACTTAAAGGCATGTTGCGCCTAACAGACAACATTTTCAAAGACCCTGCTAGAATAATCACACCCAGGTGGATAAAAAAATATAAAGCCTCTTCATCAAGTCCCATATAAATTAGAGGACAGTTATCATCATACTGGCTAGTCATCACCACCGCTTGTAATAGAGCTAATTCACAAGCGAGTGGTGATGCCCCACCTGAGAGTAAGCTCATTGAAGCAAACCATTAGCGTATCGGCAACTCAATGGGCTTGCTTGACAGATATGACTGTGCTCACTGGGACAGAATGGAGGAGCTCCTCCAGCATCTTCCCGATAAGTACAGAAAAAGGGGACAAGAACTTGTTGCAGAGAGAAAACAGATATCCATACGTTGGATAACTGGTATCCATACGTTGAGCCCTCAATGCTGCCAGCACTGCTGCAACAAGAGGAAATAATGCCTGCATTGACAGGGAACATCTCTTTGGATCTCATGTAGACGAAGCCCTTGAGAAAATGAAAAAAGGGACAATGAAACAGCAAAATCCATTGGGGCCTTCCGAACACCTACACCTCAAGGCTAGTTTTGCCACTCCAGCTATCGTGAGGGTTCCAAAACCACTACTTTAGAAGCCTCCACCTCCTACCAACATAGTCAGAATCACTATTTCTATGCCAGAGGTTACAGTAGAGGGTCTTACAGGGACAACAATGCCAAGGGTAGAGGCAAAGGCGATTCCCCATGCAATGGAACACTCACAACAAAATCATGACTTCCCTAACCTTCCCCTTTACCATGCAACACCTGTCGGGGGTCGTTTACAGAACTTTCTACCCACATGGCAGTCGATAATATCAGACCAGTTGGTGTTGGACATTATCCAACATGGCTGCTGTCTGAAGCTCGTTACCACACCTCCCAGCATTCCACCTCACACCCACAGGTTATCATTGGAACATCAGATACTGCTCAGACAGGAAGTTGAAGCTTTTGTTTTCCAAGAAGCTCTAGAACCCATCCCTCCTCACAATCAAGGGTCAGGAGGATACTCCCTATACTTCCTAATCCCCAAAAAGGACATCTCATTCTGGATTTACACCATTAACCACTAATCCTGTCAGAGCACTTTCATATGGTCACACTCCAAGATGTGATCTCACTCCTTTAACAAGTCACCTTTCTCGCAGCTCTCCTTCTAAAGGACACCTATTTTCACATTTTAATATACACCCAGCTCATCGCAAATACCTAAGCTTTGTCATAGCAGGAAAACACTAGCAATTGAAAGTACTGCCCTTCGGGGTCACTGCTTTGCCTTGTGTGTTCACCAAGTGCCCAGCAGTAGTTGCGGCACATCTGCGCAGACAAAACCTCTATGTATTCCTTTGTCTGGATGACTGTCTCATAAAAGCTATTACTCATCATCTATGTCAGCAACTCACTTAAGCTACCACAGATCTCTTCCATCGATTTGGCTTCAGCGTCAATGTAACCAAATCTCGCCTTCAAACTCAACAAATTCAGCCGTATCTGGGTGCTGTCCTGAACTCACAACTAGTGTTAGCTTATCCCAATACCGCAATAATTCAAAATTGTCAAACATTAATATCCTGTTTTCAAATTAGTTACCAGCTCCCAGTAAGAACAGTCATGCGCCTACTAGGCATGATGGCTTCCTGTATTGCCATAGTACCCCCATGCTCGCCTTCAGATGCGTCCGTTACAGGAATGCCTAGTGTAACAGTGGTCTCAGTCACAGTTCACTTGGAAGATGTAGTGTTGATAAAGAGCTGCACACATCACTCTGCAGAGGTGGAACACCGACAACCTGTTAAAGGAGCGGCCTTTTCTAGACCCTGTTACCCACATCACTCTGACAATAGATGCATACCTCACAAGCTGGGGTTCACACTTACAAAACCTCACAGTTCAGGGTATTTGGGATTGAAAGCACCAGACATCAACTACCTAGAGTGTCAAGCTGTTTTCCTAGCATTGAAAGCGTTCCTATTTCACCTGATCGGCAAAGTTGTCCTAGTCTGGATAGACAATACAACAACCATATGCTATCTTCACAAATAGCGGGAGGACATTTGCCAAAGGTCTCACACCTGTCTCAGACCATTTGGTGCTTGGTTTACATCACAACATTCATCTGTTGGTGGAACACTTTCCGGGAACAGAAAACGGTTTTGCTGAAATCCACAGCAGGATGCAGCATAAGTCCACGAATGGGAACTTGACCCCCAAGTCCTCTGCACTTACTTCCAGAAATGGGGATTTTCACAAATAGATCTGTGTGTAACTGCAGTCAATGCCAAATGCCTACACTTTGCCTCCAGGTTCTCACACCCACTATCCAAAGGTAGATGTAGTGTAGTGAACAGAAGTTCCCCAACAGGCTAGACCTTCTCACTCAGAACCATGGAGAAAATGGGGAACCCAGATCCCAAAGCACTCAACCTGGCAAGATGGCTCCTGAAGTCATAGAATTCGGCTACCTCAATTTCCACCTGAATGTATGACCCTTCTCAAAGAAGTACATACACCTACCACAAGGGCATGCTGCACTACTAAATGAAGAAGATATGTTTGTTATTGTTACAATAAACAAATTGTCCATTAATTGTCACTATACAAAATATTATTTGTTACCTGCTGTATTTACATCTCTCTAGACTTGCTTTCACATCCATACGATTACATCTCGCTGCAGTAAGTGCCTGTCAACAAAAAAAAAATAACTGTCTTTTTTCATAGTACCACTCACTAAATCCTTCATGAGAAAGGCTTAAAAGAGTGGTTCCACCACGGGTTCCCCCTGCACCTCTCTGGAATTATAACATTGTTCTCACAAGACTCATGAGTCCTTCATTCGAACCCCTAGGTAACTGCTGCCCCCTCCCCCAAATTCTCTCCTGGAAGGTGGCTTTGATGTGTTAATGAGCTCCAGGCATTAACCTTAGAAGAACCCTTCTTCCAGCTTCACAGGGTGGTCCTTTGCACCAGTTTCAAATGCCTTCCTATGTTCATCTCCCAATTTCATCTGTCAGCCATTTGAGTTGGCAGTTTTCTTTCCACTACCAGACTCGGTTGCAGAGAGAGCTCTCCATAGAAAAGATGTCAAAAGAGCCCTCATGCACTGCATCGACAGAACTGAAACTTTTAGGAAAACAAAACAACTTTTTGTTGCATTTTTACATCCACAGAAAGGAAAGCCTATTTTCAAATCCGGCATCACCAGATGGATAGTTAAATGCATTCAAAAGTGTTACGTTACAGCCAAAAGACTTTTACCTACACCCCTAGAGTGCACTCTACTTGAAAAATAGGGGTTTCTAAGGCTTTCCTGGGCAACATCTCACTAGCTGGCATATCAAAGCAGCTACATGATCTACTCCTCACACTTTCACAAAGCATTATTGTGTGAATGTTCCAGCACGCCAACAATCTGATGTAGGATTGGCAGTGCTATGTACACTTTTTCAAACAACTGCAACGCCCACGTGTTAGCCACCGCTTTGGGGACTACTGGTTTACAGTCTATAAAAAGCAAGTGTATCTACAGTGACGCGTGCCTCGATTATGTTACTTATCCTGTAAGCATTTGTTCATGCCAATGATTGCTGTAGATTCACTTACACCCACCCTCCTCCCTGGACACCTGTGGGCATTGCAGTTTCCTTTACCTTTTCTATATGCATGGACATCTCTATCCAAGACCTGCTTGACACTCCATTCTCATCTGCATATGGGAAATAAATCTAACAATGGAGTCGATGCCCACGCTCATTACCACCAAGAAGAGGTGTCACTCATGACTCGAAAGACTTCTTCAAAGAAAAACAGATTGCACACATCCTGATCCAACACTAGATGGCAGGAGTAAGCAAAGCATGTGAATCTACAGCGCTACATGCCACAAACAGGTGCTTACAGAGCAGGTAACATAATCCCTCTTTTGAGTTTGCCTCACCCTCCGCCCACCTGCTACACAAGTTGCTTTAACACTGCAAGTACTGCATACAACAATGCTGTCCATGTCTGGGTCGTAGCACTTATTAGACAAAATTCACGCACCTTTCCAAGTGCCTGTTGGCTGTCCTCTAGGTTGTGCTTGAATCTTAATTTGTGGTGCAAGTTCATGTGTCTGGGCATATTTATTGTCAAATAATTCTGACGCTCCCTGTCTGATTGAAATTTGAAATATGACTGCTGGGTTCTCATGTATTTGCTGTCTCATCCAGTTGCAATAACTGTCTTGCCATATTTTTTTTTTTATTGGGAGAACCACAAATACTGCATACCTCCTTTCGAGCTGTTGAGGAGGTCTTGTAATTCTTTCAAATGACAGCAACCTATTTATTCGGGTCCTTGTGGGATTTCTTTTTCTTTCGGCCAAATACGGCTCCAGTACAACTTACAGTGGTTTCAAATTATGCCAATTTGTGGACTACAAGTCAAGCTCTGCTCTAAGTGGAATTTTCCCCTCTCCCCTCTTCCTTAGCCCCCACCTCTCAGTGCTCCTGAGTATTATGAGAAGTGGTTCTCAATCCTTAGATTTAATGTATTTGTACGTGGCCCTTAGCTGAGCCCCATTTATGGTTACCTGCAGCCATATATTTTATGGTTGAAGAGGCTGTTTGGGTTCAGCGACTCTTAAATTCCTTATGTAGTTTTACTGTTTATTGAACATTGTTGTTTAAATCAGTATTTTAGTTCACAATAAATTGGCTATCACATGTAACTGTCTGGCATTAATGAATTTAAAGATACACCTTTAGGATCTGAATGCGCTTCCCTACAATATAAGCATAATATAATATATTTGTTCACTGTGGATGGGTTAATGCTGGAATTTGTTGTTACGTTGGGTAATCAGTAATGTTGTTGTGCTTTCACTGAGCGCTCACTCTAAAGTGTCAACTTGTTGTTCTTCGTTTCTGCTTTATAGAATAAAAAAGTGCAAAAATTATTATGAGGTACTTGGCGTCAGCACTGATGCTGGGGAAGAAGACTTGAAGAAGGCCTATCGAAAGCTCGCCCTGAAGTTTCATCCAGATAAAAACCAAGCACCAGGAGCAACCGAAGCATTTAAAAGTAAGTGAAAGGCACAAGTGAACTTGTGAACATGCAAGTGTGCAGGGTAAAAATTTGCATGTTTTTAAGCATACATTGCAATCAACAATATTGTGTGCCAAACCTGTCTCCTGGGTAACCGTTTGGCCTCCATAGTCTATTGTTAACCAGCTGGAATTACTATTTCATGTTGTTTGTTGACCAAAAGACAACATGTCCTGAAAAGATGACACTGTGCAGAAAAAAATAAAATGGGTTTGATTTTGTGTATTGCTGGAACATTGTGGATTCAAAAGTTTAATTTTTGAGGGAGATGAGAAGCATTCACCATGTTCGTTTAGATGCTAATTGCCTTGGAGACTGGCTTCAGAGGTTGCTATCCTATAAATTAAGACACAAGCAGAAGCTATGGATATTCACCTTTTTATGGAAAAAGCCCACGTTTTACCTACGATTACGTCCATAAAAACTTTAAAATGCCATTATCTAAAGAGAGTATCAGTTTCAACCATGACCATAACCAAAGACTTCTCAAATATTTTTGATCTATCAAAAATGAAGGTACAGTGGATGTTTTCAGCTTATTTATCTAGGCGTGCTATTCCAATAGTTCAGTGTTAGTCAGCGCTTACGCTAATAGTTTAATGTTAGTCATTCCATAAGCCTCCTCATTTATCCAAGATGGTCAAATCTGTGCCACTGACAACCACAAAGAGGTTTGTGAACATCTTTGAGAGATCTATCTTTTACTGGCAATATCACGTTTAATGTGTCTGAGTGTTTTGGTGCCATCAACTTAATTTTATTTTTTGTTTGTTTTTTTGTTAAGGACTTCCATATTTGTGTTTTTTTTTTTTCCTCTGGAAAAGCAACAACTTTTTTTGTCTTTGCTTCAGTTAATGTTTTCAGGAGCAATACCCCAAAAGCTTAGTCAATATTAGCACCATTTTTGGCACCTAATTTTTCTCTTGTCAAAGATCTTTTTCTGTGTAAAACATGTAACGTCAGTCTTGAAAAACAACTTGTCCAGCCTCAACCCTGATCTAACATCGAACGTCAAGAAATACACAGCTATGATTACATCTTTCAGTAGAAGGCAATAAACCATTTCTGTATTCCGTTGTTTTAGAGCGATGTTAAAGTTACCATTTGTAGCTAAGATCTTGTAAGAGAAGTTGTCTGTTAGCTGCCTGGTTCATCGTACTACCCCGCGTAGGGTCTTGCATAAATTAGAACAGAATCTTTGTGGCTCCCAGTGGACTCTGTGTCAGTTGGAATAGAATGTAATGAAAGCTTGGTTTAGAATGTTGGAGTTCACAGGTACATGCAGAAGAATAAAGATGTTTGATTTACAGCTCTGTGTGTGGTCTAGTCATTGGTCTACTTAGGCTGGTGAAGATTCTACAACCGGCGATGAGATAGGGGATGAGTAACTCAAAGAAGAAAGTGCTCTCCTGGAGAGTTTGCCATGGTCCAAGTAAACTGCTTGTGCGGGCCACGTGTGCCTTCGTTTAAGTGCCCAGTCAATGGTTGACGTTTGTGGACGCAAAGGGCAACTCAAGCCGGTGTGAAGCACAAGAATGGAAAGAAAGCTTCCCTAAGAAGAATATACATTGTTAGTCAAGAAGCTATATAACCAAGATCATACAAAAAGTTACTGCGCTACCACATAAAATAAAGTTAATAATTGTAAGGAGCGTTAAGCTAGAGGTGGTTTCAGCCAGGTTTACAAAGTGCAGTTAAAGACCATTATTCGATACCAAATAGCGTTGGAAGGCAGAGATCAACCAGGTGAAAGAAAATACAAACTGAAGTGTAAAAATAAAATAAAAAACAAATAGATGACTTACCAAGCTCTTTAAAGAGTCATTGTGCCACAGCACTCACCTAAGTGGCTCACGGAGAGCTCCAGGATGTGCTTACAGAGCTGCCCATACCCGAAGCAGTTGCTCATCAAGCTGCCAAGTGCTGGTCAGAACAACTTCATAGGTCTTTTAAGAGCTAAGCATTAATGGCAAAAGTTGGTTCTGTGAAGCTTGAAAATGGCAGCTCAGAAAGAAAATACCATTCCAATTAATATTAGGGTCGATCCTGAGGGGCACATGTCAAAAGACTTTGAAGAGGGCTAGCACAAACATGATCATCTTACAGATTGAGGGAGCATGCTACTCTCAACGTCAGTAAGTTCCCCACTGCTCTATAGTATTGCCGCCTTCCTGAAACCACCACCACCACCATTATTCAATACTGCCAAAAAGCAAAATATTGACCAAAGATGAACTGCCTGTATAGAGACATTTGAAGATTTACTTGATGCACATGAAGTGACTTACAACAGAAAGATTATCAAATATCTCACAAATCTTGCTGGTGATGGTGTGAGAGAAGTCATAAAGAAAATGCCAAGAACTGACAAAGTCGTCACATAGTCATCAGATTAAGTTTGCGTTGAATCTCAAGTTCACTCCAGTACCAAGTGTCAATTCAATTTCAAAGAAGCTTTATTGCGGCTACAAGAGCCAAAAAAGCGCGAGCAGTAATAAATACAAATAAATGCACATAATAAAATAAAATTGCAGGTAAATATGGTGATAAAAGGGAGTAAAACATAAATAAAAATTAAAATGGAATAAAAATGAGATATAATAAAATGGAATGAAATTAGATGAAATGAAATGAAATGCACTGTGCAGGATGTTGGGACAGTCTTATTTGGAGTCTTTGTCCAGGAGAGTTTTCCCTCTAATAAGCCAACTAGCTCAGAGGAATTTGTCGATAGCGATCACTAGCGTTGGCCTGGTGTCTGATCTAAGGATTCGCAGAGCTAGCGCAGAGCAGCGTGCTCCCAGTAGTCTGCATGCCGGGGCCAGCCATTTCCTACGGGGGGCAGTATACGCGGGGCATGCAAAAAGGAGGTGAGGGAGATTCTCGACGGGGGCTTTGCAAGCAGGGCATGCAGTGGATTCGTTGTGTGACCAGCTGCTGGTGAAAAGTCTTACAGATTGAGGGAGCATGCTACTCTCAACGTCAGTAAGTTCCCCACTGCTCTATAGTATTGCCGCCTTCCTGAAACCACCACCACCACCACCATTATTCAATACTGCCAAAAAGCAAAATATTGACCAAAGATGAACTGCCTGTATAGAGACATTTGAAGATTTACTTGATGCACATGAAGTGACTTACAACTGAAAGATTATCAAATATCTCACAAATCTTGCTGGTGATGGTGTGAGAGAAGTCATAAAGAAAATGCCAAGAACTGATAAAGTCGTCACATAGTCATCAGATTAAGTTTGCGTTGAATCTCAAGTTCACTCCAGTACCAAGTGTCAATTATGAACGATACATTTTCAGTTAAAAACGTCAGAGTTAGTGAAATATTTGAATTTGTGGAAAGACTCAACACACATCAAACACTGTAATCTCAATGAATTTAACAATGAAGAAGCCATGTGGCTTAGAGTGATTGATAGATGCTTGTCCGATTCATTCAGATTACGAATGCTTAGGGAAACATTTAGTATGGAGGGAGTGTTGATGGCTGCCAGAGCTGAGGTACGTACTGAAAAACAAGCTCCTTACATAGGCCTGGGAGTGCCCTGAATGACTCAGTCATGAGTGTGAAAAGTAATTCCAAACAAAAGATTGAAGAACAAGTGATGGCCTCACGTAAGAAGAAGTTGGGTTTCAGATGTGGACTTTTGTTTCAGTACGAAGGAAAGTGTCCCGCCATTGGACAGATATGCAAAGGCTGTGGTAAAGGATGTGTCTCATGGAGCTAAAGCAAAATGGTCGCCAGAACGTTCCAGAAGCAACATTTGACCCAAACCACAAGGCCAAGAGCCGACATCAGTTGAGACAAATAGATACTAAACAAAGTTGATTGTCATCTAAATGACTGTCAAACAATTCTTCCGCCTCAAATAAGCAAAAGTGGAGAAAGTGATTGTGCCATGTTGAAGTGTACCTCAGAAAAACGTGCACATGTAGAACCGGTCGCATTTGAAGAAAAATGGCAGTCAAAGAAAAGTCGACATGTCAAAGCAACAAAACCATACAGTCACTGTCCAAAGATTACATTGAAAATGAACGGATGTTCAGTAGTTTTTGTTTTTTATTGATAGTGGTGCTTCGATAAATATAATGCCTGAAGAGAATTACAATGAACTGTCTCCATTACTGCGACTGATGCCATCGAAAAACACAGTGTGTATTTGAACTGCATCAACACCCATGAAGAGTCGAGGCTCATTTGTGGCAACAGTGAATCATGAGAAAACACAGATACAAGCACCGATCCATGTGCTTCAAGGCACAGTGGCAAGTGCCTGTTTGCTCTGTTTCAACACAGCTGCTGACATGGGACTAATTTCTGTGAATTACAACATGAATGCTCATTACAAAATTGTAAGTCAATTACCTTTGTTGTTTAATGGTTTAGGAAAGTTAAAGACTATGAAAGTAAAACTGTATATTGATGAGAATGACTGTCCTGTTTCTCCGAGACATAGACGGGTTCTATTTATTTACAAGAAGCTGTTGAAAAAGAACTTGAATTGTTACGCAAGCATGATATTATTGAGCTTTCCACTAATCCAACACCAGGGGTCTCTCCCCTAGTAGGGGTGCCTCAAAAGGACCGTGAAGGAGCTGTGTGGATATGGGTTGACATGCACCAGGCAAATAAAGCATTTCAACAAAAATGACATCTAGGTTCACACTTTGCTGACATGACAACACAATTCAATGGTGTCAAGGTCTTCTCCCAGTTTGATTTGAATAAAGGCTATCATCAGTTGGAACTTGAAGAAAGTTGCAGGTACATTACATCCTTTCCTACACATGTTGGGTTGTTTCGATATAAAAGACTAGGGGCCTTTAGAGTTTGGTGGAGGAATTACTCCGTCACAACAGTGACGGATATCCTGTCTGCTGAAATATAAATCCCATTACATAATGGGATTTATATTTCGGCGGATGGTATATCTGACATCGTTGTGATGTAGTAACCCCTCTGCCAAGCTCTAAATCAGGCTCTTAGTTTTGGTGTGTCATCAGCTGCAGACCTTTAAAAAAAAAAAAAAAAAAAAAAAAATTTCATTCAACGTGTCCTACAACCTTTTGTGAATGTTTAATTTTAGTGATGTCCTACTAAATTTAAAGCGATGCACAGAAGAAGCGCAATAGTGCTCTCACACAAATATGCCAGTTACTCAGTAATGCAGGTTTGACTTTGAATTCAGACAAGTGTGAGTTCAATAAGGCAAAACTGAAATTCTTTGGTGATATCTTTTCTGATGGGGGCATTACGCCAGACCCTGCAAAAGTACAAGCTTTGACAAATGCTGAACCCCACAAGATGTTTCTTTTGCATGTTCTTTTCTTGAAATGGCCAGTTACTGTTGAAGGTACATAAACGACTTTTCCACTGTTATTGCTCCATTACAAAAGTTAACAAACAAAAATGTTTTGCTTCAATGGTCAAAATAACATGAGAAAAGTTTCAAGAGACTCAAACATGCCATTGAAAGTGCTGTGGAAATTGCGTACTTTAATCCAAAGCTTCATAGACAGATTGTGATCAGCATTAGCCCAGTTGGTTTAGGTACTGTATTTGCACAGCATAGCGGATGCCCAAATGCTAGACTGCATTTTGTGGCCTATGGTAGTAGAAATTTGTCTCAAACGGAACATGCTTACTCTCAGCCTGAGAAACAATGTTTGGCTGTGGTATTGGCTTGTTAACACTCCCATGTGTTCCTGTATGGAAAACCGTTTATGCTGGTGACTGATCATCAAGCTTACCTGACCATCTTTGGCAATCCAAAAACCAAGATGTCTCCTCAAATTTATTAATGGAGATTGAGATTGCATGAGCACACTTACACAGTTGTGCATCATCCAGGAAAGGATCAGAATCCTGCTGACTGCTTTACAAGAGTGCCTATAAAAGGTCATGGTACTCCATCCAAGTCTGCTGAGGGCCTACATCAATTTCATTGTCAGTTCAAGTACACCAGCTACTGTATTGTTATCCCAGATTGTCACTACCACGGGCATGATAGTGACCTGCTGAAGTTACAAAATATAATTACTCATCAGTCGTGGAACAAACACATTTGACTCAGTAATGATGGAGGATATCAGAAATACAAAAATGTCAAAGATGAATTGTCCATAACTGGGGGTCAAGGATTCTGATTCTGGAGAGTGTGCGACAAGGAGTGATTGAAGTAGCTCAGGAAGGACATTATGGTATTATTGCCAGAAAGAAAGTTCTCTGAGACAAAGTTTGGATTCCATACTTAAATGAAAGAGTTGAAAAGGTACCCAAGGCTTGCCATATATGCAATTGCCTGTCAACCAAAGTTAATCAGCATTCTTTGAATATGTCAGAACTCCCTAAACATTCCTGGGAGAACATAACCATCTATATTTTTGGTCCACCTGATAATGGACATCATCTAATGGGGATTGAAGATGAATACTCATTTTTTCCTTTGGTTGAAGATCTCTCATCCACGACTCATGAATGAGTAATCCGAAAACTTGATGGCATCTTTGCAACGTGGGGCATACCAGTCATGGTAAAGTCTGGCAGTGGTTGTCCCTTCAACAGTAAAGATTTTAAAGAATTTTTGGAGCATCTGAACATAAAGCATCAAAAGGTTATACCTTTTTGGCTACCGGCCTGCCGACTTGTTGAGCGTTTTATGAGTACACTAAAGAAAGCATTGCAGCGTGCAGCTCTTGAGAAGCTCAATTTGAAAACCGTATTGAATTCTACTCTTCAAATGTATAGTTCAACACCCCACTCAAACACAGTGACAACCAAGTTTCCCCACTGGACTACCGAGAGGGATAAAAATGAAAACATGATACGTACAAGGGACTTGGTTAACAAACAGAAAATGAAAGTTTGTGCAGAAAAGAGGCGACATGCAAAAGACATCTCATTCAGAAAAGGAGACTTGGTGATCGCTAGACAAATATGCAGAAGAAAATGTGATGCTCCATATGAGGCTGAGCCTTTTCAAGTGGTGTCTATAGAAGAACACATGTTGACTGTCCAGCACGTTTGGAAGTCCACTACTGGAGACTCTTGCCACTTTAGGCCAGAGTTGAGAGCAAGACTGACTCTGAAAACTCAGTGACTGTTGCTGAGCCTTTACCATCTTCAACAATCCATGACCCTGAAGATGACAGTCTACAGGTTCCAGTAACCAGATCAAGTTGGATGATCAAAGCACCAAGAAGATTAATTGAAGAGATATAATTGTGTAAATATTTATATTTAATGATTTTCTAAAACTGTAATTTTTCATTTAACGGAGGGGGAGATAAAGTGATTTGCATGATTTAGAATGGAACCTTTCTGGTTCGCAGCAGATTCCTTATCAGTGTGATGTAATTGCTAGAATAGAATACAATGAAAGCTTAGTTTCCAGTGGAGTTCACAAGTACACGCAGATGAATAAAGACGTGCGATTTACAGCTGTGTGTGTGGCCTAGTCATTGGCAGGTACAGCGACTGGAGAAGGCGGTACACCCTGGACAGTGCACAGAATCATTTTAAAGTCTTGTATAGGTGGTGGCTAATGTGTAGGAATATCTGGCGGTTCAATGTTTTATTCAGATTTGGAACAACAGATTACTCTTTTTCAAATGGAACATTTTCATTTGGGCTGATTTGGAGGGTGTTGGCAGAAGGTTGATGATTTCCGTTTTGAAAGACAACACAGATGGTTGGACCGGAAGCATTTTTGTCACCTCTTTTTAATAGTTTTGTCACTGTTAGAGTGCACGTTCCCACTATTGATGGCGGCCCTTTTGCATTGTCCCTTTTATTAGATGGTCCAACCAGACTTCAAAATAGCTCTCCTGAAGTTACACAAAAGCTGCAATATTGTGAGACTGCCGGCATGCGATCAGGCCATCCACACATCCTCCATTGTGTGATACATCTGTAGCTGCAGTAGCTGGAGTGTCCTATTAACACATTTTAATTTGTAGCTACTGGTTGTCAACAAAACTGACATCAGCAGCCCTGTTTTACAAAAACACTGAAGAGTGGATGCATTCTGTATGTATTCTATATGATGTGTTGACATCCTTCTTAGCAGTACCATGCTTTGAAAAGCAAGAATGTTTTATTTTGATGGCAAAACTTTGTGATTTCTGAGATCCATTTTTGAAAACTTTACATGTTTATTAGACTTTATTAAACATGCTAACAGTGAAATATTTGTCAGCTGGCTTGAAAATGAGCCACCTTATTGAAATCTGATCTGTTTGCTATATCAAGCTCTGAACGATAAATTAAAGAGACTCTTACTCTGGACACTAGTTAAAATCGGAGAACAATTGTGTGGTATTTTTCTACTGTACTAGGTCACAACTGCCGAATTGCTACATTTTAGTGTTTGGTTTCTGGCAGTATAACTATACCACTGAGGTAGCTGGTGTTGTGAGGATTTTTGTGCCAGGCGTAAACTCCCGGCACCCTGGTATCTAACATGTACCAGTTGCTTGAAACTACAGGGAGTTGTAGCAAACAAGGAACACTTCCAGTTCAAAGTCCTACTCTACCTTCTAAGAACCCCATCTCCAAAAGTATGGGCCTGGTGGTGTCTCATGTCTGAAGAAATGAATCTTCATCTTTGTGCTAAACTGCAGTTATTGAGGCAATGTATGGCAAGTTTCCCAAAAAACAGTGACAATCATGGAATTTTTAGGCTTAAAATCAACTGAGACAAATTAATTTCCATCCAGACATGTCCACTACGAAAATTTTATTAAGTGGTTTGACCAATTGTATTTGACCTCAGATTAGCCGCTTTGTGCATTTTCACAGCACCCAATGAAATGTTGCAATAGCAACCTCTGCAGGAGTGTGCACAGGACCAGTGTCGTATGTGCTCAGTAAATATGTTACACAAATTGATAGTGTTGATGAGAGGTTGCAGTGTTCCCTCTATTGAGTTGAGTCCATAATAAAAGAAGTGGCATTCCTCAACCCCTTCCATCTTTTACCATATTGCCATTCTCCCTGCTTTAGAATTAGGAGTCCATTTCAGAGAATTGCTAGTTTGGGGATGTGGTACTGAAAACAGTCGCCATATCACACAAACATGTTAGAACTGAGAGGCAATCACTGGTCCTTAAATCCTTTTGTCCAGCGCTAAAAGACAGCTCTGTTCTGAACGAATGGACCCAATGGCTGTGTGCTACTTGAAAATGTAGCGAAAAATGAGATTGAGGTCTTTCTACCAGGAGACGCAGGCTTTGTCCAAAAGCCTTTCCTCCACTGCAGTACATCTCTTGGGAATGCAGCACCAACAAGTAGATACCATAAGCAGAATCATCATTCCTCCTTCTTGACTAAGGGCCATAACTCAGAGTTTGGCAGACAGTTTACTCTGTTATGAAAGTGGCAGATATCCCGTCCGCCATATTACAAGTGCATTATAGCCTGTGGGAGTTGCAATACTGCAGAAAGCATGTCAGTATCCTTTAGATGAAATATCCCAAGCACCAAATTCTAAATATGGCCAGAAGTTTCCAGCCGCTTTATAAAAATCTCATCTGGACCCAGTAGGACAGGAATGTATTTTTGATGGTTTGATCAAAGACCTTTCTCCTTTCTCTATGCTTTTCCACTGATCCTACTGGTCTTAAAAGTGATAACTGAATGAAGACTGGACAGCAGTGATGTTCGTTGCACCAAAGAGATCTCTGAAGTGGCGATTTTGTTTCTTCGTCAGATAGCTGGTCCTATATAAAGTCTTAATGCTTTTGAGCCCCAAAACATATTGGCAGTCGAAGCTTTTTGTGAGTGTTGTATTTAGTGCCAAGCTGGTATAAAGCATCATACTGCTGTACATGGATTGAGCAGCTGAGGGAAAGTTGATGGGGTCAAAGATTTGTTAAGGGAAATTAGAGGTGTCCGAGTCAGCAAAAAGAAGGGGAAGGAGGAGAATTGGGCTACAGCAATTTGAGGGGTCCTGTGACTGAACTGTGACAATGTAACGCAGGGTTCCTTGAAATTATAGATTTTCAGTAACTTCACGAAGTGAAGAAGAGAAAACATTTGCAAACAGATTTGTGTCTTCCGTTTTCAAATAATAAAGGCCATACAGACTTTTACGAATTAAAACAAAAAAAAGGGTTATTTCATAAAGTTTTCTGGGATCTCACAAATACGCTGAGCGATTTAGTGTTCATAAATTCAATCATGATTTTTCTAATAGAGAAACAGGATATAGAAGTATATGGCCTTTGCTCACATATGAGTCCTTTCTGTGCGTATGCAGGTAGCATGACAGTCTGCTTCTGTTTTTTCATTTGATAGTGCTGATGGAAGCCGAACACACTTCAGAGTCAAAATGACTTGAGAGCTACTGTGGCTTTATTATTTCTCTCCAACCCTTGCAGTGCACTGCTGATCATGTTTGTGTGTTGGGGAGAGGAATAGCATGCCAAGCTTACTGAAACCACCAGATGTCCACTGACCCTGGCTGAGAAGAATAAAGCACAAGATACAGATTGCTTTTTCCTTTTAAAATTTGTGTCCTCTCCCCAGACTTTTTTGCCACTCAACCCACCAGACCTATTGTGTGACCAGAATTTTTCCTTTTGCGCCCACTCCTTCAAGATAAAGTAAGCATGAATGAGGGCCTGTATGGAGTCTGGTTGACAGTGTGTGGCAGAGAGTATATGCAACCCGGATGAAGTTGTGCGTAGCCTTGCTAACCATGGTGATTGGTTGAGTTACCCCTAAGATCGTCCCTCAGCCCCACACTGTTCAACATCTATATGACCCCCCCGGCAGACATTGTCGGATCCCACGATATCAACATCATATTCTACACAGATGATAGACAGCTCATCCTCTTGCTCACCCAAAACCAGCCCACCTCCAGGACTAACTTCAGTGACGCCATGACCAACCTAGCCAACGGGATGAAATCGATCTGACTCAAACTCAACTCTAACAAAACAGAAGTCCCAGTCTTTGGTAGAAACACATCCATCTTGGACCACAGCTAGTGGCCATCTGAACTTGGACCACCCCTACACCTACAGACCAGGCACGCAACTTGCTATCAACCTTGACAGCGAACTGACTATTGAGTGACAAATCAACGCAGTAGCCGCCTCCTGCTTCCTCACCTCCACCGCATGCTAAGCAGAATCTTCAGATGGATCCCATTCAACTCCAGGAAAACTGTCCAAAGGCCCTTATCACCAGCCCCCTCTACTACTGCAACACACTCTACTCCAGCATCTTCACCCAACTCCTCAAAAGACTCCACACCATACAGAGCGCAGCAGCCCTACTCATCCTAGACTTCCCCAAACTTGCCCACAACACCTCTCACCTCAGATCTCTATTGGCTCCCAATCGAGAAGAGATGCCAGTTCAAGATCCTGATGCACACCTACAAGGCCCTGCACGACCAAGGACCAGCCTACATCAACTACTGACTGAACTTCCGTCCTCCTGCAGACCTCTACGCTCCTCCTCGCTAGCCCTCGCACGCACACCCCGAATCCGCTGCTCCTTCTCCTACATCGCCGCCATGGCCTGGGACAACTTGCCCCTTCACCTCTGCACAGCACCTTCACAATAGACTTCAGGAAGAAACTCAAAACTTGGCTCTTCGACGGAGACCTCTGACCCCAGCACCTAGATACCCCCAGGGGAGATAGTGCTGCGCTCTACAAATGATTGAGTTTGTGCCAAACTTGTATGGTGCTAAATGGAGGCTGGATGGTCTTTAATAGAATGCACGTGGTTTATTTAGAATGCATGTAGATATTAAATCGGTTGCAGGCTCAGTTATAATTATCCATGTAGCATAATAGTGTGTGCTTCTTAATGTTGATTACGTCTCTTATACTATGTTGAGTAGGCTGTAATGTTAAATGAGGTACCTTATAGCAAAGAGAAAATACCTAGTAGTGCTTATAAGTAGTAATGAATACCACTGGGCAAGGATAGACGGGAAAAATATTGTCCATAGTTTTTAAGCTAGTGTATAAACTAGGACTCGTATATGAGCAGTGAAGGATCCAACATGTTTCCTATCTTAGTTATATGTGAATACAAGGTAAATGTATTGTGAAATATGCACCCCAGGGAAGGTTGTTTCTTACCAAGGTTTCCCGGGTTACCAAGGGAGTGCAGTGGAAATTCCTGCAGACTCTCAGATAGCTGCTCTTGTCACCAGGTGACTCTGCATGGCCACCAGACATAAGTGGGACTTCAGTATGATCATGCCTGCACAACCATGATGGTGTCCACTTCTCCATAACCATTCTTTTGTCACTCCTGTAATCAAGGGAAATTACTGCTGGTGACAGTGGCGTGAGAATGGCAGGCAGTGGCTGAGATTAAGCAGTGGATCAGCCTATGTTTAAATCAATGCCTTTGTTTCTTGAAGGTAAGGGACTCCAATCCCAATGAGATAGGTTGAGTGTCTGCTGCAGTGATCTGGGCATAATCTGCAGGTCAGAGATCCAAATGCCAGCAAGATATTGTTTACATTTATTACGTGTAAGTGTGTCTGAGTTTGTCTCTCACCACAGGATTAATTTAGTTTTGTGTTTGCTACTTAATGTAGCATGAACCTGGGCACCTCCTTTTACAGGGATTGTTTTTCTGTAAGAGTAAACATCTCACAATTAAGTTGTTAAACATCTCACAATTAAGTTGTTAAACATATACCAGAATATAGTGTGGGAGAGTCTGTGTGTGGTGCACTTGTGTGTGTATGTGTAAGGGACGGGAAGTGGTGCAAAATAAATATATTAAATATTCAAAGGGTTGTCTTCATTGCTGCTGCTCCCATGTGAAATCTGACCAACATTGCCAAACCTGAACCAGACTACCAACTGTCAAACACTAACTCCTAGTCTCCTGTTGCCATGTCTGTGTGTTCAGTCTAGATCTTTGTTCAAAGAACATTGATGGATAGAGGCTGGAGAACAGCTGGAGAAGTAAGAGGGCTAAATAAAGAAAGGTTGTTTAACCATTGAATGAAAGTGAGATTGAGATGATGTTGACAGAAGGAAAGGCATTGGAGAAGATGAGGTTAGAAGTACTTAGTAACTAAGACCCCAATTACGAGTGCCCTGTTAAATTCTGATATGTTACTGAACATATCGTGATTGCCCCGTTCCTTATATGTTTTCCTCCTGTAAATTCCGACAGGCTAAAGCTTCAGAAATGTACCCTGTAAGTTCTAATACATAGGAAATTTGGTGCTAGAAAGCATAAGTCCCATATGCAATTCTCCATTTGTTGTTATTTTACCACACTTGTTAAATACCTCACCCTGGCATAAAAGTATTTGCTAGGTGTGGTAAATACCTCTTCTAACTCCAGAGCAGGCTTGCCAGCCCATAGTTTCTGCAGTGACTTTTAGGGAATATGACATAGGCAGAAAGGAGCTGTGTGCTTTCATAAGGAAGGACTCTAGCAGATGTGACAACAATCTATAATAAAGAAACCATTCTACACATATCAGTGTCTGCTTGATATCGCTCAATGCCACCTGGATGTGGCTGGGCCTTGAAGAACGACTGACTGCAGATGTAGAACAAATAAGGGGTCAGAGAACGCTGTTCTCCTGTTAATTGTCAAGAAATTCAACATGAGGGGCAAGGAACCAGTCAGAGTATGACATATTTCTAACATAGTAACTCTGTAGACGTACCCTCATTTTAAAGTTGTTTTACTTTGATCCATGCTCCAATTAGTTCTGTTGGTAGTAACTGTTACATTGCAGACACAGAATCATCCCACCTGAGAAAGGGGATTTCTTCATCTCAAAACCATTGATGTGTGAAGTGTCAGTGTGAGAATGGATTAATAAAAGTTCACGTTGGCACCCAAAAACTGACTGCATGATCCCATGTTTTCGGTTCTTTTACAAAGTGATAATGTGCAGTACTTTGAAGGTTGATTGACTGTTTAAGGTGTACAAGTCTCCTTTGATTCTTTTATTGTACAGTCTATGTTCTTTTCAGGTTTTCCTGACGAGCATTTTTGTAATATGATATGCGGGTACACACTCATAGTTCATACTTTCCATGCCAAGGATCAGTGCAATAAGTATGAATACACTCTTTACCCTATATGTTATGTTGTATTTTCTGTTGCGTCCCTAATTATTCTGTTGCCTTCTTCTCCAGAAATTGGGAATGCGTATGCTGTACTGAGCAATCCAGAAAAGCGAAGACAGTATGATCTGACTGGCGGCGAAGAGCAAAGTAATTCACACCAAAGCAATGGAGGCTTTGATTTCCACAGGGGCTTTGAGGCTGACATTACTCCGGAGGATCTTTTCAATATGTTCTTTGGAGGAGGCTTTCCAACAGGTAAGTCAGTGAAAATATCTATTGCCGTCTTCTAACGTTAGAAAAAAACAGAATGTAAAAGCATTTGGTGCAGCCCTGCCGAGTATCACACATCAGGCATAAAACTAATAAATGTTGGTACAGGTGGACGCATCACCGCACTAAAATGCATTAGTCACGCATATAGAGCACCCTGACACACTGCAGGGATCGTGAGGTGCTCCAAAAGCAACACCGTCCACAACACTGCATCTGTGCACTGTTGGACTTGGCTCTACCTGTCTGGCAATTTTGCCTGTTAGTCGCCTGGAAAACTTGTTGCTTTGGAGACCACTGACGGAGGGATACACTGTTTCAGTCAGTAGGCTGCACAGCAAAAACAAATTATACTCTTTGTGGCAGCCCCGCACAGATGCTCTGAAACACACTTAGCTGGCTGCTGGATCATCCGGCAGTCTGGAAAAGTCATGAGTCTGACTCCATTCTTCCATACTGGTGTACTGCAGCAGGCAAGACCACATAATTTTTCCATCCTGAGCTGTGTACTGCTGCCGTTTCCTCCCAGACAACTAGTGGAAGTGCCATGCAACACACGTGACCCCTGGTCTCTCCTAATAGCAGGCAGGTGGTTGGAGCGCTTCGTGCAGGCACTAAAGTTAATTACTACTGGCTGTTGGGAGAATTCTTCCAGCTCTCTATTCCTAGTCCCCAGCTGGCCTGTGCAGCCAGGTGAAGATCACTACAGCACTGTCCTGCAAGACAGAGCTGACCCAGGGTAGCTGTGCACTTGCAGCAGATGAGGCGGCATAGAGAAAAACCCAATCCCAGCTGTGGAGAATGACCCCTGGATGCATGTGAGAGTTACTGCCGGAGAGCGGATTTGGAGCTAATAGCTGCTGCCCTCAGTATGTGCTTTCTGTAACTCATATCAGCATGTGTTCTTGAAGTGAACCTTATATCATTGCTTTACTGTCACTAGAAAATTAAAATATATAGTCCACTATGAACTGTATGCTGCAATCTGACTCAAGACAACATCAAAATGTGAAGCTGTCAAATTCAAAACGTTTGTGAATGGTTCATCTAATTATGTTTTTTCTCTTTCAGTCGAGGGACCTTTAGTTCTACCATGCCAAAAAGGCACATTTAATTTACTGCAATTCATAAAGTAACTGCTTTTAATAGTGTCAATATATATATATATATATATATATCACCAATGACAGATGTACATGTCACACATAGGTACTCAACAAACATAAAAATTTACACACTGAGAGCTGCTACATTGATGGGTGTCTTTTCCTTCTGCGCACCACTTTTCTTGCGGAAACTCTTTATTTGGGTTTTCCAATTTCCTTTTTGCTGATGGAACACATATTTTGTTTTCCTTGCCTTGTATCAGTTACCTCCAAGTCAATATTACTGATTGCCACATTGTATCCCAACACTGGTTGACTGGATTGTTAGCTCATCCAAAGCTGATATTAAGTACTTTCCATCATCTGTGTTGTTCTTAAGCCTACCCCTGTTGTTACGCCAGGAATTTTGGAACACCATGTTCGGTGGCATGTGTTGCTGCAGATACACATGCTGTGCATAGTCCGCCGTCTGGTGTTGGGTCGGAGTGTTACAAGTTGTTTTTCTTCGAAGAAGTCTTTTCGAGTCACGAGACCGAGGGACTCCTCCTACTTTGGTTCCATTGCGCATGGGCGTCGACTCCATCTTAGATTGTTTTTTTTCCGCCATTGGGTTCGGACGTGTTCCTTTTCGCTCCGTGTTTCGGGTCGGAAAGTTAGTCAGAATCAACGGAAATTTCGTCGGTATTGTTTAGTTCGGTATCGGGTTAGATCAGAATCGACACCGAATCTTGAAGAGCTCCGGTAGCCCTTCGGGGTAATTTCGATCCCCCGTCGGGGCCTGGTCGGCCCGACCGCATGCAAGATCGAGACTGATGGAACGGACCCCGTTCCGATTCTGTCCTAAATGCCACAGTAAATATCCCTATACAGACCAACATTTGGTCTGTAACTTGTGCCTGTCACCCGAGCACAAAGAAGAAACGTGTGAGGCCTGTCGAGCGTTTCGGTCGAGAAAAACGCTCCGAGACCGAAGAGCCAGAAGGTTGCAGATGGTGTCCACGCCAACAGGACAACAACGGTTCGAGGAAGAGGGAGAAAAAGAAACATTCTCCATCCACGAATCGGATTCCGAAGAATTCGACGTCGAAGAAACCGTGAGTAAGACGTTGAAACAAGCATCACACAGAAAAACAGACAAAGCCCAGGGGACGCCACTGCCGACAGGCCATGGCTCAACCCATAAAGTAGGTGACCGTCCATCGGCACCGAAAAAGGGCGAGCTGATGCCGAGATCGTCCGACTCAGGTCGAGACACAGGCACGCAGCAATCTCGGGACCGAGAAACTGCCGCAGAAAAGGGTCGACACCGAGGCAGCGGCACTGAAGCTGCTCGGCACAGAGACAGCGGCACCGAAGATGGTCGACGCCAAGAAGGTACGACACCGAAAAAGAGGAAAATCTCTTCGGAGCCGAAAACAACAAAAGACACGGTTTCGGTGCCAAAACGCCCAGCAACCGAACCGAAAGCCAGTTCCTACTCAGAGGAACAATCACTGTCCTCCCAACTTCAAAAACACAGATTTGAGGAGGAATTACAAACAGCAGCTGTAGATCATACGCAAAAGCGGATCTTTATACAAAGTGGTAAAGGGAAGATCAGCACTCTTCCCCCCCAATCGGAAGAAAAAGGAAACTAGATTTCCAACAACAAGAAAAAACACCACAAGCAAAAGTGGTGAAGAAGGTAACTCCACCACCGGCAACTCATATATCACCGGCACAGACTCCGTCACAATCACCAGCTCATACCACCATGAGCCAAGATGACCAGGACGCATGGGATCTCTATGACGCCCCAGTATCGGACAATAGCCCTGAGTCGTACCCCACTAAGCCCTCACCACCCGAGGACAGTACAGCGTATGCTCAGGTGGTAGCTAGGGCAGCAGAGTTTCATAACGTATCGCTACATTCAGAGCCTATCGAGGATGACTTCCTTTTTAACACCCTGTCCTCCACCTATAGCAATTATCAAAGCCTTCCTATGCTCCCGGGAATGCTAAGGCACGCTAAACAAATCTTTAAGGAGCCAGTTAAAAGCAGAGCAATAACCCCAAGAGTGGAGAAGAAATACAAGGCACCACCCACAGACCCTGCTTTTATTACCTCACAACTGACACCAGATTCAGTTGTCGTAGGAGCAGCTCGTAAAAGAGCCAACTCGCACACATCAGGCGACGCACCACCTCCTGACAAGGAGAGCCGAAAGTTTGATGCAGCCGGGAAAAGGGTTGCAGTACAAGCTGCAAATCAGTGGCGCATCGCCAACTCGCAGGCACTCCTAGCGCGATATGACAGAGCCCATTGGGACGAGATGCAGCATCTCATCGAACACCTCCCCAAAGAATTCCAACAACGGGCAAAACAAGTGGTTGAAGAGGGACAAAACATATCCAACAACCAAATCCGTTCTTCTATGGATGCAGCAGATACAGCTGCAAGAACTATAACTACTGCTGTAACAATAAGAAGGCACGCATGGCTGCGCACATCCGGCTTCAAACCTGAGATACAACAGGCAGTGCTCAATATGCCGTTCAATGAACAATAATTGTTTGGACCTGAAGTGGACACTGCAATTGATAAATTAAAGAAAGACACTGACACAGCTAAAGCCATGGGCGCACTCTATTCCCCGCAGGGCAGAGGCACATTTGGCACATTTCGCAAAACTACTTTCAGAGGAGGGTTTCGAGGTCAAGCCACACAAGCCAGCACCTCACAAACAACACCGTCTACCTACCAGGGACAGTATCAAAGGGGAGGCTTTCGGGGCCAATACAGAGGGGGACAATTCCCAAGAAACCGGGGAAAATTTCAAGGGCCCAAAACCCCTCAAAACAAGCAGTGACTCACAAGTCACTCAACCCCTTCACACAACACCAGTGGGGGGAAGACTAAGCCAGTTCTACAAATCTTGGGAGGAGATAACAACAGACACTTGGGTCTTAG
Source organism: Pleurodeles waltl (assembly GCF_031143425.1). Lineage (NCBI taxonomy): Eukaryota > Metazoa > Chordata > Amphibia > Caudata > Salamandridae > Pleurodeles > Pleurodeles waltl. The sequence continues at coordinate 968,002,145 of NC_090436.1, forward strand.
CAATTATCCAACATGGTTATTGCATAGAATTTCGCCAACTCCCTCCAAACGTCCCACCGAAAACACACAAGATGTCCAAACAGCATATAGACCTTCTAGGACTAGAAGTTCAAGCATTACTGCAAAAAGACGCAATAGAATTAGTACCAAAAACACAAAAGAACACAGGAGTTTACTCACTGTACTTTCTAATACCGAAAAAGGACAAAAGTCTGAGACCAATATTGGATCTCAGAACACTAAACACCTACATCAAATCAGACCACTTTCACATGGTCACGTTACAAGACGTAATACCACTACTGAAACAGCAAGACTACATGACAACGTTATATCTAAAAGACGCGTATTTCCATATACCGATACATCCCTCGCACAGGAAATACCTAAGGTTCGTATTCGAAGGAATACATTACCAATTCAAAGTGTTGCCATTCGGAATAACGACAGCACCAAGAGTCTTTACAAAATGTCTAGCAGTAGTAGCTGCACATATCAGGAGGCCGCAAATACACGTGTTCCCGTACCTAGACGATTGGTTAATCAAAACCAACTCGCTAACAAAGTGTTTACACCACACAGATTATGTTATACAAACCCTTTACAAACTGGGTTTCTCCATCAACTATGCAAAGTCACACCTTTTGCCGTGTCAAACACAGCAATACTTAGGAGCGACAATCAACACAACAAAAGGGATAGCCACTCCAAGTCCACAAAGGGTTCAAAATTTTCACAAGGTGATACAAGCTATGTATCCAACACAAAAGATACACGCAAAGATGGTCTTAAAACTCCTAGGCATGATGTCCTCATGCATAGCCGTTGTCCCAAACGCAAGATTGTACATGCGGCCCTTACAACAGTGCCTAGCATCACAATGGTCACATGCACAGGGTCACCTTCTAGATCTGGTGTTGATAGACCGCCAAACATACATCTCGCTTCTATGGTGGAACAGTACAAATTTAAACAAAGGGCGGCCTTTCCAAGACCCAGTGCCACAATACGTGATAACAACAGATGCTTCCATGACAGGGTGGGGAGCACACCTCAATCAACACAGCATCCAAGGACAATGGGACGTACATCAAAGAAAGTTTCATATAAATCACCTAGAATTGTTAGCAGTATTTCTAGCGTTGAAAGCATTCCAACCAATGTTAACCCACAAATACATTCTTGTCAAAACAGACAACATGACGACAATGTATTATTTAAACAAACAGGGGGGAACACACTCGACACAGTTGTCTCCTCACACAAAAAATATAGCATTGGGCAATTCACAACCACATTCGCCTAATAGCACAGTTTATTCCAGGGATCCAGAACCAGCTAGCAGACAATCTCTCTCGGGATCACCAACAGGTCCACGAATGGGAAATTCACCCCCAAATCCTGAACACTTACTTCCAAATGTGGGGAACACCTCAAATATATCTATTTGCAACAAAAGAAAACGCAAAATGCCAAAACTTCGCATCCAGGTACCCACACCGGCAATCTCAAGGCAATGCTCTATGGATGAATTGGTCAGGGATATTTGCATACGCTTTTCCCCCTCTCCCTCTCCTTCCATATCTAGTAAACAGATTGAGTCAAAACAAACTCAAACTCATTCTAATAGCACCAACATGGGCAAGACAACCTTGGTATACAACACTACTAGACCTGTCAGTAGTACCTCATGTCAAACTACCCAACAGGCCAGATCTGTTAACACAACACAAGCAACAAATCAGGCATCCAAACCCAGCATCGCTGAATCTAGCAATTTGGCTCCTGAAATCCTAGAATTTGGACATGTATGGAGGCCATAAGACAAGCTAGAAGGCCATCCACTAGACACTGCTATGCAAGTAAATGGAAAAGATTTGTTTGCTACTGCCATAATAATCAAGTTCAACCATTGCATGCATCTCCAAAAGATGTTGTAGGGTATTTACTACATTTGCAAAAGTCAAATCTAGCTTTCTATTCCATAAAGATACATCTCACAGCAATATCTGCATACCTGCAAATTACTCATTCAACTTCCCTATTTAGAATACCTGTCATTAAAGCATTTATGGAAGGCCTAAAAAAGAATTATACCACCAAGGACACCACCTGTTCCTTCATGGAACCTCAATATTGTCTTAACAAGACTCCTGGGTCCACCTTTCGAACCCATGCATTCTTGCGAAATGCAATATCTAACGTGGAAAGTTGCATTTCTCATTGCCATTACATCTCTAAGAAGAGTAAGTGAAATTCAAGCATTTACTATACAAGAACCATTTATTCAAATACACAAAAATAAGGTAGTTCTAAGAACCAACCCAAAATTCTTACCAAAGGTCATCTCACCGTTCCACTTAAATCAAACAGTAGAATTGCCAGTGTTCTTTCCACAGCCAGACTCAATAGCTGAAAGAGCACTACATACATTAGACATCAAAAGAGCACTAATGTACTACATTGACAGAACAAAACTAATTAGGAAAACAAAACAACTATGTTCGATGGCATCTGTCGCTGTAGATACGCATGTTCTGCAATAGCTCGCCATCTGGTGTTGGGCCGGAGTGTTACAAGTTGTTTTTCTTCGAAGAAGTCTTTCGAGTCACGGGACCGAGTGACTCCTCCTTTTGTCTCCATTGCGCATGGGCGTCGACTCCATCCTCGATTGTTTTTTTTCCGCCATCGGGTTCGGACGTGTTCCTGTCGCTCCGAGTTTCGGAACAGAAAAAATAGTTAATTTCGGAAGATTTTCGTCGGTATTGTTGCGTTCGGGATCGGCATACTTACATTCAACACCGCATCGAAGATCGAAGAGCTCCGGTGCCCTTCGGGGTAATTTTTCGATCCTCCGTCGGGGCCTGGTAGGCCCGACCGCGTGCTGAAGAACGCCGATGGAACGGACCCCGTTCCGTTTCTGCCCCAAATGCCACAATAAATACCCCTACACAGACCAACACTTGGTCTGCAACCTGTGCCTGTCACCTGAGCACAGCGAAGACACCTGCGAGGCCTGTCGTGCGTTCCGGTCCCGAAAAACACTCCGAGACCGTCGAGCCAGAAGACTTCAAATGGCGTCCGCACCGACAGCCCGACGGGAGTTCGAGGAACAGGAAGAGGAAGGTACCTTCTCGATCCAAGACTCAGACTCCGAAGGATTCGACGATACACAAACCGTGAGTAAGACGTCGAAAACCACACAAAGAAACATTTACAAGGCCCAGGGGACGCCACTGCCACCAGGCCATGGCTCAACCCATAAAATCGGTGACCGACCGTCGGCACCGAAAAAGGCCCAAACAGTGCCGAGATCGTCCGACTCCGGTCGAGACACCGGCACGCAGCCTTCTCGGGACCGAGAAAGTGCTGGAGACAAGCCTCGACACCGAGATGCCGGTGTGGACACGGCTCGACGCCGAGACAGCGGCACCGAAACAGATCGACGCCGAGAGGTTTCGGCCCCAAAAAGGAAAAAAGTCACCTCGGAGCCGAAAAAACACGCAGACAAAGTTTCGACGCCGAAACAAACTGCAAGCGACCCAGCTTCAGGCTCTTATACAGAAGAGCACTCGCTAACCTCCCAAATGCAGAAGCATAGGTTTGAGGAAGAGCTACAAGCAACTGATGCGGACCATACGCAAAAGCGTATCTTCATTCAGCAGGGGACAGGAAAAATAAGCACCCTTCCCCCCATTAGGAGAAAGAGAAGGTTGGAGTTCCAGACGGAACAAGCACCACAACCAAAAGTGGTGAAAAGAGTTACACCACCACCCTCTCCTCCGCCCGTGATTAACGTTTCACCAGCACAAACGCCATCACACTCCCCAGCTCACACCATGAGCCAGGGTGACCAAGACCAGGACGCATGGGACCTATACGACGCCCCAGTGTCAGATAACAGCCCAGAGGCATACCCTACAAAACCATCTCCACCAGAAGACAGCACCGCGTACTCTCAGGTGGTGGCTAGAGCAGCACAATTTCACAACGTAAGCCTCCACTCAGAACAGGTCGAGGATGATTTCTTGTTCAACACACTCTCCTCCACCCACAGCTCCTACCAAAGCCTGCCTATGCTCCCTGGTATGCTCCGGCACGCAAAAGACATATTTAAGGACCCGGTCAAAAGTAGGGCAATCACACCAAGGGTGGAAAAAAAGTATAAGCCGCCTCCTACAGACCCGGCTTTCATCACAACACAGCTGCCACCAGACTCTGTTGTTGTAGGAGCAGCTAGGAAAAGGGCCAACTCTCACACATCTGGAGATGCACCACCCCCAGATAAAGAAAGCCGCAAGTTTGATGCAGCTGGTAAAAGAGTCGCAGCACAAGCTGCAAACCAGTGGCGCATCGCCAACTCCCAGGCACTACTTGCGCGCTATGACAGAGCCCACTGGGACGAGATGCAACATCTCATTGAACATCTGCCCAAAGACTTCCAAAATAGGGCAAAACAAGTGGTTGAGGAGGGACAGGCCATCTCCAACAACCAGATCCGCTCCTCCATGGACGCTGCAGATACAGCTGCACGGACAATTAATACATCTGTAACTATCAGAAGGCATGCATGGCTCCGAACGTCTGGATTTAAACCAGAGATTCAACAAGCAGTTCTCAATATGCCTTTTAATGAAAAAGAACTGTTCGGTCCAGAAGTGGACACAGCGATTGAGAAACTCAAAAAAGATACGGACACTGCCAAAGCCATGGGCGCACTCTACTCCCCGCAGAGCAGAGGGAATTACAGCTCATTCCGTAAAACGCCCTTTCGAGGGGGGTCTCGGGGTCAAAGCACACAAGCCAGCACCTCACAAGCCACACCGTCCAGTTACCAAGGACAGTATAGAGGAGGTTTTCGGGGACAATATAGAGGAGGGCAATTCCCTAGAAATAGAGGAAGATTCCAAAGCCCCAAAACCCCTACTACTAAACAGTGACTCACATGTCACTCACCCCCTCCACACAACACCAGTGGGGGGACGAATAGGTCATTATTACAGAGCATGGGAGAAAATCACTACAGACACTTGGGTTCTAGCAATTATCCAACATGGTTACTGCATAGAATTTCTACAGTTCCCTCCAAACATACCACCAAAAGCACAAAATTTAACAACACACCATTCCAATCTCCTAGAGATAGAAGTGCAGGCACTATTGCAAAAGAATGCAATCGAATTAGTGCCAAACACACAAATAAACACAGGAGTTTACTCACTGTACTTTCTGATACCAAAGAAGGACAAAACACTGAGACCAATCCTAGACCTCAGAGTAGTCAACACTTTCATCAAATCAGACCACTTCCACATGGTCACACTACAAGAAGTATTGCCATTGCTAAAGCTGCACGACTACATGGCAACTTTAGACCTCAAGGATGCTTATTTCCATATACCAATTCACCCATCGCACAGGAAATACCTAAGGTTTGTATTCAAAGGAATACATTACCAATTCAAGGTACTGCCTTTCGGATTAACAACCGCACCAAGAGTCTTTACCAAATGTCTAGCGGTAGTCGCTGCACACATCAGAAGGCAGCAAATACATGTGTTCCCATATCTAGACGACTGGCTAATCAAGGCCCATTCGTTAATACAGTGCTCAAATCACACAAATCATATCATACAAACCCTCTTCAAACTAGGGTTCACCGTCAATTTCACAAAATCCAAAATTCGGCCACGCAAGGTACAACAATACCTGGGAGCCATAATAGACACATCAAAAGGAGTAGCCACTCCAAGTCCACAAAGAATTCAAAATTTCAACACCATCATACAACGCATGTATCCAACACAAAACATACAAGCAAAGATGGTATTACAACTCCTAGGCATGATGTCATCATGCATAGCCATTGTCCCAAACGCAAGACTGCACATGAGGCCCTTACAACAATGCCTAGCATCACAGTGGTCTCAAGCACAGGGTCACCTTCTAGATCTGGTGTTAATAGACCGCCAAACTTACCTCTCGCTTCTGTGGTGGAACAACATAAATTTAAACAAGGGGCGGCCTTTCCAAGACCCAGTGCCACAATACGTAATAACAACAGATGCTTCCATGACAGGGTGGGGAGCACACCTCGATCAACACAGCATACAAGGACAATGGAACGTACATCAAACAAAACTGCATATCAATCACCTAGAACTTCTTGCAGTTTTTCAAGCACTAAAAGCTTTCCAACCAATAATAGTTCACAAATACATTCTCGTCAAAACAGACAACATGACAACAATGTATTATCTAAACAAGCAGGGAGGGACGCACTCCACGCAGTTAAGCATGTTAGCACAAAAAATTTGGCATTGGGCAATTCACAACCAAATTCGCCTAATTGCACAGTTTATACCAGGGATACAAAATCAACTCGCAGACAATCTCTCTCGAGATCACCAACAGGTCCACGAATGGGAAATTCACCCCCAAATACTGAACACTTATTTCAAACTCTGGGGAACACCTCAGATAGACTTGTTTGCGACAAGGGAGAACGCAAAATGCCAAAACTTCGCATCCAGATACCCACACAAACAATCCCAAGGCAATGCCCTATGGATGAACTGGTCAGGGATATTTGCTTACGCTTTTCCTCCTCTCCCTCTCCTTCCTTACCTGGTAAACAAACTCAGTCAAAGCAAACTCAAACTCATATTGATAGCACCAACTTGGGCAAGGCAACCCTGGTACACAACGCTGCTAGACCTATCAGTGGTACCCTGCATCAAATTGCCCAACAGGCCAGATCTGTTGACACAGCACAACCAAAAGATCAGACACCCAGATCCAGCATCGCTGAATCTAGCAATCTGGCTCCTGAAATCCTAGAATTCGGGCACTTACAACTTACCCAAGAATGTATGGAAGTCATAAAACAAGCAAGAAGGCCATCCACCAGGCACTGCTATGCAAGTAAATGGAAGAGGTTTGTTTGCTACTGCCATATTAATCAAATACAACCATTACACACAACTCCAGAACATGTAGTGGGTTACTTGCTTCACTTACAAAAATCTAACCTAGCTTTCTCTTCCATTAAGATTCACCTTGCAGCAATATCTGCATACCTGCAGACTACCTATTCAACTTCCCTATATAAAATACCAGTCATTAAAGCATTCATGGAGGGCCTTAGGAGAATTATACCACCAAGAACACTACCTGTTCCTTCATGGAACCTAAATGTTGTCCTAACTAGACTTATGGGTCCACCTTTTGAACCCATGCACTCCTGCGACATACAGTTCCTAACCTGGAAGGTGGCATTTCTCATCGCCATTACTTCCCTGAGAAGAGTAAGCGAGATTCAGGCGTTTACTATACAGGAACCTTTTATACAACTACACAAAAATAAAGTCGTCCTAAGGACCAATCCTAAATTTTTGCCAAAGGTTATTTCACCGTTCCATCTAAATCAAACAGTGGAACTTCCGGTGTTCTTTCCACAGCCAGATACCGTAGCTGAAAGGGCACTACATACATTAGATGTCAAAAGAGCATTAATGTATTACATTGACAGAACAAAGAACATCAGAAAGACTAAACAACTCTTTATTGCATTTCAAAAACCTCATGCAGGAAACCCAATTTCAAAACAAGGTATAGCCAGATGGATAGTTAAATGCATCCAAATCTGCTACCTTAAAGCTAAACGACAGCTGCCCATTACACCAAGGGCACACTCAACCAGAAAGAAAGGTGCTACCATGGCCTTTCTAGGAAACATCCCAATGCAAGAAATATGTAAGGCAGCCACATGGTCTACGCCTCACACATTCACCAAGCACTACTGTGTAGACGTGTTATCCGCACAACAAGCCACAGTAGGTCAAGCTGTATTAAGGACATTATTTCAGACTACTTCCACTCCTACAGGCTGATCCACCGCTTTTGGGGAAATAACTGCTTACTAGTCTATTGCAGAACATGCGTATCTACAGCGACAGATGCCATCGAACTGAAAATGTCACTTACCCAGTGTACATCTGTTCGTGGCATCAGTCGCAGGAGATTCGCATGTGCCCACCCGCCTCCCCGGGAGCCTGTAGCAGTTTGGAAGTTACCTTCAATTATTTATATATGTATCATCTCAACCTTAAATAAGTGCATACTTAGTCACTCCATTGCATGGGCACTATTACTACAATTCAACTCCTACCTCACCCTCTGCGGGGAAAAACAATCGAGGATGGAGTCGACGCCCATGCGCAATGGAGACAAAAGGAGGAGTCACTCGGTCCCGTGACTCGAAAGACTTCTTCGAAGAAAAACAACTTGTAACACTCCGGCCCAACACCAGATGGCGAGCTATTGCAGAACATGCGAATCTACTGCGACTGATGCCACGAACAGATGTACACTGGGTAAGTGACATTTTCATTATTGCATTTCAAAAACCTCATACAGGAAATCCAATATCAAAACAAGGTATAGCTAGATGGATAGTTAGGTGCATCCAAACCTGCTATCTTAAAGCAAAGAGACAGCTACCTATTACACCAAAGGCACACTCAACCAGAAAGAAAGGTGCTACCATGGCCTTTCTAGGAAATATTCCAATGAACGAAATATGTAAGGCAGCAACATGGTCTACGCCTCACACATTTACTAAGCACTACTGTGTAGACGTGCTATCTGCACAACAAGCCACAGTAGGTCAAGCTGTACTAAGAACTTTATTTCAAACTACTTCCACTCCTACAGGCTGAACCACCGCTTTTGGGGAGATAACTGCTTACTAGTCTATGCACAGCATGTGTATCTGCAGCAACACATGCCACCGAACTGAAAATGTCACTTACCCAGTGTACATCTGTTCGTGGCATTAGTCGCTGCAGATTCACATGCGCCCACCCTCCTCCCCGGGAGCCTGTAGCCGTTTAGAAGTAGATCTTGAACATTTGTACATTTGTAAATATATTACATTAAGCCTTAATTTTGTACATACGTATTTGTTCCATTGCATGGGCACTATTATTAGCATACACAACTCCTACCTCACCCTCTGCGGGGAAAACAATCTAAGATGGAGTCGACGCCCATGCGCAATGGAACCAAAGTAGGAGGAGTCCCTCAGTCTCGTGACTCGAAAAGACTTCTTCGAAGAAAAACAACTTGTAACACTCCGACCCAACACCAGACGGCGGACTATGCACAGCATGTGAATCTGCAGCGACTAATGCCATGAACAGATGTACACTGGGTAAGTGACATTTTCATTCTTGCTGCTTTGTACATGATGAAGCTGATAATGGTGATATGGATTTGGAAAGGCAGACTTAACGACGTGGATAATGTTGTATACCCTTAATCCTTTGATGAATTTGGAGGTGGGATGTGGTGGTGGTGGTGGTGGTGGTGGTGATGCTGCTGCAGAGGAAATTTCCATCTGTCCAAGTGGGAAAATGACCAAGGATGGAGGATAGGTCTGTGACTAGTAGCTTATGCATTCTTGAGGTCTCCATCTGGATGAATTGGTGACTTTGGACTCCCATGCATACGTCCATAATGAGAGACAATGCCTTAAAGTCAACTATGTCAAAGGTGGTAAAGTAACCAAACAGTGACAAAGTGGCATGGGCAGCATCCATTGCACTGTTGCTTTTAGACTTGTAGCCAGACTGGAAACCCATCGGTGATGTGGTTTCAGTTAATTTCGCCTTGCAACTTGCTAGCAACAGCCTTCTTAATCTGTACGTTGGGCCTCTTGTTGGCTAAGATGTTTTTTTTCACTAGAAGTATAATTTGTACCGTTTTGCTTGTGTCTATGAAAATGCACCAAGAGCGATCATTAAGGCATGAAATATATTGAATCCATGTAATAATATTTTTAATATGATACTATGTATCTGTTGCAGTTGTACAACCATAATGAACTGTCATGTTGTTTCCTGTCCAAAAGTTCTCTTTCTGCTCTTTATGTGTACTACTTAAGTTTTACCAGTTGCTTAGCCCTGAACTGTACAGCATTGTTTAATGGGAAGTTTTAGCAATTTCATAACTACAAACACAAGGCACAAAAGTATCCTGTTCCCAGTCGGAGAGTTAAGGTTCTAAAAGGAGAATTGGTCTGCTTAGTTTGAAGCTATGAGAGTTGTAAATGGTGTTGCATGCACTTGTGCATTACTTGTGAGCTAACAGAGGAAGGGAAATGCTTACAGAATAGACTTCAGCTCACTTATCAGAAAGGCATCCTGTGTGACGACTTGGCTTGTTCTTGTTAAATATTTATGTAGTTGGTCCACTGAGTTATCTGATGATGGGTGTTCATGTTTAGAAGCTACAGTGTAATGGAAACCTGTGCAGGCACTTGGTTATTGTTTTCATCTGTGTTGGACCTAATGGGGCCTAATTAGTTTATCTGCCTCCACAGCTTTGTCGTTCGACAACTTTCGTAATCTATCTGGTCAACAGGCTGAGAGGATGTAATTTGCTGTGACGTATGATTTCACATAAAAGAGCCTCATAACCTAACCTCCTGCCAGGGTTTTTTCACACTGGAGCCCTCTGCCACGATTGGTTGCTGGGTTGTTGGCATGAGTGCCCCCAGTAGTTTGGAAGCATGGGGCTCATTGGAGATAAGCTGAATATGCAGAAACGCAAAGTGATGCACTCGGCGGCCTTATGGCTCTATGCAATCGGGGCTATGGGAGACAAGGTAGTGAATATGAACACATGGGGTCTCAGCCCTCTGGCAAAGTGACAGGTAATTTCAAATAGGTTCCATTCCTTAATAGGGGGTTATATTTCCATGATAGGTCATAGAGTACTGGCATGGCGAGCTGAGCAGATCCCTTATTATGGATCTCAGAGTGACCTCCCACAACTTCTTGGTGGCATTCTAGTACTCCCCAAATTCTAGCTAACTCTAGCTAAGCAAAATTGTTAAGATACTGTCACTGAGATAATGAACAGAGCTTAAGGGGACATTATCAAAGGGAATGATTTGAAGTTGGTCACAACTGAGACATGAGATGGATCCAGAGATATAGTGGGGGAGGTTTGCTATTGCATGAGGGAACAGACTGGCTGTAACAAATGGGAGGACACTAGGCACACACAGCACCTAGTTTTACTCAGTGGACCACTACACCTGCACAGAGGTAGGGCACATTTCACTCTTAAACAATGCTCCAGTCATGGTGACAGTACAGAATTAGCGATAGCCTACTTCAAAACAAAGAGGGGGTCGAAGCAGTGGAAAAATACTTTAACCGCTGCCCAGAGGATAACAGTTGGGGGGACTTGGACACCAACACTCGTTGGTATGCTTTAATGGCCGTGGTATGAGGATATTTCCTCTTCGCCTCAGCAAGGCCAAATAAAGAAAGGCGAGAGCTGCAGGAAGAGCTGGACATCCAACTGGTGGTATGGTGGTTATTGACAAATACATCAGCTCTATAAGAGTATAGAGCAGAGGTCTTCAAACTGGGGAGCGGGCCCCCCTAGGGGAGCCTCACGTGATCCCAGGAGCCATGCCAGGCTTTGGCCAAAAGAAGCATTATGCTAACAACATGGCTTTGTTTTACATTGAAAAAATTAGCAGTAGCAAACCACTATGTAATGGGCCATCACTAGCCTGTTTAGTCATTTATATCCAGGTTGAGAGTATGTGTCAAAAGGGAAGTGACTCCAAATACTCTTAAAAACCCTCATCCCCACTTCTAATAATCACACTGTGGATACTTTTACACATTAGTAAGGCCTGACTGACCAGAATAGTATGTTTGCCATCATGTAGTTGATTGCATTTTTAAAACAGCAACAAAACTTAATTGCAATGTTTAGATAAGTGGAGACATATTTACACATTGCAATTTAATAGAATAAATATGAAAAAAAAGTTTGAAGACCACTGGTATAGACCAGGTAATCCACTATTCAAACACTGGCCAGAAAATTGGCTACCAACAGGGTGTAATGTGCACTACTGTGAGTTAAACGGTAAAAATTGTGAATAGAGCAAACAGGTTGGTTATCTGCTTGTTTGTAATCTGAGAGTTAAAATGACAGGAAGGATTGCAGCAGTTAAAGATTGGAGAGAGATTGACTGTATACCAATGATTTTGATATAGCTGACACCTTTTGAGAATATTTCAAGCTGTTGTAGTCAACGGAGAATGGGTCCACTTCTGATATATACAATTAGCTCTGATGCCTCTGACCAGAAATGTACAAACGAGCAAATGCAATAGCTGGAGAAGCTCATTCCAAGTCACAAGACATCAGTGCTATATTTAGGTTAAATACAAATAAATATCCCTGCCTAGATGGCTTCATGCCTCTTTTACAAAACATTCTACCTTTGACCCACCTATTTACCGCATTTACTGAACACACAGGCATAACTGACCCAAAATTTCAGGCCATGATATTGGTCCACTCTTTAAAAAAAAAAAAAAAAGATTTTTAAATAATAACAAGCAGCTGTGTAACTTATAGAGACCAATATTACTACTTATTATAGACACCAGCCTCTGCACCAGTATTTGTGTGAGCATACCCGCCAGAGTTCTCCCAGCCGTGATGGAACCAGACAAGTCAGTGTTTGCCACAGGTAGGCGCTTTATTGAGCACAGTAAATAATGGGTGCACTTGATTGATAACATCCATAGCACCCGCAGAAAAGTTCTGATTTTATTCATTGTCACTGAGTAGGCATTCTGTTGGGTGTATTGGCCTTTTTTGGACTTCACAACTGCTGTCTTTAGTACAGGCCTCAGGTTTATAAGCTGGGTCCTCCGAAGCAAGAAAAATCGAACGCCATCAGTCCGAGTTAACACCCTGAATAAAGTAGCAAGTGATACCAGACAGGACTGCCCACTCTCCCTATGCATGTCTGGACATCATGGTTAAACTGATGGACCCATTTGTATCTATCCTCTTGTTAATGGCGGAGCTCATAAACTATGTCTGGGTTTAAAATGAATATTGCTCAGTCACAGATACTAAATACCATGATCCCATTTTGACAAGCTATGGAATCGTGAAGGAAATAACTTCAGTTGACTGAGGCTTGAGGGAAGACGGCATTGGCCTGCCTAAAATCGGGCAATATTATCTCGTGGCACAGCTATGTTACATGGTTGAGTGGGAACTCCTGAATCCGAGAAGCTCTGGTGCTTCATGGATCATACCGTCACTGGTACCTATATTGGTCAGGTACCCCAACTACCAAAAAATAGTACACCTTGGGTACTTTGTTTTTTCTCCAATCACTCAGGCCATGTTTGTGTGAGGGGTATGGTGGCAGTAGAGAACGGTCTTACATCATTGCCCTCAGTGCTAGCTCCCTGAATTCATCAGGCAATCAATAGTAATTCCTTGTTGTTGTGACATTAGTGGGATATAGAAGAATCAAAGAAATATATAACACAAAGAGAAACGTTTTCATAGCATAATGCAAATTTTCGATGTGGTGAAGGGGGTTCACCAGGTGACATGTTCTGTACCTCCACCCCACAGCTCCTGACGTGTCCTACTCGGCCAGGGCCAATAAACCTACCCCTATGGTCTTGTCATGAAAAATGTATATTATACTATTATGTGCTGCAAAACAAGCCATCACAACATTATGGATGAAGTACAGACCACCAAATATAAGACATTGGTGCCTGCTAGGTGTGGAATAAAATCACATACACTCTCTTCTGGAAGACTGCCGGACTGGAAGTCACTTTAGGCCTCATTTGTAGGCTTCTTTTGATCTTACTTGAGAGTACTCACATGTCTGCATTATCTTACAGTACTTAGAATTGCAACTAGCGAAGACGAACTTGAATAGCTTGCCCAAAGGGTCTACACTGCCAACTGCTTACACATATTTTAACCCCACAACATACATGAGGACATGAATGCCTGATTTGACTGCCTCTGGCTTGATGACTTTTTTCGGAGGGGCAGAGTGAGATGTTACCATTTGGCTGGTAAATTAGTTATTCCATGCTAGTGTTTGTTTGCAGGACAAAGTATGTGTTATCTTTAAAATAAAACACATTTGACCCATAAAATGATTTGTCCATGCCTAAGATAACATAATTTAGTAAAATGTTGAAGCAGTGATCAGACCCTGATCTTTGCCATCCAAAATGACAAAAGAATCCCCAGGCTTCACTTGTGTTTCTTTAAGTGTACATGAGTTTTTGTTCACATATCCTTTCAGTCAGCAGCAAGACTTATAAGTTGACTAATTGCACCTTTCCAAACACCATCTTTACTTGCTATATCCTTATCAGGAAGATACAAATGCTAATGAATTTAATAGCAGTAGGCAAACCACAATATACTAGGTTGGTTCTGGGGAGAAGACCACAATTACTTCTTGGCGATACTGTTAAACACATGCTTACACTGTATCCATTGGGTCACTTGGTTCCTACAAAGCATCCTATTTTCTGTTAAAATATTGCACCTAACTAGCATTGAGGCATTTTTGTCTGAGCACTTCTATTCGGAATCTAGACACAGATAGATAAAATGAATATCTAGTTGGAGAGAGTGCCTAACATCAGATTGATTCATTTAGGTGATTTACCTTACTATGGAACAACATATTTTTGTTATATATATTGAGTGTACTAGTTCACCTTTTCAGTTTGATAGCACTGTAAATACCAAGTGCTTCTGCAACACACCTCAGTGCTACTTACTTGCTATATTTGAAAGAATAAAAAAAGTTGAATCAAACTGCTGTGGTGCAAATTCGTAGTATACAGGTTGATACAGATCTTTACTACAATCACATTAACCTGCTGAGCTGTTTGTTTACTTTTAACTATTGTACAGAACATTCACCTATGAAAACATAATTAAAATTTTTCTTGGCTAACATCATTATTATTACTATTATTAAGTATCACATTTGTGGTTTAGTCGAATGCCACAAGGTTTGCTGAAAGGAAAGAGCTTAGTGAGAGCAGCGCTATGAATGGATGTCGGTGAGCAGAATGCAAGTTTGCTTTGTTCTCTGCAGAGGTGGGTCTTCGTCCGAGGCTTCTAGGGTGAGAATATCTCTGCAAGTTCCTAGAAAGCAATATGGTATAACCAACTAAAGCATCACCAACTAAAAAGGATGGTGTGACAAATGAAGGGTGTGAATGGTGGAAGAAGTAGGTGCCATGGTTACTCATTCTAAAAAGTAAACCAAGTTTGTAGCTTTAATGTACAGAAACATAAAATTCAACATAGATAATTGTAGAAATCAAATTACCTATTGTATTGTAAAATGCCTTATAGCCAGCACTAAAAGGTGTACTTGTTAATTGCCATTTTAAAACGTTTACTCTACCGCCATGGTCGGATTATAGAAACAGTCACCAGTTTACAACTCAAACAGATTCACAGTGCCCATTTAGTTTGGGCAATGATATATATCTCAGTATTTAGACTTTCTCAGAATGCTCATCTACTCTGATCTGCAACATGCACAGCCATCTGACAACTAACAAAATTAACACAACACAGCTCTGTTCAGACCTGCTATAGGCAGGCGTAGTCCAGTACTGAGACACTCACAGGAATTGACTTGCACCATCCACTGTAATGCCAGGACATCTTGACGCTCTGCAAATCTATCACAGTCCTCACCTGTCAGACTCTTCTGACCAAATGCTAAGCTATCCATAGAGTTCTTGTAACTCAACCCATTCAGCCCTTCACCAAGCTTTGTCTTGAAGTAATGAAAGATCCACCAAACTCACATAAAATAGTTTGTCATTTCTGTGACATCAGATGATGTCAGTACCAACCTGATTTTACTTGCACTGTGCACAAATATCCCTGTATTTGAGACGTTCACAAGGGCTGCCACATTGCACCTACGCAGTGACCGACAATGTACAATAATACCCCAGTACAAAGACATTTGCAGGACTATCATGGTGTGCCTTTTCACAAACACTTATTATACCTTGCTACACACTCCTGAGATATTCATAGGACTTACCTTTGTACTTCGTAGACGCAGCATTATTGTAGGAAATCCGCCTTTTCTTTGTAGTCACCCTGGATTTTTTGCCCTTTGTTGGTCCTGATATTTTTACTGGCTTTAGAACGATGTGCATTTTACCCTTGCAATCCAGTAGTAAAATGCCTGTGTTCTCCTTCTAAATATTGTTTGATTTTGAATACTCTGAATTGGCATAACGAACTTGACTATACATTCCGTTTATATAGTACAAAGTGTAAGCTGGGCCTGGAAGTTAAATATCTACTAGTGGACTGCAGCACCTATTGTACCATCCACTACAGTGGCAGTGCAAACATGGTTTCAGGACTACCATTGTAGCCTGACTGTGGCAGTGTAAAAACTGGAATTAGAACTGTCAGAATATACCATTTTGATGGGTCAAAAACTCTTACTTAAATATTAAATCACTCTGATGTAGGTCCTATAGCCCACGAGGCAAGGTGCATGGTATTTAAAAGTAGGACATGTAAAATCGTAAGTGTTACCAGATCCTTAAAGTGGCTAGCACCCAAAACCTATTTTCATCGTAGAAAGCTATCTGACCCATAGAGAAACAGTGCGAAGCCATTTTCAATACTAATACCTTATCTCCAGAATTAAGCTAGCTAAAAAATAAAAAACACATTTTTTATTAGTTATTGAAAATCTAGTTTAATGTTGGTTAGATTTTTAATCAATATTAAGGAAAATATACTTTTGGAAAGGTGCCTTTTACATGCCTATTGTTCCTGAAGGCTAATTTGTGTCAGCGCTCCAGCTTCTCCCAGCCATTGGCTGGCCTTGAATAGGTCTGAAAAAGGTATGAAATGCCTCCAAGGAACAGACAGTAGGCCAACTTGAATGGGCAGAGATGGCTCCTCTTAACTCCAAGGAGTAAACATGGTGTGGCTGTGGGCATCCCTGTGGAGTCTACAGTGTAAAATTCTACGGGTTGACGGGTCTCCTGGATTTGCATATAAAACTTGGGGCACACATAAAAAGGGGAAACAGGATGGCAAGACCATTCTTGTGCATCTACTGTCTGATTTCTGGAGGAAACTGATTTTGGACTACCAGACATCTGTCTCTGGATTTGTTATGAGTACAGTACCTGCTCCAAACTGTATTTTAGTGTTAGATGTGGGAGGACACTAGGTTTACTGTAGTATACTCCACTCTCTTCCCCCCCCCCCCCCCCCCCACACACACACACACACTCCCTCAGTCCTCATAGCCCAAGTTGAAGGTGGGCAAAGACTTCTGTCAGCTTGAAAATGGCCTGACACAAGGCATTTTTGGCCTGTTTGCAATAAGGCAAACACAAACTACTGAAATAGCGGGTAGAGTTGGTTCTGGGAACTTTTACCCCATTGGTTAAGGCATGCCCAGGAGTCACCCTAGCCCCTAGCTGGTGCCAAGCATAAACGTTACAACTCCCGGCCACTTCAAAATACCTTCTGGGCCTGGACTTTCTGGACCAGAGGAGTGGACATGCTGCCTGTGACCCTAGAGGAGCTCTGAAGGACTGGACCTGCTTCCTCTTGCACCCAGGACAAAGAAGTTGACTCCACGGGTCAGTTAGCCGACCTCCTGTGTAGCCACAGAAAGAAAACAAGAAGTACCCAGTTGACCAATTGCAAATAGACCTGGACTGGACCCTTCTATTGGCCTCTGTCTACCACTCTGTGATTCTTTGTGTTGCCCTGTGTTCCTGGAGGGCTTTGGAAATGTACATCTGTGGTGGATTGCGTCTTAAAACTCTAAGTCAGAAGGTAAAACCTTTGACCAGGATGAGCCTCATTAGTGTATCCACTGCAGATGTGAATCACAGGCTATAAGAACAGTGGGAGACGGAGAGGGCTATAGTCATGGTAAATTGTTGTTTTTGATCCAGACCAGTACATATAGTGTGTGCAGGTGTATCTCCTCTCTGAATGATTTTCTGGTAGCACCAAAAGCAGCTGTACCTCTGACCCATGCTTGGTGAGAAATTGACTTGCCCTGAGCCCTGACAAAACTTTCTATTTCTCTCTCTCCCTGTGACATTTCTTTTGATCCCAAACCCTAATTGTGATAATTTCCTTGACAGAAAGCATGCAAAATGAAAATGAATGAATAAATTGCCTTAGACATAGCACTTCTTTTGTCCTTACTACAGTGTCCACACAGCTCTTGGACCTTGAAGAACAATTCAAAGTCAGTTTTAGAGATTTAGGGAAGTGTTTCTGCAAAAACTCAGATATTTCCCTTGTTAAGCACCATCTGGGAAACCAACAATTCACAAATTATTTACTATAAAAATAAATTATTTTCCTTAAAATCTGCCAGTCTAAAACTGAGATATTTTCTAGCTCTAAAACTTGTTAACAGATGCATGTTGAGAATCTAGGTATTAAATAATCCCTGAAAGATGTTAAGTACTTGGGAATACTTTTCCTATCATGCATTACAAAAAGCCTCCTTTAGGATAAATAAAAAAGGGTCAGGCAGTCTATGATAGATTGTGATTCTTGAACTCACATTTTGAAATAAGATAAAGTTAGTAAAATAAACGAATGGTTTACGTTCACTCATCCTTTTTTGTTATTGCTTTATAGCAAATATGATTTCACAAAAGATTTAAAGAAAATGTATAGGTTACCTGGGAAAATGTAATTGAGCTTGAGGGCGGAATGCAAAATTCTGTTTGAAAACAGAACTTGAGATCGAAAAGATTTTTATTCCTTAACCAGTTGATATAGTTATAAACTCTGTATGGCTCTTGAACAATTTCCTGAGTGGCTCTCTAACAGTGGATGCAGTTTTTTTAAAATGTTTTGAAATAGAATCAAATACATTGAAGCCTTTAAGTATAAATGTACTGCTGCATGTAGACAAAATATACCCTTCAGCTAAACTGAGAAAGCCTCAGTTTTCAAGTAATAATATTTGTAACCCCTTCCCTGCCAAGGATGTAATGGTTATGTCCAGTGGCGCGCCTCTGAGTGGCCACGGACCTAACCACTATGTCATTGTACTGGCCCTCCCACCCCCGGGCAGGGCCCCCCACCCCCGGGCAGGGCCCCCCACCCCGGGCAGGGCCCCCCACCCCCTAGTGACATCGGATGGCGTCCGCATGCAATCGCGCGCTGACATCATCAGCGGTCACCTCCCAGCACGCTGACCGAGGAGAAGCCAGCGATTTATTTTCTTTTTTCTTTTTTTTTCTTTCCTTTTCTTTTAAATATAAGGGGAGCATTATTTCTAAGCCCATTTCTGCCTCCCCTGGGGGCAGTTCAGACTATAATAATTTGGCCAATCTACTCCCATCTAGACACTAGGGATTTTTCTGTTGTTTTTTTTTTACATTGATAAGGGGAGCGACCCCCTGGGCAAGGGTTGCTCCCCAGGGGGTAATTTGTTTTACTAGGCCATTTCCGAATCCCCCCCCCCCCCTCTCCCCCCTGCTCCCGGGGCAGAGCTGCCTATATTAGTTAAGCCGATCTGCTCCCAAGGGTGGGAGAAACCACCAGGGATTGTTTGTTTTTCTTTTTTTACAGATGGGGAGCAACCCCTTAGGCAAAGGTTGATCCCCTGGGGGGCAAATTTATTTTAGGCCATTCACCCCCCTCCCCTTTGGGGGCCGATTGGCCTATTTTTGCAATGCCCATCTGCCCCCAAGAGGGCAGAAAGCCCACCAGAGACCATAGAAGATTTTTTTTCAAAAAAAGAGGGTGGGGGTATGGCCATATGCCCACCCCAAATAAATGGGTGAAAAAAGTTGTTCTGCCCACCGGTGGGCAGATGGGGCAATTACCCCGATCCACTCCGGGGAAGGGGGTGGAAGCCTACTAGATGCCAGGGAATTTAAAAAATAGTGGGGTGGGGACTACCAACCAGTATGGGCATGGTTATGCCCCCACATCAACTGAAGGGGGTAAAAGTCTTTCAGCTCTTCCCCCGCATACTAAAACATCTTATCCCACGGCAAGCAAGAGGACATTTGATTATTTTGGGTTTTGGTTTTACATTGGGCCATGAGAGCTTGTCTAACTCTCAAAATCGTCCCACTTGGAATGTTGAGGGCTGCACTTTTTGGACTTTGGGACGCTGCCATCTAGAAACATCTATGAGCTCTAGACACATCTGAAAACTAAACATCTAGATGAATCCAGGGTAGTGTGCTTCACATGCATCCCGCACCATTTTCATACCCACAATGCCCTGCAAACTTCCAACTTTGCTTAAAATCACACATTTTCCCCACATTTTTGTGATGGAACCTCCCGGAATCTGCAGGAAACCACAAAATTCCTACCACCCAGCATTGTCACATCTACCGATTCTGCCCCACTTGGCAGCCTAAAAACGTTTTTTTCCAAACTGCCCTTTTGGACCCACTTTGGTTCCCCCTCATTTTCAACCTGTTTTTGGCTCTTTCCCGTCACAGGCACTTGGCCCACCTACACAAGTGAGGTATCATTTTTATCGGGAGACTGAGGGGAATGCTGCGTGGTAGGAAATTTGTGCTGGTTGCCAGTGCAGTGATCCCACACAGAAATGTGGGAAATGTTTTTTTTTTTTTTAAGCTAAATTTGAAGTTTGCTGAGGATTCTGGGTAGGAAAACACTGAGGTATCCACGCAAGTCACACCTCCCTGTACTCCCTCGGGTGTCTGCGTTTCAGAAAATGTCTGGTTTTGGTAGGTTTCCCTAGATGACTGCTGAGCTCAGGAAATTTGTGGCTCCTCTCAGATTCCAGAACTTTCCTACACCGAAATGTGAGGAAAAAGTGTTTTTTTGCCAAATTTCGAGGTTTGCAAAGGATTCTGGGTAACAGAACCTGGTGAGAGCCCACAAGTCTCCCCATCCTGGATTCCCCTAAATGGACGGGTTTGGTAGATTTCCCTAGGTGCCAGCTGAGCTAGAGGCCAAAATCCACAGCTAGGCACTTTCCAAAAAACATGTCCGATTTCAATGTAAAAATGTGATGCGTCCATGTTGATTTTCCTGTTGCGGGCATTAGGCCTACCCACACAAGTGAGATACCATTTTTATCGGGAGACTTGGGGAACACAGAATAGCAGAACAAGTGTTATTGCCCCTTGTCTTTATCTACATTTTTCCTTCCAAATGTAAGACAGTGTGTAAAAAAGATGTCTATTTAAGAAATGTTCTGTAATTCACATGCTAGTATGGGGACCCCGGAATTCGGAGATGTGCAAATAACCACTGTTTCTCAACACCTTATCTTGTGCCCATTTTGGAAATACAAAGGTTTCCTTGATGCCTACTTTTCACTCTTTACATTTCACCAGATTAATTGATGTATACCCGGTATACAATGAAAACCCACCGCAAGTTGCAGCTCCTTTATTGACTCTGGGTACCGAGGGTTCTTGATGAACCTACAAGCCATATATAGGCCCGCAACCAGAAGAGTCCAGCAGTAACGGTATATTACTTTTGAAAATCTGACATCTCCGAGTAAAACGTGGAGGAAAATGGCTGGTTTTTTCACCTCAGTTTCAGTATGTTTTCATTTCAGCTGTTATTTTCCGTGGGAAAACCTTGTAGGATCTACAAATGACCCCTTAATGAATTCAGAATTTTGTCTACGCTTTAGAAATGTTTAACTGTCCGGGATCCAGCATTGGTTTCACACCCTTTTCTGTCAGGCTAAAAGCACAAAAAATAGTAAAAATGGGGTATGTCCCAGTTAAATGCCAAAATTTTGTTGCAAAATGTGGTTTTCTGAATCAAGTCTGTCTGTTCCTGAAAGCTGGGAAGATGGTGATTTTAGCACCGTAAACCCTTTGTTGATGCCATTTTTAGGTTAAAAAAACACAAGTTTTCTTTTGCAGCCTTTTTTTTTTTAAACAAAAATGTTGCTGTATTTTGTCTAATTTCTTTCTCCTCCAGGGGAACTCACAAACTCTCAGTAGCTCTGGAATCCCTAAGATGTTGGGAAAAGAAAAGGACACAAATTTGGCATGGGTAGCTTATGTGGAAAAAAAGATATGAGGGCCTAAATGCGAACTGCCCCAAATAGCCAAAAAAAGGCCTTGCACCTGAGGGGGAAAAGGCCTGGCAGCGAAGGGGTTAAGCAAGTAGTCATTAATTTAAAACAGAGCAGCTAAACTGTGAAAGCCTCTGTTTCCAACTAGTAATATTTTTAAACAAGCTGTGGTGTATTTAAAACAAGAGGAGAACTTTCATGTGATCTAGCATCATTAAGCATTTAAATGAAAGGTTTTCTTTGTCTATTGTGGGTTTGAGATGTAATAATCAAACTAGATCAAAATAGAAGCCAATAGTTTTTTTTGTTGTTTTTTTTTAAAAGGTTTGAACATGTGAAGTTCTGATACAAAACTTCAACCCTCAGTATCTGAAAGCCTTGATACTGCACAGGCTGTAAGACTGCAACCCCCCTCCCAATTCTCCAAGTTTGTTTAATGGAGATTTCATATATGCCTACCTGTTACAAATTTGCGAAAACTGTATTGAGGATATTTTCTTAAAATCTCTGAACAATGTTAGGATTTCGACCTTGAGGTACAAACAACACATGCTGTTTGGTATACAGTGCAGAGTTAGAATTTCACCATTTACGTTAACTTGGGACCAACATGAAATGAAAAATTCTGCTCTGAAAATATTTGACTCCATTGATACTTTTCAATTTGGATTTGTCTGACAGGCGCAGATGTTGTACTTGTATTCTCCTTGGCAGTGGTTTGATGCTTTATGAATGAAAGATGGTAGTTCACGCTTAGAGAGAAGTCTTAAGTTTTCAAAATAGACTCCTTTGTTTTGGAACAATATCAAACTGTTAAGTGTCCTAGGCTTAGATGATAGACCATATCAAGAACTCTCAGCAACATTTCAGTAAGAACTGATGATTTCAAAGACAATCAACATAAGGATATCTCTCCTTGAATGAATACTGATGTCTTGTCTATTTGTTTATTGATTGCATACCCAGTACATACCCAGTAATGCATAGCAAAATATAATGATTATATGACTTTAACTCACATATAGATTTTTTTTTTTTTTTACAAAACCACAGTCTGCCCAACTTAACAGCACGCATTTAGTGTTCTTAGGAGCTAATCAATTACGAATTGCGAAGGATCACGAAGTACAGAACAATCAACCAATAATTCTCTCTACACAAGTGCAATCTTAATCAGTCAACCTTGGAGAGTGAAGGGGTAGTTAGACTCAGCTCTCTGCATTGAGGAAAAAGTTTAACATTAGTTTTGAAAAATAATTTCTGTAAACAACCAGACTGGGCCAGATGCAGAGCAAGTGTTGTAAAGATGTGTTTCATGTCCCACAAATACAACAAGCAGTCTTTAATGCTGCTGTACTTTAAGCTGCTGTGAGCCTTAACTTACACTGGTGAAGGCAGTACCCCAGCTACTGGTATAAAATCTTCAAGGATCTTAGTACATTCAAAAACACTTTGTGGGATCAAGGAGGAATAAGTAGGCACCAACATATGCCCCCATTTAGTTCTAAGAGAGGAACTAAGAACTTGTTTAAAAGAACAAGCTTTACTATCTTTTTTATTTTCAGTTTGAATTATGTAAAGAGATATTCAGACATGATCATGTCATATCCAACTTGTATTTTCAAAGTAGGTTTGTTAAAAATAAAGTAAGACTGCACTTTTGGTTTCTTCAAGCTCCTTCCATAGTACTGAGTGGACAGATGAAAAATAAAAGGAGTAGACACCGCACATTCTATCAATGGTAGTTAAACCAAATTCAAGTTGTATGATATCACATGGGGTACTCTCTCATCCTAAAAGTGCTTCTAAGATAAGATGCCTCAACTTGATGAATTTTACCATTGTATATAACAAAAAAATGAAATATAGGGGCACTCTTGGAATTAAAAATGAATGTAGGCCTCACATTGGTGATTTTTGGTATCCAGGAGGGAAGTGGGTCTATGGTCAAATTCTCTAGGAAAAGCAAACACTGCCCCCCAAGTCACCTTCTTGAAAAATTAGATGTCCCCAAACTTCTAAAGAAAATACATGTCTCCTTGTTGGGGATGCTTTAACATGGATCACAACATTAAACCTGTCTGTAATTGGCCTGTAACAGCATTCTGATATTTTTCAACTGAAATGCCCAGCAGTGAAGTTGGATATCTGGCACTGCTATACTTCCCTTCTCCTGCAGAGTTTTTTTCACGCAATTCTAACCCCTCTAGAGGCCCAGATGGAACTACTTACTGCCCCCTGCAATTTATTGAAGCACTTGCTTTTAAATAGTAATGGTATCACATTGAAGGGAAAAGTAAACTTGGGTAATATTGACATCTTTACTATGTTGAATCTCCCATAGAATGTTAGAGGGAGGTTCATCCATGATCTTAAGATTCTTTTCGTTTCCATCATAACTTTATTTCATTTAGATTTTTGCCGTCTTTTCCTGCTCTTGCACCACTTGTACACCAAGATACTTTGTCTCACTTTTTAGTAGAGGGCTATCGCATGGAGAGTTCCATAACATGATTTCTGTTTTTGACGTGTTCACCAGATAACCTGAAACTTTGTTGAATTTCTCCATTACCTGCTGTATAGTGGGGTATAAGCCCACTAAGTCTGAGTTATATTCCATCAAGTTACCAGTGTATAGCACATCCTTCCATTCCCATCCATTACATACAACAGGCACCATGCCTGGGCTTTTCCTCATCCTTCTAGCTAGTGGCTGTATGTACAAATTGAATAATAAGGCCAACAACAGACATTCTTGCGAGTACCTTTTCTTATTTTGACCTGTCTAGTCAGCCTCAAATTTAAAATAATTTTTGCCCAGATTATCCCTGAGCAATTAGTATAAATATGGCCAACTCACCCTATCCATTGCCTTAGTGCTATTGAACATTGACAGCTAATGGTAGCTCCCGTACTGTTGTCAACTCATGTAGCTGCCGCCCCCTGATGAAGCCCTTTGGTCCAAATGCACCAAGCCTCCATTCACTTTGTCCAATCACTTTGCTAGGATGCGTGTAAAGATTATATAGTCACAATTCAGCAGAGATCAGTCTATAGAATTTACCAAATTTTGGGTGCTTGTTAGGCTTTAAAATCACACTTATTATGGCTTTATCCCATGATTTTGGATAGGGGGGTGTTGCCCCTAGCGAAGATGTCCTCTACCAGTCTAACAAGAACAGGAGTATTTGTTCTTCAGAGCAATATAAAACTCATTTCAGAGACCATCGGGCCAGATGTCTTGCCCTTTTTTATTTTATTTGTATTCCCTCAACACTACATTCACTTTATCCTTTCTTATCTTCTGCTTTAGGGCAGCTTTAAGCTCGTTCTCAAGCTTTGGGAATGGGGCCCGCTTCACCAGTCTTCTAAGTGATCCTCTGACACCTTTACT
This sequence comes from Pleurodeles waltl, assembly GCF_031143425.1. Classification (NCBI taxonomy): domain Eukaryota; kingdom Metazoa; phylum Chordata; class Amphibia; order Caudata; family Salamandridae; genus Pleurodeles; species Pleurodeles waltl. Next base: position 968,027,494 of record NC_090436.1, read on the forward strand.
TCTTCAGTGTACACTTCTTGTTAAAAAATGGCAAAGGTGTGTTCTGTGTCTCCCTCATCAGTGCGCCATTTCCCAATCTTGCTAACCTCTATCCCCCGATCAAGTTCCTTGTATTGTTGACCTTTGTTTTCCAAGCCAGGACCTTCCTGCTTCTTCCCCATACTCAAATGAGCTAGCTTACTTTGCTCCTGTCTCTTGCACCAGACATTCTCCATATAGCCTTCTGAATCTTCTCTAGCATCTTGCAACCTGCGGTCTACATTGGTTGAGTCCTGTGCCCTGACCTGAGACTCCTTTGCCGCCAACTGAAGGCTTGTAATTCTCCCCTCAAGACGTAAAACTTTTTTCCTGGGCTCTTTTTTTCTCACACACAGCTATGCTCATGATCCTTCCTCGTATAAGTGTCTTAAAGGAATCCCAAATTATGTGTGGGGGAGCTAATCAGAATCGTTCATCTGAAAGAACCACTCTGTATCTGCTCTCAGTTGATCTACCACCATCCGATCAAGAGTCTATCTTGAGAGTTGGCCCCACACTAGAAAAATAAAAAGATCCTGGAGAAGTAAATTATTTCATTCTAGTAGGTATATCCAAAGTGGGATCGGGTAGGACAGTAAAACTCCCCCTTATAATTATTGGTGGAGTAACTTCTAATAAGTGAAGGCAATAGGTTTGATGGGGGCTGCGGTCATCTATATTTGGGATGTAAAAGCCAAGAATGCCATACCAAGAGCCATAAACTAAAACATTAGCTGTTAACCATCTTCCACCACTGTCTGCTAAGTATTCTGTATGGTTTCCTGAACCAAGGTTTTAACTGAAATGGCCACCCCCTTCGTGCAACACATCTGGTCCCTGCAGACAAAACCCCTAATCCATCTCTGCGTCTTCAGCAATTCTTCACACTCCTTAAGCAGTTGCGTCTCTTGCAATATTATAAATCTGGGCATCTGAAGGCTTTAAATACTCTAGAATATTTCTCCGCCTCTTCCTCACTCTGAGCCAATTCATATTCCAAGACCAAACGTATAAGGGGCGTTCCCTATTTATGCCTACCATTCTTTCCTTACTACTGGGGTGTCTCTCACGATGCGGCACAAGCAGCAGTCTAACCTCATGCTTTTTTTACATCCAGATGTAACTAAGGGTACTTTCATTATACCAATTTGAGTCGCGTCCTCTAGTGCTAATCTAAACTTTGTGGGACTTTATTCACTTAATTGGACTCTCAACCTCCTTGCTCTCTCAGGTTATGCATACTAATGTTCCATATAGCTTTGAGGGTAGCTGGAAATCTAAGATGAGTAGTGGCTCACAGTTCGCTCAAATCATTAATTAATATACTTCCCCAGCTCCCACTATCAGTTTTGAGTAACTCTTGAGGTGTTTGATCTGCCGCCAACTTATCAGCTTTTAGAGCCACTGACGAATACTGCTGCTTAAGGGAATATCTCTTGAAGTTCACCAAGATATTACTTGCACTCTTCCTGCTTGGGGGTCTTGTAAACAGGTCTCAATGCACTCTGTATATCAGATGCAAGATCTACACCGCAGTCTAAACATAGAATAGACTCTTCAGTTGAGTTGACCAAATATTCCCTCACATTGTCACCTTCCATCTCCTCTGTGATATTCAGCACCCTCAAGTTATTTTGTCTATTGTTGTTTTCCAGGGTCGCTAGTGTTTCTAGGATCTTCCTATCTCTATTTCAGTTTCCAGATTTTCTCGCAGTTAACCTCAACTTTGTGTCTTAGCTCCTCCAGCAAGTCCTTCAGGGCTTTCGTCCTCTGCATTAGCATGTCCAATTTTCTTTTCAACACTTCGCAGGTGCCCTGGATCCCTTTCTGATTTTTTTTTTTTTCTCTGGAAGACCACGAAGATAGGTATGGAGGGAACACGGTTGCCAGCTAGAAGAGCCGGTCAGAAGCATTCCTCTAGTGCATATGATTTAGGAGGTTGGAGGCAAGATTTGCATTCATAGGGCTTACCTGCAGGCAAGATTAGGGAACAGAAACTCTGGGGTGCAAAGATGCTCAGGAGGCGTGCGGCAGCATGCCTGTTTGGAGATAGTTGGCAGCAGGACTTTGCAGGGTCGCCGGGCCTCCGCTTGAATCTCTGTCTCTAGGGCATTGGAAGCAGAGTCATTACTGGTTGACAGCTGCTTGCGGTCACATGGATGACGAAGAGACTTCCTTCAGGAAAGGAGGAGGAAGGCTCTGACAGGCTCATGTATTCTGTGTGGAGGGCTGTAGCAATAAAGAGCTGGAACCACCCTTCATAAGGCAAAAAAGAACAGAGGAAAGAGGCCAGTACATTCTACAGGGGTGGATGGTGTGTTACGTGGCGTAAGAGGCAAATACTCTCATAGGAATGGAAGACCAGAGGAGGATAACTCTGGGCTGGTTTAGGAGCCTGGGGATGAATGAGACTCTAACATTTACCACGATGCTTCCAACCGACATTACCATTAGTACCAGTGCAAACATCACCCAAGCTTTGGAGTTAGTCCCAGCTGTGTTTGTATTCTCCCCTTGTCAAAGTAGAATGAGATCATCTAGATCTGCACCTGGAAGGTGGAGCAGTTTAAAAAAAAAAAAAAAAAAAAACTCCCTCACTGAGGTCATATTTCAGGGTTCAGTCTTCAAAGGAAGTCTGTGAAGAAAACTACCTCTTACAAGAACACATGGAGCTTAGGCAGCAGTATTACTATTATGGAGGTGGGGGGGGGGGGTTGAAGGAATGCAGGATTTGGGAAGAACTGAAAAGGATACAGCAGGAGTGCCAGGGGTGATGGGGGATGAGCAGTTTTCAGGTACTAGCCGAGGAGTATTCCGAGACCTGCCAGGAAGGGGAGAGCACTAAGTCACAAGAAAGAGGACAGTGTGCACGGACATACAGCAGCTCAGAGCAGTGTTGAGTTAATGTTGATTAAGCTGATGTAAGTGGTCTAGTTACAACTTGCCATTTCAGAAACTGTTGTATTTTGAGAGTGTTGAATTTTTATTTTTTTTTTCTAGCTAAGCCGCTTGAGACCAACATAGATATGAATACATTAGTGCCACAATAGTTGGAAGGTTCAGTGCTCTGCAGACCGCTAACTTCAACACACCAAATAGACCTTTGGGTTGACCTACCAAAGATCAGAATTTCGGTTTTGGTTAAATTCATCCTGAGATCATTTACTTTTCAGTTTGGAGTAATGAAGTCCAGGGACCGTTGAATCCCAAAAAGGGTTGTATTTAACAGTACATCCTCATTGGCATACATCATCACAATTGGTACTTGTTAATGCCTAATATAGGTAGAATGCAATTAACCTTCACAACAAAAGAAAATGGATCAACCAGATATGTTGAAAAGTGTAGGTGCTGATATGCAACCCCAGTACTGGTTGTTAGCACTGGTTGGCATCTGAAGTGTCTATTTAGAGACGTGACCAATTTGTACTAGCATCCAGATTGATTCATTTTACTTTTTCCAATAAAGTACAGTGGTGTGGTCAATATTGAAGGCTTCCATCTTTATTCAGAGTGTCCTAAGATGAGCTCTGTCAAAAACATTACTAAGGGCAATAAAACAACAATAGACTTCATTGGCACACCACTGTCAAAGACCCTTAGTGCTGTGATACAGTCACAGTTTATGTTTGGGCTCTAAAGCCCACCTATGACATTTTTAAGACCTGTTCCCTTTTGAAACCCGTTCTTGAAAGTGTTTAGCTAAAATGTAGCAAAAACTTTACATTCAATATCCATCATAGCTAGAGATAATAATTTTTAGTTAACTCCTAAACCTCTTTTTAAAAACTGTAATTAGCCTGCTATCAGACTAGGAGAGAGGAGTGTTTATTTTCATCAGCATAAATGTGCGAATTAAGTCTTTATCTGTCGAGCCGACATGTTAGACTTGAGAAATATTACAGAGGGGTAATTTGGCCTAGGGCCCAGAGAGTTGAGTGACTTAATAAGCAGTTGAATCTGTGAGAGTAAGGTAGTTAATTGTTTGGCCAGGTCACCATGGAAGGACTTTACCGTTGAATGAGGACTGCCACCGTAAAGATCATTGATCGAGGCACACAAATCTTTTTCACTTTTAGTCGATCAGAGCGGATCTTTTTCACTGGGTCGGTTTTGTAAACCTCATTGCACAGGTCTTAAGTATCCTTTCTTTTGTATAAATCAAAGTGAGCTGGTTATTTTTGTTTCTCATAAGCTGTTTTGGTGTACTTAACAGTAGCTTTATACATCTTTCTAGCAATCACTAAAGCATTTTTCTATGATCTGAGTTGGAAGTTGTATTTAAAGCTCAAAATGCAGAGTAAGAAGACTTATTTTTCGCAAAGTCACCATTAAACAAGGGTCTATTAGAAGAATAACAAATAGTCACTCGGGTGCCTACTTCGAGTGGGTATACCACTCTCCGAAGCACGATGGTCATAAACAAGCAGGGTGTGGTGCATCATATTCAGGTTCTATTTTTATGTCCGGAGAAAGGAAATAAGATGATAATCAAAGGACACAAAGGACAACGTTATCCTAAGATCAAGCCCCCCGTTGCATTTTGTTTTGTGGGCCCATATTGGCCTTCCGGAATTTCACCCTTTCTTCTGTGACTCGTGTTAATATGTGAGATCCGATAACAATTTTAGTTTATTTCCCTGCCTAAGACTATTGTAAAGGCCTTCAGCCTTGAAAAGAAGAATAAATATTAATTTCTAGGACTTGCTGTGAGGGCTGCCTTCTTTCTGTAATTTCTGTAAAATTTGGGGAAGGGCAGTATGAAACCAAGGGAAGTGGCATTGAAATTTCTGAGGAGAGAGAGCTAATGACATCTTGATTTAATTAGCATTAGCTCACCCCTCTCCCCACTTTCCCCAGTTCTATGGAAAGGATGCTTTTGATCGTTGTAGTAGTCTTGGAGAATTTGATGGCTTAGTTTGCTTAAACTGTAGCCCGGTAAGCTTTGATTCAAAGTTTGATAAGTTGGTTAGTAAATATATTATATATCTTCACTGAAAAAAACTGAGGTTACACGGATGTTCTAGTTAGGCTCACATTTTAAACATAGAAAACCATAGAAATTCACCTCTTATAGTTAGTTATCTTGGGTAACTATAACACGTACCCTAAGGTAACTATAACTCGCACCCTCACCATTCACTGCTAATAACCCCACAAATTATGGCACTCATGACATCTTTGATAAAATCATTGATATTATCAATGTAGTATTTGCAGCAAAATTGTTGACATAAAAACTGTGCATATCGGGAGCACGAGTCATAGTTACCTTAGGGCACGTGTTATAGTTACTTGAGATAACTCTAACTATAACAGGTGAATTTGTTTATGGCTGTGTACGTTTAAAATGCGAACCTAACTATAATGTACCTGTAACCCTTGTTTTTTTAAAGTGAATTTCTATGGTTTATTAAATTCTATTTCCTAACTATAACGTTCCTGTACCCGTTTTTTTCCCTTTCAGTGAATTGATATATATTTGTGTGTGTGTGTGTGTGTGTGTATGTATATATATATATATGTTCGATGGCATGTGTAGCTGCAGATACACATGCTGTGCACATCCCGCCATCTGGTGTTGGGCTCGGAGTGTTACAAGTTGTTTTTCTTCGAAGAAGTCTTTTCGAGCCACAAGACCGAGGGACTCCTCCCATTTCGACTCCATTGCGCATGGGCGTTGACTACATCTTAGATTTATTTATTTTTTTTTTTCCGCCATCGGGTTCGGACGTGTTCCTTTTCGCTCCGTGTTTCGGGTCGGAAAGTTAGTTAGAATCTCGGAAAAATCGTCGGTATTGTTTGCGTTCGGTATCGGGCTAGTTACAACAGATCAACACCGAATTTTGAAGAGCTCCGGTGGCCCTTTGGTTTTTTTTTCGATCCCCGTCGGGGCCTGGTCGGCCCGGCCACGTGTGACTTCAAGGCTGATGGAACGGACCCCATTCCGCTTCTGTCCAATATGCCATAACAAGTATCTGTATACGGATCAGCATCTGGTCTGTATCTTGTGCTTGTCCCCAGAGCACAAGGAAGATACTTGTGAGGCTTGTCGAGCGTTTCGGTCCAGAAAGACGTTAAGAGACCGAAGAGCCAGAAGACTGCAGATGGCGTCGACGCCGACAGGACAAGAGCGTTTCGAAGAGGAAGAGGAAGCTTTCTCTATCCACGAGTCAGACTCGGAAGAGCTCGAGCCCGAAGAAATGCCGAAAACCGTGAGTAAGACGTTGAAACATAAGACTCACGAGAAGTCAACAAAAGTCCAGGGGACGCCACCGCCAACAGGCCATGGCTTAACCCAAAAACTAGGTGACCGAGCCAAGGCACCGAAAAAGGGCACGCTGGTGTCGAAGTCATCCGACTCCGGTCGAGATACCGCCACACACCAATCTCGGACCCGAGACATCGGCTCTGAGAAATTTCGGGGCCGTGACAGCGGCACCGAACAAATTCGGCACCGAGACACCACCACGCCGAAAATTACAAAGGTTTCTTCGGAGCCTAAAAAGACGTCCGAAAAAGTTTTGGTTCCGAAACATCCAGCCTTGGAGCCGAAAACAGGTTCCTATACAGAGGAACAAGGATTGTCCTCCCAAATGCAAAAACATAGATTTGGAGAGGAACTTCAAGCTGTAGAGCCAGACTATACTCAAAGGAGGCTCCACATTTATCAAGGCACAGGGAAGATAACCACTCTTCCCCCAATTAAAATAAAAAGAAAACTTGCCTTTCAAGAGAAGGACAAGGAGCCACAGGCAAAGGTGGCAAAGAAAACAACTCCACCACCGTCTCCACCACCATCAGTGCACACATCACCAGTAGCAACTCCTCCACTGATGCACTCCCCGACTCATACTGCTACGAGTCAAGATGATCCCGATGCATGGGACCTTTACGATGCTCCAGTATCGGACAACAGCCCAGACTCGTACCCTGCCAGGCCGTCCCCTCCTGAGGACAGTACATCTTACACACAGGTGATCGCAAGGGCAGCTGCTTTCCATAACGTCACCTTGCATTCCGAACCAATTGAGGATGATTTTTTGTTTAACACGCTATCCTCCACTCATAGCCAATACCAAAGACTACCTATGCTCCCAGGAATGCTAAAACATTCGAAACAAATCTTTCAGGATCCTGTTAAAGGCCGAGCCATTACAACGCAGTTAACACCAGACTCAGTAGTTGTCGGGGCAGCTCGTAAGAGAGCAAACTCTCATACCTCAGGGGACGCACCACCTCCAGACAAAGAGAGTCGCAAATTTGATGCTGCGGGCAAAAGGGTTGCAGCTCAAGCAACGAACCAATGGCGCATTGCCAATTCACAAGCACTTTTGGCAAGATATGATAGAGCTCACTGGGATGAGATGCAACATTTGATAGAACACTTACCCAAGGAGTTCCAAAAAAAGAGCACAACAAGTGGTGGAAGAAGGACAAAGTATCTCTAATAATCAGATACGGTCTTCAATGGATGCAGCAGATACGGCTGCAAGGACAGTAAATACTGCAATATCAATAAGAAGGCACGCATGGCTGCGCACGTCAGGTTTCAAGCCGGAAATTCAACAAGCCGTGCTAAATATGCCATTTAATGAACAGCAGTTGTTTGGGCCGGAAGTCGAGACTGCTATTGATAAACTCAAGAAAGACACTGATACAGCAAAAGCCATGGGCACACTCTACTCCCCGCAGAGCAGAGGCACATTTCGCAAAACACCTTTTAGGGGAGGGTTTCGAGGACAACCTACAGAAACCACAACATCACAAACAAGGCCCACTTACGAAAGACAATATCAGTGGGGAAGTTTTCGGGGCAATATAGAGGGGGACAATTCCAAAAAAATAGAGGAAAATTCCAAAGCCCCAAAAGTCCTCAAAATAAGCAGTGACTTACAAGTCACACATCCCCATCACATAACACCTGTGGGGGGAAGACTAAGCCAATTTTACAAACATTGGGAGGAGATCACAACAGATACTTGGGTACTAGCAATTATCCAGCATGGTTATTGCATAGAATTCCTCGAATTCCCTCCAACAGTCCCACCGAAAACACACAGTATGTCAAAACAACATATAAATCTTCTAGGATTAGAAGTTCAAGCATTGCTCCAAAAAGAAGCAATAGAATTAGTACCAAAACAAGAACTAAACACAGGAGTTTACTCACTGTACTTTCTGATACCCAAAAAAGACAAAACTCTAAGACCTATACTAGATCTCAGAATATTAAATACATACATCAAATCAGACCACTTTCACATGGTTACATTACAAGAAGTAATCCCACTGCTCAAACAACAAGACTACATGACAACACTGGATCTAAAGGATGCATATTTCCATATACCAATACATCCTTCACACAGAAAGTACCTAAGGTTTGTATTCCAAGGGATACATTACCAGTTCAAAGTGTTGCCATTCGGAATAACGACTGCGCCAAGAGTTTTTACAAAATGTCTAGCAGTAGTAGCTGCACATATCAGAAGGCAGCAAACACATGTGTTCCCTTACCTAGACGATTGGTTAATCAAAACCAACACGCAAATACAGTGTTCACAACACACAAATTATGTCATAGAAACCCTACACCAACTAGATTTCTCAATCAATTACTCAGTCTCACCTTCTGCCGTGTCAAACACAGCAATACCTAGGAGCAACAATCAACACAGTAAAAGGAATTGCCACTCCAAGTCCACAAAGAGTCAAAACATTCCACAATGTAATACAAGCCATGTATCGAAACCAAAAGTTACAGGTCAAATTAGTAATGAAACTCCTAGGCATGATGTCCTCATGCATAGCCATTGTCCCAAACGCAAGGTTGCACATGCGGCCCTTACAACAGTGCCTAGCATCACAGTGGTCACAGGCACAGGGTCAACTTCTAGATCTGGTGTTGATAGACCGCCAAACCTACATCTCGCTTCAATGGTGGAACAGTATAAATTTAAACCAAGGGCGGCCTTTTCAAGACCCAGTGCCACAATACGTAATAACGACAGATGCATCCAAGACAGGGTGGGGAGCACACCTCAATCAGCACAGCATCCAAGGACAATGGGGCATTCAGCAAAGACAGTTTCATATAAACCACTTAGAACTGTTAGCAGTGTTTCTAGCTCTGAAAGCATTTCAACCCATAATAACCCACAAATACACTCTTGTCAAAACAGACAACATGACAACAGTGTATTACCTAAACAAACAGGGAGGAACACACTCAACACAGTTGTGTCTCCTAACACAAAAATATGGCATTGGGCGATTCACAACCACATTCGCCTAATAGCACAATTTATTCCAGGGATTCAGAATCAGTTAGCAGACAATCTCTCTCGGGATCACCAACAGATCCACGAATGGGAAATTCACCCCCAAATACTGAACACTTACTTCAGAATGTGGGGAACGCCACAAATAGATCTATTTGCAACAAAAGAAAACTCAAAATGCCAAAACTTCGCATCCAGGTACCCACAACATCAGTCTCAGGGCAATGCACTATGGATGAACTGGTCAGGGATATTTGCGTACGCTTTTCCCCCTCTCCCACTTCTTCCATATCTAGTAAACAAGTTGAGTCAAAACAAACTCAAACTCATACTAATAGCACCAACATGGGCAAGGCAACCTTGGTACACAACACTACTAGACCTTTCAGTAGTACCTCATGTCAAACTGCCAAACAGACCAGATCTGTTAACACAACACAAACAACAGATCAGACATCCAAATCCAGCATAGCTGAATCTAGCAATTTGGCTCCTGAAATCCTAGAATTCGGGCACTTAGACCTCACACAGGAATGCATGGAGGTCATAAAACAAGCTAGAAAACCTACCACTAGACACTGCTATGCAAATAAGTGGAAAAGATTTGTTTATTACTGCCATAATAATCAAATTCAACCTTTACACGCATCTGCAAAAGAGATAGTAGGATACTTACTACATTTGCAAAAATCTAAACTAGCTTTCTCTTCCATTAAAATACATCTTACAGCAATTTCAGCTTACCTGCAAATTACGCACTCAACTTCATTATTTAGGATACCAGTCATAAAAGCGTTTATGGAAGGCCTAAAGAGAATTATACCACCAAGAACACCACCAGTTCCTTCATGGAACCTCAACATTGTCTTAACACGACTCATGGGTCCACCTTTTGAGCCCATGCACTCTTGTGAAATGCAATACTTAACGTGGAAAGTTGCATTTTTAATTGCCATCACATCTCTAAGAAGAGTGAGTGAAATTCAAGCATTTACCATTCAAGAACCATTTATTCAAATACACAAAAATAAAGTTGTTCTACGGACCAATCCTACATTTTTACCAAAAGTAATCTCACCGTTCCACTTGAATCAAACAGTAGAATTACCAGTGTTCTTCCCACAGCCAGATTCTGTAGCTGAAAGAGCACTACATACATTAGACATCAAAAGAGCACTAATGCACTACATTGACAGAACTAAACTAATTCGAAAAACAAAACAACTATTTATCGCCTTTCAAAAACCTCATACAGGAAATCCAATTTCAAAACAAGGCATTGCTAGATGGATAGTTAAGTGCATTCAAACCTGCTATCTTAAAGCTTAAAGAGAACTGCCTATTACACCAAAGGCACACTCAACCAGAAAGAAAGGTGCTACCATGGCCTTTCTAGGAAATATTCCAATGAACGAAATATGTAAGGCAGCAACATGGTCTACGCCTCATACATTTACCAAGCACTACTGTGTAGATGTGTTAACTGCACAACAAGCAACAGTAGGTCAAGCTGTACTAAGAACATTATTTCAAACTACTTCAACTCCTACAGGCTGAACCACCGCTTTAGGGGAGATAACTGCTTACTAGTCTATGCACAGCATGTGTATCTGCAGCTACACATGCCATCGAACGGAAAATGTCACTTACCCAGTGTACATCTGTTCGTGGCATTAGTCGCTGCAGATTCACTTGCGCCCACCCGCCTCCCCGGGAGCCTGTAGCCGTTTAGAAGTAGATCTTAAACATTTGTACATTTGTAAATAAATATATTACTTTTAACTTCATTATGTACATACGCATTCACTCCATTGCATGGGCACTATTACTAGCATACACAACTCCTACCTCACCCTCTGCGGGGAAAACAATCTAAGATGGATTCGACGCCCATGCGCAATGGAGTCGAAATGGGAGGAGTCCCTCGGTCTCGTGACTCGAAAAGACTTCTTCGAAGAAAAACAACTTGTAACACTCCGAGCCCAACACCAGATGGCGGGATGTGCACAGCATGTGAATCTGCAGCGACTAATGCCACGAACAGATGTACACTGGGTAAGTGACATTTTCCATATGTTTGATGGCATGTGTAGCTGCAGATACCCATGCTTTGCACATCCCGCCATCTAGTGTTGGGCTCTGAGTGTTACAAGTTGTTTTTCTTCGAAGAAGTCTTTTCGAGTCACGAGATCAAGGGACTCCTCCCCTTTCGGCTCCATTGCGCATGGGCGTCGACTCCATCTTAGATTGTTTTCTTTCCGCCATCGGGTTCGGACGTTTTCCTTTTCGCTCCATGTTTCGGTTCGGAAAGATAGTTAGAATCTCGGAAAATTTGACGGTATTGTTTGCGTTCGGTATCGGTTTAGTTACAACAGATCGACACCGAATTTTGAAGATCTCCGGTGGCCCTTCGGGGTTTTCGATCCCCTGTCGGGGCCTGGTCGGCCCGACCACGTGTCTTTTCAAGGCTAATGGAACGGACCCCATTCCGCTTCTGCCCCAAATGTCACAACAAGTATCCTTATACAGATCAGCATCTGGTCTGTAACTTGTGTTTGTCTCCAGAACACAAAGAAGATACTTGTGAAGCCTGTCGAGCGTTTCGGTTGAGGAAGACATTAAGAGACCGAAGAGCGAGAAGACTACAGATGGCGTCGGCGCCAACAGGACAAAAACACTTGGAGGAGGAAGAAGAAACCTTCTCCATTGAGGAGTCGGACGAGGTCGATCCCGAACAGGCGCCGAAAACCATGAGTAAGACGTCGACACACAAAACTCACGGAAAGACCGCTAAAGCCCAGGGGACGCCACCGCCAGCAGGCCATGGCTTAACCCGAAAAATAGGTGACCGATCAGAACCGAAAAAGGGCACGCATGGGTCTAAGACATCCAACTCCGGTCGGGATACCGGCACAGAGCAGACTCGACCCCGAGACAGCGGGTCCGAGCAAGTTCGGCACCGAGAGGGCAGCACCGAAACGATTCGGCACCGAGAGACCGGAACGCCGAAAATTTAAAAAGTGTCGTCGGAGCCGAAAAAGACTGCTGAAAAAGTTTCCATTCCGAAACATCCGGCCTCGGAACCGAAAATAAGTTTCTACACAGAGGAACAGGGGACTGTCCTCACAAATGCAAGGACACAGGTTCGGACAAGAACTAGAGTCAATGGAGCCAGACTACACTCAGAGAAGGCTCCACATCCAAAAGGACACAGGGAAGATAAGTACTCTTCCCCCAATTAGGATGAAAAGAAGACTTGCCTTTCAAGAAAAAGACAAGCAGCCACAGGCAAAGGTGGCAAGACAAGTAACACCGCCACCATCTCCACCACTCTCAACGCACACATCACCGGTAGCCACTCCACCACTGATGCAGTCCCCAACTCATACTGGAATGAGTCGGGATGATCCCGACGCATGGGATCTATATGATGCGCCAGTGTCAGATAACAGCCCAGACTGTTATCCAGCGAGACCGTCACCACCTGAGGACAGTACAGCCTACACACAGGTGGTGTCAAGAGCAGCGGCGTTTCATAATGTCACCCTGCATGCAGAGCCTATTGAGGATGACTTTTTATTTAACACACTATCCTCCACACATAGCCAATACCAAAGCCTCCCTATGCTACCTGGAATGCCAAAAACACTCCAAACAGGTGTTTCAGGAGCCTGTGAAGGGCAGGGCCATAACTCCAAGGGTGGAGAAGAAATACAAGCCACCGCCAACAGACCCTGTATACATCACGCAGCAATTAACACCAGACTCTGTGGTAGTAGGGGCAGCTCGCAAGAGAGCGAACTCGGGCACCTCGGGAGACGCACCACCTCCAGACAAGGAGAGTCGCAAGTTCGACGCTGCGGGGAAAAGGGTTGCAGCACAAGCGGCCAACCAATGGCGCATTGCCAAATCACAGGCATTGCTGGCGAGATATGACAGGGCTCATTGGGACGAAATGCAACATTTCATTGAACACTTACCCAAAGAGTTCCAAAAAAGGGCACAACAGGTGGTGGAGGAAGGACAGAGTATCTCGAACAATCAGATACGCTCGGCAATGGATGCAGCAGATACAGCTGCTAGGACAGTAAATACAGCAGTGACCATAAGGAGACACGCATGGCTGCATACATCAGGATTCAAGCCGGAAATACAACAAGCCGTGCTGAATATGCCATTTAACGGACAGCAGTTGTTTGGGCCGGAGGTGGACACTGCTATCGAAAAACTTAAAAAGGACACTGATACGGCCAAAGCCATGGGCGCACTCTACTCCCCAGAGAGCAGAGGTACATTTTGTAAAACACAGTTTCGTGGGGGGTTTCGAGGACAAAGCACAGAACCCACAACCTCACAAACAAGGCCCACTTATCAGAGCCAATATCAGCGGGGACAATATAGAGGGGCCAATTCCAAAAGAGTAGAGGGAAGTTCCAAAGTCCCAAAACTCCTCAAAACAAGCAGTGACTTTGACGTCACAAATCCCCAACACATAACACCTGTGGGGGGGAGACTAACCAAGTTTTACAAACATTGGGAGGAAATAACAACAGACACTTGGGTCCTAGCAATTATCCAGCATGGTTATTGCATAGAATTTCTCAAATTCCCTCCAAATGTCCCACCGAAAACACACAATATGTGAAAACAACACATGGATCTTCTAGGACTAGAGGTCCAAGCGTTGTTACAAAAAGATGCAATAGAACTAGTACCAATTCATCAGAGAGGAACAGGAGTTTACTCGCTTTACTTTCTCATACCCAGAAAGGACAAAACTCGAAGACCTATATTAGATCTCAGAACATTAAATACCTACATCAAATCAGATCACTTTCACATGGTGACATTACAGGACGTAATCCCACTGCTCAAACAACAAGACTACATGACAACACCAGACCCAAAGGATGCATACTTCCATATACCGATACATCCTTCACACAGAAAGTACTTAAGGTTTGTATTCCAAGGGGTACATTACCAATTCAAAGTGTTGCCGTTCGGGATAACAACTGCGCCAAGAGTTTTTACAAAATGCCTGGAAGTAGTGGCTGCACATATCAGAAGGCAGCAAATACATGTGTTCCCGTACCTAGACGATTGGTTAATCAAAACCAACACGCAAGAACGGTGTTCACAACACACAAAGTACGTCATAGAAACCCTCAACAAACTAGGTTTCTCACTCAACTACACAAAGTCACACCTTCAGCCGTGTCAAACACAGCAATACTTAGGGGCGACAATCAACACAACAAAAGGGATTGCCACTCCAAGTCCACAAAGGGTACAGGCATTTCACAATGTAATACAGGCCATGTATCCAAAACAAAAGATACAAGTCAAGATGGTGATGAAACTACTAGGCATGATGTCCTCATGCATAGCCATTGTCCCAAACGCAAGGTTGCACATGCAGCCCTTACAGCAGTGCCTAGCATCACAATGGTCACAGGCACAGGGTCAACTTCTAGATCTAGTGTTGATAGAACGCCAAACATACACCTCGCTTCAATGGTGGAACAATATAAATTTAAACCAAGGGCGGCCTTTCCAAGACCCAGTGCCTCAATACGTAATAACGACAGATGCCTCCATGATAGGGTGGGGAGCACACCTCAATCAACACAGCATCCAAGGACAATGGGACACTCAGCAGAGACAGTTTCACATAAATCACTTAGAACTACTAGCAGTATTTCTAGCGTTGAAGGCATTTCAACCCATAATAAGCCACAAACACATTCTTGTCAAAACAGACAACATGACAACGATGTATTATCTGAACAAACAGGGAGGAACACACTCTTCACAGTTGTCTCTCCTGGCACAGAGAATATGGCATTGGGCGATTCACAACCACATTCGCCTAATAGCACAGTTTATTCCAGGGATTCAGAATTGAGTCAAAACAAACTCAAACTCATACTTATAGCACCAACCTGGGCAAGACAACCTTGGTTCACAACACTACTAGACCTCTCAGTAGTGCCTCATGTCAAGCTTCCAAGCAGACCAGATCTGTTAACTCAACACAAACAACAGATCAGGCATCCAAATCCAGCATCACTGAATCTAGCAATTTGGCTCCTGAAATGTTAGAATTCGGACACTTAGGGGGTCATTCTGACCCCGGCGGTCAAGGACCGCCGGGGCCGGGGTCGGCGGTAGCACCGCCAACAGGCTGGCGGTGCTCCGCCGGGCATTCTGACCGCGGCGGTACAGCCGCGGCCAGAAACGGAAAGTCGGCGGTGTACCGCCGACTTTCCGCTGCCCATGGGAATCCGCCATGGCGGCGCATGGGGATTCCGACCCCCTCACCGCCATCCTGTTCCTGGCGGTTCCGCCCGCCAGGAACAGGATGGCGGTGAGGGGTGTCGTGGGGCCCCTGGGGGCCCCTGCAGTGCCCATGCCAATGGCATGGGCACTGCAGGGGCCCCTGTAAGAGGGCCCCACTTTGAATTTCAGTGTCTGCTCAGCAGACACTGAAATTCGCGACGGGTGCTACTGCACCCGTCGCACATCCTCCACTCCGCCGGCTCCATTCGGAGCCGGCATCCTCATGGAGGGGTGTTTCCCACTGGGCTGGCGGGCGGCCTTTTGGCGGTCGCCCGCCAGCCCAGTGGGAAACCCAGAATACCCGCGGCGGTCTTTTGACCGCGCAGCAGTATTCTGGCGGTTCCCTCCAGGCGGGCGGCTCCCGCCGCCCGCCGGGGTCAGAATGACCCCCATAGACCTTACACAGGAATGTATGGAGTTCTTAAAACAAGCTAGGAAACCAACCACAAGAAATTGCTATGCAAATAAGTGGAAAAGATTTGTTTATTATTGCCATAATAATCAAATTCAGCCATTACACGCATCTGCTAAAGACATCGTAAGCTACTTACTACATTTGCAAAAGTCAAAGCTAGCTTTTTCATCCATTAAAATACATCTTACCGCAATTTCAGCTTATCTGCAAATTACGCACTCCACTTTATTATTTAGGATACCAGTCATAAAAGCATTTATGGAAGGCCTAAAGAGAATTATACCAGCAAGAACACCACCAGTTCCATTGTCTTAACACGACTCATGGGTCCACCTTTTGAACCCATGCACTCATGTGAGATGCAATACTTAACATGGAAAGTTGCATTTCTAATTGCCATCACATCTCTGAAAATAGTAAGTGAGATACAAGCACTTACCATACAAGAACCATTTATTCAGATACACAAGCATAAAGTAGTTTTACGAACAAATCCTAAATTCTTACCAAAAGTCATATCACCGTTCCACTTGAATCAAACAGTAGAACTACCAGTGTTCTTCCCAGAGCCAGGTTCTGTAGCTGAAAGAGCACTACATACATTAGACATCAAAAGAGCGTTAATGTACTACATTGACAGAACAAAACAAATTCGGAAAACAAAACAATTATTTGTTGCTTTCCAAAAACCTCATACAGGAAATCCAATTTCCAAACAAGGCATTGCTAGATGGATAGTTAAATGCATTCAAACCTGTTATCTCAAAGCAAAAAGAGAACTGCCTATTACACCAAGGGCACACTCAACTAGAAAGAAAGGTGCTACCATGGCCTTTCTAGGAAACATTCCAATGACTGAAATATGTAAGGCAGCCACATGGTCTACGCCTCATACGTTTACCAAGCACTACTTTGTGGATGTGTTAACAGCACAACAAGCCACAGTAGGACAAGCAGTACTACGAACTTTGTTTCAAACAACTTCAACCACCGCTTTTGGGGAGATAACTGCTTACTAGTCTATGCAAAGCATGTGTATCTGCAGCTACACATGCCATCGAACGGAAAATGTCACTTACCCAGTGTACATCTGTTTGTGGCATGAGACGCTGCAGATTCACATGCGCCCACCCGCCTCCCCGGGAGACTGTAGCCGTTTCGAAGTTGATCTTGAACATTTGTAAATTTGTAAATATATCACTTTAAACTACATTATGTACATACATATTTACTCCATTGCATAGGCACTATTACTATAATACACAACTCCTACCTCACCCTCTGTGGGGAAAACAATCTAAGATGGAGTCGACGCCCATGCGCAATGGAGCCGAAAGGGGAGGAGTCCCTCGATCTTGTGACTCGAAAAGACTTCTTCGAACACATACAACTTGTAACACTCCGAGCCCACCACTAAATGGTGGGATGTGCAAAGCATGTGAATCTGCAGCGTCTCATGCCACGAACAGATGTACACTGGGTAAGTGACATTTTCCATATATACACACATATATATATATATATATATATATATATATATATATATATATATATATATATATATATTTCTCCTACTAGCAATCACCACTAGGTAGTTATAGTTAGGACCCAGTTTCCATAGCAAAAACTTTTTTGTTTTGCCATTAACTTTGGCACCGTTTGACAAATCTTCAGGAAAATTTCAGAACTAGTTTGCTTCTCACTTCTGCTGCTGTCTTGAAAGTTCCTGGTAGATTAATCAAGTGGGGGCCAAGAAAAAGGTGGGGAAGGGTCCCATAATGCTTTTTCCCTATGCAGTTTCCATAGCGATTTGTTTTTTTATGAACGACTAAATGTAAATCCATTTAGCATATCTAGGGATGCAGAAGCTCTGTGTATCTTAGATCTTGTGCTGAGATCTGATTGACTGTCAACACTTCAACCACTAAGTGTTGGTAGCCATTTTGGGACTCAGACTCTGCTGAGTCCCAAAACAAAAGTAAAGAACAGAATAAAAGAAATGGGGCAGGTTAGGAGTGCCATGACCCCCTAGCCCTGGGGCCCCTAGGGGCCAAGCCAGGGCAAAAAAGCATTGCTTTGTTTTTTGGGCCAAAATGTGAGCAGGATCTGGGAATTGGGCGAGAAATCCAAAAAAACAAGCATAGTCTTCCTCACTTGTTTAAAGTCTAGCCCCCAGGTGGGCCACGTCCTGTGGCTGAGCAGCAATGAAAAGAAAACGGTGGGCTGTGCACAGGGCCCCCCTCCTAGGGCTCTTTTGAGCCACAGGGACCTCTGACTACCGGGAGCTTGATTTTTATTAATGAGGAGGGAGCGTGGATACCCTTCCTGTGGCTCTTGGGTGCCCTGGGGACCATAATCTCTCTGGGGCTTTATTAAATTGTTTGTAAGAAGGCTGCACAGACCCTCCAGGCCCTGGGGACCACCACCTCCCTGGGGCATGTAATAAAATGAAAAATGCACCAGGGCATGCTGACCCTCCTTCCGGGCCATATACGGCCCTAGGATCGCCGCCTTCCCTGAGCTAGTCCTTACAAACAAAAGGAGGAGGGGTTGTGCGCTGCCCACCTCCTGGAGCCTACTCCCTGAGGTGCCCAGCTGGAAATCTGCTCCCACTCGATGGGAGCAGACTTTTCATCTGTTTTCCTTCCCGCTATCATACAGTTTTTTCTTCAATAATTTGACTGCTAATGTTTCATTGAAATTTTAATTGACGTTAAAAAGTTGTCATGGGTGCTGTTGTTATAGCTGGGGTAACTAGCAGTGCATGGCAAGGGTGCGAGTTACAATGACTTGAAATAACTCTAACTTTAACAGCTGAATTTTTATGGTTATGTCCGAGTATATTCAGAACCTAACTATAATATCCCTGTAACCTTTTTTTCTTTTTTTTCTTTTCTTCAGTGAATTTGTATGTTTTTTTAAAAATTCTATTTCCTAACTATAACGTCCCTGTAACCTTTAATTTATTTCAGTAAATTCCTATTTGTTTTTTGTTTTTTTTAACATCAAGTCATTTTAATTTTAATTTGGGGGTGTGCCCTGCTGCCAACCCCCTATAGTTACCCAACTGTGTGCTGCACGTGGGCGAAGGGTCTGTCTCTCTGGTTGTGAGAATAGGTGTGAGAGGGTGTCTCTAGGTGTGAGAGGGTCTGAGTGGTTCTGTGAGTGGATGTGTGACCTTCTGAGTGGGTCTGTGAGTGGGTGCGTTATTGTCTGAGTGGGTCTGTGAGTGGGTACGTGAGGGCCTGAGTGGTTCTGTGACTGCATGCACGAGTGGGTCTGTGAGTGGGTGCATGAGGGTCTAAGTGAGTCCGTGAGTGGGTGTGCCAGGGTTTCAGTGGGTGTGTGAGTGGGAGAAAAAGACAAAGCGTTTTTTAGGATTTGATGAATGTTGTACTTAGAATGAGATATTTCTAGACAAATTGAAAATAAAAACGTATCTGTCAAGTAAAAATAGTGAAATGACCTTTCAGAATGTACCTCAAATATTTGAAGTTGAAGAGGATTGACCTCTGATAATCCTAGGCTGGAGCCTTCAAGATTGAGGTTAAGGGTCTGAGAACTTAACTCACTCTCTCGCACTCTCTACCATCCCAATATGGGATGGAAGAGCAACAGAGAGCGAGAGAAGGTGTGTGTGACAGGACCGCAAGAGGAGCCTACGGGAGCCGACATTGCTCCCACAAGCAGGGAGCTGCTTTTAGTAGACAAGATGAAAACTACCCTTTCTGCGAGGGTGAGCTGTTTGACTATGTCCCAGAGGAGGGCACCCTGGGACATAGCAGGAGCCGGCCATGGGGGGTGGCGATCCTCAGGGCCATCATTGGCTCCATGAGGGGGGCCGGGAGGTCCCCTCCAACTGTGAATTTTGGTCAAATACAGTCAAGTCCTGGGAAGGTGACGGTCCATGGGGCTGCTAGGGGAGGGCTGCGTGGCCACTTGCATTAAAATGGAAGGAAGCCCCGGGGATGTGACGTCCCCGGGGCTGCGAGGGGAGGGGCACAAGGCCCCCCTGCATTAAAATAGAAGGAAGTCCCGGGGAGGTTGCGGTCCCTGGGGCTGCAGGACCTCCCCGGGGCTGAGGTGGGACTGCAGGGGAGGGGAGGGGAGTGCACGGGGCCCCCGCATTAAATGCAAAATAAGCCCCGTTGAGGTGGTGGTCCCCGGGGCACTGAAAGGCCCAGGAGGGGGTGCCTGGTGAGCACCCATCCGTTTTTTTTTACTTTGTCCCAGGGACCTGGCCCACCTGGGGGCTTTTAAAAAAAATGCAAGTGCGGGAGCCCACACTTTTTTTTAGTTTTTAGTTTTTTTTTGCCACAAATTTTGCAGATTCACTGCAAAATATATTTTTTTTAAATGCATCTGATAGAGCCAACTAGCCGCAGAGTTCTTACCTTACAATTCGCCCCCAGCGCCAGACTGGATCCCAAAAAATACTTCAGCAGTACCTCTCCGTGTCGGTAGAGGGTGTTGTGTGACTCCGTATCGACATCATCTTCCAGATATGACATAGACAGAGTCCATTTAATCCCTCTTCCGATACGGTGACGTCAGTTTCTTTTTTTTCGTGCTTCTATGCATATCCAGAGAAGCGGTCATCGTTGGAACAGTGTTTATGCCGTCTGGCTTTAAGCCTTGTGGGTCCTGTGCTTGACAAATGTTGGTCATGGACCCCCATTCTGTTTGTATGTGGTGCTTAGGCACCCACTGCGACACTGAAGATTGGGACGCCTGTCAACAGTTAACGCCTAAAGTATTGCAAAAGAGGCGGATGAAGCTCCTGGCGGCGTAGGTGTCAGTCTTCACAGGACTCTCGTAGACGTTGTAGTCTTTATTCCACAGCTCATCCTAGCGACCGTTCTAGGAGGCGCTCGCCTAAGGCTCCTTTGATGTCTTTAGATCCTGCGACATTTCATGGTAAGCGGCGTCCGCGGTTGAAGTTGCTTCCTCCTCTGGCTTCACCGCCCCCTCTCAGCTCCTCCCATTCCTCTGAGGAAGGCTCTGAACAGGAGTCAGCCCTGTGTCTCCTGCTTTATCCCAGTGCGACTCAGGCCCGAATGCGGGACTATTACTCGTCCTTGCATGCTGTTTTTGGGCCTATCCCTTCTTCGGAAGTGCCTTCTGGCCCTAAGAAGGTGACGGGTGCCATGATGGGATCTTCACCGGCGGCTTCGTCCTTGATGCCCGGTGGGCCCCTCGACTCCCACTTCATCCTTGGTGCCCGTTGGGCCCCTCAACTCCGACTCCAGAGTTGGATCGGCACCCATTCACAGCCTCCTACGGCTTCCATCTTCCACACTTGTCTCCTCTCTTACGACTCCATTTTTGGCATCTGGTTTGGACTTGTGGACTTCAGAGGTGGTGGCGCCTGCGACTTTCCACGACACCCCGATTGTTGTATCCCCGGAGTTGGACGACACCCCTTCCGTTGTCGAGGTCTTTCCCTACCAACATCGACACCGATGCCAGAAGCGACTCTGTTAGAGTCGGCTATTCAATCTGTGCTTCTATCTTCTGGGGCTCACCCTCCAGTTCTTCCATCGGAGGGGCCCAGCTTCCATTCTCAGATTCCCAAAGCCAATGCCATGCTGCTTCATCAATCGGATTGGTTATTTGACTTGGCCCCTGCTAGCGGTGTAGACTCCTCGCCTGCTTCCAGCCTCCTGTCATTCCCTGGGTTGGCTTCAGAGGCTAGTTGTGCTCTAGCAGACATGTTGAAGCGTGTGTCGGAAGTGTTACACTTACAACTTCCTACTGTTCAATTGTCCATATACCCCTTTGCTTGATGTCTTACATCTTGACTAGTCTACTGTGGAGCCGGTCCTTCCTTATTGTGAGGCTCTTCATAATATCCTCTTGGGAGTTTGGACCCAACAGGTCTCTGGTTCTCCTGTGGCGCGCTCTATCTCACATAGACATAGGCCAGCCCTGGAGGATCCGTCTTGCCTCTGGCGGCATCCAACTACTCAAAGCTCCCTTTTTTAGCGCACGTGCCGACTCTGCTTTACTCCGCTTTAGAGATGTTCATGGTTGAACTCAGTTTCGAGGCCTCTTCATGGTACACAGTCTTCCTCTGGCTTGGTTCCTTCGTTCAGGGGCAGTAATATTTTCCCGTCACACTTTTTTCTACCGCCCTTACGGTGGTGTGCTTCTTTTGTTTGGTGTGACACCTGGCATGATGTTCCAGCTCCTCCCAGTTGCTTTTCTTCTGGCACTCAAGATGGTGTTCCTCCATTGCAGGTATTGTGTTTCTATTTACCACTATTGTGGACAGGTTTCTTTATTTTTCTGACCCTGTTTGGGTCTAATACTTCTAAAAAAGGGGTCTTCTATTGTACTCTGCTGATAGGCAGGTCGCCTAAGCGATTGTGCTCTCTACCGGGTTCTTCCTCGTGTTAATCGTTTTCAGTCCCTGCTCTTCGGAGCAATTGGCGTAGGCTTTTAGCCATTTTTTATAATTACCTGTTCCCTACTTGGAACTTGCTAAGTGCTGCTTCTGGGAGTAGTATAGTACCTTATGTCAATAAGGATTCTACTGCTGTTTTTTTACAGATGTCCTGTCCCATTGGTGCAGTGCATGCTGGTATATTTGCCTCTTTTCCATGGTTTGCCTCTGTTGGGGATGTTGGTACCTCTTCGATTCCAAGTGCCCCTTTTCTGTCTCTATTACATGCGAGATGTATGGAGCGTAATCTGTCGCCCTTAAAGGGCACTATTTTCAAAATCTTGGATTTGTTTTCACATGTTCTCTTGTCTGACCTCATGCCACATTCAACTTTTTTCTTCTTCATGGACATCTTTGTCCTCCTTCTGAGCTTTCGGCCTGGTTATATATTAATATATATATATATATATGTTCGATGGCATGTGTAGCTGCAGATACACATGCTGTGCACATCCCGCCATCTGGTGTTGGGCTCGGAGTGTTACAAGTTGTTTTTCTTCGAAGAAGTCTTTTCGAGTCACGAGACCGAGGGACTCCTCCCATTTCGACTTCATTGCGCATGGGCGTCAACTCCATCTTAGATTGTTTTTTTTCCGCCATCGGGTTCGGACGTGTTCCTTTTCGCTCTGTGTTTCGGGTCGGAAAGTTAGTTAGAATCTCGGAAAAATCGTCGGTATTGTTTGCGTTCGGTATCGGATTAGTTACAACAGATCGACACCGAATTTTGAAGAGCTCCGGTGGCCCTTCGGGGTTTTTTCGTTCCCCCATCGGGGCCTGGTCGGCCCGGCCACGTGTGACTTCAAGGCTGATGGAACGGACTCCTTTCCGCTTCTGTCCAAAATGCCATAACAAGTATCCGTATACGGATCAGCATCTGGTCTGTAACTTGTGGTTGTCCCCAGAGCACAAGGAAGATACTTGTGAGGCCTGTCGAGCGTTTCGGTCCAGAAAGACGTTAAGAGACCGAAGAGCCAGATGACTGCAGATGGCGTCGACGCCGTCAGGACAAGAGCGTTTCGAAGAGGAAGCTTTCTCTATCCACGAGTCGGACTCGGAAGAGCTCGAGCCCGAAGAAATGCCGAAAACCGTGAGTAAGACGTTGAAACATAAGACTCACGAGAAGTCAACAAAAGCCCAGGGGACGCCACCGCCAACAGGCCATGGCTTAACTCAAAAACTAGGTGACCGAGCCAAGGCACCGAAAAAGGGCACGCTGGTGTCGAAGTCATCCGACTCCGGTCGAGATACCGCCACACAGCAATCTCGGACCCGAGACATCGGCTCCGAGAAATTCGGCACCGTGACACCACCATGCCAAAAATTACAATGGTTTCTTCGGAGCCTAAAAAGACGTCCGAAAAAGTTTTGGTTCCGAAACATCCAGCCTCGGAGCCGAAAACAGGTTCCTATACAGAGGAACAAGGATTGTCCTCCCAAATGCAAAAACATAGATTTGGAGAGGAACTTCAAGCTGTAGAGCCAGACTATATTCAAAGGAGGCTCCACATTCATCAAGGCACAGGGAAGATAACCACTCTTCCCCCAATTAAAATAAAAAGAAAACTTGCCTTTCAAGAGAAGGACAAGGAGCCACAGGCAAAGGTGGCAAAGAAAACAACTCCACCACCGTCTCCACCACCATCAGTGCACACATCACCAGTAGCAACTCCTCCACTGATGCACTCCCCGACTCATACTGCTATGACTCAAGATGATCCCGATGCATGGGACCTTTACGATGCTCCAGTATCGGACAACAGCCCAGACTCGTACCCTTCTAGGCCGTCCCCTCCTGAGGACAGTACATCTTACACACAGGTGATCGCAAGGGCAGCTGCTTTCCATAACGTCACCTTGCATTCCGAACCAATTGAGGATGATTTTTTGTTTAACACGCTATCCTCCACTCATAGCCAATACCAAAGACTACCTATGCTCCCAGGAATGATAAAACATTCGAAACAAATCTTTCAGGATCCTGTTAAAGGCCGAGCCATTACAACGCAGTTAACACCAGACTCAGTAGTTGTCGGGGCAGCTCGTAAGAGAGCAAACTCTCATACCTCGGGGGACGCACCACCTCCAGACAAAGAGAGTCGCAAATTTGATGCTGCGGGCAAAAGGGTTGCAGCTCAAGCAGCAAACCAATGGCGCATTGCCAATTCACAAGCACTTTTGGCAAGATATGATAGAGCTCACTGGGATGAGATGCAACATTTGATAGAACACTTACCCAAGGAGTTCCAAAAAAGAGCACAACAAGTGGTGGAAGAAGGACAAAGTATCTCTAATAATCAGATACGGTCTTCAATGGATGCAGCAGATACGGCTGCAAGGACAGTAAATACTGCAATAACAATAAGAAGGCACGCATGGCTGCGCACGTCCGGTTTCAAGCCGGAAATTCAACAAGCCGTGCTAAATATGCCATTTAATGAACAGCAGTTGTTTGGGCCGGAAGTCGACACTGCTATTGATAAACTCAAGAAAGACACTGATACAGCAAAAGCCATGGGCGCACTCTACTCCCCGCAGAGCAGAGGCACATTTCGCAAAACACCTTTTAGGGGAGGGTTTCGAGGACAACCTACAGAAACCACAACATCACAAACAAGGCCCACTTACCAAAGACAATATCAGCGGGAAGTTTTCGGGGGCAATATAGAGGGGGACAATTCCAAAAAAAAGAGGAAAATTCCAAAGCCCCAAAAGTCCTCAAAATAAGCAGTGACTTACAAGTCACACATCCCCATCACATAACACCTGTGGGGGGAAGACTAAGCCAATTTTACAAACATTGGGAGGAGATAACAACAGATACTTGGGTACTAGCAATTATCCAGCATGGTTATTGCATAGAATTCCTCGAATTCCCTCCAACAGTCCCACCGAAAACACACAGTATGTCAAAACAACATATAAATCTTCTAGGATTAGAAGTTCAAGCATTGCTCCAAAAAGAAGCAATAGAATTAGTACCAAAACAAGAACTAAACACAGGAGTTTACTCACTGTACTTTCTGATACCCAAAAAAGACAAAACTCTAAGACCTATACTAGATCTCAGAATATTAAATACATACATCAAATCGGACCACTTTCACATGGTTACATTACAAGAAGTAATCCCACTGCTCAAACAACAAGACTACATGCCAACACTGGATCTAAAGGATGCATATTTCCATATACCAATACATCCTTCACACAGAAAGTACCTAAGGTTTGTATTCCAAGGGATACATTACCAGTTCAAAGTGTTGCCATTCCGAATAACGACTGCGCCAAGAGTTTTTACAAAATGTCTAGCAGTAGTAGCTGCACATATCAGAAGGCAGCACATACATGTGTTCCCGTACCTAGACGATTGGTTAATCAAAACCAACACGCAAATACAGTGTTCACAACACACAAATTATGTCATAGAAACCCTACACCAACTAGATTTCTCAATCAATTACTCAGTCTCACCTTCTGCCGTGTCAAACACAGCAATACCTAGGAGCAACAATCAACACAGTAAAAGGAATTGCCACTCCAAGTCCACAAAGAGTCCAAACATTCCACAATATAATACAAGCCATGTATCCAAACCAAAAGATACAGGTCAAATTAGTAATGAAACTCCTAGGCATGATGTCCTCATGCATAGCCATTGTCCCAAACGCAAGGTTGCACATGCGGCTCTTACAACAGTGCCTAGCATCACAGTGGTCACAGGCACAGGGTCAACTTCTAGATCTGGTGTTGATAGACCGCCAAACCTACATCTCGCTTCAATGGTGGAACAGTATAAATTTAAACCAAGGGCGGCCTTTTCAAGACCCAGTGCCACAATATGTAATAATGACAGATGCATCCATGACAAGGTGGGGAGCACACCTCAATCAGCACAGCATCCAAGGACAATGGGACATTCAGCAAAGACAGTTTCATATAAACCACTTAGAACTGTTAGCAGTGTTTCTAGCGCTGAAAGCATTTCAACCCATAATAACCGACAAATACACTCTTGTCAAAACAGACAACATGACAACAATGTATTACCTAAACAAACAGGGAGGAACACACTCAACACAGTTGTGTCTCCTAACACAAAAAATATGGCATTGGGTGATTCACAACCACATTCGCCTAATAGCACAATTTATTCCAGGGATTCAGAATCAGTTAGCAGACAATCTCTCTCGGGATCACCAACAGATCCACGAATGGGAAATTCACCCCCAAATACTGAACACTTACTTCAGAATGTGGGGAACGCCACAAATAGATTTATTTGCAACAAAAGAAAACTCAAAATGCCAAAACTTCGCATCCAGGTACCCACAACATCAGTCTCAGGGCAATGCACTATGGATGAACTGGTCAGGGATATTTGCGTACGCTTTTCCCCCTCTCCCACTTCTTCCATATCTAGTAAACAAGTTGAGTCAAAACAAACTCATACTAATAGCACCAACATGGGCAAGGCAACCTTGGTACACAACACTACTAGACCTTTCAGTAGTACCTCATGTCAAACTGCCAAACAGACCAGATCTGTTAACACAACACAAACAACAGATCAGACATCCAAATCCAGCATCGCTGAATCTAGCAATTTGGCTCCTGAAATCCTAGAATTCGGGCACTTAGACCTCACACAGGAATGTATGGAGGTCATAAAACAAGCTAGAAAACCTACCACTAGACACTGCTATGCAAATAAGTGGAAAAGATTTGTTTATTACTGCCATAATAATCAAATTCAACCTTTACACGCATCTGCAAAAGAGATAGTAGGATACTTACTACATTTGCAAAAATCTAAACTAGCTTTCTCTTCCATTAAAATACATCTTACGGCAATTTCAGCTTACCTGCAAATTACGCACTCAACTTCATTATTTAGGATACCAGTCATAAAAGCGTTTATGGAAGGCCTAAAGAGAATTATACCACCAAGAACACCACCAGTTCCTTCATGGAACCTCAACATTGTCTTAACACGACTCATGGGTCCACCTTTTGAGCCCATGCACTCTTGTGAAATTCAATACTTAACGTGGAAAGTTGCATTTATAATTGCCATCACATCTCTAAGAAGAGTGAGTGAAATTCAAGCATTTACCATTCAAGAACCATTTATTCAAATACACAAAAATAAAGTTATTCTACGGACCAATCCTAAATTTTTACCAAAAGTAATCTCACCTTTCCACTTGAATCAAACGGTAGAATTGCCAGTGTTCTTCCCACAGCCAGATTCTGTAGCTGAAAGAGCACTACATACATTAGACATCAAAAGAGCACTAATGCACTACATTGACAGAACTAAACTAATTCGAAAAACAAAACAACTATTTATCGCCTTTCAAAAACCTCATACAGGAAATCCAATTTCAAAACAAGGCATTGCTAGATGGATAGTTAAGTGCATTCTAACCTGCTATCTTAAAGCTAAAATAGAACTGCCTATTACACCAAAGGCACACTCAACCAGAAAGAAAGGTGCTACTATGGCCTTTCTAGGAAATGTTCCAATGAACGAAATATGTAAGGCAGCAACATGGTCTACGCCTCATACATTTACCAAGCACTACTGTGTAGATGTGTTAGCTGCACAACAAGCAACAGTAGGTCAAGCTGTACTAAGAACATTATTTCAAACTACTTCAACTCCTACAGGCTGAACCACCGCTTTTGGGGAGATAACTGCTTACTAGTCTATGCACAGCATGTGTATCTGCAGCTACACATGCCATCGAACGGAAAATGTCACTTACCCAGTGTACATCTGTTCGTGGCATTAGTCGCTGCAGATTCACATGCGCCCACCCGCCTCCCCGGGAGCCTGTAGCCGTTTAGAAGTAGATCCTAAACATTTGTACATTTCTAAATAAATATATTACTTTAAACTTCATTATGTACATACGCATTCACTCCATTGCATGGGCACTATTACTAGCATACACCACTCCTACCTCACCCTCTGCGGGGAAAACAATCTAAGATGGAGTCGACGCCCATGCGCAATGAAGTAGAAATGGAAGGAGTCCCTCAGTCTCGTGACTCGAAAAGACTTCTTAGAAGAAAAACAACTTGTAACACTCCGAGCCCAACACCAGATGGTGGGATGTGCACAGCATGTGAATCTGCAGCGACTAATGCCACGAACAGATGTACACTGGGTAAGTGACATTTTCCATATTGTGTATATATGTACACACACATATATGTATATGTATATGTATATATATATATATATATATATATATATGTTCAATGGCATGTGTAGCTGCAGATACACATGCTGTGCATTATCCTGCCATCTAGTGTTGGGCTCGGAGTGTTACAAGTTGTTTTTCTTTGAAGAAGTCTTTTCGAGTCACGAGACCGAGGGACTCCTCCCTTTCGGCTCCATTGCGCATGGGCGTCGACTCCATCTTAGATTGTTTTCTTTCCGCCATCGGGTTCGGACGTGTTCCTCTACGCTCCGTATTTCGAATCGGGAAAGTTAGCTAAATATCGAAAATTCAATGGTTATTGTTTGCGCTCTGTACCGGTTTAGTGTTAGAATATCGACACCGATAGTAGAAGTGCTCCGGCGGCCCTTCGGGGCTTCCGCTCTTCAGCGGGGCCTGGTCGGCCCGACCGCTTCCATCGTCGAAACTAATGGACCGAACCCCCTTCCGCTTCTGTCCGGAGTGCCACGCGAAGTATCCTTCTACAGACCAACACTTGGTCAGTAATCTGTGTCTATCACCGGAACACAGGGAGGATACTTGCGAGGCCTGTCGGGCATTTCGATCTAAAAAGACCCTACGTGATCGAAGAGCCAGAAGACTGCAAATGGCATCGACACCAAGAGAAAAGATCGACGTCGAAGAGGAGGAAAGAATCTCCATCCAGGGAACGGACTCCGACGACTCCGAAAGTGAGTGACCGGGATCAACGCAGAAAACTGTGAGTAAAACTGCCCCGTCCAAGACTCACTCCAAGATCATAAAGGCCAAGGGGATGCCACCGCCAGCAGGCCATGGCTTAACCCATCGAAAACACGGTGACCAACCATCGGCACCGAAAAAGGCCACACAACTACCGAAGACATCCCAATCCGGTCGAGATTGAGGCTCCGAACGATCTCGGCACTGAGAGTTTGACACACCGAAGGTGAAAAAAGTTACCTCAGAACCGAAAAAGACTCTTTCGAAACCTTCGGTACCGAAAAAAGCAGCATCGGAGCCGAAATTAGGCTCTTACACGGAAGAGCAAGGACTTTCCAGCCAAATGCATGAACATAGATTTGAGCAGAAAATAAGTATGGGGGAACCAGACCATACCCAAAGGAGGCTGCATATCCAGAAAACGACTGGAAAAATTCAAACTCTTCCTCCACTTAAACTCAAAAGAAAGCTGCCATTTCAGGAGTCAGAAATGCAGCCAAAGGCTAAAGTGGCAAGAGACAAAACACCACCACCAAGGTTTTCGCCACAGCCTTCGCCACTACATTCACCACAGCTGTCCCCGGTAACAACACCCCCAATGCAGTCACCTACACATATGGGGATGACACAGGATGACCCGGATGCATGTGACTTATATGATGCACCGGTCTCCGACAACAGTCCAGCTTGTTACCCAGCAAGACCGTCACCTCCAGAGGACAGTACTGCATACATGCAGGTACTATCAAGGGCAGCTACATTCCACAATGTAGCAATGCATTCGGAGCCAATAGAGGACGATTTCCTATTTAACACATTGGCATCCACCCACAGTTCCTACCAAAGTCTGCCAATGCTCCCAGGCATGCTCAAGCACGCAAAGCAGGTCTTCCAAGAGCCAGTGAAAGGAAGGGCTATCCCGCCTAGAGTGGAGAAAAAATACAAACCTCCCCCTACGGACCCTGTGTTTATAACACAGCAACTGACACCAGATTCGGTGGTTGTGGGAGCAGCAAGGAAGAGGGCAAACTGTCAAACATCAGGAGACGCACCACCGCCTGACAGAGAGTAGGAAGTTCAATGCTGCGGGCAATCGAGTGGCAGCACAGGCAGCCAATCAATGGCGGATCGCCAACTTGCAAGCCAGAAACGTGCCCAACAGGTTTTTGAAGAAGGACAAACAATTTCCAACAACCAAATAAGGTCCGCATTGGACTCGGCAGACACAGCAGCACGGACAGTCAATACTGCGGTAACCATTCGCACACATGCATGGTTACGGAGCTCAGGATTTAAAACGGAAATCCAGCAAGCTGTGTTAAACATGCCTTTTAACCAGGAACAATTGTTTGGGCCGGAGGTGGACACGGCAATTGAGAAATTAAAGAAGGACACAGACACGGCCAAAGCAATAGGCGCGCTCTACTCCCCTCAAAGCAGAGGCACAATTAGAAAGCCACAATTTAGAGGGGGGTTTCGTACACAAACACCAGAGCCTTCCACCTCACAAACCAGACCCACCTATCAGGGACAGTACCAGAGAGGAGGGTTTCGAGGCTCATACAGGGGTGGACAATTCCCAAGAGCAAGGGGAAAATTCCAAAGCCCTAAAACAAGATAAACCAAACAGTGACTCCAATGTCACAAACCCCCAACACTTAACACCAGTGGGAGGGAAACTTACTGCATATTACAAAAACTGGACAAACATAACTACGGACGCATGGGTCCTAGCCATTATCCTACATGGTTATTGCATAGAATTCAGAAATTTCCCACCAGATGTGCCCCCAAGAGCACACAATATGTCCAAACAACACTTAGACCTGTTACAACTAGAAGTCCAAGCATTGTTACAAAAACAAGCAATAGAATTAGTACCCAACCATCAAAAAGGAACTGGTGTCTACTCACTATATTTCCTAATTCCAAAGAAAGACAAAACATTGAGACCCATATTTAACCTCAGAACGCTGAATCTCTACATAAAATCAGATCACTTCCACATGGTAACACTTCAAGACGTGATTCCCTTGCTAAAAAAACAGGACTACATGTCAACATTAGATCTCAAGGATGCTTATTTCCACATACCCATACATCCTTCGCACAGGAAATACTTAAGGTTTGTAATCCACGGCGTGCATTATCAATTCAAGGTGTTACCGTTCGGGATAACAACAGCCCCAAGGGTATTCACAAAATGCCTTGCAGTAGTAGCCGCTTATATAAGGAGACAGCACATGCACGTATTCCCATACTTAGACGATTGGTTAATAAAAACCATCACTCAGCAACAGTGTCTTCTTCACACGCAATATGTTATAGAAACTCTACACAAACTAGGGTTTTCTATAAATTACAAAAAATCACATCTACAACCATCCCTGATACAACAATACTTGGGAGCAACACTCAACACACAAAAAGTGATTGCCACTCCAAGTCCGCAAAGGGTACAAGCGTTCCAAAATATAGCATTAAACATGCAGCCAAACCAACACTACCAAGTGAGGTTTGTAATGAAACTCCTAGGCATGATGTCTTCATGCATAGCCATTGTCCCAAACGCAAGTTTACACATGCGGCCCTTACAACTGTGCCTAGCAAAACAATGGACACAAGCACAGGGTCAACTCCAAGATCTAGTGTTGGTAGACCGCCAGACACACTTCTCGCTTCAATGGTGGAACCCTATAAATTTAAACCAAGGGCGGCAATTCCAAGACCCAGTGCCTCAATACGTGATCACAACAGATGCTTCTATGATGGGGTGGGGAGCACACCTCAACCAGCACAGTATATAGGGACAATGGGACAATCAACAAAAACAACTGCACATAAATCATTTAGAACTGTTGGCAGTGTTTCTAGCATTGAAAGCATTTCAACCACTGATAGCCCACAAACACATTCTTGTCAAAACTGACAACATGACAACAATGTATTACCTCAACAAACGAGGGACACACTCGTCACAACTGTGTCTCTTAGCACAGAAAATTTGGCATTGGGCAATTCACAATCACATTCGCCTAATAGCACAATACATCCCAGGCATTCAAAACCAGTTAGCCGACAATCTCAGTCGAGATAACCAACAAACACACGAATGGGAAATTCATCCCCAGATCCTACAAGATTACTTTCTACGCTGGGGAACACCAAAAATAGACCTATTTGCAACAAAAGAAAACGCAAAATGCCAAAACTTTGCATACAGGTACCCACACCCTCAGTCCAAGGGCAATATGTTATGGATCAGTTGGTCAGGGATATTTGCTTACGCTTTTCCCCCTCTCCCACTCATTCCTTATTTGGTAAACAAACTGAGTCAAAACAGACTCAAACTAATACTCATAGCACCAACTTGGGCTCGCCAACTGTGGTACACAACACTGCTGGACCTATCAGTAGTACCTCACGTCAAATTGCCAAACAGGCCAGATCTGTTAACTCAACACAAACAACAGATCAGACACCCAAATCCAGCATCGCTCAATCTAGCAATCTGGCTCCTGAAGTCTTAGCATTTGGACATTTAGACCTTACACAAGAATGTATGGAGGTCATTAAACAAGCTAGAAAACCTACTACAAGACATTGTTATGCAAACAAATGGAAAAGATTTGTTTACTACTGTCCCAATAATCAAATTCAACCACTACATGCTTCCGCAAAGAACATTGTAAGTTACTTATAACACTTACAAAAGTCTAAAGTAGCATTCTCTTCTATTAAAATACATCTCACAGCCAAATCTGCCTATCTGCAGATTACACATTCAACATCGCTTTTTAGAATCCCAGTTATCAAAGCATTTATGGAGGGATTAAAGAGAATCACACCCCGAGAACATAACCAGTACTTTCGTGGAACCTTAATATTGTATTAACACAACTCATGAGACCACCATTTGAACCCATGCGCTCTTGTGAAATGCAATACTTAACTTGGAAGGTAGCCTCCCTAATAGCTATCACATCTCTTAGAAGAGTAAGTGAGATACAAGCATTCACTATACAAGAACCCTTTATACAAATACATAAACATAAAGTGGTTCTCCGTACAAATCCCAAATTCTTACCAAAGGTTATATCACCATTCCACCTAAACCAAACAGTGGAATTCCCAGTCTTCTTTCCACAACCAGACTCGGTAGCCGAAAGAGCCTTACATACATTAGACATAAAAAGAGAACTAATGTATTACATTGACATAACAAAACAGTTTCGCAAAACAAAACAATTGTTTGTAGCCTTCCAAAAACCTCATGCAGGAAATCCTGTATCCAAGCAAGGCATTGCCAGATGCATAGTGAAATGTATTCAAACTTGCTATATATTATCTTTATTAAAGCAAAAAGAGATCTACCTATTACACCAAGAGCGCATTCCACTAGGAAAAAATGGCGCCACAATGGCTTTTCTTGGAAATATACCTATGACAGAAATTTGTAAGGCAGCCACCTGGTCTACGCCTCATACATTCACAAAACATTACTGTGTAGATGTGTTAACAACACAACAAGCCACAGTAGGACAGGCTGTCTTACGAACATTATTTCAAACAACTTCAACTCCTACAGGCTAAGCCGCCGCTTTTGGGGAGATCACTGCTTATTAGTCTATGCACAGCATGTGTATCTGCAGCTACACATGCCATTGAACGGAAAATGTCACTTACCCAGTGTACATCTGTTCGTGGCATGAGACGCTGCAGATTCACATGCGCTCTCCCACCTCCCCGGGAGCCTGTAGCCGTTAGAAGTTGAATGAAAATTGTAAATTTGTAAATAAATACTATTTTAATACACATTATGTACATACATACTTACTCCATTGCATGGGCACTTTTAGTATATTCACAACTCCTACCTCAAACAATCTAAGATGGAGTCGACGCCCATGCGCTATGGAGCCGAAAGGGAGTAGTCCCTCGGTCTCGTGACTCGAAAAGACTTATTCGAAGAAAAACAACTTGTAACACTCCGAGCCCAACACTAGATGGCAGAATAATGCACAGCATGTGAATCTGCAGCGTCTCATGCCACGAACAGATGTACACTGGGTAAGTGACATTTTCCATAGATAGATAGATAGATAGATACACTTCCTTGTGTGTGCAGAGTGATAGCTCAGTGAAAATATCTAGTCCCTCATGGGTACTCAGTGGCGAGGATGGGGGTTCAATCCTGCCCATGGAGCAACAGTTGGCTGTTCTTTCCACCACACTATTAATGTGCCTATTTATTGTTTCCCCTGCCCTGCTCTTGTAGGTTTGGGGCATCATCCATTGTGTATGGGTTCCTGTCCCATTAGGGGTTTTGTTCCCTTCCTGGGATTCTTCCCCCTTCTGTGTGTCCTTGGTCATACTTTTGACCACTATATTCAGCCCTTTCATGTGTTGGATTTCAATCCTAGCATTTGCTTAATCCTTTCTATGTCCGCTGCAAGAAGGCAGTCCTATTTCTTCCTTCTGTCGGACATTTACTCCTTCCTAACCTCATATTGTTTTGGTGTTTGACTGCTGTCTACTGATATGGACAATCACATTTGGCCTTGCACACTTCTGCAGGCCTGGTGTCTGACTCCCGTTCTGGGGGTCAAAGTCAAATATGCCTTCAGAATATTTCATTATTGGATCCACATTTTGGATTGCTTTCTTATACACTGGCTGTCCCTCTGGGATTCTGCCTCTTTTTCCTTTGGTCCTTTCTTCAGCAACTTTTTTTCTGTGTACTGGATTGTCATTGCCGTTGTCTTACCCTTTCTATGGCTGGCATCTACTCACATGGCATTTGTGTGCCTCGTGTTCATCCTTTTCATGTACTGCAAGGTTTCTGTTTGTTTCTATCAGCAGGTGGTTCTACCAACCTCTTTTAACTTTGTCTGCTAGCATTTCTTTTCCTGCTTGGCGGGCTATTGTTTCTTTGGAGTGTACTCTTTCTCTCACCTCTTTTCTTTTTCTCCTGTGTTGTTGTTGTTGATCAACACTTTTTCTTTCTATGTTCCTCTATATATTATATATGTTGGCATGTACTATGTATCATTTCTGCTTCATACGTCTTTGTCTCTATTTTTGTCTCTGCATATGTGTCAACCTGGCCCTCTGCATATCTATAAACAACATATGTATGGACACATCCATGTCTCTATATCTATATCTGTGCGTATGGGTGTCTGGACACGTATCTTCCAGATCTCCTCATTTAACCATTGTATGTTATGCATATGGCAAACCTTTCAAGTCTCTTGTCGACTGGCTCTATGTGTCTCACCGTTCTGTTACACCCCTCTTCCCCTTTGGTGTCAATGGAGATGTACATTCTGTCTTTTGAGTTACTCTCCCTACCAGTGTTAGGCTTTCTGCTTCTTGCAGAGAAATAGACTAGCCACAGATTCCCTCCAGACCCACCCATCCACGGGGCTCTGCGACCCATTTTATATTATCTCAGTCTTGCTTTCTTGGCATTGTATTGCCATGCTTTTAATTATGGTAGTTGTACATCAAATTTATATCCACCTCTCTTGTTGATACACTGTTTCATTGCCAGTTTCTGTAGTGGCTTTGCGTTGTTGCGCAGATTCTAATCACAGAAGAAACTGACTTCAGCGCATCAGAGGAGGGATTATATGGACTGCGTCTACGTCGTATCCGGAGGATGACGTTGATACGGAGTCGCACAATGCCCTCTAGCGATGTGCAGAGGTACTGCTAAACATTTTTTCCGGATCCAGTCTGGCACCTGGGGAGAATTCGAAGGTAAGGAATCTGCGGCTAGTCTGTGTCTCTACCAGATACGGTGTTACCAAAAGTAAGTAACTTGTTCTTTATTGCCCTGGCAGGGTCCCTCTTGGTGGCTGCCAACTCTTCATGGTTGAAGTGTTGGCAGCCAATCAGAGCTCTGCATTTCCCTGCACAAGCTTGTCATTATTAGCAAAGTCATCACGGCCAGAGATACACAAATTTCGATTTCTTTGTTTTTTTCAAAAACTATTGAACAGATTTACACCAAATAAGTGAAAGCATAATCTGCGTACCAAAGCTAGCTTTCTGCCAAATTTGGTGTTATTCCATCTAGTGGTTCGGGCTGTAGTCATGTCTAAAGGTCCTATGGGAACTAACATGGGAAATGCAGCTTTTTTGACCCCCTTTTGTATATATCATTCTTTTATTGTTCATATTTTTTGGTAATGCATACAGATAACTGACAAATGCAACAAGCATGTCATACCATTATAATATATGATCAATATTCCAAGTCTAAGGTACTACATATAGAAGAATACAGAAAATTGTTTATTGTTGTCCTAAAAAGTAGTGTAATGCGTGATCAACATTAAGCCATTCTTTAACCGCTTTAATCTCCATTATCCTAAGAGCTACTTGTTGTCTCAATTTGATTTCACAGTTGCCACCCCTCTGGGAATATTGACCAATAGTATTATAAATAAATTACCCATTGCGAGTTGATCCAACTAACCTGTGTCTCTTGCCATTATTGAGTCTAATGTTCTGTTTGTAGTATTTGGATCTTCAAAGATGCTTTTGATTTGTACGCAGGTATACATATTCTGTGAGTCACATTCAAACATTTTTTAATTGGATTTACTTCAATCTTTTCAGGTACTGTACATTCCTTTTCAAATGGGCGCAACCGATACAGTCACAACCATCAGCATCACCATCACAGCGGACACGAGAGAGAAGAGGAAAGGGGCGATGTAAGTGAGAAAAATCTGTCAAAGTTTATTTTCTCTTTATTCATGAGATTGTTCACACTTGGTTACCTAAGCAGTATTGCCCGGCTTCATCTTTTTCACCATCCTCCACGATGGTTGACACCGTACCATGTTTGAGTTTCTCTCTCTCATAAAAATATTTGTGAGGTTTATGAGGTTGTGTGACATAAAAATACATATAAATATTAAAAATAGGAAATTGTTCTTTTATTTTTAATATTTGTATATATTCATGTCATACAACCTCATGAACCTTGCAAAATCTGCATATTTCCCTCCGGCAGAAACATAGTACTGGTACTGAATGTATGTATGTTGGTGGTGTATGGTTCTAGTCAGGGAAGTAACTTAGGGATCCTGGTCCTGACGAAAGCCTAGAAGCCCCTTTAGGGGCCAGCTAGAGGGCTGAAACACGTTGACCTTTTGGATGCAGGAGTAATCATCTACTTGGTGCATCCCACTTGGTTTTAATGATCTCATTGCCATCCCATTAAATGGGAAGTTCATTGGGTAGGCTTTTGAGATTTTTATTTCTTTCTGAATCATCTTTCGTCACTTCTGTGCAAAAGTACCCTCTAATTAATAAGAGAGTCCACCTGCCACTGGAGGGTTCTTTGATGGGAAAGAGATGACTAATCATGAGACACCCCAGCAAGCATTCCTCCCCCTGCACTCCACATAACTCATTATAGTTCTTCATATCCTTTGGAGCTCCTCCCCATTCTGAAGATAGCCAAACTCTTCTGTGCTTCCATGACCCCTTCAGACCCCAAACCATAACATCTCTGACTCGAAAAAAAACACAGCAGTGCCTCTCCCCGGCCAATTATCTGCATAATCCTGCATTATTAAAAGGGCAGGGTATATTCTTCTGCATGTACTAGTGGAGGGTGCTGATTAGGGATTGGTGTTTTGGGTCACGAGGTTTTTGTAGTTTTCTAGTCCAGTCTTCTGCATACTGTTGGTTCTGAAAGTGTGTTATTTTATTACCTGTTAATCCAGAAGTAAAGGAAGTACCCAGTAATCCTAATCGTCAGTCCTGTCAGAATCACCCATATATATACCATGCCAATTTCAGTTCAGTCTAAGCTACTAAGGAGACATTTTTAGTTACTACCATCTTCTGCCTTCCTTCAAAGTCCACTGCTGGTTTTGTTCGGTCAAACAGGAGTTCCATTGCCCAATGAAAATGGAAGGATCATGTTTCATTTGGTTTGGAATATGGTTTCCCAAGGATTGCAGTGTTTATAATTCTCTTTGCTCTTTTCTGCTGCACAGGGAGGCTTCTCGATGTTCATTCAACTCATGCCGATAGTTGTACTGATTCTCGTCTCTTTGTTGAGCCAGTTGATGGTATCCAACCCACCGTACAGCCTATATCCTAAGCAGTAAGTAAAATATTGTGTGTAATGCTGAGGGGATGTGGGTGGGCTATTGTGGAAACACATTTCTGTGAGGTGGAACTGATTGCTGCTGTTTCAAAGGTTTTCCTCGCTTGCAATCATTGAAGATTGTGTAGTTTAATCGGTAAACACTGTTCATGTAAGTCTTTACTTACTAGTGCTTCATGTAATGTGACCAAAATATAGATTTGTCTCTTAAGACATGCTTATCATGTTTTAAAAAAATCAACAGTGTAGAAGGACTGGAAGGCCAGAAGTTGGCATATGCTGAATCAGCAGAAAATAGAAGAAAGTAAGGCGCAACAGGAAGTTCTGATCACAGTAATGATTTTCTTTTAGGATATGGACCAGGAAAAGATAAAATAATGACTTCAGTAAAATGAAAAGTCAATAATCTTAACCTCATCAGCTTCCAGACTGTTTTACAAACTTAAGAGTGTGATGTTTAATAAGCTTACATTTAGGAAAAAGAGCACACTAGGTGGTACAAGGCTATGAATCCTACATGAAAGTTTGATATCTAAGTGAATATGGCTGAAGTGGTGAGAAATAAAGCAAATACTACTACATTGTGACAAGATCACTTGGCAGTAAAGAGTAAACGTGACTTAAAAAATTGATTCATCATCTTAGGAAAACAGGACACAAGCCGAATGTTAACACACGACTGGAAGGGATGTCTAAGTTGCAATTTGTGAAACATAATTTAATTGTTTGTTTTCGATTTTACACAAATACAAGCGTATGTGGAATTGCTTTGAGGATTTCTCCTTGCGTGTGTAGTACATGTGTGTAATTGGAGTGGGAACAATTTGCTGTTCCTTGGGCCCGTTGGCATGGAGGCAGGGGTTAGTGAGGAAGATAATCAGAAAACTTTAATTATATTTATGAGGCAAATAGTAAACTTGTTTTTATGTCAGACTCTCTTGGCAGTGAGAGTTTTCTGATGATTTAAATGTTGGCGTAATCAGAAATAAAAATAAATCACAGTGACAAAGCTGCATTCCAAATTTGGATCGAAATCCTCAATTACATCTACTTGAAATGACCACCCTAAAAAGGTATGGTTGGGTTTTCCCACTTATGTGAGGATGCAAACCTGATATTTCAGATTTGTTAGCTGTTAGCCATTTCTCTTCCTTCCACTGAACCGCATTAGACAAACACTCCAAAGTGCTAGTGAGACTCTGACATGTATTTATTTTGGGCATTGTAATGTGCAACTATTACCTAAGATGGCAAGGGAAACAATACAGCTAATACATTCTAAAGAAATGCTTTTGCCAAAAGCCAGGTTTTCAAGTGCTGTTGAAAAGTGAATAGGCTAAAAATACTTTTGACCTGAAGTTAATTTTAGGAAATGGGCCTCTTCCGAAGATTTCTGCTTGATTTTGCATGTGGCTTTAGTAACTGTCACAGATGAGCCGTACAGTGTGAGGAGGAGAGAGGTATTACTAAGCCAATTCTGAAGTAGCTTTAGTGTATTGATGTTACTGCTTCTACTTAAGCTGTTGATGAACTTTGTATGTCTTTTTTAGAAGATCTGGTGTTTGTGAGCCAGAGTGAGGGAGTTTATTTTGATAGGGTAGAGTGCAGTGGAGGGAAATTAAAAGTGAGTGGATAGACTGATGACGTTCTGCAACAGGATGGAGTCATTGTTATTGTTTAAGTGAATTTAAGTGAAGCAAAGAGAGGAGATCCATGTGTGATTGCACAGCAAAGAGGGATAACGCTGACTTCTATTTTTCTATTTTACACAGTGGTTCCGGGCACAATATTAAGAGACAAACGGAGAACCTGGGTGTTAATTATTATGTGAACAAAGACTTTCAAACTGAATACAGTGGAGTGCCATTGCAAAAACTGGAAAAGAACGTTGAAGAGGACTATGTGACCAACATCAGAAACAACTGCTGGAAAGAAAGACAACAAAGTAATTAATCATGACTGTTTGTTTTTGTTAAGCATAGCTGTGGTACTCAAAGAATAACACAAAATAATTCAGGCAAAAAGTGAGTTGTAATGACCGTTTACATTTATTTTGGCAAAGAAGAAATATTAAAATCTTTAAGAATATATTATTATATATTTCTCTCGTAGGGGTTTTCCATGTATAGTCATAAGCATGGAATTGTTCCATCGACCTGCGGGATTCCAGAGCACTTTCTCCAATATAACTTAAGTGTCCTGAAGTAAGTGTTAGCCTTACTTCAGGAAGGCCTGCAAAGTCTCTTAAGAATGTCAATATGCAGCCTGAAGGAAAGGCTACAGTGTCTGAAATTCTTCATCTTGTTTGCTTTAAAAAGGACAAACAGCTAAGGCACATGCATTCAAATGCATGACTGTGTTGAAAGTTTAGCAGAAAAAATCCTTCACAAACCTTTTTGCAATACAAAGTAAGGATGAAGGAGTACATGGCAGTGCAGTCCATAGGCTGCCCTTATACATAATGAAAAAGGAGACTATGTCTTTAAGAGCAGCTAGTCCTCCGGTATCCCTAGAGAGGCAGTTACCTCAGTTCATTTTTCTGGCTCCTACTGACAGGACTGTGGCGCAATTGTAAGTTTTGTTCCTTCAACAATTGAGTTACAATCTCAGTGACAGCTGTTTTACTCTATGTCTTTAGACTTTCTTTCTTGATTTGTGTCTTTTTCTGACAGAAATTAGGGCATTTTCCCAGAGAAAAATGCCTTCTCTGTCTGACAAATGCACACAATGTGGCAGCAAAAAGGCAATACAGACTCTCATAATGTCTGTACCATCTTCCTGCCATCTTCACACCTTCCTGCCTCTTGTGATATGTGCAAGTCATTTTCCAGGTGTACCCTGCATGACAGGGAGAAGATTTGCCTTCAAGGGAGAGCAGGGAGATGATGCCAGCAAGAAGCTAGTGGGACCTCTGAGCGAGGGAAGGTTGGTCTTCCACCAGGGCTCTTCCCTCAGTCTCCAGTGGACGTGAAAGGTCTCAGAGGCGTTTTTCTGGAAGAAAACGCTTTCGGTCCTGGTCGACTTCGAGGATATTGATGTCGAAAGGAGGTATGGTGCCGACATGTTCACCGTCGAAGACTGGCTTGACGTCGAACAAACGTTGCCGCTCAACGTCAAGATGCCGCATTACGTCAAGGACTCCAGCTACTCGACACACGACGTCGAGGACTCGCCATCTAGGCGAAGGAAGTGCTGATTTCCCAGGTTGAAGTTGAGGTCTAGACGTCAGAGAGCGAGAGATCGTTGTTGAAGAGTACCTCGATGTCGAGGAGGCAGAAAACTGCAAAACAGAGAAGGATCTATTCCTCATCGGAGTTGCAGCGTTCCAGAGAGGTTTCTCCTTCGCTGGTGCTCCTCCCTTTGTCGTGTTCTCCGCCTCCCCCACCACCTTTCCTCCGCTGGCTGCAACACCTCCTCCTCAGCCTCCACCTCAAGGTCTGCCTCCGCTGCTGCCGGCTTCTCCGGTTCTCCAGGCACCTGTACCACCACCTCTTCTGGTGCCACAAGTACCTAGCACAGCTCCAGCTCCCAGACCGTGCTCAAGGTTGCGCCACCATTCACGCCATGGCCATCACACATCTGGCCATTCATCAAGGTTAAGACACTCCCATCACAGATCGTGACAAAGATCAAGATCTCGTTCTTATCAACGCTACCACAGAGATTCCTCATCGTCCACCAGAGGCCATTCACCCCCACTATCGGACTCGCCTCTACTTCATACCTCACCAGTGGACGTTATCAACACCTTTCAGGAAGTTCTAGTTTGAGATGCAGCAAAACTAAAAATGTCTATGGCTGTTGCACCTCCAACCACTTCAGTCATATTTGAAACACTCCAACAGCTTACAGCCTCCAGACCTTTACTACCTCTATTGCCGGGTCTTTTGGAACCTGCCATGAAGTCTTCCTTACGCCGGCCACGACTAAGTCTGCAGCTTCCAGGCTACTAAAAAAGTATTGTCCTTCGGAACAAGACCCTTTGTTTCTGAGGTCTGATCCTCCACCTGATTTGGGCTGCCCACAAATCTCATGCCACATCTCCGTCTGCTACCTCTCCACCTGACAAAGAGAGTAGAAAGGTGGATTTGGTA
The DNA here is from genome assembly GCF_031143425.1 of Pleurodeles waltl. Taxonomy (NCBI): domain Eukaryota; kingdom Metazoa; phylum Chordata; class Amphibia; order Caudata; family Salamandridae; genus Pleurodeles; species Pleurodeles waltl. The sequence goes on from NC_090436.1 coordinate 968,070,157, forward strand.
GGCCGCAACGTCTGTAGTTCGGTGGCAACATCCATAAAGGCAGCAAATGCAACAGCCCTCTTGGGCAGATACGATAGGGCCCTGTGGGACTCCCTACCCCATTTTGCGGACCATCATCCAAGGGATCAAAAGGAGGATTTTGGGGATATTGTCCAAGAAGGTGCCATGGCCTCTAACCAGATAATCAGTGCAGTGGCAGACTCATTCTTGCTGTCAGCACATGCATACTGTCATAGAGTAACCTTAAGGAGGCATGCCTGGCTGCTTGTAATGTCCCTGAAACCAGAAGCTCAGCAATGCATTCAGAACTTGCCATTTTCAGGATCCACGCTGTTGGGCTCTCATGCCGACGATGAAATGGCAAGGATGAAGGCTGAAGTAGACACACTGAAGGCGGTAGGCCTTGAAAAATCTAAAGAACAATGAAGATCTTTCCATCCTTTCTAGCGACGCTATTCTTCACAGAGGGTTCAAACCCCTCAGTGGCTGCCTAGTAGATCTCAGCAGCATTTCCAACCTTCCTACCAGCCTCAGTGGAAACAACAAGGAGGATGGGCGGCACACCAGCTTAATCAGGGTACTCGACAATACCTAGCCTCAAAACCCTGAAAACATCCTTCCCCTGCGTCTGTTAACCACTCCGGTGGGGGAAATCGTCACCAATTATCTGGAAAAGTGGCAATAAATTACACCAAACGCTTAGGTCTAAAATATTGTGCAGAATTGGTATCATCTCAGATTTTCCACCCCACCACTGAGTATTCTGCCAAGGTCAACCACTTCTCATCTCGACCTCCTAAAGGCCGGAAGTCTCCATCTTGCTGGAAAAGAAAGCAGTAGTTCCTGTTCCCCCAACCAGTGGGTAAAAGGCATTTACTCACTGTACCTCCTCATCCCGAAAAAGGACAAAAAAGAGTTTACACCTAAAGGTTGCCAACAAATGGATCAGAAAGGAAAAAGTTCAGGATGCTGGCCTTACACCGAATATATCCCCAGATTCACCAAGGGGCCTGGCTTTGCTCAGTCGACCTACACTATGCCTACTTTCATATCCCCATCGCGAAAAAGCATTGGAAGTTCCTGAGATTTGTCGTGGGGCAACAACACTGGGTATACAATGTTCTACCATTTGGTCTCAAGTCTGCAAACAGAACTTTCTCCAAGTGCATGGCTGTGGTGGCAGCACATTTTCGGAGGCTAATCAAGGCATCCACCTTTCCAGAAGCCCAGCTGCACTTGGAAATGCGATCTCTTATATCGCCTAGGGCTGCATGTCAACTTCCTCAGGTCCATGACAACACCAGTCCGGAAGCTGCACTACTTAGGAGCTACCATAGACACGCTGTGGGGAAAGGTGTGTCCTTCGGAAGAACGGCGCTCATCTATTCTCCAGAAGTGCTGTGCACTGAATCGCCTGACCGTATGCACAGTCTCCTTACTTCTAGGCTCCATGCCCTCCTGCATCTTTGACACCCAACGCCCGCATCCACGTGCGGCCTCTCCAGGAGTGCCTCGAGAACCAATGGAATCAACTGTTGTGAAACTGAGAAGACAAGGTTATTCTGTCCACCCATGCAATCGGATCCCTTAGTTGGTGGTGCTGTCTAACTCATCTCCTACAAGGGTTGCCATTTTGTCCACAGGCTCCACCGCAGACCATCGTGACGGATACCTCTCTCCTTGGATGGGGAGCTCATATGGATCACCTACAAGGGCTCTGGTCACTGAGGGAGACGTGATATCACATCAGTGTCCTTTTGCTCTGTGCAGTGCACCTAGCTCTCAAGGCGTTTCTGTCATTGTTCAACACGGACACCCTGCTTGTCCAGATGGACAATACAACCACCATGTACTACCTGAACAAGCAGGGGGGAACCAAATCTAGGCTCCTTGTCAGGAATTTGAAGTTAGTATCAACTCACCTTCCAGACGTTCAGAATGTCCGAGCAGATGCCCTCAGCAGGGTTCTAGACGAGAACCACAAGTGGGTACTGAACAGAGACGTCGTTCAAGATATCTTCCGTTTGTGGGGCGCACCGCTTCACCACAGCGGACAACACTAAACACTGTGGCTTTGCTGCCAGGTTTTACCATCCAGAATCATTGGGGAGTGCTCTGTGGATAGACTGGTCCAACAAATATCTGTACACCTTTCCACCAATTTCCCTGATCCCAGCAGTCCTAATTAAGCCAGAATGATCCTCATTGCACCAGAGTGACCAAGACAAAGGTGGTTCCCGGACCTCCTTCACCAGTCGCTCCAACCACATCTCAGGCTCCCATCCAGGCCAGACCTCCTGACGAAATTCGGAGGACAGATGAGACACCCCAACCTCTCCTCTTTGAGTTTGGCAGCATGGCTCCTGAGTTAGTACAGTATGGACACATATTTCTCCCACATGACTTTATGGAGATTCTAAAAGAGGCAAAACGGCCATCCACCCGAGCTGCATATGCTTTCAAATGGAAGAGATTTTGCATCTGGTGTTCCTCCAAGGAGTTGGACCCTACATCCTGCCAAGAGGGTGTCATTCTACCATATTTGTTACACCTAGGAAAATCTGGTCTGAAATTCTCTTCCATTAAAGTCCATCTGTCAGCTCTGACTGCATAGAGAAAAGGTCCTTCACAAACCTCTTTCTTTAGGATGCCAGTCAAAAGATTTCCTAGAGGGGTTAAAGAAGGTTTTTCCTCCAGAAGGGCACCTTTCTCCACCATGGGAACTTAATGTGGTCCTTTCACGCCTCGTGCAAAATCCATTTGAGCCCAAACACAAGTCATCCCTCCAAAACCTCACATGGAAAACGGCTTTTCTTGTGGCAATTACATTAACATGCAGTATTAGCGATATTCAGACTCTCTGTGCTTACGAACCTTACACAGTATGACACTCCTCTAAAGTAGTATTGCAAACACATCCTAAACTCCTGGCTATGGTTCTCTCTGATTTTCATGTCAACCAGTTGAGTTCCTTGCCACTTCCTTTCAAAACCATTCTACTCCAGCTGAGAGGGCTCTCCACTCTAGACGTAAGGAGGGTTTTAAAATTCTACTTGGATAAAAACCAAATCTATTCGAAAATCTCCACAATTGTTTGTTAATTCTGGGCTGGTTCGCACCTGTCCGGCCGCCTCCAAACAATCATTCTCTAGGTGGATTGTCTCCTGTATTCAGTTTTTCTACCAACTAGCTAACAAAACCTTTGCTGGTAGACCAAGAGCACATTCTACCAGAGGCAAGTCTGCCACAGCTGCCTTGATGAGGAATATTCCCCTTGTAGATATCTGCAGAACTGCGACCTAGATCTCTGTCCACACATTTACTAAACATTACTGTCTTGACTCTGATGCCAGGATAGATGCTCAAGTAGGACAGGCTTCTCTCAGGAACTTCTTTGCTTGATAGTACATTTCATTATGGTTCTGTCTACTCCCCTGCTGTTTATGGGATGGGCTCATATTCTATTCAACGCTTATGACCATACATGAACATCCCCTACAAGAGAAGAAATAATTTCTTACCTGTAACTCCATTTCTCTCGTAGGGGTATTTCCATGATAGTCATGAGCAACCCTCCCTCCTTCCCGGTAAAGTAGACAAAATAATATCTCGGGTATAACATTACTCTCCGCTAGGACTGCCTCCAAAAAGAACTGAGGTGACTGCCTCTCTCTAGGCATGATGGGATACTGGAGGGCTAGCTTTTCTTAGACAGTCTCCTTTTTCTTCATTTTATAATGGCAGCCTATGGGCTACACTGCCTTGCACTCCTTCATCCTTATTTTGCCTTACAAAAAGGTTTGCAAAGGATTTTTTCTGCTAAACCTTCAACTCATTCATGCATTTGAATGCATGTGACTTAGCTATTTGTCCTTTTTAAAGCAAACAAGATGAAGAATTTCGGACACTGTAGCCTTTCCTTTAGGCTGCATATTGACATTCTTAAGTGACTTTGCAGGCCTTCTTGAAGTAAGGCCAAAATGGACACTTAATAAGTTATATTGGAAAAAATGTTCCAGGGTCCCCGCAGGCGGGCGGAACTATTCACTGCTTATGACTACCATGGAAATACCCCTATGAGAGAACTGGAGTTACAGGTAGGAAACTATTCCTTATTTATTTATTTATTCATGTATTTATTTATATATATATATATATAGATCATCCAAAGGAAGGAGTTGTGGTAAAAATGTGTGTGTGTGTGTGTGTGTGTGTGTGTGTGTGTGTGTGTGTATATATATATATATATATATATATATATATATATATTAAATTCATTAATCTTTACAGAACTGTTAAAGCTTTGTCAGCTGTTGGACAGTAATCTTCAAGTTATGTCAAAAGGTTTCAACATAAACTACTGGCAATCAATCCTGTGCAGGCTTAAGCTTCACATGTTGTCAGTCCTTGGCCTGCTATAGGACCCTCTTGCCAAATCCTCATATATCTACTGGAACATGAGAAAAGCCATGCAAACTAAGAAAAGTCACTGATACAAATGTTTAATAATAAAACAAAAAGGGCTACAGTCCTTTATTTTCATCACCCATCATGTTCAACATCTGTGGAACCTTTCTGAATCTTGCTTAGTGACAACATGGGGATCTGTCAATATGCCATTGACGCTTAACTTTTCTTTAAAATCTCCTTCACCACTAAAATTCAGGGACTCAAGACCTGCCCCTTGCTCATCCAAAACTGAATGTGATACGTAACTTAAGCTCAACCCGATGAAATCCTTGTGGGCCAAACTCACCTCACAGCTACTGATTTATGCCTGTTTTTCCGGACTTGAATCTTGATGGTTTCTCCCAAAAGTTGACAGACAACGCAAAATCACTTGGACTCATCCTATACACAGACCTTGCATTCAAGGAACACATAGCCAGCTGTCCCTCCTGCAGAATGTGAAACACATCTTCCCAGAAGCCAACAATAGAACAAAGGTTAAAGTCTTCCTTTCCCTTCGGAAAGTAAGCAACCCCGTCTGTATGACCTACAATGTAATTAGAAACAACATCCTGACAATACCTTGCCAAGAATCTGGCAGACCGCACCACACCACGATCCAGGGCATTTCCAGAATGGAGACAGAAAAATGCAAGAAGTTAAAAACACAGAAGAAAGAGCTTCTCCATCTTTGCACCCAGGATCGCAGGCAGTCTCTCAATTGACATTGAAACTTCTCTTGCGCTATCTCCTGTTTATTTCTTCTGTAAGGGACTTTTTTTGGGCATTTGCCTGTTTCACCTCAACAGTGTGGGTGCTTGTTCAGTCCCTCCTACCCACCAGCTCCCTCTATAAGCATAAACCAACATCAGAGGGGCTCTCTTCCTCTTGTTATTTTCCGTCTGTGTGGCAATAAAAGTCCAGTCAGTGATTTACAAAGCTCTGAGCTGTAACTCGAGCAAACACGAGACTATTGCATTCCAAATGTTTGTTATAGTTTAATTACCACGCCTAACTCGTCAACCGAACATTTTACAAAACAACTCTATGCCGCTGAGCCCCGGTGTCACGAACTATGAGTTATCAGAGCCCTGGGGGCGTCCACTGCCCTTCCCTAAGTTTCGGGGTCTCCCTGGAGTCCCCGGCCGGCAGCATCACCGCCTCCTACGCACAGCCGCTGCAGCCGGACGTCACATGACCCGGCTTCCGCAAAGCAGCTCTTTCCCACCGAGGAGCTGCGTGACAGCCGCGACACCGAGCTGGTTTTATTTCGGCACGGGGCACTGTAGAGTTGCATTTTCCCCTGTGCGAATTTTAATTAATTTCAATCTGACCATCAATGCAAAGTAGGGCGAAAATATGTGACATGAGTGCAGGAGCATTTTAATTTTTTTTTTTTTTTTACTGCCAAAGTATGTTAAATAGGCAGAAAAGATGCTGAAAAAACAATGACGCTTCTTAGACCACAGATAAAAAATGGGAAAATCCTGACGTCACTGTCTTACTCCCACGTTGGCTCCCCCACAGCACCCTGATGTTTCTTAGGCTGCTTGGTGTATACTTGCCCCGAACAAGTGCTCGCAGGGGACCTTAGAGGACCGCAGACCCTGGAAGGATGAAGAGCTGGGCTGGTCGATCCCTATAAAAACTCGCTGTAAGGACGCCCTCTGCTCTGTCCAGCCTGCTATGGAAATGATGAAGAGTAGCTCGTCAAAACACAAATGTCCGAAAAAATCTCTATTAGAAATTTCGACGTTCTGCTGTTTTGAAGCATCCCTTAATTTGAATATTTTAGAAACTGTACCCTTCATATAAAGGGATTTTAAGAATGTTCCAAGCATGTCAAGTCATATGTCTCAGTCTGCGTTTTTGTGTTTCTAAAAGAGCAAATAGTCCATTTGATATCACAATCTTCACATACATTTACTGAAACACCATAGGTACAGGGTGGGAAATGTAATATTTATAAAATATTCCACAGTTTGTATGGCGTACGAAGAAAACCTGATCTTCTCATTATGTTTTCGCTACCCTAAAAAAAGAATATATAGAAAATTATGCACTTTCCGAACGGCTGCCCCCAAAACATCTAAAGTAAGTACATGGTGCAGGGAGCTTAGACAATGTATTTTCATACACTTGCCATTCTTTTATATTGCACATCTTTACATTTATCTGCTGCAGATTCCAAGAAAATCTCACAATCTGCCCTCAGCCGGCCACACTTAGATGGGTTTTACTGGTGCTGTCAGAGAACTCTTGTAAAAGTGACTTCGATATTACAAGTTTCAGGAAGCAGACAAGCTATTGGCTAAGGCGTCGAACCGCCCTAGTGAATAGTCAATAATCCACTTTAAACATACACTTCGAAATACAGTGATGTTGTCTCCGAACATCAGCTTCTCAGCTCTTGGAAAAAAACAGCAAAAACAAGCTTTTTAATTTGAAAACATGAACTAAATTTCTCAAATAAAAACGTGTGGCATCCATTAAAAAAACCACTGTTTATTCTGATGTACGAGATTCTCATTTTTTTGTAAGTACAAGTTTAGGGTTCAAACAACATGTTGACAGCCAAGGATAGATTATGCTTCAGTGCTCCTTTTTTACAAACCAGTGCCATGGTGGACCACAATATCGCACTGCCATTATGAACGCCGATATGATACAAGATAAAAAGAACCATCAGGGCACCAGTACCCACCAAGAATTTCATCCTGCTACTTGTATTGTGTGGGCATGCGCATCACACCGATGGGCAAGCTCACCTTTGTGCAGTGCTTAATTTGTAAATAAAAACATGCCGGTGCCCAAAGCCCTCCTCTTAAACATGTGGCTGCTGCAATTAAATGTGAGCACGGAACACTGAGGCCGCGTAATCTTGAAGCCATCTCGGGCCTCTTTAATTCATTTACAGTCACTCCCTGCCCCTTCATCTCGCTCTTGCAGCTTTGTGACGCTTTTTCGTTTTTCTCTTCCTCCGTCTTTCCCATGTTTCTTTTGCTCGCAGTAAATGCTTGAGGTAGAAAAAGAAGCGCCGTCCGTCAAAAATAAGTGCCAGTGCCCGGCACCGGAAACAACAAGCACAAATTAAGCACTGCCTTTGTGGGTACTGGGTCGGGGAGGGAAGGGCATTTTTTAATTTATTTATTAAGTGTTTAGTGTTGGAAATCAAATGCTACTAGTGGGCTGCTGCACTACTTGTTCTACCCACTAAAGTAGCGCTATAAAAGCATGCCTCCAAGGCAGCTCGTGCAACGTGGATATACTGCTTTTGTGGGCAGGTGCTGTTCAGCATGACCGGCTCTTTCTGTCTAGCTCATCTCTGGGTCCCCCACGCTAGGATGAGGGGACCCCAAAATAATAATATAAATAATGGCAATATTTTCATTTTTTGCTGCAGGTAGAGGAAGAAGGCAATGGAAGTGCTGTAGTTATATGCAGAGCCACTGGAATTATGTGGCAGAGAGAACCAAATTATGCTGCAGGGTTGACCAATTTATGTGGCAAGAAAAGTTATTTTATGCATTTACAGTGCCAGTAGCTCTAACTCAAGCAAATGCGAGACCTATTGCATTGTAAATGCTTGTTTTCTCATTAAAATCGCCTCCCACCACAAGCAAAACAGCCAGATAGTCCAATAATAATCTTTTAACATCATCGTCCAAATTAAGTAGTTTACATTCTGGTAGGTGGCGAATTGGAGGAACATATATATATTAAAACATATCATCTGATTTAGACCCACATCATTAGGAAATAGGCCAGTTAGACCAGCAGGACCCCATACACAAAATGTTGGGAGCTTAGTTACCTTCCTCACAAGACAGAGACCAATACTAACAAACCACCCACTACTTTACCTCTTGCCAAGGCCTTAGCACATTTTTCTACAGCAGCAAACCCCTCAATTGCTGGGAATTCAAGCAGCTAGGTCTCCTGAAGGAGCAGCACTAAATGATTGGTCAGAACCTCTCAATGGTTTTCTGCTTCCAGTAATGATTTGAACCCATGTACGTTCCATATCAAGACTTGACCTAGAGTAGAAGCCCTGCCTTCTACCATCAATATCCTCTGCCCCTCCCCCATTCCTGGTTGAGAAATAGCAGCCTTGCATATCATCAAAGGGCTGGAAGTCCACTCCAGTGGGAAAATATCCCTGCCTCACCTGACACTCACATCTCCTAAACTCATCATAATCTGATGGGTATGATGACTTTTGGTTTCACACTTTTGGGACTCTGTTTATTTTGGAATGTGCTAGTTACTATTCTTTCTTGGGACCCATCCCGAACCCACCAGCTTTTCCCAGCCCCTGTTCTCTGAGCTATATCCGGAACCTGGAAAAGGTAATTTGATTGTGTTTTAACTCTCCATGTTCACATAAAGGTTTTTTCTGATGGAGACTACTCTCCCCTGGTCTCCTTAGGAGCTCCCAATTATCCTCTATTCCCTCACAGAGGCAGATTCAGTTTGTTGCCAAGGAAGATAGAGTTTTCCACTAGGTTCTTGATCTCCTTCGAGGTAAACAGTACCCAGGTTAGTTCTTTTCCTGCTATAATGTTCAAAACAGACCTTTGCGAAGTCCTTTGAGGTAAAAACTCTTTTAATGTTAGCAAATGTGCTTAACAACTGTGATCTATTCAGGGGTCGACTAACTGAGCACCATATTTTTCTTTTTAGAGTGTTACGTTAGGAATACCTTCAACTGCACTCTTTACTTAGGATCACCTGTTTCTTGGCCGGGAGGAAGCTTTTTCAGACCAGCCTTAGGCTCCCCTCTGTCAGGGTAACAACTACGCTCTGCTGATCTGGGACAAGGTATCCCTTTAGTACTTTTGCACCCAGAGGCCGCTTTTACGACCTTCAAGCAATCCTTTGATTTCCCAGTGCCTGGTGATTCCCTCAGCCTCCCCATATTTTCCTTAACAGGCCTCCCCCGGACACTGGACTTCTTCTTTTCCACAGGAATCACCACGGTAGTTAAAGGCACAGAGTAATGGGTTGGCGACCCTATTCCCTGCTGTTTTGATGGACCTACACCTTTGCTACTTCCCTTCCTTCCATGAGCCTTTTTGTCCACTCGTTTTCTATAGAAGGGTATAGCTGAATCTAGATAAAACTCTTCTTTGCTCTAAAACATTTCCCCTTTTTATTAGTAGGTAAGGATTTCTTGAGGTATACGTCCCACCATTTGCCAAGGAAACAGTAGGAGGTGTCGCCTCTTGAGAGGTAGAGGGGAGGGCTAGACTTAATAGGAGCCACTTGAGGATCACCACCCAAAGTTACTTCTTTGACCCCACCCTTGAGGGTATGACTGATAGCTTCGAGCAACTGGATTAATTCAACATTTGGGTGTTGTTCAGCACAAGGGCCTTTAACATTCCCTGGAAGGTTACTTGCTAAGGAAAAGCAACTTCAACACTGTCAGGTCCTGGGCAATGTCAGAAACGTTCCCCATGGAGATAGTGTAATTAGATGGTTTGTAGTTAGATGGTTTATGCAATTTACGTAAAAGCTAAAAATCCCTCTGCTGCTACAGCAGCCAGACCTTCGGACCCGGGGAGGGGTGTCTGTTTCGCATTTAAGCTGCAAGTTGGAACAGTCTGGACAGTCCCATGACAGACTTCCCTCCAGCTATTGGTGAGGATGAAGACTTTGGAGGTCTGGCTCCTAGCTGACGGTTTACAAGATTACAGCAATCTGGGGGGTGGGAGGAGTCACCTCTATTATGAGAGGTATGCTGGGGTGACCACTATGAGACATCCATGGGTTGCGGCATGGTTACTACCACCTTCTTGTTTTCTTTATCCTCTGGTAGAACAACCACCCCATCTCTGGTAGAACAACCACCTCATCTACCCGCAATCATACATTGAATGAACTACTACCAGTTCTGTTAATTGCTCAACGGAGACGTTCAACCCTACCATCTGGATTTCTTGACCCTTAGGACCCTCCTAAAAATCTTCCTCTATGCCAACTGTGTAGTACAGCCTTTCTACATTCACAAGATTAGTTCCATCCTTTGCAGCACCAATTTAACTCAGTTGCGGCTGATTTTACCCCTTGTTCTGGGGCACCGTGGGCTGGACTTCTTACTTTAATATGCTTTGTGACAAAGTCTCTTAGAGAGGAGGGTAACCAAGCAAAAGATGTAATTGATTTAGCAGCCTTATGGCTATGACTTGCTGCTTGGGACCTTTTTATCTCTGGAGGATGGACAAGGCTGGTCTCGGTAATGAAAGAACTAAATGAGGGCTTCTTTTGAGCTGACTCTAATAGAGGATCCAGGGAAACATCCCAAGAGTCTAACGGATGGAGGGAGAGAGTGGACAGTGGAGTTGCAGGTGAAATTTTAGATGGCGTTCCAACAGACGGACCATGAATTGTGGAGACCACTTTGGCACTAAAACAGCCCTCAGTTACCCCTTCTGGTGTAGAGTCCTTTGTAGAACATAAAATAGTATCTATAAGGCCAACCCTACTGCATTTAGTAGCAGGTACAAACTGTGAGCGTAAAGCATTGGTACCCATGATGTCTCTAGCAGCATTCTGACTGGGCCCTCTTGAGCAAACCCTTGTGCCTTTCCTCTCGTAGACAAATTCTGTAGCTTGACATTGAGCAGAATCCAAATGGCCACTCAGCAGGGCATAAGGGTCAGGCACCAAGAGAAGATGCCAAGCACAGCACTGGTTTGCTCTTTGCTTACACTTTTTGATCCCTTACAGTGGGTGGGACTGTCTACCCCAACCCCCCTGCCTTTCGGTCTTAAAGAGCATTCTGACATGGCAATGTGATAGAGACTTCTAGTTGCAGATTTCTTACCTTAAAATTTCCCCAGGCGTCAGTCTGGATCTGGAGATTTTTCTCGAACAGTACCCCTGCGTTCCGTTTGGTGGTGTCGGTCGGCTCTGTGCTCAGCATTGTGCGCGCCATATATGATGATGCTGACATATTTAGGTGCTAGCCTGGTACGCTGACGTCAGTTCTTTTCTTTCCGCACCAGCCAAGCACTGATCCGAAGAAGAGCTCCCCCCCCCTTCCCCCCAGTCACTTTTTAACTGGTCTTTTTTCCATGTCTTGTAGAACATTTTTTGAGTGTATACACTCCTGGTGTATTGAGGATGTTGTCACGCAAGATGGGGTTCGAGCCCTGCAGATTCTGTCATTCGCAATGTCCATGACGGATCCACACCTCGTGCTTGTGGTGTTTGAAGTGCAACCACTACCCAAAGTCATGCTCCAAGTGCCAGGCCATGAATCCAAAAGCTTTGAGGGAGCGGTTCCTAAAACTCATTGCAGCCCGGCACTCTGCTCCGCGTTGCTCCTGATCCCGGTCGAGAGGAAGGTCCCGAGAACAGCTGTGTAGCCCCCATTCTTCATCGTCCCAATCCAAGTCCTCCGGGTGGTCGGGTAAGTCAAGGTACAAAAATAAGTCAAAGATGAACAAGCATTTTCGACTTCACCCTGTCCGTCGGCCGACACAACGAGGGAAAAAGGAGCATCGTCGTTCAAGGCCTCCATCCTCGCAGCCTGCGTCTGAGTCGACTTCGCACCTCCCAGAGTTTCCAGGAGCCGGAGCAACCCATGCCCAACTCAGCAAGTTCTATGATGCAATGCACCTCATATTTGGGCAGTCCGATGGCACCGGATCGCACTTGGGCCCTGTGGACTTCACAAGGGCCCCCTTGTGTTCCATGCTAGAGGCTTTGGCGTCTGCTCTGGGGGTGGGGGGGTGCCCATGGATCCGTTCCTAGAGCTGAACCGGCTTTGGTCATACCAACTCAACCTTCCCAGGTGACGGTTCTGACGTTGACGCTCCTGACGTCGCCCGTGCCTACTGCGTCAACCCCATCCTCATTGCCGACACTGAGCTGGTCAGACTTCGTCATGTACCTTGCTCCCTAGGTCAGATCCTGACCCTTAATTTCTTGGGTTGGGGTACGGTGAGGATTGGGAGGAGTCGCTGGACTCTTTGGAATACCAGCTAGAAGATCCCATGGACTGGCGGACGGACCTGTCTGTGGCCAGTTGTTTGGACACTTCGCCTGACACTGGCCTGCTTTCTCCCTTTACTTCTTTGGAGGAGGGAGCATCCTACTCCATGGACATGCAGAGAGTGGCCGAGGTCCTGGGCCTCGAGCATCCTTTGGTGGCAGTCAGGACTAATGTCCTGACAGACGTGCTTGTGCTGAGGCTTCCACTTCTGAACCCCCTTTTGCTCTTTAATGAAGCCCTCACTGATGTCCTGCTGAGGACCTGGTCCAAACCTAGCACAGAGTCTCCTGTGAACAGGACAACTGCCCGCCGCCATAGACCAGCTTCAAATGACAGTGTTCCTAACGCAACACCCGACACCTGGGAGCTTGGTTATCCAAACCTCCATGTCCCTGGAAGAATTCCTTTCCGCACCCCCAGAGATGGAACCCAAAAGGCTGGATCTCCTTGGGAAGATGTTTTCTTCCTCCAGCGCATGCATTTTGAGCCATTACACCCATACCTTATAGGACACTGTTGCGCAGGTGCTGCCACAGGTCCCGGACTAGGCCCAGGCCATTCTCTCCCAGGCTGTTGCTGACAGGAGAGATGAAGTGAAGTTCACAATATGAAGTGGGCTGGAGACGACCGACTCACTAGGCAGATCGGTTGCATGGACAGTGGCCTTAAGGCACCATGCTTGGATGAGGACGAAGCAGCCTCCAAACCTTCCTACTCAGGCGCTTCCTTACCAGGGACCAGTCAGAGGCATGATTTGCCATCACCTGCCCCTCTGGCAGTCCATGACGTCAGACTGGTGGGTTTTGCGAATATTCCTAAGGGGCTTCTCCCTCCCTTTCAAGACTAATCCTCCATCCATGCCACCACCCTACGATCAGACAGAGGATCACCTGGCACTTCTCTACAAGGATATTATGTCTCTCTTGACCAAGAGAGCCATAGAGAGGGTCCCAGTGCCAGAAATAGGTTGTGGTTGTTACTCCCGCTACTTTCTGGGAGGACAAGGGACTCTGCCCTGTCCTAGATCTCCTGTCCCTCAGTCGCTTCCTCAGGAAGGAGAAGTTTGAAATGCTCACTTTGGCTAAGGTTCTACCTGCCCTGTACCAAGGAGACTGGATGGTAGCGTTAGACTTGCAGGACGCATTTTCCATATTCCTATCCTTTCTGCCCAGAGGCGTTACTTGCGATTCACGCTAAGCCATGAGCATTTTTCGTTCATTGTGGTCCCCTTTGGCCTTACCAGTGCCCCTCGGGTGTTCACCAAGGTGATGGCGGTTGTCACCACTCATCTGCGCAGATCAGGGGTCACAATCTCCCCCTATCTCGACAACTGACTGTTGAAGACTGGCTCGCACCCGGCTGTCTCCCACCTCCAGACTACGGCAGACCTCCTGCATTTGCCGAGGCTCACTATAAACGTACCAAAGCCGCACCGGACTCCCTCTCAGATGCTTCCTTTCAGTGGAGCTAATCTGGACACAGTGCAGTTTTGGGCTTATCCTCCTCTGCAGCTGGTCCAGGATATTCCGGCTATGATACCGAAGTTTCAGCCTCTATCCTGGATTTCAGTGAGACTGACTTTGAGGCTGCTGAGCCTCCTGGCCTACTGCATCCTGCTGGTGTCACATGGCATATGCGTGATCTGCAGTGGGACCTGAAGTTCCAGTGGTCGCAGCATCAACGGAATCTCTCTGAGATGGTATAGCTCTTGGAGGGACCTACGCAAGACCTGCAGTAGTGGCTCTTGAACTGCAATTGTCAGTGGCCGATCCCTATCCTTCCCCAGCCAGTTCTGACAGTAGCACCCTATGCTTGACTCCTGGGATTGGGTGGCCACATGGGAGAAGCGGAGATCAGAGGCGTCTGGTCTCTGGCGGTGTCCAGGCTCCATATCCATCTTTTGGGGCTCAGGGTAATCACACTTGCACTGAAGGCATTCCCTCCCTCTCTCAAAGGGAAAATAGTGCAGGTGTTAATGGACAACACCAACGTTATGTAGTACTGCAACAAGCAGGGTGGGATGGGGTTGTGGACCCTTTGTCATGAGGCTCTGCTCCACTGGACGTGGCTGGGACATCAGGGCATTTCCCTGGTGGTTCAACACCTGACGGCTCTACGAATGTCAGAGCGGACAAACTCAGCCGACGATGGCTGGTCGATCACGAATGGTGTTTCCATCTGGAGGTGGTGGCTGAGTAGTGGGGAGAACCTTGGCTAGATCTGAGCATTGTCAGCAGTTTTGCAGGTTAGAGTTTCCATGGCACTCGGCGACGCTTTTCGTCTCAAGTGTAGCTCGGGCCTCCTGTATACATTTCCACCCATACCACTTCTACCCAGAGTTCCCAAGAAGATCAAGAATGACCGACCCAAGTAATCCTTATGGCTTCGGACTGGGCACGAAGCGTCTGGTATCCCGAGCTGTTGAACATGGCCGTTGATCCTCCGATCAGACTGCCCCCCTAGGAGGCTGTTCTGTTGCAGCACCAGGGGATGGTTCTCCACTAGAACCTGTCCAATTTCTGCCTTCTTGCGTGAAGATGGAGCTGCGGCAGTTGACAGCTTTTGACATTCCACCTGAAGTCTGTAACGTTATCGTTCGATGGCATCTGTCGCTGTAGATACACATGTTCTGCATAGCTCGCCATCTGGTGTTGGGTCGGAGTGTTACAAGTTGTTTTTCTTCGAAGAAGTCTTTCGAGTCACGGGACCGAGTGACTCCTCCTTCTGTCTCCATTGCGCATGGGCGTCGACTCCATCTTCGATTGTTTTCTTTCCGCCATCGGGTTCGGACGTGTTCCTGTCGCTCCGAGTTTCGGAACGGAAAGTTAGTAAATATCGGAAGATTTTCGTCGGTATTGTTGCGTTCGGGATCGGCGTAGTTAGATTCAACACCGCATCGAAGATCGACGTGCTCCGGTGCCCTTCGGGGTAGTTTTCGATCCCCCGTCGGGGCCTGGTCGGCCCGACCGCGTGTCGAACAACGCCGATGGAACGGACCCCGTTCCGTTTTTGTCCCAAATGCCACAACAAATACCCGTATACAGACCAACATTTGGTCTGTAACCTGTGCCTGTCACCTGAGCACAGTGAGGAGACTTGCGAAGCCTGTCGCGCGTTCCGGTCCCGAAAGACACTCCGTGACCGTCGAGCCAGGAGACTTCAGATGGCGTCCACGCCGACAGCGCACCGAGAGTTCGAGGAACAAGAGGAAGAAGAAACCTTTTCGATCCACGAATCGGACTCCGAGGAATTCGACGATCGAAGAACCGTGAGTAAGACGTCGAAAACAACACATAAGAAAAGTGACAAGGCCCAGGGGACGCCACTGCCACCAGGCCATGGCTCCACCCATAAATTCGGTGACCGACCATCGGCACCGAAAAAGGCCCAAACAGTGCCGAGATCGTACGACTCCGGTCGAGACACCGGCACGCAGCCTTCTCGGGATCGAGAAAGTGCTGGAGAAAAGCAACGACACCGAGATAGCGGTGTAGAAACGGCTCGACGCCGAGACAGCGGCACCGACGAAGATCGACGCCGAGAGGTTTCGACTCCAAAAAAGAAAAAAGCCACCTCGGAGCCGAAAAAAGATACAGGCAGGGTTTCGGTGCCGAAACAACCCGTAACCGACCCAGGTCCAGGCTCTTATACAGAGGAGCAATCACTGTCCTCTCAAATGCGAAAGAATAGGTTTGAGGAAGAGCTGCAATCCACCGAAGTGGACCATACGCAAAAACGTATTTTCATACAGCAGGGAACAGGAAAAATAAGCACCCTTCCCCCTATTAGGAGAAAAAGGAGACTGGAGTTTCAAACAGACCAGGCGCCACAAACAAAAATGGTGAAAAAGGTAACTCCGCCACCCTCTCCTCCACCTGTAATTAACGTCTCACCGACGCAAACTCCGTCACATTCCCCGGCTCACACCACCATGAGCCAAGGTGACCAGGATCAAGACGCTTGGGACTTATATGATGACCCAGTGTCGGACAACAGTCCGGAGGCATATCCAACAAAGCCCTCACCACCAGAAGACAGCACAGCATATTCTCAAGTGGTGGCTAGAGCAGCACAATTCCACAACGTAAACCTCCACTCAGAACAAGTCGAGGATGACTTTTTATTCAACACCCTCTCCTCCACCCACAGCTCCTACCAAAGCCTGCCTATGCTGCCAGGTATGCTTCGGCACGCAAAGGAAATCTTCAAGGAGCCGGTCAAAAGTAGGGCAATAACGCCAAGGGTGGAAAAGAAATATAAGGCACCTCCTACAGACCCTGTTTTCATCACCACACAGCTGCCACCAGATTCCGTCGTAGTAGGAGCAGCTCGGAAAAGAGCCAACTCCCACACATCTGGGGATGCACCACCCCCAGATAAAGAGAGCCGCAAGTTCGATGCAGCTGGGAAAAGAGTCGCAGTACAAGCTGCAAACCAGTGGCGCATCGCTAACTCTCAAGCACTACTTGCGCGCTATGACAGAGCCCATTGGGATGAGATGCAACACCTCATCGAGCATCTACCCAAGGAACTACAAAAAAGGGCAAAGCAGGTGGTTGAGGAAGGACAGAACATATCAAATAACCAGATACGATCTTCTATGGACGCAGCAGACACAGCTGCAAGAACAATTAATACATCTGTGACCATTAGAAGGCACGCATGGCTAAGAACGTCTGGGTTCAAACCAGAGATACAGCAGGCAGTGCTCAATATGCCATTCAACGAAAAACAACTGTTCGGTCCAGAAGTGGACACGGCAATCGAAAAACTTAAAAAAGACACTGACACTGCTAAAGCCACGGGCGCACTCTACTCCCCGCAGAGCAGAGGAACCTACAGCACCTTCCGCAAGACACCCTTTAGAGGGGGGTTTCGGGGTCAGGCCACACAAGCCAGCACCTCGCAGGCAACACCGTCCAGCTACCAGGGACAGTACAGGGGAGGCTTTCGGGGCCAATACAGAGGAGGGCAATTCCCTAGGAATAGAGGAAAATTTCAAAGCCCCAAAACCCCTACAACCAAGCAGTGACTCAGATGTCACTCACCCCCTCCACACAACACCAGTGGGGGGAAGAATAGGTCATTATTACAAAGCATGGGAGGAAATAACTACAGACACTTGGGTCTTAGCAATTATCCAACATGGTTATTGCATAGAATTCCTACAATTCCCTCCAAACATACCACCAAAAGCACAGAATTTGTCAAAACAACATTCCGAACTTCTGGAAATAGAAGTTCAAGCACTATTGCAAAAGAATGCAATCGAATTAGTACCAAACACACAAACAAACACAGGAGTCTATTCACTGTACTTCTTAATACCAAAAAAGGACAAAACACTGAGACCAATCCTAGACCTCAGAATACTAAACACCTACATCAAATCAGACCACTTTCACATGGTCACGCTACAAGAGGTGTTACCATTGCTAAAACTACAGGACTACATGACAACCTTAGACCTCAAAGACGCGTATTTCCATATGCCAATACATCAATCTCACAGAAAATACCTACGGTTCGTATTCAAAGGAATACATTACCAATTCAAAGTATTGCCTTTTGGTTTAACAACCGCACCAAGAGTCTTTACAAAATGTCTAGCAGTAGTGGCTGCACACATCAGAAGGCAGCAAATACATGTATTCCCGTATCTAGACGACTGGCTAATCAAAACCAATTCACTAACAAAGTGCTTACAACACACAAATCAAATCATACAAACCCTCTACGAACTAGGTTTCACCGTCAACTTTGCAAAATCCAACATTTTGCCGTGCAAAGTACAACAATACCTGGGAGCCATAATAGACACAACAAAAGGAGTAGCCACTCCAAGTCCACAAAGAATTCAAAATTTCAACAAGATCATACAACGCATGTATCCAACACAAACAATACAAGCAAAGATGATATTACAACTCCTAGGCATGATGTCTTCATGCATAGCCATTGTCCCGAACGCAAGACTACACATGAGGCCCTTACAACAGTGCCTAGCATCACAATGGTCACAAGCACAGGGTCACCTTCTAGATGTGGTGTTGATAGACCGCCAAACTTACCTCTCGCTTCTATGGTGGAACTGTATAAATTTAAACAAAGGGCGGCCATTCCAAGACCCAGTGCCACAATACGTAATAACAACAGATGCTTCCATGACAGGGTGGGGAGCACACCCCGATCAACACAGCATACAAGGACAATGGAACGTACATCAAACAAAACTGCATATAAATCACCCAGAAATGCTAGCAGTTTTTCAAGCATTAAGGGCTTTCCAACCAATTATAACTCACAAATACATTCTTGTCAAAACAGACAACATGACAACAATGTATTATCTAAACAAACGGGGGGACACACTCAACGCAGTTGAGCCTTCTAGCACAGAAGATATGGCGATGGGCAATTCACAACCACATTCGCCTAATAGCGCAGTTTATTCCAGGGATCCAGAATCAACTTGCAGACAATCTCTCTCGAGATCACCAACAAGTCCACGAATGGGGAAATTCACCCCCAAATTCTAAACACTTACTTCAGACTCTGGGGAACACCTCAAATAGACTTGTTTGCAACAAGCGAGAACGCAAAATGCCAAAACTTCGCATCCAGATACCCACACAGGCAGTCCCAAGGCAATGCCCTATGGATGAACTGGTCAGGGATATTTGCCTACGCTTTTCCTCCTCTCCTTCCTTATCTGGTAAACAAATTGAGTCAAAACAAACTCAAACTCATTTTAATAGCACCAACTTGGGCAAGGCAACCCTGGTACACAACACTGCTAGACCTATCAGTAGTACCCCACATCAAATTGCCCAACAGGCCGGATCTGTTAACACAACACAACCAACAGATCAGACATCTAGATCCAGCATCGCTGAATCTAGCAATCTGGCTCCTGAAATCCTAGAATTCGGACACTTGCAACTTACCCAAGAATGTATGGAAGTCATAAAGCAAGCCAGAAGGCCGTCCACTAGGCACTGCTATGCAAGTAAATGGAAGAGGTTTGTCTGCTACTGCCATCATAATCAGATCCAACCTTTACACGCAACTCCAAAAGATGTAGTGGGTTACTTGCTTCACTTACAAAAATCTAGCCTAGCCTTCTCTTCCATTAAAATACACCTTGCGGCAATATCTGCATACCTGCAGACTACCTATTCAACTTCCCTATATAGGATACCAGTCATTAAAGCATTCATGGAAGGCCTTAAAAGAATTATACCACCAAGAACACCACCTGTTCCTTCATGGAACTTAAATGTTGTCTTAACAAGACTCATGGGTCCACCTTTTGAACCCATGCACTCTTGCGAAATACAGTTCCTCACCTGGAAGGTTGCATTTCTCATCGCCATTACATCTCTAAGAAGAGTAAGCGAAATTCAGGCGTTTACAATACAAGAACCTTTTATACAACTACACTAAAATAAAGTCGTCCTAAGGACTAATCCTAAATTTTTACCAAAGGTTATTTCACCGTTCCACCTAAATCAAACAGTGGAACTACCAGTGTTCTTCCCACAGCCAGATTCCGTAGCTGAGAGGGCACTACATACATTAGATGTCAAAAGAGCATTAATGTACTACATTGACAGAACGAAAAACATCAGAAAGAAACAACTATTTATTGCATTCCAAAAACCTCATGCAGGAAACCCAATATCAAAACAAGGTATAGCCAGATGGATAGTTAAATGCATCCAAATCTGCTACCTTAAAGCAAAACGACAACTGCCCATTACACCAAGGGCACACTCAACCAGAAAAAAAGGTGCTACCATGGCCTTTCTAGGAAACATCCCAATGCAAGAAATATGTAAGGCAGCCACATGGTCTACGCCACACACGTTCACCAAGCACTACTGTGTAGATGTGCTATCCGCACAGCAAGCCACAGTAGGTCAAGCCGTGTTAAGAACATTATTTCAAACCACTTCCATTCCTACAGGCTGAGCCACCGCTTTTGGGGAGATAACTGCTTACTAGTCTATGCAGAACATGTGTATCTACAGCGACAGATGCCATCGAACTGAAAATGTCACTTACCCAGTGTACATCTGTTCGTGGCATCAGTCGCTGGAGATTCACATGTGCCCACCCACCTCCCCGGGAGCCTGTAGCAGTTCGGAAGTTAGCTTCAACTTTGTATATTTGTATATATATTATTTTAACCTTAATTAGGTACATACTTAGTCACTCCATTGCATGGGCACTATTACTACAACACAACTCCTACCTCACCCTCTGCGGGGAAAACAATCGAAGATGGAGTCGACGCCCATGCGCAATGGAGACAGAAGGAGGAGTCACTCGGTCCCGTGACTCGAAAGACTTCTTCGAAGAAAAACAACTTGTAACACTCCGACCCAACACCAGATGGCGAGCTATGCAGAACATGTGAATCTCCAGCGACTGATGCCACGAACAGATGTACACTGGGTAAGTGACATTTTCATTAGCAACCAGATGTCCTCCAACAAAACGTTATACGCCTGTTGATAGAACAAATTTGTGGCATGGTGCACAGACAAGGCCTTATCTTTGCACCATGCCACAAATTTGCCCCCCCTCTCTGCCCCTCTTTCCGAAGTCCTTTTGTTTATTCTTCCGACCCTTTCTACCCTCAAAGGTTATTTGTCTGCTATCTCTACATTTCTCAGATTACCTGACCAATCCTCTTTGTTCAAATCTCCTTTTGTTAGAAGTTTCCTTAAGGGTCTTACCCATATGTTTCCTCCATCCCCATTCATAATGCCACAATGGAATTTGAATCTTGTTCTTATTTTTTTTTTAAGGTGCCCTCCTTTTGAGCCGCTCCATAACCGTCTCCTCCCCCCCCCCCCCCCCCCCCCCCCATCTTTGGACGTTAAAAACAGCCTTCCTTGTGACCATTACATCTGTCTGCAGGGTGAGTAAGCTACAGGCATTGTCATCTAAGCCACCCTACTTTTCCATCTGTCCTGACAAAGTGGTACTTCGCACAAGAGCTTCCTTTTTGCCAAAAGTGGTCACACTCTTTCATGTAGGCCAATGCATCACATTGCCTACTTTTTATGTACCCCCCTCATCCTTCTAAAGAAGAGGAGAGACTCCACCGCCTGGACCCAAAAAGAGCATTGGCGTTCTACCTTGATCATACCAAAGAGTTCAGAGTGTTTGTTGGGTACATGGATGCGAAGAAAGGTCGGGCAGTGCAGAAGAGAACCTTCTCTAGATGGGTGGTTCTCTGCATTAAAATGTGCTACGCAGTGGCTAAAAAGCAACCCCCAGAGGGCTTACACCCCCATTCGATCAGAAATGAAGCTGCAACCACTGCGTTAGCACGCTGAGTTCCAGTTCTGGGCATCTGTCAGACAGCAACATGGGTGTCTCCGCACACGTTCACCAAACACTGCTGCCTGGAGAGTCCGGTCCGAAGGGATGGGTACTTTGCCTGTTCAGTCCTGCAGGACTTTCTAGCATGATCTTGGTTTGCAGATCCACCTCCAGGGATGGTATTGCTTTGGGTATGTATTCTCAGGTAAGGAATCTTCAACTAGTAGTCTCTATCAAATGAACAAGTTACTTACCTTCGGTAATCTGGTAGAGACATATTCTAGTTGCAGATTCCTTACCGACTCGCCCATCCTTCCCGCTCTGTGAACTGATTTCTAGGGACGGGGACTTCCTCTTCAGGGCCCTAGTTCTGACGCACCAGTGGTCAGTGTTCTTCATGGCTCCTCCCTTCTGTCGTGGAAAGTCATGAAAAGAAACTGACATCAGCACCCCGGGATGACGCCTACGCCTATATAGGTGTTGCAACATCATATCCGGCGTGCACGATGCCAACGCAGAGCTGACCGACCCCACCTAACAGCACGCAGGGATACTGTTCGAGAAAAATCTCAGAATCCAGACTGACGCCTGGGGAAATTCTTAGGTAAGGAATCTGCAACTAGAATATGTCTTTACCAGGTAATGCGTTACTGAAGGTAAGTAACTTGTTCAAATAGCACAGTGGGGAAGTAGTCTATAAGTAGTATAAATTTCTCATACAGCAGCGCCGCACTCTGTTCTGATGAACCATAGCCTGACTCCTCTAATCTTGTTACTAAAGGGAGGAAATCACAGAGGTCAGTTGTGACAGTATTGTGTCCAGGAGCTCAGTAGCCACAGACAACAGGCCCTGCGATGACACCAGACAGTTACTTAAGGAACACAGGAGAACACAACAGGAGGCCCAGTGCACAAGCTGCACCAACTCTCTAGAGCGACAGCCTCCGCACACTGGGCCAACTGTACTGCTGCACCTAACACGCCCTCCATTCCCCCAGGTTTCTTTCCCACTTTCCAGAGGCCTTAGGTTACACAGCTGGCAGTTCAGTTTTAGCCACTGCCTTCAAAGGCCTTCAAGCGGACCCAACCAAAGATAATGGCGTAGTTTCCTCCCATGCACCTCCAAGATGTAGCTGCGTCAGGAAGCCATGACCTCCTACCTCCTACCTCCCAGCTCACCAGCACCTCCTCCATGCGCTTCAGAGCAATGCAGTGGTGGTAGCACGGGGTACAGGATGGACCAGTAGGTTGGTGACCCGTGTGCAAGAGAGGCAATAAGGGGTTGTAAGAAGGGGTAAAGCTGGCGGGAGTACAATGCACCCGCTGCTGGCCACTAACGTGGATGCAACCTGCACCAGCCACTAGGCTGGTTGCTTCTGCCCCTAGGGTTGGGACAGCTGTGCCTGATGCACTACAGGTCTGTTGGAGTGCATGCTCACCTTACTGCCACTCTTGATTGAGTGCCCTCTGCGCCGCTTGCACCACTCCTCCAATGCTGCTATGCTGCCCCTCCAGCCCTGACGCAACAGAACGGGGGGCTGGGGTGTCAACACCAAGTTGCTCCGCCAGGGGCGATAATGCAACAGGGGCAGCAGTGGAGTTCAATATGTTGTGCCTGAGGTGGAAGGTGCAGACAGGTTGGAATCATTAGCCCTCAGACTCCGACGGCTCCAGCAGCTGCTCGGGCAGTTGACTCCTCCTCACGAGCATGCATAGTGCGTGGCATCTCTTATGTAGAGGTGTGTTTAAAGAAAGAATGCAAAGGTGTCTAAACTCACAAATTCTTCCAACTGTTTCTCTTCTACACATCCTACCAAGCAGGAGTAACGACCGCATAGACTGGAGCCTATGCATCTGGTGCCTACTACATTGACTGGACTTGACAGAACAGACTGGGTTATTAGTTTTCCCCAGTTTTGCATCTTTCATAGTTTCATATGCTTGAATCATCCTTGTCATCAGTCAGAGTCGCGCAGGGTACATAAACATAGCAGTATATATCATTACCATAGGCCCTAATAGCACTGAACAGTCTCTTTAATAACATATCATGTTCTTTTTTTTTTTTTTTTTTTTTTTTTTTAAGGATCAAACGTGACTTATGACCAGTCAGGCAACCACACCCTCTACAACACTCCCAAGAGAGGCTGATTCCCACAGAATTTCTACTGCATGTTGTATGAAGGGAGTCTCACTGAGCTCTGTTCAGTTTTTTCCTTACTTCAGCTTCTGAAGTATCAAGATGTTGGATATTTAAAAAAAAAGGCTCTGTATCCTACAAATCTTGTGGGTGACCCACATAAAGACTGCCTTTATCCTGACCACAAAGCAATGGATTCTAAGGTATGCAGTACTTTTTCATACTAGAACTCTAAAGGACAGGGATGCGGGTCTTCTTTGGTGGTTGCAAAAGATCAAACCACAAAGACTTCCTCACAGGAAGAGAGGAGCACCTCAGCTCACTCTCACAAGAGGTCAAGATCCCATGACCAAGGGACTTCTGAGGCTGCCAGAAAGGCAGTGAAGATATATCATCTTGGGTCTCTCGCAGACAGTCCAAAAAGGAGAAACCTTCAAAAGTCTCCACAAAAACTGTCTCCTCTGAGCCGACGACTCCTGCTGTGAAAAAAACATGCTTTCTCTGACCCATTGTCGACCTCAAAGATCCACATACCTTCTACTCAGAACTCAAGGCCACAAAGACGATTAGCTGCCAAACGTGCAAACAACCATACAACCGACAAGGGATTGTAGAAATCTGTTCCACAGGTTGGGACTTAAAACCTTCAAAAATCAATTACTGTATCCCTACAAAAGATAACGTTCATAGTCTTCATCCTAGATACCAAACAGGACAAAGCTTTTCTTACCCTGGAAAGACAGCAGAAATTAACTCTGCTAGCCTGCAAAATGTCCATAAAAAAGTCAGTTTTGGGGTGTCTATACAAGTCATTACTAAGGATGATGCATTCAGCTATAAACCTTATTCCCCTAGCACGCCTGAAAATGAGACCTTTGCAGGAGGAACTCCAAGAGCAATGGATTCAGTCACAAGGGTCTTTTTGGGACTTGATCAAGATAACCCCATGAATGATTCAAGCTTTGGAATGATGGTCTCACATCCCTCATGTTTCCAAGGGGCTCATGTTCCTACCATTAATACCAGACTTCACCATCACACATTCCTCTCTGGAAGGTTGGGGTGGTCATCTCCAAGCACTGCAAATCCAGGGCAAATGGTATACCTCTCAATGGTCCATACATATAAATCACCTAGAACTCAAGGCCATCTTTCTCACTCTCCAGGCCTTCTTACCTAGCATACAAGCATCTTCAGTACTAGTACGCCTGGAAAACACCACATGCATGCACTATATAAATAAACAGGGAGGTACAAGGTCACTGGCTCTCTCCCAAGAGGCACAGGACTTGTGCCACTGGCTGGCAGCGCACAACATCACTCTGAAGGCCAAACATGTGGCAGGCAAAAGCAATACGTTGGCGGACACGCTCAGCAGATCACTGGAAGGTTGCCACAAATGGGAGCTGATCTGAGGTATTTGCATGTGCTTTTCCTCCCATCCCCATGATCCAGAGAGTGCTCAGAAAGATAAAGGTGGAGAAGTGCTGCCTGATCCTTATAGCCCCCAGGTGGCTCACGCAACAATGGTTCATGGAACGCCTCTTGCTGTTGGAGACCAACCTGGTTCGTCTTCCCACCAAACAAACTCTGCTGAGGACGAACCAGAGCCAAGTTCTTAATCCGGATCCAGGCTCTCTTTGTTTATGAGCATGGCTTCTGAATTCCATGAATTCCAGAATATAAATATTCCTCAGATACGCAAAGATTTATCCTTGCAAGACCAAGAGCAGACTCAACAAACAAATTCTACAGACTGAAATGGAAAAGATTCTGCTTATAGTGTCAAAAAACTAACTTGCACCAACTGAAGGTATCACCGGAGCAAGCGTTGCCCTATCTCCTTTCCCTGGCTCGCTAAGCTTTAGTGCATGCGTCTATGAAAGTACACCTCACAGCAATATTCAGATATAGACTGTCTTCGCCGGATCCTTCCTTTTGCTCTTCAAGGATAGTCAAGTAATTCATGAAGGATATTTTCCGTGTTTTCCCTCCAGTCTGACCACCTCCTCCAAATGGCATCCGAACGTCATCCTTGCTCAGTTAATAAAACAACCCATAGAACCACACTGTTGGCGTTAACGTCCACTAGAAGGAGTGAGATCCAGGCATTCATAACTCAACATCCTTGTCTCAGATTCACAAATGAAGGAGTTATACTAAGAACTAACCCAAAACGTATTCCAAAAGTCCCTACACAATTTCATCTTAATGAGCCGGTCTGGTTTTTAAACTTATCTAGAGTTGGTACATTTTCCCTAAAGAAGACGCGAGCACGCTACCAAGACTTTTATTTTTACTTTTGTGATGTTCCAAACACACAAATTCTGAAAAGAAACACCCTTAGGTTTTGTTAAAAAGATCCCTCACCCACCAACCTAGTTGGTGGCATGCTTTATCATACGGGTCCCAAACAAGACACCTAGCGTGTCACAGGTGTGCTTCGACGCGTGATTACAGCAGCAAGGGTTTTTTGTTTTTTATTATACCACACATATGCTGGTTGGATTTGGCACGAGGGTGAGTGATGGTTCAATAGGTCAAATTTTATTAACAAGAGATTTCACAAAAATGTAATGCACTGTTAATAACTGAAAGGTAAAAAAACTGACCTAATGACTCACAGCTTATGAGCTGTAAAGCCACGTCAAGGCACCAACCGCTTTACAGTCCATTCACACACCTTTTATACGTGACATGCACAATACCATTTCACGCCACCAGCCACGGGCCCAGCACATTACAACACTTTAATCAACAGACAGCACCATTCAAGGGCCCATCACTTTCATTCACCCACATGCCTGACACAGCAATCACACCAGCTAACGGAGTCTATGGAGTGGCGTTTGGCTAGCAGTGTGTTGTATTGACCAACAGCAAGTCACTGTTTACATCGACAGCCAAGCGCTAGCTCACACACACCACCGGCCAAGCGCCACTCCACGCATACCGCCGGCCAAGCGCCACTCCACGCATACCGCCGGCCAAGCGCCACTCCACGCATACCGCCGGCCAAGCGCCACTCCACGCACACCGCCGGCCAAGCGCCACTCCACGCACACCGCCGGCCAAGCGCCACTCCACGCACACCGCCGGCCAAGCGCCACTCCACGCACACCGCCGGCCAAGCGCCACTCCACGCACACCGCCAGCCAAGCACCACTCCATGTATACCACCAGCTAAGCCTCACTCCACACACACATCACTTTTTTTTTTTGTTTAAACAAAAAAGAAAACTAATTACAGTACAAAACTACAAACACAAAAAGCTCTAACTAAATACATTACAGTAATGAAAACCGTGAAATTGAACAAAGAATATGAAACAATACAGAGCAGGTAGTTCACTTTTATGGTATTTCCCATTAATTCTTCTGGGTGTGGTAACTTCTGAAACAGCTGGCCGCACACAGCCCAAGCTTAGAAGGACAATTGGGGCAGAACACACCTGTGGCCTATTCTTCCCCCGCTAAAAATATAAGGCTCATCAATGGGCAAAACATTCACCCCCAAAAGGGGAGCTATTCTAGCCCGGGGGGGGCAAAACATTTTGTGTCCAGGGCTGCAATCCTTGCCCAAGGGATTGCTGCCCTAAATGTAAAAAAAAATTATAATCTCTGGCGCCAAGTGGGTTTCGGTCCCCGAGGGGCCAGATTTGCCCCCAAAAAAACAAAACAGCTGATCTAGACCCAGGGAGCGGAAAGACGGAGAAACATATTGCCCCCAGGACAATGACCCTTGCCCAAGGGTCATGACACTCTACTCATCCTCTCCCTCTCCAACGTGAACAACACCACCAGGACTAAGTTCACCTCCTGCACGTCCAGGGTGGCTACTGGATATGAGATAGCTGCCTTCAACTTAGCACAGACAAAATGGAGATGTTTGGGGAAAAAAGCTCCCCGTAGGACTCCTCATGGGCCATCCAATCTAAGTCTCCTGCCCACTCCCACAGATCACACCAGAAACCTTGGTATCATCATAGACTACAAGCTCACAGTGAATAAACTGGTCAGCGCTGTTACCGTATCCTACTGCCTCATTCTCAGAATGCTTTGCAAGATTTGCAAATGTCAATTTTAATGCACACAAGTCACACGGTCACCCCGGACCTCATAACAGCAGACTTGACAATGGCAACGAACTCTACATCAGCCTCTCCATCTAGCTCGCACAAAGACCCCAGACCATTCAAAACACCGCCACCAGATATATCCTAGATGTCATCAGTAGTGTTCACATCACTCCCTACCTCACTTATCTGCACTGACTACTCATTTACAAACGTTGCCAATTCAAGCTGCTCATCCACACCTACAAAGCCTTTTCCAACACTGGTCCAACCTTTCTCAACGACTGACTTCTAATCTACCAACCTTTCAGACAGCTACGCTCTACCTCTCTCAGCCTTGCATTGGTACTCCGCATCCGATGAAGCATGTCAGGAGGGCGTACCTTTTTCTTCATCTCCACAAAGAACTAGAATGAACTTCCTCAACACATCAGGACAGCCCCTTCACTTCTCAACGTCCGCAAGAAGCCGACGACCTGGCTGGTCGGTTAGGGGCTCCGCCGGACCTACGTTCCTGCCTCAGCCCCTGGACACCCTTGAGGGTGGTAAGCTGTGCCATGCAAATCGACATAACATCCATCAGTAGTGCTCTTTCCTACTTCCTAGGGAGCTACTGCTTTAGGACTTATTCATAAGGAAGGGAATCTGTCCAGAAAAAGGTATCTTTGGTAACAGTTTTTATGGTGGAAGCATAATGTTTCTTAAGGTTCCTCATCGCCCTCCCTCTTCCCCTTCAAGTTAGTGCTTCACCTAAAAGGATCCCAAGGTATGCCAAAATGTTATGTGCTGCATTTGTCACTGTCTTGGTGGATCTCTCAATTGGTGGCTAATATACCCCTGTAATGAATGTCACATCCAGAAGTGGAACCATGTCTGAAGCTGAAGGTATTATTTGGCGATGCTGGATAGTCATTGCTGGGCGAAGGTTTTCAGGACCAGTTTAAAACCTGGGAGGAGTATTCATAATTTACTAGAACATTATGTATCCCCCCAGGAATTTTGTTACAGAAAGTATGCAACTTTTTGTTTTTAAAAGTGATTAGTTCTGCATGAAAGAATTAATGTAGGAATTCTTGTACAGGGGGATATGCACAGTACAACCGCTTTGTTTTTAAAATGTGTTTTTAATTTAAAAAAAAAAAAAAGATTCTAGATAGTTGTTAGGATGAGTGAAACAATGTTGGTGTGTTTTTAATTCCAGGTGACATGTTAACCAAAGATGAGAAGGGTGTGTAGACTTTCTTGGCTCTCAATCTCCTGCTCTGAAGGGGCCGGGGAAGCATGCTGTTGTGAAACACAAAAATAAATACACGAAAAGATAGTCAAAATAGGTATGGGTACCCTATTAGTATGACCTACATTGGCTATGAGACAGGAAAGTAAACCTGACATTGCAGGACATAAGCAAAGAGAGTCAATTGAGAAATTGATTTGCTATGGCATTAAAGGATCACCCCCCCCCCACCCCCCCCCACCCAAAAAAAAAGCTAAGCTGATCATCTAGTCCAGTGGTTCCCAGCTTGTGGTTTGGGGAGCCTCCTCAGGGGGGTCCGCAAATGCTTAGAAAATGTAAAAGGTTTAACAGATTAGGTCCCCAGCTGTCAGTAATGACATAGTGGACGGTCCCCAGATTCCTGTAATGATTCAGTGTGGGTCTCTGGGTTCCAGTTTTGATAAAGTGGGGGTCCACAGAAGTCAAAAGGTTGTTAACCACTGATAGTCTCCTCCCCTGCCCCACATTTGTTGGAAGAGTCCAGATTTTGAGACCTGGGCTCTGTCCCTCTTAACAAAAAAATAGTGTCAAAACCAGTCTTATATGAAATTCCATGGTATTTTTCAGCTACTGATTTGGTTTCTAAGCTGGAACCTATAATTACCCTGCTCAGATTTCCTGCTATTGCCCTTATGGGGTGTAAACCAAACATTTCAAAAAAGCTTTAAAATGAGAGGTTTGGGAGTTAATAGACTCATTTTTTTTATATTGGTGAATTGGGCAAATTACATTTTCGTAGGTACATAGAGAAACTACAGTTTCTAAGTAAAAACACCAGCAAAGAAAAATAATTTGGAACTAATTTGCTATTGTAATATAAGGCCTCTAATGAAGGAGTTGGAAAAAAAGACCAGATTAACTGAAGGCTACCTCTATCTGCAGATTCCCCTAAAAAACGTATTCAAATATTAGACTAGTATTGTTGTGCTTTAGGGACAGTGCCACAAAAGAAGAGGTTAGCTTGCCATAAATGGAGAGGCTCTTCTTTGAGTTCACAAAAATCCTGCTCATGGATTCTGGACCTTGTGTGCCCCTCAGGGCCCGTTGATGACCACATCTGTTTGCCTTCTTTGCCTGTCGAGGGTCAGTAGATCCTTATACATCTGTGCGTGCTGACAGAGCAGGTTTACTGGACACACCTCTACTAAATCTTTGGCACAGACTCAGACTATGTGGCCGTTTCTGCCATATGACAACCCAGGCCACGATCCCCTCCAGGAATTTCAAAGCCTGTCATTGGCAAGTGGCCTGAATACCTCACCGGAATTGACCATGGAATTCCCAAGGGGGCTACCAAGACCTAAGGTGGTGTTGTTTCATAAGATTATGCTACAGGCCGTGGAGTCCTTGGATTTGCATCTCCCTTCAGCAGAGACCAAGACCAATGTTCTTACTGAGATGCTCTTGCCATCGTCAGTCATATTAGAGTCTTTGCTACACCTATTGAGGCCTTGCTGGCGGGAAACATCCCGAACCACGACTCCAGAAGAACGAAGTTGTGAACAACAAAAGCAGAACAACGCTTTCAATAACCACGACTTCGTTCTTCTGTGCCTTAACCATGCACGTGCTGAACAGTGCACATGCGTGGTTAAGGCACAGAAGAAGGGAGTCGGCTTCAGAAGAGGACATGGTCAGGTAAGTGGGGCTGGAGTTGTTTTAGGGACGGTGGTGGGGGGGTTGGGGTATTTTTAGTTTTTATGGGTGTGGGGTCGGGACAATTTAGGTTTTAGGAGGGCGGGGTGGCTGTAGTTTCGGGTGGGGGTCGGGGTATTTTTTAGGGGTAGTTTTAATGGTGTGGTGGGGGTTCTGGGTAGTTAAGGTTTTAGGGGCTGGGGGTTGTGGTAGTTTTAGGGGTGGGGGTGGCGGGGGTCATGGTATTTTTATTTTTTAGAGGCGGGGTGCGGGGTAGTTTAGGTTTTGGGGGGTGGCGGTAGTTTTAGGGTCGGGGTATTTTTCGTTTATAGGGATGGGGGTCGAGGTAGTTTAGGTTTTAGGGGGTGATGAGGTTGCGGTAGTTTTAGGGGGTGGGGTGGTCAGGGTATTTTTAGTTTTTAGGGGGGTTGGAGGGTCTAGGTAGTTTTAGGAGCAGCGGTAGTTGTACGTTTTAGTGGTGGGTAGTGGGGTAGGGATAGAATTGTTTTTAGGGGTGGAGGGTTGGGGGTTCGATTGTTTTAGGGGTGGGGGGGGTCGCATACTGGAACCGCACATGCCCAACACAATCTTTTACCAGGATTGCCTTCACAACAAAAAATCGTTCTTAAGGCATTCGTGGTAAAGGCATTCATGGTAACAACGGAGTTGTTGTTCCAACCGATTTGTTTAGGCATGTGTGGATCCAGCATTCGTTGTTCCGACTTATATTCCTTGCTGGCACCTGATCTGGCAACTTGGGAAAATTCCAGGAGTTGACAGGCTTGTGGCTGCTGCTACCGTTCGGCGCAGGCAACACACTGTTTCCCCTTAATGTACCCATCGCCAGAGATCCTGGTTATTCAAGCTTCTTTCTCCAGTACGCAGTTGGGTGGTGCCTTTCCTATTGTGCCTTTAGATAAGGAGTCTAAAAGACTGAAGGCATGAGGCAAATAAGCCTTCTTGGCAGGGAGTATGGCCCTGAAGTCATTAAACTTCAACTGCCTTCTAACCCATTATACCCATGGCTTATGGAACATGGCCCAAATGATGCCACACATCCCGCAGACATGAAGAATTTAGGAGGTAATCGCAGATCAGAATGCTTCTTGCCGTATCATTGAATCCTCACTTGACACAGCTTACTCCTTTGCCTATGCCATGAGGACCTCCATTTCCATCCCTCGCCATGTTTGGGTTTGGACATCAAGCTGCCCCTCAGATTTCCAGTCCTGTCTGATGGACTTTACCTTTGACAGGGTAAGCCTTGTTGACTTTGGCGATAGTGTGTTCGGCACTGGAGAAATTTAAGACTTCAAAAGCCAAGGCACAGTCACTGGGACTTCAGCTTTTGCCAACATCCAAGGATTTGCGGTCATTTTGTTACTTTCCTGGCTTCGGCAGAGGTTTCTCCTTTTGTCCCAGGCAGTACCAGACACTCAAGCAGCAATTTAACCTCCTCATTCGACAGTACAGGGACCGCTCCAAATGACTTGGCCGTAGATCTGCATTACAACCTTCTTCCTCCTTTTTGCACCTCCTGCAGCAAAGCAGGCCTAGTTTGTTTCTCCGACCTCACACATAGCTTACTTTCCCATTTTGTTCTGGCCTGGAAGACCTTCATTCGGATCAGTAGGTACGTCAGATCATAGAAAGGTGGTACACCTTCCCTTTCTTCAGATTTCACCCTCCATCCCATCTCCTCTCTTTCCCCACCTCCTGATCAGTTGACCATTTTGCAGCACTTGTGATGGATGTTCTAACTGCAGATTCCTCACCGACTCGCCCTCCTCCTCGTTTGATGGATGACTTGTAGGGAAAGTTAATAAGATCCCTTGTGGCAAGTATGTTGATACTGTAATTTCTCAATCTCCCTTTCGCCCCCAAAAGCTTGGAAAAAATGGAGGGAAACTGAGGTCAGTGCACTAGGGCGGGCTCTTTGTGGCCTCAGAGACGTCGCCTGATGTCCCTTCTGGCACCGACTGAGTCTAGTATTCTGTACTTGCAATATTGTTGCTTTAAAGTTTTTCAGATCCAGTCTGGTGCCTTGTGGTTGTTCTACAGGTGAGGAATCTGCAGGTAGATAGAATATTCTCTAGAAAGTGCGTGACAGCAGGTAAGTAACATTTTCATCTTGATTGTGGTGGATCATTCCACCAGGCACCCTGAGGCAGTACCTCTGAGGAGCATGGCTAAACAGGTAATAAATAGCAAGATATGTCTTAGGGATCTTTTAAGGATTGGATTTCCAAGAACGGTAATTTCTAACTAGGGACCCAACTTTATCCTCCTACCACTGCGTACCACCCACAAACAAAGGGTTTGATAAGATCTAGTCTGTGAGTGAGTAGGAGGTGTCAAGAATCAAGACTTGTGTGAGGGCCATTTTAGCATGAACTGTGGAAGCATAGTTGGCCTCCAAGAAGCAGCCTGAGAAAGTGATCTGGACTGATGAGTGTTGGGGGCTTGAAAAGCTGCTGAAGATGTAAGGGAATGCACATGTGCTGAAAGCACCTGATTGCAGTCGGCCTTTCATCGTACAGACTGATGCCTCTGACCAGAGAATTAAGAGCTGTGTTAGCTCAACTGGATGACCGGGGTAGTGGGTGCCTGGTGGCCTTTATTAGTAGGAGTTTAGGGAGAGGAACTGAGCAGCCATTGAGAAGGAGTGCTTTGTGATAGTGTGTAAGTTCCGCCCATACTTGTTTGGCATTATGTTTGTAGTGCAGACTGTTGAATTGGTTTATGGCTATGAAGGAAGAGAATCCCAGGTTGTTGAGATGGAAAATATCCCTGCAAGGATTCCATTTTGATGCAGCACAAGTTTGGTTTAAAGCACTGGAATGCAACTGGACTTTCTTGTAGGTTTAGCCAATCTGATGACCCAATCTTTCCAAGTTAGGAGTTGGTCCTGGGCAGTCTGAATTAGGAGGGGTATCTGTTGGAACCAGTATGTCCCCTGTCTACCTGAATGCCCCAGAAGCATCAATATCTGAATTCCTTTTACTGATTTGTGGTCATGGTTAACACAAATAACGCATTCACCCCATGACCAAGTCTTACAGTAATGAGGTCTGTTTAGATCTGGAGGGGCACACCTGTAGATACCCTCTTGAAGGTAGAGGGCTACTGCCATTATCTCGAGTAATGACACAAGTGCAGTGGTGGCAGCATATCTGTTTTGTGTTCCATAGAATCAGTAATGTAAACAGGCCTTTTTACCTTTGTCACTGGAGTGAGGTCTGCTAGTCCACTTGTAAAGATCTGTGGCTGTGTACTTCACTCACCCTTGCCTGGAAGGATTGTCTGTAGCGTCAGACAGCTCATGATACTTGTGTGTATGTGCTGGGTTGAGAGTGAGTGAGTGAGTGAGTGTGTCTGTCTGTCTGTAGCCCTGTGGGTTCCATTTTTGAATGCCACAGCCTTGAGAGGCTGGAGAGGTGAGGACTGCAACCTTCCGCCAAAAGAAGTGTATTGCTGGCATTCCTGGGGACTGGGAGGAGTCACACACACTGAAGGGAGAGAACCAGAGCATCCTCGTGCACATAAAAGGGCTCTTTGATTCCAGGAACATTTATTGACCAGTCGGGATTGGGCGCTTTGTCATTTGTCAGTGAGATGGTAGTTGCCACTACTAAGTAATCTTGAGTGATACGAAAGCTTAGTCCTTTGAAACTTTATGGGGCATATTTCAGTGGAGTCTGAAAGCAAGGTGTGATTCTCGGTTACTCCCTTGGCCTGTGTTGTGGGTCACTCCGAATTAGAGCCATTCCTCTCTGGCAGTCTCTCCCTTTGACAAAGGGCAGTGTAGAGGAGAGAACACTCAAAAGGAGCTGACATTCCCAACATGAATTTGAAAGGTCAGACACTAATTTACATAGATGTGGGGATTTGACTTGTAAAAGGAGCATGAACCCCATTCTTTATTGAACAACACTGTCTCATTAGGCGAGGGAAGATAAGCAAGGCTTCTCGCTGCTGGAACCAGAACTCTGGACCAAGAACTGCCAGTCTCCCATCCTGATTGGGGCCTATCATTTGGGAGCCAAGAACACTTGCCCCGTTCCAGGAGCACCAGCCTTCTGTCTACCTGCCAAGACCAGTGTGCCCTGTGAGGAAGAGAAGAGAGGCCCAGCAAGGAACCTGATGAGTGGATCCTGGCAAGCAGGGTGCAAGGTGTCCGGCCAAGGACTGGTTTTGCAAGAGAGCTGTCTGCTCTCTTGCCAAAGCCAGCAACCCCAGTCACTCCTCTTGTGAAGCTTTTGGCTGACACCCAGTGTCATGGATCGCATTGGGGCCATCACCTGTGACCCCCGCGTGCCAGGAGTGGACCACTTGCACTGCTATGGCTATTGCCTGTGCAACTGAGACTGAGGGTCATCCCTCATATTTGTGCCACCCATATGCCAGAAGGGAACCACTGAGACTGTTAGGCCATTGCCCAGAGGATTCTACCTCATTGGGAATGTCTCTCTTATCTTTGACTCCTGCATGCCAGAGGGGGCCATTAGGACATCTGGGGCAATCACCGTTTTGGCAGAACCCCGTGGCCAGTGGAGAGTCTCTGGAACAAATACAGAAGCCACCTGCAGGGGCACCACTCCTTTACAGACTTACAGGCAGGAAATGAGAAGGAGCTGCTGCACCTGGAAGCCATTGGCAACTGAAGGGCACAGTGCAAGCTGCTCATTGTGAGTGTGGGGGAGAGAAAGGTGCCCTGGCTCCTGAACACTTCTGAAGGCCATGGATGAGGTAAGGTGGAAGCAGGGCCAAAGACCCTTGTGAGACTTGTTCGAGTCTGGTGGTTTACCGGGAGGGGGGATCATGCAGGGGGGGATGCAAGACTTTGTGCAGGGGAAAAAAGCAGGACATTGTGGACACCAAGTAAGTTTCAAGAAGTTAGATGCCTTTGACATGCTAGTTAGTCTCCTCTTTTCCCGTTTGTGAGTTGTTGAGTAGAGGTTAGTGTCTCCAAAAGTCACAAATCACATCTCAAAGGGGACAGTTACCGGATAGAGGATTTAACAAGCATTGCCAAAGTCAGTAGGTTTTTCACCGATGTGAAATCTATTGCTTTATCAATATGTTTTTTTTACGTGTTGCATAGCAACGTGAGCTACTGTGCAGCATGGCCTGAAGTTTAAAAAAAAAAAAAAAAAAAAAAAAAAGAAAGAAAGAAAAGCGCTATTACATGTTGACCACACATTATCGTGTTTTTTTTTTTCCCCTCCTATAAGTCATATTGCACAGCAGCACAAGCTACTGTGTGGCATCTAAAAATCAGTGAGGTGGGTGTTTATAGGTGGGGTGGCAGTACATCGGAGAGCACGGGGGGTTGAAAAACAATGGTGGAAAGGGGTACTGGGAAAACACAGCGGGATGAAGAAGTTATTTTTGGACATGCTCTTAATAAGAGTGCATGTTCAAAACTATCAAAAGAGTAAGTACCTGCAGGAGCCTGCAGCCTGTAAAAAGGAGACTGGCCACAGGAAGCTATACTTGGTTCATGCTCCACAGCATGGGCACGTAGAGAAGCCCCAGGAGGAAACTGAGGGAAGGAGCAGATGTTGACCAGTGGTACATAAAGAAATGCGAGTGATGTGGGAGCTTACCAATTCTAAATAAAAGTAAATAATGTACGGGTTATAAGCCCCTTTTAAGATTTTATATATGTATATGAACAATAGCTTTCGAAGACAGTCCATGAGTGCTGTAGGTGAAACCTAAAAACCGTTGGGACGAGATAGGTGGAGCCGGCACATATAGAAAATGGTGGATGGCTGTATTTTAAGACGCTCTGCCCCAGGTGCTGCAGAGGAACAGGTTACAGTGTAGCTTATGTTGTATTTTAGGTATATTCTCTAAGCCCTAAAACTAATTTCTGAATTGTTCTTTTCTAGGATCTGATTTGATCTATGCATCAAAAGTGTACCGTGATGACCGTCTCAAACGGAAGGCGGACTCCATGACGATGGATAACTGCAAAGAACTAGAGCGATTGACCAGCCTCTATCGGGGAGGATGAGGTGTCAGACTGGACTGCTTGCACCTTTGTCTCTCTGCATTGTGTACATATAGATATATATATATATATGTGTTTGTATATTGATATAAATATATGTATATGTTCTCTCCACCCCCTATAATATAGGAGGAATAGTTTCATCACAAAAGGTGGATATAGCCGAGTTGGGAGTGAAAAATGAAAAGTGCTGCTGGGTAGCCCTTTTCATAAACCTTAATTTGTGATGTTCCAAATAAGTTTCTGATTCCATGAACTAATTATTAAGCACTCTGGAAGGAAGTGACGTTTCACATTTTAATATGTTTGTTTTTATTTAGATTGATAGTTTGAACTTGCTCAAACTCATTGGATCGCTTTTGGAATGACTGTCACTTGTGAAGAGATGCAAAACCAGTGCCTGTTTGATATGTAAATTTCTCAGCAGGGATCAACAATATTTTTGTTTTTGTACCGAATGGTCCAGTTTTTCTTCATGTATCCTCACAAATGTATGTTGATTTTTAGGCAGCGAGATGGCTATATTTTTCACTCACTTTTGTGAAATGGCAGCCAGAGAACATGGTGTTCAGTGTACAATCTTTTGTCGAGCCAGCTATCTGCAAGCATCCCGCAGCGCTGACTAGTTTAATTCTGGCCTTGTTTTACATTAAAACTGTTAGATGCAGAAAGCTCTCAAAAGTATGTCTTACTATCCACCATGTCTCTGTTGCGGTCCCATTTACTTAATCAGACTGAAGACAGATAGCCCAGCAAGAGACGCATCCCATGGCTGCAATGGGACACGGATACTGTAGTGAGTCAATAACACTGGTTTGCCACCGCAAGAGACTTCAGTGGCTTATTTCTCCTTTTACTCACATGGTTTACAGTCCTGCATTTCTGTGTTAAACCGCTCAATGCAAATCAGTGTTGCTTAGGTCCTCCTGCTGTTATGAAGAAAGGATTTATTTTGTGTGCATTACCCTTTCAGCCAAGAGCACCTCACCCAAAACTTATTAAATACTTGCGCCACCCACCACAAGTCACACTTCTAGCCTGATTAGTCATTGTTTTTAGCAATCTGATGCACACAACCTTTGACACATGCCACACACTGTAGCTTTGAATGCTTGGTAGCTAACACAAACGTTAAATGCGTTTGGGTGTTTAAGATGTTTTATTGTACATTCCTATGATCTTGAGTTTCCGAGAACAGTAAACGGCGAAGAGAATAGCAGAGCATTGTTAGCGCATTACCTCAGATGAAGATGTTTGGGGACTGCTACTTGTCGAAAATGAACACAATTTTTCTGCTTATTAGGACAGGAAAACGATTTATACAACCATCTGAATGCTGACAAACGGAAAACCGGAGAATAAAGTTTGAATGTTATTTAAATGTGGTTGCCCTGATATTTATCTTCTAGTACTGCAGTGCTATGAGTTCCTTGTAGCATTAAGTCATGTGTTGATCAGTACGCTACGACTACATTTGTTTTTCTCATCTTAAGAGAACTGTGACTGCCATCTACATTGCATCTCCAGAAAAATATTGCCTTATAATTTGTATTTGTTTTTAATGTGTTACTTCAAGTCTGTTGGATAAAGGCTACATAACAGACAATGTTTTCACTCTAATTTATGTAATGGTGCAGAAATTCATTTATATACGTTTATGTAAATCTAAACAACAGTTTGCCGCTCTTAATATATTCAGAGGGATCTGATGGTCTAGCCATCAATGTAAATTTTGACTACGGTGTGGTGATGCTGGACCAAAGAAAACAAGCAATTTCATTAGTTATTTTTTCAGCAGTTGTTTTTTATATGGAGGTTTTGTTAAGGAATTTAAATACCTATAGTTCTCCCTAGTCCTCTCTCTTTGCACCACAATATAAAATTTCCTAGCTATTGTGAAGGAAAGTTTCAATTCTATTAAGGACACGGAGGCAAGGATTATGCTTGTTTAAAGCTTATTGACCACCAAAGACGCCATGTCCACTACTGGTTTAAAATAAAGCCTCTTAAACATGGAGTCTGATAACCAATCTGTTAGCATTTATAATGTCCTCCAGTCTAGAACCCAGTGCAAAGGCTTTTGAGGCCATAGCTCCCGAAAAGGGCCACATTGATGCCTGCTTCCTGCATGACCCAACGGATCCAGTGCACAATGTTTGCGGTGGGCACCGCCTTAAAAGGCGTTTTTATGGAGATGAGTTGTCGCTCTCCCGGGGGACTGAGTTTCTCAGTCATGTTCTCATACGCGTTTAGACAACAGGCTACACACAATGTTGGGAGCTTGTCAAAGCCTGGGTAAGATATAGTCCTAGAATTCGTCTTTGTTCTCTGAGAAATATGAAAAGTAACCCAATGGGGAGAAAAAAATGTGATTTGAAACATCCAGGGCTCTGACATCCAAGACCCTACAGCAGGAAATCAGACATAACAGCTTTGCCAGTGTTGCCGACAATTCCTTGTGTGACAAGTATTTGTTCTCCTACTGGAAAGCCCTGGACTGGGAGATGTCCTGCGGAAATGGCAGATCAGTATGAATTGACCGTACAATATGTCATGCCTTGTGAGGCCATAGAAGCCAAGAAATTTAAGATGGGAACAACATTGCACCCCATGGGCTCCTCCTTATGTTGAACACACCAATGTACCCACCTGGTCCATGCGGATCGTTTGAAGGTTCCTTCTGTCCATGCTGAGGCCAAAAGGTGTTCATAGTCTCGTGATAACCTCGGTCTCTCCATCTCTCCCTGTAACCCTCCAAGCCATCAGAGGTAGGTGACCTATGTGGTGTCTATGACCTGTTGGATCCCGAAGAATATCTGGATCGCGGAGAAGAGGGATTGGAGGATCCCAGGAAAGTTCCAGAAGAACTGGAAACCATGCTTGAAACCTCCAAAACGGATAATGACCACCACCTGGGCCTTCTGTCTCTGCTGCTGTGTCATTAATTGTGTGATCATGGCAAATGGAGGGAACGCATATCCCTTCTGCTTGGACCAGTCCTAAAGGAATGCGTCTGTTGCCGCTGCTTGTGGGTCCAGTTCCCAGCTGAAGTATTGAGGGAGCTGGTGACCCAGCCTGGAGGTGAAAAGATCTACCATGAAAGGGCCACCATGAAAGAGAGTTCAGCTAATCGAAAACACAAGAATCCAGTTGCCACAAGCATGTGTCGGGCCATTCCCTCTAACACCAGTCTGCTCTCCGGTTGGAGGACCCTGGAAGATACTACGTTGAGACAGAAATATTTTTGGTCAGACTCTGACCAAAACTCCTTTGCCAAATCTGCTAGGATCTTGGACCTGAGGCCGCTCAAATGATTTATATAGCAAACCGCTCAGCAATTGTCCGCTTTCAAAAGGACACGAGTTCACCTTGTCTTTGGTCCAGCAACGGACGGCTAAGGAGCCCGCCATTAACTCCAGAGGTTTATGTGTAGAGATTGTTCACAAGCAGACCATTTTCCTCCTGTGATGGAGTCTCCTCAGCATGCCCCCCCTCCCCACCCCAGGCCAGAACCGATGGCATCCGACTCGATAACCAGGTCCGGGTCGGATCCGAAAATGTCCCACCCATTCCAGGCCTCCACCTGGTCATCTCGGCCTTGACCTCTGCCGCGAGGGGGACGTGCTCCGAATACTGGAGGCCCCTTCAAAGGTGGAAGGCCTTGAGTCTCTGCAGAGTCCTGTAGTGCAGAGGGCCCCGTAAAATTTCCTGAATCGCAGAGGCGTGAAGCCCTACGATGCTGGTCACCTTTCAAAGCAAAATCAATGACCTCGAGACTGACAACCACAGTTCTCTACGAATCTTGGCTATCTTCATAGGTGGTAGGCTGAGAGTCCTGTTCAGAGTCAATGAGAAACCCAGAAAAGTGAGTTGTCAGGATGGAGATAGAAGAGACATATTTGGCATTAAGAGAAACCCTAGACACTGAAATCACAAATTACAGACCCCTGTGGGTTGTCAGGGCTTTCAGGGCGCCGGTGCTGAGGCACATAGGACAAGCATCTCTGAATGAGGCGCTCATCCTATGCAACAAGAAACAAGCATTTGCAATGCAATGGGTCTCGTGTTTGCTCGAGTAAGAGCTATTTGTGTTGTAAATTCCAAACTGGACATTTCTTGCCACATAAATTGAAAATAAAAAGTAAAACAGAAGTTCACTCGCAGTCAAACGTATTATCGGCAAAAATTCAATTATCCATGTAAC
Organism: Pleurodeles waltl; assembly: GCF_031143425.1. Lineage (NCBI taxonomy): Eukaryota > Metazoa > Chordata > Amphibia > Caudata > Salamandridae > Pleurodeles > Pleurodeles waltl. The sequence goes on from NC_090436.1 coordinate 968,111,291, forward strand.
AGGGTCGATGTGATGCAAATCGCTCGACTGCTGCGAGATCGCTCTGCGTAGGAAATATAAAAAAGTAGTCCAGAAACGTTACGGAAAACACGGAGTCTTGTATGTTTTCAGAAGTTGGTTGGTGCACTCGAGGCGGGCTAAACACCAGAAAAGGCATGACGTATACATGCCTTTCACTAATGAAAACAAGCGAATTTTAAAAGGCAAGCCCACAAACCAGCCAAACTCGTGGGCGTGGTTATAAGCCCATAAAGAGATTACAGCAGGGACAGAGCGCTTTGCCCTCGAGCCTAAGAAGTTAAATGCTATGTGAGCGTGTCCTGGCTAACTGCCCTCTAAGGGCCGCCGGGCATCACCGTACTCCCTACTGCCATTAAAGCACCAGGAGGGAAGGTTGCAGCCGCACATTGGGGCGCCTGACAAGATGTCACTCCAAGGCGTGGTCTCCACTGCAAAGCAAAACGGGGGAAAAAACAAATACATTAAAGCAATAATGAAAAGGCACTTACCTCTCTCGTAGCAGGAAAGAAAGAGGAAGAGCACCGATGCAAGCAGGCATATTTGGACACAACTGGAGATACGTTATTGGTTGTTGTCTTTTGTAGTTTTTTTTTTTGCCAGGGACTCGTTGGAGATAGAATTCTTTTAACCTTGACCTCTCAGACTGCTGATGGCGGCTAAAGGCTGTAAGCATCTTGAACTGGAAATAATCTACAAGTGTATTCTATACTTGTCGGCTGGCAACGACCAGCTACATATGTCTACTTCTCTTATTTATGCTTTGTAACTTCCAATGTGTTTTGCGTTAAGGGTACACAGCGTATTTGCAAGTCACAGATCAACCACTATCGTCAGTTTCAAAGGGAAAGGAGCGATTTGTTGAGCTTGACCGATATAGTCATACACAGAGGTGTAAAAGTTATTTTCTCACAGAAGCCCATGGGGGTTCAAAACTCCTCTTCAGTGCTTGTTAGTGGGATATTTGAACTTTCCTTATGCTTTTACTTGGAAGCTGAGAACTTCAGCCTGCACTTAAAAATAAATACAGTAAACTTATTTTTGGGTTTGATTTCGAGCAGAAATGTTCAGTCTGATTGTAACAAAGCCTCAAAACATCCCATCGCCATGCCCCAGTTGGTATGCACAGGATGCGCACCACGGCGCTTGCCGACTGTCATGTTTTGCTCTTGTTTGACACATTTTTTTCCATGTCTCATCAGCATCTTCGTATATCGGTTTGGCAGCATTGTGTGTTAAGGTGTGAGTTGTATTTGTTGCATGTGTTGCTTACTATAACTGCAAAATATAAGGGTTTTGAGCTCATTGAGCTATAGCTGACCTTAAACTGTTTTTTCCCAGTGAAATTATGAGTGAAGGGTGGGATTATGATGTACTCATTCACCTCCTATTTTCCCAATCCACACTACTCAGTATGTGGCTGTGCACAATAGGTATTTGGCTGTACTGCAGGACCCAACTTCAACTCTGCCCAGTCCCCTATGCCCCCCTTCTCTGATCTGAATGAAACCTAATATTTTTTCACTGGGTTTAACGTTTTTTAACTTGTTGCTATGTTTAAGATCGATTCTTCAAAGAATGCCTAAATTATTAGAGGATAAAACCATAATTGCCCCCATTTATTTTTGCCCCTTCCTTTAACTAATGGGCTCCAAAAATTGACATACCCACAGAAAGCTAAACCTGCTTAATGTCTGTCATATTTCATGGAGATTCATCAAACAGAACCAAATTTACTAGCAAACTGACACTTTTTGACCTCACTTCATAGTCAGCGCCCCCTCTCTTTTATTGGACCTGTATGAGTTCAAAAATAATAGTGTTGAAGTGTCCTCTCACATGCCTACTTGAAGGGCAGGCCCATTTACTTAACAAAAATATGAAAAGAATGATATCACAAAATAAAGCATCAAAGGCTCCCCCTTGCTCACAGTGAGCATCTAACGCTGAAACCACAGCCCCCCACCTCCCAAGAACTTGGAGGTTCTGTAGACTTTTGCATACAGGTACCAACAGAATAAATGTAACAGAACCGGAAACAGATCATTGGTAGTGTCATTGTTCTCATGAGAAAGGTGCTAGTGACATAAAAAAATACAAGGAATGTAAACTCCTTGATGCTAAGTTGACTAATTGTAAATCGTAGCCTAGAGCTGCTAAGCAGAATAGTGAGGCCAAGTATATCAGAAGTGGCAAGACTGTACAAGTACAGTTAATATGGGCAAACAAAATGCTGTTTGCTACCACAGTAATAATGAGAGTACTTGAGCAGTCCCTTAATCCCCTCTCTTTTGCACTATTAAGTGCAACTCTTAGAACAATTCTATTACCAATTTACTGACTTCATGCACACCTTGTTACATTTCACTTAATGTGTATCTCTATTTCATAATCAAGGTCAATATCACCATCACTTTCAGAAATACTGAGTGGAAAGGACGGGGTTAAATCTTTATTGTTAGTGAGGCGATGAATAGTACACGTACAGACTCCTGTAAGAGTTAGAGAAAAACAGGGACAACAAAAGTAGCTTTCCTTACATGTTTTGCTCCGTAAACAAAAATCACAAGGGGCCATGTTTTTTTTTTGTGTTGATTATTGAGATACCTGCATTCATTATATGGTTTCTGTGTGCACCAACATGCACAGCAGATATATATATATATATATATATATATATATATATATGTGTGTGTGTGTGTGCGCACTGCACCTAGGTTGGCACGTCAAAGCACAATGGTAATACGTAGGAGACCGTTCTAGGGGTTTGCAAGCACCCACAACAAAAGGGAAATCCTAGAGACTCGCACCAGCACCACAAATCTATGAATCCACTAGCAAGGGAACCCACGGCATTCCCCTTTGTTGGGCTTTGGGATGTCATTTGACAGCAGCATCAGGACAGTGCAGAACACGGGCGGCACAAAGGACGAGTCAGCAGTTCAGAATTAGTTAGGCATATTAGTACTGAGCAGCATAAATGAATAGGGCAATTAAGACTGAGGGGAAATTCATCAGGCGACTTGGAGAAAACAGAGGCTTCAGACGTAAGACAGGAGTAGGCTCTTGAACCAACTCCAACATGAACTCGAACTAACTAACTTCAGATTTCTAAAGTTCTTTAATAATTAGAAATATGCACGATCCATTCATTAGTCCTTTAAATTAGCTAATTTCTACGTACAAGGTTCAGCGTCCAAGTTGCTGGTGGCACAATCAAATTTGCGACTATTCTGGATTTTCTCAGCAAAAGTGCATTGTTATTTCAATGATTTCTCACAGTTCTGACACAATGTTACATTATCTAATTATTTGCAACATCAGGATTTTCTCTTACTGTATACCAAATGAACTAATTTCATTTTGCATGGGAATCATATGTTTCCTGTCTTGTTCGACTGCTAGAACAAATATTGTCACATACTTAATACTAAAACATGTTCTTCGCCTTCAATACAATAGTACATTCAATATTACTTTGGCAGCCTCGGTAAAGAATTCAGGTCAGAGAGAACAGAAAAGGAAGTAATTTTCGTCTACCTCTGCAGAAAGTCAAGCTAAGAAAGACTTAATACACATTAATACAATTAATAAAACCTATTGCATACCTTACAGTTCAATTCAAATATGCAAAACAAATTATTTAATCCCAAACATTATTAACAACATGTTAAAACTGATTTAAAAGTGCATTTATGTTTCTACACACGTCACTCGCAATAATAAAATCCACTTAAATGATTCTAAGTATGATTAATTCATGTTCATTTAATTCTTCAATTCTAATATTCATCTTAATAAAACATTCGTAATGGTAGCTCTTATTAATATGGCTTGAATATAAATGCAAAATATATCATGTTAAAACGTGTTGATTAATACGAATGGCGGCCACGTGGTCCACCATAATTCAAACAAGCACATTTTACAACTTGTGTTATTTTCTCTGTTTAGGCTTTTAAATGCAATTTAATTAGTTACCATATGCCAACTTCTGTGCCACTAATGGATTAATACCATTTGATATCTCTGTCCCTCCTTTGACAGCAATCTATGCTGTCACAAAATAACTTTCTAATTTATGAGACAAATCAAAACCCTGTAGTTTGATAAAGCATAGATCTAGGTTTGCGATAAATATCAATTCTCTTCATCGTCTGATAATACCTTTCTTGTATTCTCCATTTCTTCCCTCTTTTGTCTACTATGTACTCTGTCTTTTCCAGAAATTGTAAGCCTTGGAAAATGCAAGTGCACAGATTATACATGCTGTCACAATCAGTCAAGGTTTCAGGATCATTCTCACAAATCCATTTCCTAGATCTCCAAACCAAGATCCTACCTTCTACAGGGAGTGCAGAATTATTAGGCAAATGAGTATTTTGACCACATCATCCTCTTTATGCATGTTGTCTTACTCCAAGCTGTATAGGCTCGAAAGCCTACTACCAATTAAGCATATTAGGTGATGTGCATCTCTGTAATGAGAAGGGGTGTGGTCTAATGACATCAACACCCTATATCAGGTGTGCATAATTATTAGGCAACTTCCTTTCCTTTGGCAAAATGGGTCAAAAGAAGGACTTGACAGGCTCAGAAAAGTCAAAAATAGTGAGATATCTTGCAGAGGGATGCAGCACTCTTAAAATTGCGAAGCTTCTGAAGCGTGATCATCGAACAATCAAGCTTTACATTCAAAATAGTCAACAGGGTCGCAAGAAGCGTGTGGAAAAACCAAGGCGCAAAATAACTGCCCATGAACTGAGAAAAGTCAAGCGTGCAGATGCCACTTGCCACCAGTTTGGCCATATTTCAGAGCTGCAACATCACTGGAGTGCCCAAAAGCACAAGGTGTGCAATACTCAGAGACATGGCCAAGGTAAGAAAGGCTGAAAGACGACCACCACTGAACAAGACACACAAGCTGAAATGTCAAGACTGGGCCAAGAAATATCTCAAGACTGATTTTTCTAAGGTTTTATGGACTGATGAAATGAGAGTGAGTCTTGATGGGCCAGATGGATGGGCCCGTGGCTGGATTGGTAAAGGGCAGAGAGCTCCAGTCCGACTCAGACGCCAGCAAGGTGGAGGTGGAGTACTGGTTTGGGCTGGTATCATCAAAGATGAGCTTGTGGGGTCTTTTCGGGTTGAGGATGGAGTCAAGCTCAACTCCCAGTCCTACTGCCAGTTCCTGGAAGACACCTTCTTCAAGCAGTGGTACAGGAAGAAGTCTGCATCCTTCAAGAAAAACATGATTTTCATGCAGGACAATGCTCCATCACACGCGTCCAAGTACTCCACAGCGTGGCTGGCAAGAAAGGGTATAAAAGAAGGAAATCTAATGACATGGCCTCCTTGTTCACCTGATCTGAACCCCATTGAGAACCTGTGGTCCATCATCAAATGTGAGATTTACAAGGAGGGAAAACAGTACACCTCTCTGAACAGTGTCTGGGAGGCTGTGGTTGCTGCTGCACGCAATGTTGATGGTGAACAGATCAAAACACTGACAGAATCCATGGATGGCAGGCTTTTGAGTGTCCTTGCAAAGAAAGGTGGCTATATTGGTCACTGATTTGTTTTTGTTTTGTTTTTGAATGTCAGAAATGTATATTTGTGAATGTTGAGATGTTATATTGGTTTCACTGGTAATAATAAATAATTGAAATGGGTATATATTTTTTTTTGTTAAGTTGCCTAATAATTATGCACAGTAATAGTCACCTGCACACACAGATATCCCCCTAACATAGCTAAAACTAAAAACAAACTACAAACTACTTCCAAAAATATTCAGCTTTGATATTAATGAGTTTTTTGGGTTCATTGAGAACATGGTTGTTGTTCAATAATAAAATTAATCCTCAAAAATACAACTTGCCTAATAATTCTGCACTCCCTGTATAATATTTCAGCTATTGTCTCTCGAACATTTGTCTGCTTCAGGACATTTAAGTCATTTTTCAGACTTGTCAGACTAGATAGGTATCTCCATTTCTACTTGATGTTATCAGGAATGTAAGTGCAGCCGTGCTGGGACTTTAAAACTCAACAGACTCCAAATTTTTCAACTAAAAGCTTTCAAATTAGTTCAAATGTTCGTTTTCAAAAGAACGGTCTGATGATCGCTTATGGTCACTCCCGCAGTGTAATGTCTTTGTTGATCAACTGGCAAGGTTATCGCAAAAATCAGTTCAAATACAATTTCAAGTTCCAGAATGTTCAACTAAATTCTCACAGTCAAAAACAAAAGGCCATAAACCTGTTCTTCCATTCAATTGTGACAGGGTAGACCCATTGAGATGAAGAGTATCTACAACTTGGCACTCTTTTTCTTTTCGTTCTTCTTAGAGCATCACCTTCATCTTCACTCTGATTTCAATCTTCAGCTGTTTCTGTTATTGATAGGAGTTTATCAGCAACCAGCTCATGTGCACCTCCAGGCCACTTCTCTCCTCTCTAAGGCCCGTATTTATACTTTTTTTAGCGCTGCATTTGCGCCGCTTTTTGACGGCTAACGGCGCAAACCTACAAAATACAATGGTATTTTGCAAGTTTGCGCCGTTTTTGCGTCAAAAAACGACGCAAATGCGGCGCTAAAAAAAGTATAAATACGGGCCTAAGTTCTCTTTTCTCGTGCAACTGTATTCACAACGTTTGCTGTGCTGGTATGGATCAGTTGACTTTGCTCTCCTGCACTTTTGTCTGCATACAGGCTTCTTGAACCTTCACTACTTTGCTCAATTGTTGCTTCAGCCACTTGTTCAGTTCTTACAGCCTGTTCAAGCCAAACCCAGTATTCTGTGTTTCCGCCACTTGTTCAGTCCTTACAGCCTGTTCAAGCCAAACCCAGTATTCTGTGTTTGCTCTTGCAGGATCAGACTCTGTGTTTTCAAGAGAACAGGGCACTTCGCTCGTGTGGCTTATATGTACCCAGTTCGCAAGACCAGCACACTTCACTGCTGTTGTCACCAGGATAACTTGAAATGGTCCTTTCTACTTTGGCTGCAGGCAAGTCTTCCTGACATGCTTCTTGACTAAAATCCAGTCTCCAGCTTTCAAGATGTGACACGGTTCTTGAGCCGTTTGAGCTGTTGCTGCTTCAACCTGATGAGATAGAGTGAACTGCATCAGCCAGACCTTTACAATAATCCAGCACTAAGTCATCTGTTATGTTGACAAGTTCATTTGCAGGTACTGCTGGTAATCTCATCGCATGACCCATTATAATCTTGTGGGGGAGACAGTCCTGTCTTCCTGTCAGGGGTGCTACACATGCTCATCAGGACAAGTGGTAATGCATCAGGCCATTTCAATGCTGTAGACACACAAACCTTTGCCTCTCAAGCTTTCAGTGTTCCATTTGTTTGTTCCACCAATCCAAATGCCTCTGGTCTGTAACTGCAGTGCAATTTTTGCTCAATGTTCAGTGCTGCACACAACAACTTTATAATCTCATTATTAGGATGAATTCCTCGATCTGATTCCAAAGAAGTCGGGAACCCAAACCTGGGTATCAGTTCCCTGAGCAGCAGCTTAGCTACAATGAGGCAATCATTCCTGCATGTTGGACAAGCTTCGATCCATTGAGAAAACGCATACACATTGACCAATACATACTTCAATCCATTATAAGCAGGTATCTCCATGAAACAAAGTTGCATTCTGTTAACTGGACCTCCCAATCTGCCTATATGGCTCACATGAAGCACTGTTCATTTCCCTACATTCATCTGTGGACAAATAACACATCCATGCCAAACTGCTTCTACAATTAATCTAAATCTGGGGTTGTACCATGTTTGTTTGAATGTGCAAAACATTGCTTCTCTGCCTAGATGAACGTGAACATGGTAATATCTAGCCATTTAATTAGACAAGCTATCTGGCAACACAACTTCCCCTTCATTTGAAATCCAGACATCAACTCTCTCTCTTTAAACACAACCTGCTTTATCCAACCTCTGTGTTCTTCCTCTGTTGCCACTTCCTGCAACCTCTTGACTTCATCCCAGGTATTAACCATTGACATTGAGAAACTTTGATTTGTCTTACCTCCACCACTCCACTCTTCTTTGAAGGTGGCCCAATGGAGTGCAAAATATCTGGCAATTTGGTCAGCATAGGCATTGCCCAATGATAAATAATCAGTTGCGTTTTGGTGAGCAGTGCAGTTTACAACCGTAATCCTCTCTGGTAACTGCAAAGCATTCAATAAGCTATTAATTCTTCCACCATTTCGAATAGGTGATCCTGACAAGGTCATAAAACCTCTCTGGTGCCGTAACCTCTCGAAGTCATGCACAAGACCAAATCCGTAATACCGATCTGTGAATATTGTCACTTTGAGTTGCTCAGAAACGCAGCATGCTCTTGTAAGAGCAACCCTTTCAGCTTCTTGGGCAGAAATTACCCCTTGAAGTAATGAAGCTTCAACTACTCCTGAGATGGTACAGAATGCATAACCAGCTCTCAGAGTACCTTTGCTGTCTCTTAAACAGGGACCATCAACAAATACACCTTGATAATTCTCCTCTAAAGGAGTATCCTGAATATCAGGTCAGGGTTTGGTGCACAGTTTAGTGACATCAAGGCAGTCATGTTCCATTTCATTAACATAATTTGAATCATTATAATTCGCTGGCAATAATGTTGCAGGATTTAATACGGCACACCTTGTGACAGTCCTATTGGCTGACCCAAGGATCAATAACTCATAACTCGTGAGACCAGCACTGATCATATATTGGGCTTTGGACCTGGTGAAAAGTACTTCAACTGAATGCGAGACATCAACATTTAAAGGGTGTCCCTTCGCATTGACTTAAACTTACACTAGCAACAGCCAATGCTTTTAAACAACCAGGCAAGGCAGCAGCGACAGGATTCAGTGTGGCGGAAAAATATGCCACCTGTCTGCTTGTTCCTCCATGCAACTGTGTCAAAACAGAGAGAGCACAACCACCACTTTCATGACAAAACAGTGCAAAACATTTCATATAGTCAGGCATTCCCAAAGCTGGAGCTCTGCACAAACTCTCTCTCAACACAGTGAAAGCTTTCATGTATTCTTCATTGAAGGGGGCTGTGTTTGTAACGTCTTTGTGTGTTAACTTCTGCAGTAGTTTGGAAATTACTGGAAAATTCAAGATCCATTGGCAACAGTAGCTCACCATATTTAAAAACATTCTGACATCTCTGGGTAACAGGGAATTTGATTTGCATAATTGCTGCAACTCTCTCAAAACACTTTCCTTGCACCCTTCTCCCCTTCTGGCAATACTGCAACTTGGTAGGTGTAACCTTCTGTCCATTTTCACCGTAATGATTCAATAACGCTATGGTATCTTGTCTGCAAGCTTCACGTGTATTGGATGCAATCATCAACGCACTGCACTAAAGCAGACTCAAATGACATGTTCAAAGACTCCAAGTTTTTCTTCAAGAACTGGTTGAAAATGGATGGAGATTCCGAAAAACCCTGTGGAGTACAGCATCATGAATATACACAGTTGCCAAATTGGAATGAGAAGAGGAATTGACTATCCTCACGAAAAGGTACTGAGAAGAATGCCTTTGACAAATCAATAACTGAAAACCATTCTGCTTCACATGGAATCTGATATAAGAATAGTGCTGGATTTGGCACTACGGACAACAGGATACCAAAACTGTGTTCACATTTCTCAAATCCTGAGCTGTGCGGTATTTCCCACTTGGCTTTCACAGTCCAATAACTGGAGAATTACATGGGCTGCCCATCACTTCTTTTAACACTCCCTTCTCAACAAAGTCTGCAATTACTGGGGCAATAACTTCAATCCCTTCTGGGGTCATGTTATAATGTGGCATTCTGGGGGAAAGTGCATTTGGCTTTACAGTCACCAGAACCAGTTGCTCCAGTGTCAACCAGTAATGAAACATCATAACCCATAACACTTGCATTTACAAAGGTACCATGCTGATCTACTTCCAGTGAGGCAACCAATACACATTCTTCCTCTTCTGAACTCTCACTCATGTATTCCTCTCATTTCATCATCACTGAAATCATTCAATGTGTATTATGTGATTAACTGATTTACATTTGTTATTTGGTTTGTGTTCTTTTTAGGAACCATTACCTGCTGCTGTGCCATTGGAGCTTGTGGTATCTGCATTTGATGTGGAACATGAATCTGCTGTTGGGTAAACTGTACTTGTTGCCGAGGAACCTGCATTTTCAGTGCTCCAGTAGGAACATCCATAGTTTGATTTCGGGGCCTTTGAACTCTTTGATTTTGAAATTGACTGTTGTCAACCATCTGCGCAACACAACCACCTTGCACTAAATTATTTACATTGCTAAAGGGACACTCCAGTTTCCAATGTCCGACGTTACCGCACGCATGACAAGGAGGCCTCTTCATGTTTTGAACATCAGCCACATTAGCATTCGGATATATTTGAATCCCTTGACCTCTTCCTAAATATTAAGGCACCATATTTCCTTGCTGCTGTGTTCCCTTTACTCCTGATGCACTCACTGTTCCCTGCGAACCCTGCAAACTTGCTGCTTGGGCAGACTTGACTTGCATCACCATTGCCTTTTCCCTTAACCTTTTCTGCTTTAACTGTTTCATCACTACATTATTTTGCATAAATCGGCTTTTCTTGCCAGCAAATGAAGTGATTCTGAATCGTACTGCTAATTTCAGGCTTCAGTCCTTGAACGAAACTAAACACATAATGAATCATGTCTCTTGGTTCAATAATTTCCGTGCCACTGTATTGCTTTGATGCTTGCAACAATCTCTCATTATAAGCATGAACAGATTCCTTTGTTTCCTGAGACGCCTGTCAATTCTTTGCCTATCAATATCTTTAGGGGAACCCCTAGTTTTCAGAAACTAAATCACCTTTTAATAGTTTTTTATCACCTCTTCAGAAAGCGCACGTGTTAATGCATCCCTTGGTGGATCATGCGTTGGCCAATCAACACTCCGCTTGTACTCCCACAAATCTGCTGGAATCACAATCTCAAATAAAGTGTTCAGATCATCCCACAAACACTTCGTAAGCATGACAAACCTGTCTGTTTGCTGGTACCATTCCACTGGTTTCTCCTTCAACTTTGGGTAATCATTTGTAAATGACAGTATGTCCCTCCTGCTCCATAGGACATGAACAACATTCTCTCCCGGAATTTCTCTCATTGGCTTCATTTTCACAGCTTCCTCGGCCTGCTGTACATCATTTGAAGATGCATTCAGCTTTATCTTCTGATCTCTTTTCTTTGCCCATCTGCCATACCATTTATGTAATGCTCCCCATGTTCGAATACTCTGAATCAACTCCTTAATGGGAATTTTCATTCCAGGTGATCTCATGTTCGAAATGTGTCTCAAACCGAATTCTAATCTTTAACTCTTCTTCAACTTTTTGGATTTGTTCATCCCGATTTCATATTTCTCCGCCAAATTAGTTAATTTCCTATAACCCTGTCCTGCTCGAAGGCTAACATCCTTGCACATGACCCAACCCTTACTCATCTCTCCAACCTTGGAGCGGAAGCACTTGCGTAGCGGAGACCCAGAAGCAGAAGACTTCCAGCGATGTGCAGCACACTCTGAGCCATACTCCCCTGGCCTCTCCCCGGCATTTTCCTGTGCCGCGCTGCGTCACTGCTTTGCTGGCGCTCGGCCCAGCTCCTCCTCTCCCTCCACCTCATAGAGTCTCAGCCACATCACCCATGCCACCTGAGACACCTGGGATCCCATTTTGGGGAGTGGGGGCAGGGAGGCTGAGGGCTGTAGGCCCCTCCCACTGCCTCACCTGCCCTGTCTGCCCCGTCTGGCCTTCCTGCAGTTCTCTCGCCTAACAGAGTCACTAGCCACCTGTGAAAGGCATAAGGCGGGGAGAGTCACTAGCTACCAGTAAAAGGCATAAGGCAGGGAGCCCGGGCACAACGCTGCAGCTATACTGTTAGCCAACCAGGCCTCGGAACAATGAGCCCTGGTGTCCTTTGGACTTCAAGTCCCTTCTTCTCTGCAAGGTCCTGCTGAACTCCTTCCTTCAGCATCTCCCACAATCAGGCTGCAATCACTATGCCCCGCATAGTCACAAACTTGATTGCTGGGGCAGTGTCGCCCAGCTTCATCTTGATCTTCGCCTCACATCTGGGAGCAACCTCAGGATCGTCTCTGTCTCTTTTTACTGCTTTCTGAACGCCTCCGAATTTAGCAACTAGGTGCTAAGGAATAGCTCAGTGGACTCCATAAACCAGGTGCCAACAGTAGGCAAGTGTGGTGACTGTAGGCAGTCACTGTGAAGGATGTGCCCCGGACCATGGCAGAAGTAGCCCAGCTAAATTGGGTGCAGCTTGTGGTGGCCTTGTGAGCCTCACTTCCCTCGACTTCAAGCCAGGCGGCAGTAGCAGGCAAGTGCAACGACTGCAGACAGTCGCCGTGAAGGGTGTGACCTGGGCCTTTGCAGAAGCAGCCCAGCTAGGCTGGGTTCAGCTTGCGGGGGCCTGGTGAGCCTCACTTGCCTGACTGCAGTCCTCCCCATTGAGGGGTCAATTACAGTGCTCCACATTTCCATCATCTTGCAACAGGGGAACTAATCAGAGCAGGTCTATCAACAGGGCCACCAATTCCACAAGTCCGACAACATGATCCACATGAATCACAAGGAAGCAAAAGAAGAAAGGTAGCCATGCGGTCTGAAAAAACAAGGAAATCCACTCCAGAAAATCTGCAACAACGAAGAGGAAGAGGAAACTCCAAGAATCAGAAAATCATCTTACTCTCCAGGCAGCACCATCACTCATTGAGATTGAGACAGAAGTGGACCAGGAAGCAGCGAGTCTCCGCGTTAGTCATAATTTAGAACAAAAAAAAACCGCAGTACTGCTGATCTACAGCCAAAAATCTACCTAAAGGTCTTCCTGTAAAACGTCGAATCTGACATTTTCTCAAGCAACAGTAACATTCAGGGTCTGCAGCCACCGTTACAACCCTCAGCCTCCACTAACTGCATGGAAAGCGGTTCACCTCAGCAAGATCTCACCACAACGGAAGTAATCACATGTCCAAGCCAAAGGAGATATGCAAACACAAACAAATCTCTGCCACCTTGAGGGCAATATGAGCAAACTATCCTAGCAGATATCTACGCAGCACCCCGGCAGGACTCTGCGGACCAGGTGACGGTCCCCACCCAACAGAATGTGAACTGCAAAAATGCCTCAGCCCTTAGTGAAACCGCAATGGCACTGACCACGCCTTCCAAAGAGAGCCAGCTGCTTACAGACACACAGGTCTTGACTTCACACACCGACCTTGCTTTGCAAGGAACTTTAACAATTGGCGTAAACCAAGGCCCTCCATCAGCGTTCTCAGGGAGCCCAAAAGTAGGGGATGCCCCAACAGCGGAGGACGAAGAGATACTATTTTATCTAGGCACGCAAGAATGGAAGGATATGCTGGCTGCTTACTCTCAAGACTCTCCTCCAGCCCACAGACCCACCTCAGGCACAGAACTTAGTGCAACATCTCATAAGAAAGGTGCAAGGATCAATGCGAGCCCAAACAAGAGGGCTACAACACCAACAAGACTGAACCTCAGCGCAAACTCCAGGGAACTACACACTGACGGTGCATGGGCTTCCTTACTAAAAACCATGCAGCTTCTAGAGATGCTCTTCAATATCAATCGGATAAAATGGATGTTCAATTAACACTGCTTAACACACTGGCAGTGTTTCTAGCAGGTATGAACGGGAAACTAGGAGACCTGAAATCCAGCTAGTGCAACTGCCAACTGTACATGTGGCCCAATTATAGATAAATTATCCACACTACCATCTATGCTTAGCAACCTATGTGCGTCCCTAAAACTGAGTTTCCAGCAACCTTCCCCCCTACCCATCTCAAAGTCAACACCCCAGGTCAAGACCTGTCAGAAAGTCATCCACACACAGTAAAGAGCGTAGTGCACGGCCAGGGAGTAAGGAGCCAGGATCGGGAAACAAGGTATGACTTGTCACCACTTGCAGCAGCGGCACCAACCACCCTGGCCCTGATGGCTGGCACTGCCAAACCTCAGGGGAACAGGCAACCATCTGGCAGCCCCGCAGACAGAAAAAATAACGGAAAAGCAAATGCCAATCAAAGACGGGCCCACAGGAGAAAGGGACGCAAGAAGGAACTTGCAGGAAATGTCAGACATTGTTTTCATCCTTAACCTGGCAACTGGCTCTAAGTCGGGATCCCCAGCAACCGTGACCTGCCACTAAGTAACAACTCCACCGACTCCAGGGTCAAAGGGGAACACAGAGCAACCTTGCTCGAATACAGTCACACATCGGGGGAGAATGATTAATACTGATTCTGCTCCTGCACTTCTTGCAACAAAAGTACAGAAGGCCTGTACAAATTGGCCCACCAGGAAAGAGCAAGCAGGAAGCAAGATGGGAGAGGGGGCGACTACTACAGCTATAACTGTACCGCCTGTATTAGTCACATAGTCAGAGGAACAGGTGAGCAACAATGCTATAATCAAAACTGTGCAAACAACAGCGACCCCTAACTATACAAACCACAATCCACTTCCACCCCTGACCTCACCGGACTTCACAGCTGAACCTTTGCAGGAATTCTCACAACCTAACCACTGCAAATCTCAGAGTGCGACTTGTACACAAACCAGACCTACACAAGATGCACAAGCAGGGGACAGCTGGTATGAGCAAAACAGCCATCGGGGCCAGAACAGGGGTGGAGTGCTTAACCAACCTCTATAAAAACCAGAAACATCCTCTGAGTATCTAGACGACGACACACTTATAGTACACCCACACTACAAATCTAAGGGCATGGGAGACATCCTGAATAGGGTCAACATTCTCTGGCTGCTATCGCATATTCCAGCTACTCGTGTTCTGTGCACAATGGACCTTCTGGCAGTAGAGTTTATTCGCCCAAACACATCCTCAGCACTTGAAGTGACTAAGGCCACGTGGACGTCGAGCCCAATAGCCCAAACAATCATTGTGGAAAGAGCAACTTTCGAGCGTTGCGGTATAAGCATCACCAAGTACTGCTAAGTTGGATACCCACTCCCTCTACTAATGGCTGGCCCCATTATCAAACTAGAGCCTCTGATTAAACAAACTCGCTCCATACTCAAGAGTGCCCAGGGTCGCTTACGAAGGACTTTAAGATCACTGACAATTACATCCCCGATTACCTCCGGAGCTGATCAACTTCAACACCAACAGACTTCTTTCACCCAAATAATGACCTAAGGTGGATCTCAAGAATGATCAACAATTGTAATGGGACTGGGTGACAAATATTAGATAAAAGTAGGGGTGCCTCACCAACAAAGGATGCTCTTCTCCTCTGCTCTTGGAATGTGAATGGCCTCCTTGCCAAAACCTCAGATCAGGACTTCCTCCACTACATCAGCACCTTCGACATCATACTGATGCAAGAAGCATGGCTAAATGTATCTTTCCACCTGCAGGGTTACACGTATGTCTTCATGCCAGCAACCAGGAAGGTGAGGCATGGTCACCTGCAGGGCAGCCTCGTCACTTATGTCTCCCTAGCTTTGGCAGTCAAAGCTACCCCCCTTGACTCCACCTTCCCTTTCATCAGCAAGTGCCCAAAAGTTCCCGCAATTACAGGTTTAAATTAATAAACTTCTACATCTTTCACCTAGCATATCTAAACCCTGATAGACTCAATAAGATGCTCATGATGTCAGAAATCAAATGTTCCAGATGAGCAGAGGATGGGGCTGGGTTTCTACATATGTTCTGGAGTTGTCCGTGGCGCCATCAATATTGGCACCCCATAAGAAGTCAATGTGAGGTAAAGTGAATAAGGAGCTGGGGACAAGGCAAAGTACAAGTAGGTTATATTAAATGGATAGGCTATGGACCATTGATTGATCTCTGTAGACCATTGATTAAAAAGCACTGCACAGTTTGGGATGAAAACAGGCGGGGGAGAGGGTGGGAGACAGGGGGAGTGGGGTTGAAGAGGGGTTTTTTGGTGGTATAGTACATGGGCATTTGCAAGCTCAATATGAGAAGATAATGAACTGTGATATTCCTCATGTCAAGGGTACTAACCCGATAGTGAAATGTTAAAAGCAAAGTATGGTTAAAAAAAACAAAAAAAACAGTGTAATAATCACAATTTCTGAGCATGTGCCCACAGCAGAGATATCTAAAGATGTCTCCCAGCTGGTGGAACAGCTCGAGAACTACATAAGCAGTGGAGAAATAGCCGAAACTGCAAACATCATTGTCTCAGGCGACTTCAATTTGCATCTACTTGGAGCCTCCGCGAACGAAGCTGCAATCGATCTTTCCACAGCTTGGGGATTTCCAAGGTAGGGGATTAATAAACACAAGTGACCCACAACAACAAGCAGGATACTACTTAAAGGCCTGGAACAATTACTACTAAGAGCCTTGAATGGAAGATTCTGGGAAGACTCTTCACCAGCCTCATCATACTCTCAACAAACGCTTCTACAACAATCAACAACTCCTTTGTCTCTTTGCCACTGTTGGAACAAGTAGCCACCTACCACCTAGAGGACAAGGGCGAGAGTGGCCTTTGCCCACAAGAGTTGGCCCTCATTCTGACGATCTCTAAAATGGATAGACTTCCTACACTACAAATGGGTTAAATGTGCTCAACCAAAGATAGAGCTTGTATCCCACGTAGCAATGGACCTGGCAGCCGAATTAGAAGTGACAAGCATTAGTGAGGTGGTGAAGTGGGAACTACTAACCACCAGGCTACGTGATAATTTTGGGGAACCTGGCTCTGCCCGTCCATCTACAGCTCTTTCAGTGACAACACGCTTGTCGCAGGAACAAAGAGTCAAGCTACGAGAAGTTAAAAGGAAAATCAACTTCATTATAAGGCATCTCCGAAGCAGGCCTGGTAATTTTAGACCTGCTAGGAGCTCTAAGGCACCAAAAACGGACACTAAACAAGCTTAAGTGATGAATCAATAGGACTCGAAGTGAAGACCTTTGGGCTAAGTTATATACAGATGCAAAGAGCAACAACATTGCTCCCTCCTTGGACACAATATGCAATCTTTCACGTCCCGCACATGGTGGCATTACATTGCACATACCAGAAGACGTTTGGGCACAATATCTTGGTGACCATTTCAACTGTCAACATGCAGCCCCAGCACACTTTTATTTGTCTATACGAAGTCCAAGTGCAGGAACTTCCTTTCTACACAAGTGCCCACAGAAGCCATCACTCACAATAATTGCTGCAACTGCCACAATAAGTGATCCAATAGTCAAGCCCAGGAGGGAAGGAGCCCTGGGACCAAATGGCCTTCCCCCTGCAGTCTTTAAGCACAACAGGTCTTTCTTGGGATCCATTTTTTAACATCTCTACTTAGAAATTGGCCTTACCAGCACTATACCACAGTCTTGGAAGGGATCCATAATCTCACCCATCTTCAAAAATGAGGACAAATCGCTCCCAAAAAACTCTCGCTTATGCCCTAATAGATAACGAAGCAAAGTACTTTGCACGTCTCCTTTTGGAACACCTGTCTGCCTGGATTGCCGAAAAGAGAATTATTCCCAAGACCCAAACAGGATTCTCTAAACTAACCGGCATAACAAACATCATGGCTATTGCACTCCTCATCGACAAAGTAAAGGCACAGAAACAGCAGCTCCACCTATGTTCCATCGATTTTAGGGCTTCCTTTGACCATGTGGAGAGGAAACTGCTTTGGAGGAATTTGACAATCTAGGGCATCCCCCAACCACTTTTAGACCTGCTAATAGCCCTCCACACGGACACCTAGGTTCAGATGAAACTGGGTACAGGTACGCATCTCTCGAGGAGGATGCCAACCACCAAAGGATTGAACCAGGGCTGCGTCCTGGCCCCCACACTTTTTAATCTATACTTAGCAGAGCTGGCGGGGACTCTTGGGACTCTTGCCCTCACAAACTCACATGCACTGAAAATTGGGGATCTGGAGCTGCCATGTCTCAGGTACGAGGACGTCTTTGTGCTGAACAGCCACACCAAGATAGGGCTCCAGCATCTGATAAACGCCACCCAGCAATACTCGGATGCCAACATCCTGTCCGCAAACCTTGAAAAAACCGCATAATGTCAATTAGTAGCAAGAGGATGCCCCCTCAGGCGTGATACTGGGGCAAGATACAGCTCCTGCAAGCACATAAGTACAAATACCTCGGGGTCACCATTGATAAGTCAGGGAACTTTGTGCATGAAAGAGGTTGCCTTATGGGGAAAGGCCTGGCCCTAGCACTATCTTCAAAAAGACTGAAAGCAGATTTGAATGGACCATCACTCACCCACCTCTTACAGGTATTAAAAGCTAAGCTCCTGCCCACGATAACCTATGGGAGAGAAATACAAAGAGATAGACTTTCAGAAATTCTAAACCGCACAGTTAGTAAAGTTTATCGGGTCATCTTCAACCTTCCAAAATACGCTTCCCCTGCCCAACTTAGTCTGGAATTCGGCCTACTAAACCAGTCTTTGGCAAGATGAGGTGCATACATAAACATCTGGAGTAAAGTCCGGGGAACTACCTCAAACTCCCTTAACTACCACTTATGGCAGGAGCTCGAGCGCAAGAACGCCTCACCATCCAGAGTTTACCTAGAGGATTCACTCAAGAAGTCAGGGCTCACTGACCTCAACTTCGCACAGCATATTCAAAAAAGCAGTCTGGGGGTTAGTTAGGCTCCATTCCTCGCTGGAGGTCAAAGCAGCCTTTACAAGGAGGTCCTATGCCTGGATGATACTGAATACCTACACAACTCCGGGCCCACAAGCATACATTGGCCTCGTTTTTTCAAGGCAATCTACAGAGCAATTTTTAAGGTTCTGGATGGGGCTTCTACCATGCGCTCTAAACGCAGCCCACTGGGTGAAAGATTTGGCAAATACTACCTGTTGTATGTGCGGCGCTGGCATAGAAGATCTTCAACATCTGCTTTGCTCTTGTGAAAAACCTGCACTTGAAAGGAAAGTTCTATTAAAAAACAAATTTAACGAAAGAGGCCTATGAACAAGGAGGCAAGCTGTGCTGGCATGCTTTGCTCCAGGGGACCTACAGTTGAACTTTCATCTGGTCAAATTCTTATCCCTGGTAACAAACAAGCAGCAGGGGCCATCATGATCACACAGTGAGGCAACCTCCTTTATGCACCATTTCACTCCAACCCTCCACAATGTTTTTATGGCACAAATTGCTTGTCACTATGTTGGACAGGGCCCTTAGCCGATGAACATGCCTAGACTAACTATGTAGCAAAAGATAAAACAGATACAGATAATACAATAGTTCAGAATCTGAAGAGATTTTTATTTTATTTTTTAAATGTGTACAAATGTGACTATAGTTTTAATGCAATGGTTTTAAGTAACTATGCAAAAAATTTATCTATCTATCTATCCATCCTTGTGCATGTGGCGTGTTTCGAGGAACTGATGCTCTGCTCAAATTGTCTAACCATTCAGTCAATTGTTGTGCTGCTAGCCCTTGTAAACTAATATTATTACCTCGATGTAGGGGCTGTGGATGAATACAGGATGTTCTCATAGCCTGCTCCTGAGCTAATACAGATGAGCCTGTAGAGCATGTGGTCTCATCAATCAGTGGACCCGCTTTATCATATGTTTGATTTGAACCAAATGAACTCATACGTGTCATGGCTAGTGCAATAGTGCTCAGTCTCTCCATTTCTGCATTTGTTCCAAAAGGTGAATTCATTGCTGACACTGGAACTGGAATCCAATGCGACTACTGAACCTATTGTCACAGAAACTAGCTAGAATACCTTATTTCTCAGTTATTTCGCACCATTGATTTACCCAAAGACATGCTGAAACCCCTCTCTCCTCCTTTACCTCAAATGCTGGTGTACCTTCAGGTGGAGTAGGCTCACTCTCTCTAACTGGAATAAAAACATCTCCTCTCAACGCACTCCTCAAAGCTTTGAAAAACGTCATTCTTACACAAATGTTATTCACAAAGCGCAAACGTTACAAAACCAGGAAGTAATTTCGATCCCACAACCCCTTTCACAAGCTGTTCTTAACCTGTAGCAGTGCAGTCTTGTCCACCAATCTGTGCGCTGCTTTTCTCACCAACTGGCCTATCCCAGCGCGGACCAAATGACGTCGCACACATTTCACTCAGCAGCTGTGACTCGCTTCAATGCTGTCTCATATACCTCTCACGCAAAACCTAAATGCAAATGTTGCAAGCTCAAATAACCAAAATCTGTCTGCTCACTATGGGTAGGGCTCAAACGCTTTGAAAGCTGTACGGAACTTTCGACTGTGGCCTTTCGCACAAACAGCTACTCTTCCGGCCATGGCTTTCTCACAAACACAAGTAAGATTTGACCCGCAAACCTCACTCAGATTGACATGGTCACTCAGGATTCACCTAATACCAACCATCAACTCACACACTCAAGGGAATTCTACTGGTATTGTTGACAGCGCTCAATCGACCAACACCACACTGCAGACAAATTAACCAAGTGTCTTCATACACTTGTTCAATACTCCGGAGTCTTAGGCCTCTTAAGACCCATAAACAACAACAACCACATGGGCAATTTTTGGCACAAAGTGCAACATTCACTTGGAGTATGCCAACTCCTCACTCCAAACTCCCTACTCAATTACCTGGTGTACGCAAACTCCTTATTCTCTTCATGCTTCACACTTCACCGCAAACTAGCCAAAGCATTAAAAGCGCAAACCCTACTCAAACTCATACCGTACACTTATAACTCAATGCTTACACTACACGAAGAACAACTCACAATGTGGGAAAATTCTGACTCTCTTCCTCACAAGACCAAACCATAACTCTGCTACCAAAACTGGTGGCGGGTTGTGCTGGGAAGATTTTCTCCCCGCCTTGGGTTCAGAAACCACAAATGCCCTGGTGAGACACCATCACTATTCTCACCAATAGAGGTCAACAGGATCTTTGGACTTGGCGAAGAGTGTAGTAGTCAGATTCATTCAATTACAAATCAATAACATAAAACCATTAACAATTCTGGACCCCATTAACAATTTAACACTAAATCAAACTCCAACCTGAATAATGTTTCAAAACTTTATTACAATCCCAAAATCAAAGTCACGTATATGGTACTCAAAACTAAGCTATAAACATACATGAAAACCATAGGCTAACCAAATTGTCTGAAAAGATTCAACCTACTAAACATCACTACTGTTAAACACTCCAGAAGAATAATCTAGATTAGCATTAACACAATAAAATTAAAGACACAAAAATAATTTGGAAAAATCATCTAGCTAGGGTTACTCTCTATAAAAAAAAGATGCTGATGTAATTATCTAAGTAGAAAGGGGAAACAAGAAACCATATTTAATTATACCTCTACTCATGGGACAGCAGACAGCAATACTTCATCAGCCAGAACGGTCACTTCCTTCCGACATCAGTTGGCAGCAGCATCAGGACAGTGCAGAACACAGGCTGCACATAGGACGAGTCAGCAGTTCAGAATTAGTTGAGCATATTAGTACTTAACAGCATAAACGAATAGGACAATTAAGACTAAGGGGAAACTCATCAGGTGGCTTGGAGAAGACAGAGGGTGACAGCAGCAGACTTAAGACAGGAGTAGACTCTTTTGAACCAACTCCAACATGAACTCGAACTAACATCAGATTTCCGAAGTTCTTCAATAATTCAAAATATGCATGATAGCATTCATTGGTCCTTCATTTCCATGTACAAGCTTCAGCGTCCAATGGCTGGTGGTAGCACCATCAAATTTGCAACTATTCCGGATTTTCTTAGCAAAGTGCATTGCTATTTCAATGATTTCACACAGTTCCGAAAAATATTACAATATCTAATTATTTGCAACATCAGGATCTTCTCTCACAGTACACCAAATTAACTAATACATTTTGCATGGGAATCATGTTTCCTGACTTGTTTGACAGCTAGAACAAATATTGCTACATACAGTACTTAATACTAAAACATGGTCTTCACCTTCAATACAATAGGACATTCAATATCACAACAGCAGCCTAGGGAAAGAATTCAGGTCAGAGAGAACAGAATAAGCTAGTAATTTTCCTCTAGTGCTGCAAAATAAATCTTTCAGGTCTAGTCAAGCTAAGAAAGCCTTAATACACATTAATGTATTGCACACCTTACAATTCAATTCAAATATGCAAAAAAAAAAATTAATTGCAAACATTGTTAACAGCAGGTTAAAACTGATTCAAATGTGCATTTATTTTTCTACAGACATGTAACTCACGTTAATAAAATCCACTTAAATCATTACAAGTACGATGAATTCATATTAATTTAATTGTTCCATTCTAATATTCATCTTAATAAAACATTCTTAAAGTTAACTCATATTAATACTTCTTTAATATATATAAAAACTATCTTTCATGTTAAGTTAAAACGTGATGTTTAATATGAATAACAGCCACAGGGTCCACCATAATTCAAACAGGCACATTTTACAACTCGTGTTATTTTCTCAGTTAGGCTTTTAAATGTAAGTTAATTAGTTTGCAAATGCTAACTTCTATGCAACTAATGCATTGATAAAATTTGATCTCTCAAGGTAAACTCATTTACTGTCTGGTGTACCAACCTACCTGCAATAATTTTCCCCTAGGATGTTGGAAAGTTACCTACCCCAGTATGCTACTCACCCATTTACCAAACGAAAAACACAAGTAAAATTAGCTGTTTTCTTATGTATCCATTTTGAAAGTTTACCAGCATAGCCTGTCTAAGTCAAGCATGTCCTGGACTGTTAGCCTGCGTAAGAAAGCGTGAACCCAGCCTTAACATGGAAATATGGTCCACAGCCAAGCCTGGTTTCTGTTTTATTGGTCTTTCTTTTGATGTAATACTAATCATAAACTCCGAAATGTCACATTTCTCTACTGAAATCAAAACTGCTCTCAACGAAAATCCTTGGGCACTTCTTTCTTTAAAGAAAGATTGCAAGGCTTTTTTCTATTGCTCCACTTTGGGGGATGAAAGGGGCAGAAAGATTCTGCAATACACACTGAAGTGGATGGGTTAAACACAGTTCCCATTGAAAGACATCAGTGTAAGAATGGGGATAATATGACACAGTGTATGGGCCGTGGAACAGTGGCAAGAGACTAGGAGGCAGGGTCTTCATGAAGGAAAACCGTTTCACACACAGTGAGACGGCCACTTGTGAAACAGATCGGGGCCTCCCATTAAGAAACAAAATTGATGGAGTCTCTGTGAACTATCATTTGATTCCATTACCCTTTAACAACATGTTTAATAGTCAGGACCATTCATTGTACTAAATGTGATGTACAGCTTGTGACAACAAACACGCGGGGAGAGGTGGGATGGAACAAAGCACGCTGGAGACTATGCATGGCTTAATTTAGGTCTGGCTTCTCCATTTCAACAGGTAGAGGACATTGGGGAGAAAAGCGAACATTAGAAGAAGGTCCAAGCAGTGTTGTGGTCTTTCCTTTCATACACAGCAGAGGATGTGGTTAATTGTATGGGGTACTTGACTCCTAGAGCAGGCGGCCTGCACAGCCATTGAAGGGAAGACAATTGCACTTAAAAGCAAAACTATGGCACTTGGAAAAGTTGGTAGAAGTAAAGTAAAAACAAAAGTGCAGAACATTACATTCTACAATTTGTGACATTCAGTGAGAATCCTTACAGTGAGGGATCTGCTCTGTGTACGGTTTAGAATTCACAGAATTGTGTCAATTGAGGGTTCACTGGATACCTCCTAGTTTTTCAAAGCAGACACACCCTTCACATGCAGAACAGAGACCGTATGTCATGTTTACAAGGTAATCTGTTTGATGAGGGTTCTCACTGTTCCATGCTACTAGTGTCAAATGCCTTCTTGTTGAGACACCACTGGTTTTACTGATTAAAAACAAGTGGTGCATCCTCAGACAAGTATTTTTAATTTTCACAGAAAACCCTCCAACTCCCAGTATAATCATTGTATGGTAATAGCTATCTAGTCCTCCCTCATCTCTCAATGGTAGAAGTACACCTTATTCTGAAATGGAACGGGAAGGACCGTATGATGAAGTATGCCACCAAGAGTTAAACCTGGTGGGTGAGGTTTCTACCAAAAAAGCCATGCACTTTTTCACCTGAAATGGATATATAACAAACATTTGTTCTGATAAAATACAAAAATATTCATTTGACACAGCAGAGCTCTCCTTTTTTCCAAAACCTGATACAAAGAGGTGTCTGAATTAAATATCCTGGGATTACTTTTTCTAACTTGTGTGCAGAAATATAATGTTGTAAACCTGTGAGTTGAAGCGGTCCTCCAGCCTACAGTTGATTCACCTGCCTTGAAGCAAGCCTTCAAGAGGCCTTCAGCCAACTCTGCAACTATAGACACAGCGGGCGAGCACCACACTATGTTCTGCAACACTCTGCTCTCTTCTGCTAAATCTTTGTTTGCTCAATGCCTTATTTTCTCCTCTGTTTATCCCAAAAACTGGAGTTGGAGCTATATTTATACTGCTTTGACACATGAGGGTGCCATAGCAGTATAAGTGAAGTAAACTGCTGTGTTTGCCAGTTTAAACTGGAAAGCATATTTTAACTCTCAGCAGTGTTTTCTCAGTTACAGCCAGTTTGAACCGAGATCTGGAAACCCTAATTACAGATATCTGTGCTTCTAGCTTGTCTGAGATGTATTCTAAAACGAGACTGGTCGTTTTAGCAACTTCATCTAGGTTTTGGTGAGGGCATAAAATTCAGTTATAGTTAGTCCGATCCCCCACATTAAGACTAGGATAACAAAAAATCTTAATCTCTGAAATAGTTCTTGACAGTCTCTGTATAGGGATTTAAAAAGTGTTAACATTAGAATTGTCGAAGTTGATGCACACAACGATACATTGACATGTAAGAACAAAGTCGCATCACCACCATTAGGTTCCTCTGTCGTGAACTTCATCAATGCCCGCATGAAGGTATGTGGTCAGGTAACCTCTGAGACCTAGACCTGAGGTTAATGACTGATATGTCACAGGTGTGGGGTGTGTAGCCAGCAGACAAACACTCAAACAGGAGATTGGCCCCAATAAAACACATGGCCAGAGGGATACGTGCATTCCCAAAAACACCATTACGTTAGATGCCATATGTAGTTTGCAACACTTAACCAATCAGAACACAGTGCACACAGCGACACGCAGTGACCAGGCACCCCTTAGGCCAGACATCTGTACACATACTCGCTGGCCCACATTGTGTCCACACAAGGTCGAGGCCAACCTGCATTTGTTATCATGACCTTATTTATGACTCCATGACAACTTTTCTCAATCTTTACCAAGAAAGGAATGGTTTAATCACTTTATGGCACGCAGAGAAATGTATATAATACCACTCCAAATTGATGTACATCAGGAGACAGTCCTCAGACCCTATTTCTGTAACTGCTCTCCCAGCCGTAAAGTTTATTTAAACAAACTGTTCCGGTTTTGCAAACGCCTCTTGTCTTCTGTTTTTTAAGGTAAATTCACATTCAAGCAACATTTTGGTGCACCAGATAGGAGCTGATTGGTTCCTTGAGCCCGACTACGACCAAAGGATGGGGACCCCACCTGGATGGATTCACATTTGCGCAACAAGAAAGGTGAGCAGATGCCTCAATTGAATGGAAGTTCTGCTGAATTCTCAGGGTAGAGGTCCTTCCTGAAGCCACCGTCAGAAGGGTAAAGAGACTACATCAGAGCCTTAGTCCAGTGTTTGGCGTTTGGCCAACTAGGAAAAACGCAAGCTCACGGAAATCACTTTTTCCATAGTCAGTGCGCTAGGAAAGGTGAATGTTGTTTGATTTTTTTGCTTGGACCGCTGGGCGTGACACAGATGGTACACATAGGCCCTGGGTTTGATATAGGGCCACCACCTCTGTTTTAAGAGGTGCCTTTCGCTTGGACCACTGGGCGTGACACCTTTGATACACATAGGCCCTGGGTGTGATATAGTGCTAAGGCCTCAACGCTTGCACCACTGGGCGTTAAACAAATGGTACGCATAGAGCCTGTGTGTGATATAGGGTCTACACCTCAGTCTTGCTGTCTAGTCTAAAAGGGTATCTCAGTGCCACCAGTTTCTTAACACTGTTGTTATCTGAAAGAAGAGAGGGGTGTTGTCGTTCGCTTGGATCGATGTGTGTGACACAAATGGTACGCATAACCCCTGGGTGTGATATAGGGTGTAATTTGTGAACAGAATCGATTGGGATCCAGGAGATTAGGCATAACTAAGGCCTATGGTTGTTGAAGTTATTCCATTTTTCTTCGCATAAAATTGTTGTTATCTTGACAAGCTTATCAGGTACACTTAGTCCTGGTACTGCGCAGAGTTTCCCCTCCTCACAGGAAAGCATGCACTATGAGAGGGCTAAGTTATTTTTAACAAAGTCACCACTTGGTGCTTTGCCAGTTATTCTTTGTGCTAGTGAAATGGTGTCATTATGATATTGTGGTGCTGGTAAATTAATGTAACTGTGTTTTGTCTTGAGTATTATGTTTTGTTGATGATTTAATGTGCTATGAAGATGTTATTAATTCTCACAAATTGCTATTTGACACCATAGTAAAGGCTGCTATTTTGATGCCAAATTTCTAAGTCTGAACTAACAACTGCACTTTCTACTAGGTTGTGATCCTTCATATGCATTGTTATTGGGTTTGTTAAATGTTTATTTTGATGCATATGTAAAAAATGCTGAGCTTATTAAATCTAGTGATCCCGTGTATATATTTCCCCACTAACAGAGTAGAACTTGTAATCCCTGTGTGCATAAATCCCCACTACCAAAGTAAAAGCTTAAGATTCCCTGAAAACCAGAAAAGTTACACGCATATAAGTTAAGATCCTCTAAAATCATAAAAGCTAGAAGAGTGACTATTACCTAAAAAAACTACCCAAATTTAGCATGGAATTGCCACTAAAACATGTGTAAAGCATGTTCCCCACAGAGGCTTAAAAGCTTGACAAGTTGTGCCACGAATGGCATGCACACACTAATGCACACACTAATGCACACACGTTCCCGTGGCCAAAGAGGGAATCTTTGACACTAACATAATTGAACACACAAGAACAAACATACATACAAAATACACAGGGTAAAAGAAGGACAAGAGAGAGTCATTACTAGAATTATGGGTCGTTTCTGAGGAGGCCCAGACCCATGACACCACCCCACAGTCAATAAGCAAGGCCATAAGTAGGAATGGAGGTGCTGTCCCCAATGCCTGCTATCCCTGCATTAGGTTACACCAATCCGCCGGTCAAGGGTGTCCAAGGGGCACCTACTGAACAAAAAGCTTTTAGGTCTAGACATCGCAG
This sequence comes from Pleurodeles waltl, assembly GCF_031143425.1. Taxonomy (NCBI): domain Eukaryota; kingdom Metazoa; phylum Chordata; class Amphibia; order Caudata; family Salamandridae; genus Pleurodeles; species Pleurodeles waltl. Next base: position 968,138,774 of record NC_090436.1, read on the forward strand.
ACTAACAGGCAAACAAGCCCAGGCAATCCCAGCACCACCCCAGTCCAGTGCCAGAGCTCCCGAAAGCTAGACCCCCTCATAAATCATGTTCAGGCCACCGAACCTCAGTGGCATGGAGAACATGCTCTCTCCCTGGTTCCAGGGAACACACCTGAGTGACAATGAGATTAATAGTAGTACTGGACAGTGCGATAACTGGCGGGGTGAGGAAAGGGGTTCCAGTCCTCCGGGATCCAATGACGGAGGACATGGACGGGAGCCACATGGTACGCTGAGGTAGCTGAGAAAGCAACAGAAAGCGAGTTTGAGGGCAGATCCCAACTTAGAAGAATATCGCATAGCTCAGAGAGAAGGAGGCAATCCAGGTAGGGTTTAGAGGAAAGGCTCAATTAAGGAGAGCGAGAGAGGGCTCATACTTTGGGAGCGCGGCGAGAGAGTAGAGCAGTGCGCACTCCACCTGAGCATAACAGTGGCAGGGATGGAGCCCAGGTTGAGGAAGAATCTAAGGTAGAATCTGAGGAAAGCTTTTGAGTGGGGTCCAAGCCTCACCAGAGCACCAGCATAGGAGAGGGGCTTACCAGAAGATTAGAGATAAAGGTAGCCTGGTGCAAACTCAACTCAGATGTAGGAGAACCAAGATGGCACCTTTGAGTGCGCACATGGAAGGCAGTGATGAAGACGTCTGCTGCTCCTTTTGAACTCACAGGACAGACAAACGCAGAGAGATAGTGGTTCGAAAGGAAGGCAAGATCTTTGTGTGATCTTTTTGTCACCCGCTAGCTTGCTAGACCGAAGGAGGTGGCCAGTATAATGGCCCCTGTCCGGAGGAGGGATCCTTCGAACCAGAGGACATAGCTGTTGTGGAATATTGCATCCGGCATGGATGGGGAGATCCCTAGTGAAACTTCCATTAGGTGCAGGATTGTCTAAGGAGATAGGAACGCTATGCTGAGGAGAAACATGTGGACCTGCTCAATGAATATGCCCGCTACTGAAGAAGGGTATGTTGAGGACCATCTATGTGCCATGGGCTTGGATGGATAAGGAAGGCCTTAGAGCCAAAATGCCACCATTGTTGGATGAAGCGGGGAAATGGATCTCATGCTTTGAGTTGAACACTGCGGGAATAACCCTAACGATAGCTGCTATTAATAGTCTGCTAAGTAGTATTAACGGAGAGCAGACCAACACCAAGCCACTAGAGGGTGGAGGTCTCACCAGAACTGCCAGCCATCCCGGTCCATTACCATCAATTGGGCAAACCTTGGCCTTGCACTGGACTCTCCATGCAGTGATGTATTGCCTCCTCCTTTCCCCCCAAATTTTTAAGTAACTGCCGGGAACCGCAGGTCCAGAATAAAGATAGTCCAAGGGAGAGAGGGGTGCCAGGGTTGAGGGAGTCCAAAAAGATCCATTACAACTCCAAGCAGAGTACAACGCAGAGATATGCCCACCCCCCTTTCAGGCCTAGCAATAAGCTAACACAAGGCCTTGCAGTCATCATCCAGAGGAAGCAATAATACCAATTTCGTAAATCGCAATACAGCTCTCCAGTTCTCCAGTTCTCTCCGGTTCATGACAATTAAGAATAACAGGTCACTAAAAAAATGAAGGGAAGCGCCTAAATACCAACAAAAAAGCCCATAGCTGGCCCGAAAAAAGCCTCTAGAAAAAGGGTGTAATTAAGACACCTGAAGCAACGAGGGTGGTTCACGTTGCACGTCACATGCTGGAACTCGAGGGTATACACGTGACCACAGGCACATTGTGATGGGCAACCAACATTCAGTGTGACATGCCTCCACGTTCTACAACCCCGCACACGTGTAGGTTGATAATCCCACCCACACTGATGACACCCCATGCACACACTAGGGTACTGGAGGGCTAGCGACGCCGACAGAGCACCAGTAAATAAATAAAATTACCCTCGTGCTCACAAGAGCACCCCATAAAACATACTTAGTCATACACTTGGTCAGGCACGGAAAGGGGGGAGGACCAACAACCCATAAAATAAAAATGTTCATGAACAATATCCATTTTTTTTCCAAATTAGATACCTGGAAGGGGGGCACTTCCATGTGTCTCAGTGAAATGACAAAAATAAAGGAAATGTCTAGGAAATAATTAGCGACATGTAAGGATTCAATGTTTTTTCAAATAACAAACCAAACCTACCTCTTGTCCAACAGGTCTACAGTCGAGCCTTCAGATGCACCACCTTTACAGCACGCCATCACCGATTTCTACAGCGACCACATAATCTCAACAGGACCACGTTACTGCGACTCGCATCGTGAACATTTTTCCGAACTGTACCACATCAACAATCCCAAATCCAGAGCCATGAAGTACACCACAAACTTTTTTGAACTCCCAAAACTACAACCACCAGAGGGCTACAGACATCTCCCCTCACTTCATCCCAAGATTTTCAGAAAGTTATGTATTTTTGCACATGTGTACATTCTCTTTCTATTATGGGTACGGCCTTCATTTGCTAAGGAACAGCCTAGTCTTAGGGAGTCCATTCTGAAAATGTCACAGCGCTTGCATAGGGATCTCTCCCATATTACTTACAATTACAACAAGCACAACTCCAGCATTCCACACACACTATACAGTGCCCTCTTCAACAACACATGGTATCAACCCATGACCGCCATAGGCTCAAAGGCATCAGCTCCTTTTGCTGATACCACATGCAGTAGGCACAGATAAGCTTTACTTACCCTAGAGGTAGCCCCTGAAAAGCAAAATGCCTTCTCCACCTATACCTATATAGGATTAGGGCCAAGATACAACCCCACAGAGTTGACCCCACAGGGTAGTAGTAAATATGACCCGCTATGAGATCAATTGTACCTTCTCACCAAGCCTAGCGATATCCCAATTGAGCTAAATAGGAAGCACAGGAAAGGCACCCTAGGAGAGGATACCATTTGGCCATGGGAGTTTCCAGAAAAGAGATTCTTGGAGTTAGCAAAATCGAAAACCAAAGCCTAGCCTGTGCACAAACACATCCACTGCCATCTGTTGTCCGAGGGTGGCTCTTAGAGTATCTGGGGCTGTCTTCGTTAAAAACAAGTGGACCCCAGCCATGGAGTTTCAGTGCAGGGGCACCCACCTAGATGATATGAAAGGGAAATGGGTCTTATAGGGGAGGGTTCAATAACAGCATAGATACCCAGTGTCAGGAAATCTGGGACATTGAGATAGGTATATGTGGATAGAAGGGAAGGGGCAACCCCTAATTGTAAGGAAACTCACACTAATTCCTTATGTTTTAAAGGCAAAGGAACCTGTCTGCTGGGTACGAATCAAAACTTTGGCATAATCCTGCACATTCCAGACATGCAATGGGGCCCTCGACGGTGATGGACACTTACTTTCAATGCAGTGAGTTTTCATACACTCAGTGTGTCCCTGGGTGGTGTGGCCTCTGCTCCCTCATCAACATACATACCCCAATCTTGGACATTCCCGGAGAAGATCTGTTAGACACTGTACTAACACCCGGTAAGGTAGAAGGCAACTCTGATGCATCAGGCTCGAGAGAAAATAACTGCTGATTATTTTGGCTTGGCTCAGTACAAGGACATTCCAGAGAAATTCAGACTGTTCACCGACACCCAAGTATTGGTGAGAGGGTCCATACCCTTCTTCACCTTACAGACAAAAGGGAATGCCCTCTGGTTGCAAACAATCAGGTGGGAAATGTTCAAAATGATGAACAGCACTGAGCTCGGCCTTAATGTAATCAAGGAAGAACTTAGAGCCATCCACTTCATGGTGATGCAACATTGGTATGTGTTGGACTTGATGACCCTAATAGAGGGTAAGATGTGCACGAAGATCAGTGCTTTTTGCTGTACGTTCATACCTGGCAATGACCTGGACAATGGAACTCTGACTATTGCCATCCAAGCATTGCACCGACTACAAAAAGACATGTGTGGCAAGGGAGATATTCCTGAGCAGGAGAGGTTCACGAACTGGCTCCCCCGGTGGCTGACCGGTCTGTGCACACCATTGTTGCCTGTTTTCATGGTATCATTATTTTTGTGTGGTTTCCTACAAGTAGGAGGTTTCCTGCTGTGAAAATGCAGTCCTTAAATTGGTTAGAATGCAACTAGCTAGGGAAGTGGGACAACAATCCCCCAACAATGTGACTGTCATGACATATAGGTTAGATGGTGTAGTTCAAAAATCAACAAGGGGGAAATGTCAGTATTGGAATAGTCGATGCTGATGCACACAGCGATACATTCACATATTAGAACGAAGTTGCATCATCACTATTAGATACCCATGTTGTGAACTCTCCATCAACTCCGGCATGAAGATACGTGGTTAGGGATGCTCTGAGATATAGGCCTGAGGTTACTGATGATGGGTCACAGGTGGGGTGCAGCCGGCGGATGAATGCACAAACAGGAAACATAGATCAGATTCCACCAATAGGTGCAGCAACACCATTATGGTCCCAGGAGATTGGCCCAAATAAAACACACCTGGCCAGAGGGGTGCGTGCATTCCCCAAAACACCATAAAGTTAGATGCCACATGTAGTTGGGAACACATAACCAATCAGAACATGCAGCGACCACGCGCCGCACGCCGGACATGTGCACATGTACTCGCTGGCCCACATTGTGTCCGTGCAAGGTTGAGACCCACCTGCAGTTGTCATCAGGTGACAACTGTTCTCATGCTTAACCAAGAAAGGAATGTTTCAAATAATTTTATGGCACTCAGAGAATTGTTTATAACACCACTCCAAACTGATGTACTTTGAGAGACAGTCCTCAGACCTCTCTCTCTAACAATGTATATTGTTAAATCACTAATTCAACATCAATTTACCCAAAGTTCATTTCAGAAGAATTTTATTTTATATGTACCCAATAGGTTATTAATTAATAACATATTCACTGACGAGGATATGTATGTCACCCACAAAACATTGCATGGCTATTGTAATTAGCAACATGAATAATTGGTATTATTAACTGAACTTTGTGTTATATGTTGTCACTGCCCTTTTGAAGTCTAGAGGGAGATTTCCCTGACTAAACACGTGTTGGCTGTTTTGAGGAATATAAGAATGATGTAACGTGGAGACTTTATTATAATGGACACTCTAAAAACTGTTACTGGATTGTAAAGCACTTACTACAAGGATCAAGGCGCTTACTATATGGATATGTGTATGGACTATAGGAATTTGAAATATAAAATAAAATTCTTCTGAAATTAACTTTGGGTAAATTGATGTTAAATTAGTGATTTAACAATGTACATTGTTAGAGAGGGAGGTTGAAATTGTGATATGGTGTAAAACAAAAAGAGTAAAAGTATAATATATATGATGGCTTAAAATTACTACTGGATGAGTGCCTGAAAGTAAATGTTTGCTGCAAACAAAACTATCCAGACCCATCACAGAATCCGGTAGCAGGAGGTCGGCCAACTTATGCGGCTGGAGTTGGTAATAATGAGAAGGAAGGGTTGCATTCTGAAGTTGGTGGGGTTGTGGAGGCATAGCAGCTGAGACCACTCCCTGCATCTTTGATGCATGCCAGAAGTGGAATTTGGGGGAGTAGCAGAGGGAACAGCATTGCAGAGACACTGGAGTTTCAATAGTTGTCTTGCAATGGCTGGAGCGGGGATCACACAGCACTTCATTGTGGTGTTTATTGAAGCGGCCGATGACATTGATATTTTAGAGTTTGGTGACAGAGCAGCTTTCCTTGTGGTCTAATCAAGAGATATGTTACCCTAAGACTCCTAATCTTGGAGAGTCGCACATATAACAATCGCTACTTTATATGGTTACATGAGAGCATCTAATGCGTTACTCGCATAAGTACCATATTAACAGGTGTTCTGGGGCAGAGGGTAAATAAACCACCTTTTAATCCATCAAAAAACAAAGTTGTTGGCAAGGCCAAAGTTGTGGGCATATTTATAATCAATGAACATGGAGGTAATCTTTCATGTGGAGCAGGCTGTGCTGAGAACGATGAGCTCCACTTCCTGGGCAGCACCTTCATACAGTGGTACTGGGCACTAGATATTCAACATAATTTCTGAGAAAAGAGCCGTCTACATAAGTTTGCTGTTGGGTATTAACTCGTCAGAAAGGAAAGTTCGGGATTTGGTCAAATTGTTAGTTATGATCAAACAGCCATGAGAGTCACCGTCTCTTGCTGTGGGCAGTAGTGAGACCTGGTTCAAAGTGGGGCAGCAAACCAAGGTGATGTGTGAGACAGAGAGTAAAAGGATATCATAACTAGACAGTCTCACAGTAGATAGATGTTTGCAATGGGGCGCCTCCACTTGAGGGGAGGGCCTAGGACAGTGCTTTCAGAGGCTTCCTCCAGGTGGGCAGGAGCAGATAGGGCTCACGAACAAAGTGGAAGACCTGTGGCTACAGAACCGAGAGCAAATGAATAATAAAAAGCAGTTCATTTTGGTTCTTTCATCCCTGTCATCCTACGCCAATACCCAAGACTTTAACCATCTCTTTCAAGGGTGCACAAAGTGAAAAGATGGCATAATCGGACAGGCTCAGTTTAGGAGCCAAGGAGAACGCCTTTGTATCCCTAGAAATGCTTGCTGTACCTCTCAAGTGAACTGCAATGGCTTGATGGGTACACTTTTTAACATAGTGTTAAAGGGGTTTGACTAGCATGGTGAATCCCAATATCCAACGTCTGTAGTAATCCTCCTTTCCCAAGAGGTGCATACCTAGGAGACTGTGACTGGGTGTAGTAACTTCCACATGGCTTCAATCTGCTCAGCAGACAGGTGGCACTCGCTAGCTTTGATGTTGTGACCTCAATATCTAACACGGAAATACAAATTTTAACTTTTCTCATTAAGCCTTGTGCCAATTCAGTGAGATGATCGAGTGAAGTCTGTTTTTGCATTGTTTTAAAGAGGCAGAAGCAAGTAGAAAATAATTTACATATTTAATCAAAGTAGAACATTCAGGAAAGACCAGAGCACAAAGGTCACACTTCAGAACTTAGGAAAAGATGGATGGTGGCTTGGTAAAACCTTGTAGGAGTTGACGACACATGAGTTGACCCCCCTAGAAAACTGGAACTCAAAGAGGAATTGACTTTCCTCAAGTAAGGCAAAGGAGAAGAAGGCAAAACAGATCAACGACAAACGAACCATTTTGCAGTAATGGGAATGCATGAGAAGATGACAGCTTGAGGGGGGACCTGCACAGGTCATGGAGGGCCCCCTCTTCCGGACTCAGGCAGGGCTCTCAAGCCAGCTTACTGTGCTGAGGGGGGCTCCTGGAGCTTGGAGCCCCTCTCACCACAGGGGCTGTGGGGGCCTTTAGTTACGCCACTGGATGGCAACAGGCTTGGATACAACAGGAAAACTTGGTATTACTGCAGAATTTTTCACTCTCATGTTTTGAATGAGCCTGTAGCCTGTGTTTCTTTACTGGCAAAATCAATGTATTACACACAAGGTGGACACCAAGAACCTTTGCTATATTAGGGCAGCAATGACCTCCCTAATCTTTCTTCAGCTTCCGGGCATAGAGAGTACTGTGGAATACGGGGTAGTTTCTTCATGGTGTTCATTCTCATTTCGATTGGTTCCACTGAGTGAACACAACATCATTCACATTTTCAGACCGCAGCAAATAGGAAATCAACCTAAGTATTTCATTAACAGATTCTAGTTCACTTGGAATGTCTTTCCCCAGCCCACTTCAACTGCACTTAAGATTTCCAAATCTTTCGTTCTTATTTGTCCTGGGCCCATTCAAGTAGACACCATCATTGTACAGTGCAATTCTGGTTACATAACAAATCACTTCCTAGAAGATTTGTGAGTAATATGGGGATTAGGAAGAAGGCATGTTGGTTTGATTATGGGACCCAGGGTACTTTAAATAGGTTCAGTAAAGGGCACCCTAGCGTTGGAAATGCCAGCTGCATTAGTAGGGAATTCCAAAAGGGGAAAGAAGATACTTCAGAGATATTAAGAATTTATGGCTAGTGTCAAGGAGGAAGAAGTGTTGATTTACCATTAATTACACATTTCACATAAAAACAGTTCTCTTCAACTAGGATTAATGCATACCCGTCACAGTTGACAAGCCTCGGGCTATTTTATTATTTAAATTACTGATTGTAGGATAGTTGGGTAGATTCAGACTGATCAGCTTGCATGGATGCAGCTGCAGTCAAGCTGGGGCAATCCCTTTTCCAAAGTCCCATTTGTCAATAACTAAAATATGAGCCAATTTAAGGACCAGTTTTCCTTGCCCACTTCCTGAGTTTCGACCCACTCGCCTTTCCCTCTGACAAATCCTGTCTCCAGGACGATTAATCACTCCCATGCTTCTCCCTTTAACCATGTGTTGAAATTATTGCATTTGTAAAGACAAAAAAATAAAATTAATTCAATTCCTTTTTCCTTTCTTGCACTGCCACAATAGCTGGAGATGGATGGTATACAGTTCAGCCAGACTGTCTGTTTGCCAACCACTACTTACGGTGCTCAGTTCTTCCTGAATCTGGCATCAGTTCCTGAATAAAAGCAGCACTCACTGCCTCCTCAACTTGGTCCATAAGCTGAGTGATACCAAAATACATTTAAAACAGATCCCTCAATCGATCTTAATAATCTGTAGGAGACTCTCCTTTGTTTTTAGAAAGTCATTACCATCCAGAAGAATCTGACTCAGTCAATTACCTTCTTCTATCAATCGGTTTCTAACCTCACTTTTTGCTACTATGTGCAATAGCTAAGTCATATTAGTCAAGTAAGGTTTGTAAAATTCACACATTCTGAAGTTCTTTGAGGAATCTTAAGGGGGTTCTCATGAATGTTAGGGAATTGCTTCTTAATGTTGATTAGACCATCCAGGCATCATGTCACATTAAAGGTAATCCTCCTGCCAACCTTCACACCCCAACCCCCTCGCAGCCCTAGAGTCAAACGGAAGAGGTATCATGAGGATTGTCGCTATCTGTCATTAGAATGGAGTATTTCTCTCACTTTCCCTAGCTCGTTTGCCCACAGAGTGTCTCACGCTATACCAAGTAATAGAGTATGAGTCCTGGCAGAACAATGCACGGCATTGGTTTGTTAGGGTGGTGAACGAGGTCAGGAGAGAGTATGCAATGTCTTGGAGTCTGGTTCTCACCGTGCAAACAACATACCACCCTCTGATGCTTGACCGTCAGCAGCGCTGCCAGTTGTGCATCTCGCTTTTTTCGCTTGTGCATTGGTTGCCTGTCCCCTATAGTTACTGGTTAGCCAGCACTGCCCCATTTCTGGGTGCTTCCTTTGATGCACACGGGTGTCCCCTAACGGCCTAGGGAATCTTCAAACATCCATGACATCCTCCCCTGTTTCCCCATCTGGTTCTAAATTCTCTGAAGTAACTTTGGGAAATTAGCAAGGAGTAGTAGGGTTTCAAGCCCAGACTCTCTTTCTCAAGTGGCTGACCTGATATTTGAGTGTCTTGCTAGTCTGTTTCATCCTTCTCACCAGTGACTCTCGTTTTTTTTTTGCTTCCTTGTACCAGTTTAGGAAGAAAGACTGACCACTGTAAAGAATCTTAGTTTGTTTTAATGGGATAACAGGAGTTAGCTTAGCCTTTGGCTTGCAGACTCGTGCCCCCGTCACCTAGTGACTTTTAACCTACTTAGTTTGCTCTGTCTTAGACCATTTATTTAATTAATTCTTCTAAGATGGCTGCCTTGTTTATAGTTAGCCCTTTTTGTTTAGAGTTATGTTATCAGTGTCACCGCGCTAAGGCGTCAACTCATGCAACTAAGACAAACAAACTGTAGGTGCTCACATTAGAAATTATTGTCCCAAGCATGCAGCGTTATCTATTGTTTTGGAACAACCAACGTCAGGGGTCCAAGTAGATCTGTAGGAATACATCACACTTTAGACAGATAATCAGAGGGATTCCGACCAGATACCATCGCTGCTATTGATGCTGCACGTCGCTTTGACGCTGACCCGGACTTCGTGTTCTTCCGAAGTCTGAGCTCGAGACCTCATTCAAGGTAACCAGGGTTGGGGGCTCCTTCCAGGGACATGGCATTGGCAGATTAGGTTTAACATTCCCAGCTCTCCTCCAGGTAGAAGGTTAGACCTATCATGATAGGGTACTAGGACATACTACATACTTTATGTCTTTTCATGCTAACTAAAGATGGTGGGGGTCTTCACAATTATGACTCTCGTCTTTACAATCCTATTTCTTGCACTGTTCATTATCTTAATCATTGCAGCCCATGCGATTTGCCGCATTGTATTGAATAAAAATTATTGAAACAGTATTGCATCTTCGTCATTGTCTGTGTTTGGTTGAGACATGATATATCTGTGAGAAAGGGGTAATCTTCGTTTAACCTCGACACTCCCTGAGATATCATACTTCTGAGTCCATGCATAAAGGCTGCCACAAATCACCTTTAACTGTTTGGGTTGTTGGTGAGGTAGTGCTAGTGAGCTGGAATGGTTGGGACTACAGTTGCGTACAGTATACGGAGACGTCTGTGGTCTTTGGGAAATCCTCCTTAGCTGAACAGGGAACATCTGATTAGGCTGGTTTGAGCTCAAACTCATAAAAAGGAGTAGACTCCCCACTTGGTGTTCCAACGCTCGAAGAAAAAAAAGGTCTTCTCTCTTTCCTCTTTTTACATATGGACATAGGCATTCCCGAAAATGCTAGACAAGCATTAACATTACACCTAGTAGTGCATGGCTTAAGAGAAGAGGGCGGGGACATCACTTTCATAGTAGAAGCTAATGAAGCTTACCAAACAGAGACGTTCTATGCCTGGGTCACCTTTCCTGAGGAAGACGCCAGGTCAGTCACATTTCACACATTTAGAATTGCTAATGTACCTCAACGGTACTGAGCATACCAGTATCACGAAATACCGCTCACCTATCAAGAACATCATAACTGGTTTGAAGGCACCCTACCACATGTTATACAACGAGTGAGATTAGGTCCTTTACTTAATGACGGACCAATATGGCCTATGTTTGCCACATACACACCTCACCCAGATGTACAAAATATGCAAGTAGCAGATCTGCGAAACTTATATAAAGAAATTGTAACATTATATAGACGGCTTGTTCAGTTCGTAATGCGGACTTTGAACACAACATCAGTGCGTCCAGCACCACCAGCACCTGCTGGATTCCAATTGACTACTGGGATTAATCCACAAACAGTACATACTATTATGGGTAAAATACCCACAGAACGGGAGAAAATACCTTATTGGATAGCCCAGAAAACAAATCAGCTGGAAGCTGTGTTTCCCCATACGGGACCACAGGAGAAACATAGAATACTAACAAAGTGCTTGTCCTTTGGGATGGTTCCCTCTGTGGATGACTGTGCCACATGGGGTACAGTCTTCACTGCAATATATACTAGCACACATTGTACCCCGACACTTGCCAATTAATCGGAAGTGTGAAAACTAATTCAGAATGAGCATTGGGCAGCACCTGCCCTAGATTTGGGGATGAAATTGATGCTCAATTTTGAAGCGGTATCCTCGATAATACTCAGTAACATTAATGGGGAAGTGGTAGCACTGGCTATACGCCAGCATCTCCAAGAAACTCCACATTTGGAACAAGAGAGACAGCTACCAAACATTATGTCCGATACCTATACTAGTATAGGATGGGATAGTTTGGGAGCCAAGCCAAAAAAAATGGAAGTACACAGTACCACCCCTAAAGAAGGTACAAAACAGACACAAGAGAGTTCAAAAAAGCACTGGGAGAAGCCAAAACAAGTTAAAGAAAGACAGAATCACAGAGCAGATTCTCCACACCCGGAGAACTCCGAAAGGAGGTATACTTTCACAAATAGGGAGAATATTAGAACTCCTGATAGATATACTGATTCACACCCCTCTCGCTCCTTTCAGGGCGCTCCGGATAGGCGTATTGAGAGAGGGGGCCGTCCCGACCGATGTATGTGGATGACATTTATCTCACAGACGACGACCTGAACATTCACCTTGTGAGAGTCGATCAAATAATTTTGGGGTTTGCAGAAGTCGGTTATAAATTCAACTTTAAGAAAAGTAAGATCGCCTTTCTCAGTGTACTGTTCCTGGGATATGAGCTATCAAACGAAGGAAAGAGCCTGGCCCGCACTTCCTAGAAAAGTGTGCACAACTGCACCCACCAAATATGCTAAAGAAACGACAGTCTTTACTAGGTTTCTTCAATTTTGTCAGACATACTTTCCTGACTATGCACAACGCATCAAGCCACTATACGACTTAATACGTCCAGATTTTTCTAGCAGACACTGGACAGTTGAACACACACACATCCTTAGGGATTTGCAACAGGACATGCTAGAAGCCAAACATTTACACACCTGTGACAACAAGAAAAATTTGGTCATCAGAATAAATGCTGGTGCCCTTGGGTTCATGTATGTCACCTTCAACGAGGATGACACGGTGCCCATAGCATATAAATCTCATTTATACTTGAATGCAGAGCAACGCCTTGCGCCCATAGAAAAAATTCAAACTTCAGTTCAGATGGCTGTCATAAAAGAGAGACCACTTGCCCATGGGAACCGCATCATTATCGTTACCCCCGGTGCCGGCACTGGAGGCCGTCACCAAAGCGAGCGTTCCTAACGCTAAAGCATTACACCCACGCTGGATTCAGTGGGCAACTTATCTGACAGCTACTGATGTTGATTATATTTTTGATCCAAAACTTCAGACACAAGAATTTCTGCAATATGAACAAGAGTGCCCCGCTCCTCTACATCATTTACCTTTAGACAACTACAATACTGTCATTTATACTGATGGTTCAGCCCAACCAGCTGTAGGTACTGAGAGAGCTTATATGATTAGAAGTTAACATGAAATGCTTATGAACTAATGTGTAATAATGCTGCATAGAAAATGTATTAATGTATTTTGCTAAATGTGCGCTTGAAATGTGCCCACGGGGAGTGGCCGCCAATATATACAATGACTAATAAAACTTATTAATAATGATGAAAATGTTATGTTAAGAATATCATTTTGCACTAATAATAAAAGGTTATATGTTAAAGTTCTGCTAATAAATAATTAGGCCTTAGTTAGCATGAGTCGAGGCCTAGCTGCCTGGTTTCATATTAAATGTGTTTCTCTAACGTGCAGTGTGCTGACTTACTGAAGGACATGAACTCTTGTTTTTCCATAGCTAGAAGATGAATGTAACTGTAGTAGATCCGTTCTCATGAAATTCGACTTGCTTAGTGAAACATTCTTGCTGAATGCAACAGTGTAGACTACTTGCAGGTACAAGGTCGCCTGAACCGGTACAGACAATGGAGCTACTGACTAATGATGCGAAGAGGACCACGAGAGTATGAAATCATACCGGACATTCTACCCGTTGAAGACATCAATCATAAGGACCAATAAACTACGTGAGAATTGTTATGGGGTGACAAATTTTATGAAACCATTGAAACTCTATTGGAGGGAGATAGTGGGGTATTGACCCCAACCAATTATCTTTTAGGGGATTGTACAACAGAAAAGGGATAAAAACCCTTGACACAAGGAAGTAAATCAGAATAGGAGACTAGGAGATAGATGAGAGGGGGATGCTGTCGCGTTTTGCTATGACCCAGTCACTTTGTCACTCTGCGTAGAGACTTTGCTGTTTGGTTCTTCAAACTGATCTTTGCCCTTATATTGCCCATTTACACTTTACATCCTTTTGAGGGAAGTGCCCTTTTACCCGAATTGCTGAATTCCTGATGGCGAATCAACTGATGTCCTGAGGACGAAGACCGAACCTGAATGCTGACCCAATACGGAGGGTAACTATATGACAATTAAATTGTAATTGTCTGTTTGCTTTTCCTTTCTAGGTACCAACTGCTTCTTTTGGCAGAGACCATAGTTAGATGTTTTTCTAAATTGGTGTTGCTAAATTGTTTTTCATGAAGCCCAACATGCCAATGCTAATTCGAGGATGATAAGGGGGTTCACTAAACAGACGCAAATAGACAAATGACTGAATCTATGCTTTGTTGAATAACGTGATAATGATTCTTTGATAACCTATGTTGACACTGTGCTATATTCTAATATTCATGATTCTTGCTGTGATGAAATCTTATCAGAGTTGCCATATTGTGACTATGCTAATGTGCTTATTGGTTCTGAGATTAATAACCTTTCTAGTAGAATTGTAATCAATAGGGAATAAACTTCATATAATAGTACTAAACTGGTGTGGTTATTCATGACCGAAAGGTCATGGTAGTTTCTGAGTTTTATTAATGTCTTTGACTAAATTGAATTATCTTATTACAGTAAACCTTGATGACGTTATTGATTTATTGATTGACATGCTGATTAGTTATCTCATCCTAAGGTGTCTTCAATCAGGGTCAAAAGATTAATTGGCCTAAAACTAGTCCCCAAAGTGAATACATTAATCATAAAGGGACACGTTAACTGTACCAAACATCAATACTCGGCCGCTTGCTCAGCCGTGAGTGGAGTGATGAAGGATGGAATTTTCCACCCTCACGATACCTACACGCAGACCCTAGGGGACTGCACATCTCAGTCGGCTGAACTTAAAGCCCTTAGTCTGGCGCCAGCAAAATACAGAAACAGGAAGACTGACTTTGATAGTCTGTGATTCATATTACTGCGTTCAGTCTTATAATGATTATCTTAATCATTGGAAACTGAACGGGTACAGAGATTCTAAAGGGAACACCATAAAACACAAGACATTGTGGGGGAGGTTGGCTGATCTTAAGGATAAGTTACTGTGTGTCCATCTAGTACATACATTGGGCCATCAACGTGAAGGAGTACACGTTATCGGTAATACTTTGGCTGACGAGGCAGCCAAATGCGCAGTAGCTACGGCTTCTATGGCTGCACTGACTCGTTCCCATACGACACTGGAAAATGAAATAATGACTGCTGTGAAAGCTCCGGCTGAAGGCAAGTCTCTCCCGAAAGGATACCCTACAAAATATTCATACCACATCAGTGCACACAATGTTGCTTATGCAGCACTTCCTGGGGTTGAAGATTGAGCAATCACCAACGAAGACCAGAGATTAGATCTAGTGAAAGCCGCGCATGAGGGTGTAGCTTCCGCTCATGCTGGTATCTTGGCCACAGTAACACCCTTACAGAAAAGATTCAGGTGGCTGGGTCTGTACAACAGACAAAGTAATAAGTCCTTTGTTGTGACATCTCCCAGTAAATAAAGGGCTCTAATATTAAACGCCCACCACAGACGTCCCTCGTAGTGTCCAGTAGGCCATTACAATGTGTGTCCCTAGACCACTGCGGTCCACTCCAACTGGATGGTGTATACAAATACATTCTAGTCGCTGTAGATTCTCGTTCTAGATTCCTGTGGGTATGGCCGCAGCGGTGGGCTGATGCTCGAACTGTTAGAAAAGATTTGCTGATCTTTATTGGTACATATGTGGTTGTAGCATTCCACTCGGATTAGGGACCTGCATTTGCCTCTAAGGCATTCAGGGACACCATGGGGACGGTGGGTGTTGAACTCCATTACTCCTCACCATACAATCCCAAGGGAAATTCGGTCGTGGAGAGGCGGAACCGTGATCTAAAGCAGTCCTTAACAGCTAGAGTATTAGGTTCTGGCTGCAGCTGGCTTCATCACCTATATGGGGGTCCAGAGAGTACTGAATAATCTGCCAAGACGGTCCTTGGGGGGGACGAACTCCCTGTGAGGTTCTCTTTGGGATACCTATGTATGTCCCAGATCTTGATGGTTCTGGTATGGTGGCAGCAGAAACACATTTTGACATAAATGAACGTCTCACTGTCTTACAGGAGCTTCAACAATTTCAGGGTGAAAAATCATCCACCAGTGCTGCCACCTTAGGAATAAGGGATATTCCAACAACTTCCACTGGCTGGATTCCCAAAGTCGGGGATCTGGTTTGTGAAAAGATTGCTGTAAAGAAAGAATTTGGTCCATCCTACAGAGCAGCAGTCTCAGTCTTGGGAATACAAGGTACCAGAACTGTAATCTTACCACCGTTGCCTGGTTGCAGAGGAAACAAATTTGTTTCAATTGACAATGTCAAACTACACCATGTGGCCGATCCTGCACAGGAGACCCTGAGGTCCCTTGGGTGGTTCCCGATCCCCTCTCACTACCCAACAGGACATTCCTCTCCAGAACAGAGTAACCAATACTACTATGGACTATGCTACAATGTCCAATAATGCTATAAGTTCCTCCTCGACCATGGTGAGGGCAGAGAATGAGCTCTTGCTGGTTCCAGTCACCACTTCCACGACAACACCTGGTCAAGAATTGGCTGTCGTATACACCAATACAACACAGACTGACGGCACTGTTTACTATGAGCCTCCTCAAGAAGTAAATACCTCAACAATTACTGAACATGCTCCTGTTTTTGCAGAGACTGGCTCTGGTTACTTCATCGACATTGATGACATTTCTTCAAACTCATCCACTCAAGTGACTGAAAATTATTCGAAGACACGCAAGCTATATCAATGGCTCAAAAACAACTACTTGATATATCCTTGGAACTTTTTATGGTTCTGCCTAACATTCTCAATATTATTTTTATGGATTGGCTTTGTGACTGTTTCTTATAAATGGTCATTTCATCCCTGAAAGCACAATTGTGGCACTAGAAGATGAAGTTTTAACTCCATATCACTCCTCACACAAGGTCCACAGAGACTTGTCCCCGGTGAACATTTCAGCTGTACCCATTTCTGATGGGATTGTGTGGGACAAAGTTCCTTTTGAAATATACAGGCCTACTGAGGTCATTCAAATTCCATATGTATCCAAAATATCCATGACAGATGTTATCACACCCAGTGTTGTATCTGATGATTGGGATGTCCAGACAGTTGATTCCATGTTAACTGAAATGAAGGACTGTTCAGTATTTGAAAGTGATGATGTATATGTAAACACAATGAACTATAGGGAAATGTTCTGCTACAATAATTGGGGACATTACTACCTGCACCGTGCAACTAGACATAGACCGGTACTTAATTACACACAGTGGGAACATTGTTCAGTGCCACCATTGGGGAGCCCAAAAAGTTATTTAGAAAAATTCACTTATTTTTCTGGGCATGACAAGAAATTCTGAGTCATATTTTTTCAAATTGCCTCCTTCAAATATTAGGAACATTTTGCTAACAGATACAAAACTGATATATTCAGATGCCTTTGTTTCCCGTCTTACCATTGAAGGTTATGATCACTGGAAGAACAATATTGATTTAAAGAGTATATGGGGGACACAAGATTGGGAAAAACAGGGTAGGGAAGCCTTGTTTAGAGCATGCCTGATTCCTGTACAAATTATTTTTTTAAATGACACTGTTCAACAGACATCCTGCCTCGGGTTAGCAAAAATAAAAGAAATCAACATGCCCAGTATCCCCACACCAGCTAAATTAAATTGTTGGCGATTCTTTCTGGATAACACCGAATAAGAACTAGATGCAAAAGTTCAGTCTGGTACCTATAATTCTTCACTTTCCAGTCCCGACGGGTGGTTGGTTTGGCCGATTGACACCAATGGATGTCAGGCTTGTTTTTTAAACTCCTCGGGGGTTTTAAGATTAGCCGGCCAGATCCTCGCTTCATCTCAGGTGAACACACGGGGATAGTTACTACATACAGTGTGGGTAAACTGTGTCAACAATGGGTACAGTCTAACACGTTAGCCGCAGTTAAAGAACACCTGAACACACTTTCTGAAGATGTAGACTTGCAGGACTTCCTGTTAGGTCCTAGTAAACAGCGCTCTAAAAGTTTTTTATATGCTGTGTATAATGAGATATGGAAACTTTCTCAGATAGAAGCCGCTGCACGCTTAAGGCAGATAGATAAGGAAAACTTAGAAAAGGCTTTGGCGGTTGTCGATAACGGCATGAACACCCTGTCCAACAAAATGTATTCACTCACAAACATAGTGATGTCTATGATTGATATTATTCAGTCGGACATATCCCGTTTATACCATGGACAGAGTCAGCTGTGTTCGATTATGCAGCTTGGTTGGATGTTACAAACATTGAAAAATGGCCGTGTTCCATGGAGATACATTAACGGTAGTGAACTGTTCGCTGCTTTTAATCTAGCCGAGAAACAACAGACAATGGCTAAAAGGGAAGCGAGTTTCACCATGCTTCATATAGAGAAGTCACGGTGTCCTTTCCTCTGGATCTGCACGTCGCTGAACAAAAGGCCCACCTTCCGGCGTCACCAACTCAGAAAGATATTATAGCACAGAGTTATGATGAAGTTAGTCGGGGGGAAGGGAATTAGGTTAGGGAAAAGCAGGGAGAGAAATCGGAAAAGTAAAGGTTAGAACAAATATGCATTTACTCATTCATAGAAATGTAACTCATCAATGTACTCTTGACTAAATGCGTCTCCAAGATATCAGATGGAGACCTCTTTTGAAATGAGGGCAAAGCCCCTTCTTTGATATATGGAACAAGAGTAAACTACGACCTCAGAGTCAAGAGATGGCAAGAACTTTGAACTAAGATTATACACAGAATATCAATATGTAACATCTATGTATTCACAACATAAACCTTTGATCATGACTTAGAAAATCTCAAAGAATTAAATATGCTTTTCACACCTTAAGCTTTTCAAAGAACAATGATTCGCTTATCTCCAGAAATACTTTCACATTCACAACAATAAATGTACTCATTGACCTTGAAGTGCTTTACTCAATAATGCCCGGAAGTGCTTTTACTCAAGTAGCCTTAATCACTTAGATTACTGTGCCAAGAACCTTTTACTCCTGTGAATTGAAGCACTTTGATTGTCGTGCCAAGAGCGCTTTAAACCTGAGGACTGAAGCGCTTGAATTGCTATGCCAAGAGCGCTTTACATCTGTGAACTAAAACGCTTTGAATTGTTGTGCCAAGAGCGCTTTACATCTGTGAACTGAAGCGCCTGAATTGTCGTGCCAAGATCGCTTTACATATGTGAACTGAAGCGCCTGAATTGTCATGCCAAGAGCGCTTTACATCTGTGAACTGAAGCGGTTTGAATTGTTGTGCTAAAGAGCGCTTTACATCTGTGAACGGAAACGCTTTGAATTGCTGTGCACAAAAGCGCTTTACATCTATGAACTGAGACGCTTTGAATTGCTTGTGCAAAAGAGCTCTTTACATCTGTGAACAGAAACGCTTTGGATTGCTGTGCACAAAAGCGCTTTACATCTGCGAACTGAAATGCTTTGAATTGCTGTGCAAAAGAGCGCTTTACATCTGTACTTTGACAATGCCTTTGATCGTTGAGCCAAGGCCGCTGTACTCTAGAAACTGGAAAAATCTTTGCTTGTTATGCTAAGGGGCGCTTTACCTTTTGGAAGTAATGACTTCCTCCAAACTTGGATTCAGCAAGGCCTTAGCGCTACGAGTACAACCTACTCATTTTTTAATGCACCATGGAAACAAGGATTCTTTGGTTAGACGACCCTTTGCCATTCAGGAACTCTGTTCTTCTCCAGAGAAACCCCCACGAGGTATGGCTGCATCGAAGTCTTCAAAATAGTGAGCAACGTGCTTGGGTGTGGCTGGGCTTTATAGGCCTGCCACACCCCAAGATGGCTGCTGCCTCTAAAAACATGGGAATTGTAGACCCTTCATAGAATAGCACTGATAAGTGCATCTTGTCCACCAATGTCCTGAACCTGCAGCTCTATGAGCTTTGCCACAGGGCAGACGACGCTGATGGCCACCTCTGAAACAAGAGGGGATGACAAGTGGTGGGCATAAAGCGCTGCAGAGTCGCGCAGCGGAGTTTCGGGCGAGGCCTGGCCTTATTCCTGACAGAAGTTTAAAAAGTTGCCTTTTATGATTGCAGAGAGTCCTTCGACTGTCTGGCTCATACATGGCGTTATTAATCTGCCCATATCCACCTTTCATTTTTCAAAATGCTTGAAACATCTTGCAGTGGGCAGGTATGAGCCTTTGGGTGATAGCTATATTAAGGAAGAGTGGGAGTTGACTTTTGATTATAAATGTCTGAACGGCGAAGCAGAGGTCTTTCTTTGTGGAAGCGAATGTGAGACTACTGTTAGTCATTCTATGATCTCCAAGCGGGTGTTCCTTCACGGCCACTGCAATGCGGGGGTCGTGAACTTGGCCTGCTTTCTGAAGGGTACTCCCATCTCTTTGATTTGACCAGCATTTCATGTACTTTCCAATGGCAGTTATGTGGTGCTGAGCGATCAAAGCTGTTGCGGTATGCGACCGGGCACAGCCTACACAATTTCGGTCTCTAAGGCTGTTATGCGTTGTGGACATGTTTTATTCCCCCCCACACAAGAGATAAAGGTATCAGAAATGTGGCCTCACATTCATACTATTAATGTAAATTATGACAAGCTGAGTAGACTAAAGGCGCTACTGTTTCAAAAACAGGTCACGTTGACATCCGCTAGAGAGACGCATGTTCCCCAGATTGCTGGATCATCAGCCGAGATACAATCCCTATTAAATACCAACTTCCCCAAGCACTTTGGTGAGCTGGTATCCAGAATATTCACCGCCTCGAGCACTACTGGGATTGTCCATTTCTATAAGGCTGTCAGGTGTAGATTTGTGTCCGTCTTCCAGGCTATCTTTGGAGTCATCCCGTCGGCCATCCATTCACTCTTTTCAAGTGTGTTTGGTGGTTTTCCTGTAATTTTGGCATTATTTGGCGGAGTACTACTGCTATTTTTTCTGATTCACAGTGGTTGTTTTTTTACAGCTACAAGGAGCGATGGAGCCACTGCCACCAGCACAACTGTGCAGTGAACGCATGGTTCAGATCTTCGATGCTTCCTTGCTGGAGGAACAAGAGTGGAATTGGTCATTGTCATTTCGACCACTCCTCTGGTGCGTGCAGCCTGTCTTTCGCTGCATGTTGTGCTTCTTTGAACATTTGCCAACTGTGTGTCTTGCCGTCCTGCCAGTATCTGTTGTGGACCAAGAACGGCTGATGTCCACGATGAGGGTTCATACACGGTTGTGCCCCATGAGACTAAGGCTGATCCGCGAGGCCACTTATGAACACTCAGAGTTGGTTCTTCCATCTACGGACAATGGCACTGATGCAGGTGGACCTGCACATGAGACTATTGCGCACTTTTGCTCCGTGAATCCATCCGCCCAAGTGATTGATCTTACATCAGACGATTTGGCCTCATTTTTTGATGCATTTTTACAAGGTGACTTGGAGCTAGTCTTCAAGATCATGACTATAGTCCACGCCACACTGATTTACTTTGGCCTGCTGTGCTTGTCATGGTTGACTTTAAGTCTCTTTAGTATGTTGTAAATGTTCATTTTCAATTATGTTTTTTAATTTGGTTTTTATGCTTCGCTTTTAGTCCAGAGCAGTTTTTTTAGCCTTTTGGATTCCCTCACCTTCGGTGGCGTCCTGTACTGGTGTCAAACTTGTTACGGCAATGAGGAGGGTGTAGTGAATCCTAGTTTGTTTTAATAGGATACCAGGAGTTAGCTTAGCCTTTGGCTTGCAGACTCATGCCCCCGTCGCATAGTGTCTTTTTACCTACTTAGCTTGCTCTGTCTTAGACCATTTATTTAATTAATTCTTCTTAGATGCTGCCTAGTTTATAGTTAGGCCTTTTTGTTTAGTTATGTTATCAGTGTCACTGCGCTAAGGCGTCAACTCATTAAACTAAGACAAACAAACTGTAGGTGCTCACATTAGAAATTACCGTCCCAAGCATGCAGCGTTATCTATTGCTTTGGAACAACCTACATTAGGGGTCCAAGTAAATTTGTATAAATACATCACACTTTAGACAGATAATCAGAGGGATTCCGACCAGATACCATCGCTGCTATTGATGCTGCACATCGCGTTGACGCTGACCCGGACTTCGTGTTCTTCTGAAGTCTGAGCTCGAGACCTCATTCAAGGTAACCAGTGTTGGGGGCTCCTTCCAGAGACATGGCATTGGAAGATTAGGTTTAACATGCCCAGCTCTCCTCTAGGTAGAAGGTTAGACCTATCGTGATAGGGTACTAGGACATACTACATACTTTATGTCTTTTCATGCTAACTAAAGATGGTGGGGGTCTTCACAATTATGACTCTCGTCTTTACAATTCTATTTCTTGCACTGTTCATTATCTTAATCATTGCAGCCCATACGATTTACCGCATTGTATTAAATGAAAACTATTGAAACATTATTGCATCTTCGTCATTGCCTGTGTTTGGTTGAGACATGATATATCTGTGAGAAAGGGGTAATCTCCGTTTAACCACAACACTCCCTGAGATATCATACCTCTGAGTCCATGCGTAAAGACTGCCACAAATCACCTTTAACTGTTTGGGTTGTTGGTGATGTACTGCCAGTGAGCCGGAAGGGTTGGGACTACAGTTGCAACTTGTTGTAGGATAGGCATAGTCACCTACAAACAAAAGTACTGTCATCCTCGAACCAGCAGTCTTGCCCAGAGCAAGAGTCCAAACTACAACACCACTGCTCTACATCTATTTTAATCTTGGGATCTTTTAGTCTCAAATTGTTCAAGTGCTGTAGATCGAAGGTACCTGTATCTAGAAAGGACTTCTTCCTAGCCATGTTAGTGAGTTCCAGCCACTGTTTTATACACTTCTATGTGCTATTCCCACGCTGTTGATACATCATGTCGATGGGAGTTCCTTTCAATGGGGACTCCTCCTGTTTAGACGTTTTCAAACCCATCCTTGGTTTCTGTTTCTCATTCACTCTTAAGAAAACATTGAGGTGCCTGCCAGCCTCATCCCATGGAGTGAAGTAAGGTAGAAGGATAACAGGGTATGTGGGGCCATACTGTTATTTATACAACTGTTCTCAAGGAGCGAGGTAGGAAAGCATCTTCGGTCAGGAACACATGACCCATTTGCATTCGGAATTCTCTGGTCTCAGCTGTGAAGCTTCTGGTGATCCTTGGGCAGCTGGATCAGTAAGCCTCTTTTTAATACACTTTCAACCCTACAGTGCCTTGACACCGGGAACTTCTTCCTATCACCCCCTTTTTGCACTACTTCTAGAGACATCTTGATCTATGCCATGGCCACTCTTGGGATTCTTACTGTACTTGCCTACTTAACTGGTCTGACATACTCAGGTGACAATCTTGAGTTTCGTCAAAATTGCAAAAAGAGAATAAACATGATTAGACTTCACATGTCTTAATTTTAACCATACTAATGCTGTCTGATCTGGTTGGTGGGTCATTTGTTGGGTTGGACTCCACCCCTTGTTCCCTGGAGAAGTCTCTGTCTTACTTAGTTGCCTAGGGTCATAATGTAAAGACCAGTCTAGCTATTTCCCCACCACAGCCACGTTTAGGTGGTTCCTAGCTGATGCAGCATATTTTTCAAAAACGAATACTCTCACATGCCTACTTGCAGTCTGCTCACGTTTATTAAGCATACATATGAACTTTGTGATATCAAAATAGAAAGCAACAAAAGTGACCACTTGACTACAGTGAGCATCTAATGCTGAACTCCCAGCCCCACTAAATAGAATTGTATAGACTTTAGGATACATATCCGACAGAACACATGACAAAAAACGAAATAGATTATTGCAGGGGTACAGCGTTCTCATGAGAAGGGTGACAGTGGCCTTCAGAAAAAATACAAGAAATATAAACTTAAAGACACTGAGTTGATTTCTTGCAAGTCTTCACTTAGACCAGCCAAGCATGAGACCGATAGGTTAGAAGCTACATGACCTATGCGACAATGCTTAACATAGTAAAACAAAATGGTGTTGGCTATCACGATGATGGTAAGAGTAAATTGAAGCGGCCACTCACAAGCTAAACATGCTAGGGCTCTGACAAATTTTGTGGAAATCCACCAGTCGGCGCTAACGCTATTAGTGAATCACCACTCTTAACTTTGCCCTTTCATATTGCATGTTAACGAAGGCTGAAAGACCTGAACTGAGAGTCTGTTCCTGCCACATTTCAAGCAGCTCAATAAAACACCGCTAAAGTTAACAGCAACTGAAAATTATATTGCTCCCCTCCTTTAACTTTACCCATGTCCCGCCACCCTCCATTAAACTGGCACAGAACTTCAGATACCAATAAACAACTTATCTTCCTAAACCTTTGCCAAATTCTGGCTAAATTCGTCAACAAGTGCCAATGGAAAACAAAAACATTTTTTGTGCCCTCCTTTTTAAATGGGTTCCCCATCATAGATATGCACGAATTTGAAAATCCCAAGAGTGTGCGAAAGAAATGTAACTTTGTGCATTTTCTTCAAAGGTGCAAAGCAAATGAACACATGGCTTTTCATTTGTAAAGATATACTGAAACGTTAACTCTTTCAACCCACACAGAATCCTTTTCACACCCTAACATTTCTAAAACTACTGGACAGAAATACACCAAATCGCAAAAGCACAGTTTCCGAGCAAAGTTCTACTTTCATGTCAAGTTTGGCGTACATCCATTCAGTGGTTCGGTTCAGCACTTCTTTTTTGGGCCACCCTCTTCCCTTTCACTTTTTTCCGTTACACAGAACTATATAAAATGGACAGGCCGGTCCTTAGCATACACTGAAAGAGTGCCACATTTTTTGCAGATGCTCTTAAGGGGACCAAATGTATAAGCAAAGGAAAAATGTATTTTCGATGGAAAGTGCAGCTCAACTATAACTACACAATGGCAACTGCCACTGTGTGTGTGTGTGTGTGTGTGTTTGTATGTATGTATATACATATTTACTGAAAAAATCAAAGGTTAAAGTTCAGTTATGGTTAACTCTGGTTATAACATGTCACCATGTGTGTAAAAAAAAACTCAGCAATTCCCATAGAAAACCACACAATTAAAGTGCAGTTATGGTTACAATTAAAGCTTAAAAAAACACTGAAATCTGCAAATTATATTTAGGAACACAATTCCTAACTTGTGCAACAGCTATGCAAACCATAACTCGCACACCAAATGTAATGTGTATTGCAGGTCCAACATTATGGCCCTCATTATCACATTGGCAGTCAGGTGACTGCCACGCCAGTGATGGCGGTAGTACCGTCGCCAGGCTGGTGGTAATGACTGCCAAATTATGACCATGGCGGTGATCCCGCCCATAGACAGCCAATGTACCACCCCAACTGCCAGTGCAGTACTGCCAGTGCAGTACAGCCTACAGGCTGGTGGAAGACGAGGATCTATCTGCCCCCCATATTATGACATAGCAGACCACCAGGATTTCCAGGGCGTTAGCATTGCCACCAAAAGCCTGCTGGAAACACATCATATAAAAGGAGACACTCACCTCCAGGGACACAGAGGAGTCTGCGGCTGCTATGGAACCTGAACTCGAAGTCTTCCCGATGCTGTACCACGTGATGGCCGTCCAGGAGCAGCAATGCCGCCGCCGCCGGTGAGTACAGCCACCTAGCACACAAGGGAGGGAGGGGAGAGTGACACACACACGCACAACACACACCAAACACACACCAAACACACATACCACACACCCAGAAGAATCTGCAGAGTAAATCAACAGCAACAAAACCCAGGAGCAAAGAAAGTGAGGACACATACCTGTTGTCCAACCACTGTAATTAGGTGAAAACAGTGACCTTGTAAAAAGAGATAACTATGAATAAATATATGTACAGAAAGGGCCTTTAGCCAGTTTAAAGTTATTAATGGCCACAGGTTAATGTCCAAGGCACAACTCGACTCCTGATAGTCTAGGCACTCCACTGGGCAGGGGCATCACGGAGATAGCAGGCAGGCACCTTGGGGGGGGGAGGGATGTGCGGGGTGGAGGAGTAGCCTTGGGACAGGGGCCGGAGTGCCACTCTTGTTGCCCTTAGTGGCGGGGGAACTCTTAAGGGGAGGGACAGGAGTCGAATGGGAGCAGGAGGTACTGGGCTGGGGGGGACTTTCCTCTTATGGACAGGACAGGGGGGGGGGAGGGGTCAAGGCGGGAAAGGAAAAG
Source organism: Pleurodeles waltl (assembly GCF_031143425.1). Classification (NCBI taxonomy): domain Eukaryota; kingdom Metazoa; phylum Chordata; class Amphibia; order Caudata; family Salamandridae; genus Pleurodeles; species Pleurodeles waltl. The sequence goes on from NC_090436.1 coordinate 968,164,868, forward strand.
CTTCTTAGGACCAGTGGGGCGGGTGTGGGAGGAGGAATGGGAGTGGAGGTAGGAGAAGGAGGAGGAGGTGAGCTGGACTTGGGTGCAGGTGCATGGACAGTGTGCGTGTGTGAAGTGGATGGCTGTTTGGTGTCTGAGTGGGAGCGTTTATGTGTCTTTGGAGGTGGACAGACAGGGTGGGGGAGAGGACAAACAGGACATGTGGAGGTATGTTGTGGTGGTGTCTGCAAGTGAGGTGAGTGTGCTGCATGAGGTGGTGATGGTGGAGGTGGTGACTGCGCATGTGGTGTGTGGGATGCATGTCTGCGTGTCTGCTGTTGTGGTGACTGGCAAGGCTGTACAGGTGGCAGGATCTGGAACTGATGATGCAGTGCATGCAGGTGTGAGTGCTGATGTGACTGTGAGGGAGGAGGTGGAGGGGGAGACAGTGGAGGCAGTGGCTGTTGTAGTATGTGCATCTGGGTGTTGGCTGTGTGTTTGTAAATGGGGACAACATTAAAAAAACTCAAAAGGGGGAAGCCCTTAGAATACAGGGAGACCACCTTCCACTCTACACCACGCTCCGGCAAGAGGGTCGTATCTCATGTTGGAGCTGAGTTCATGATCATGAGCTGCTTTGAGACCACAGAGAGAACCTTAAGAGTCAGTAAGCAGTATAATCATAGGACAAACCGAGCCTCTTAACAAATACCAGTTACCTCCTATTCGGTTCTATCCAGCCACACTCTCAAATGGGCCCAGAATTTCTGCTCCTTTGTCCCCCTCTTATTATCCATATTTAAATTATCAAGAAGTGCCTCTTTCCGTTCCTGTATTGTTGGGGGGCAAGAGCTCACCCATTCCTCACAGATTTCACATGTGGCCAACAGGATCATATAAAAGAGTAATTTCGCAGACTCACTCTTAGTTGTCAGCTGGTTCTGATTCTGCAAAGATCCAAAAATCAATAAAGAGGGGCTTACCTGACAATCCATAGAGAAAACTTCCTCTATTACCTCCTCCACCTCCTTCCAGAAACAGGTATTCTGGGGGCACCTCAAAAACATATCCCGCACTTCTTACACTCCTTCCTTTGTAGTTCCATGCCCCATCTTGGATAACTTATCTGGAGTCCAGTAGGCCCTATGGATTGAAAACAGATGATTCCTTCTTAAAGACGTAGGCCGAACTCTGTTGTATAGAAGAGTGTTAGATACTTGCCTTTGGTCAATTATCCGCTGTCCTGGCAAGTCATCTCCCCAAATCTCCTCCAGAAGGGTGAACTCTCCGTCCACAACCTCTACCCACGGCCAGCCAGTACAATTTTGTGACCTCCTTTCTGGGGGGGGAACTTATGTGTGGAAATTCCTCCAGATCGTTCGAGACCACTACCTTCTCTGTTACATGTTGTGGTCAGTTGGTTATTTGAAGGTATTTAAACCGTGAAAGATTGGCCCCCCATTTCCCCACTGAGGGACTCACAGGTAACCAAACTCCCATCCTTGAGTAAGGCTCCCAATCCAAAAAAGCTGCCTCCCTCAGTGGAAGAGCCAACTTATCCTTTGTCCATTCAGGGGAGCCTGGAGAATTCCATATTGGCTCATACTTGCTGTAGTATGGTAACTTAGTGGCTTTCCTCACACTCCACCAGATTTTTACCGAGTCCAAAAGCATCTTCAATTTTATTTTTTTGAAAAATTTAGGATTACCAAACTTATATAAAAAAGCTTTCCTGGGATACATTGTTTATTTTCATCATAGCTTTAAAGATTTGTCCTTCTCAGATTCTCCAGGCTCCTTCATTAACTCCCTTGAATTCTTCAGAAAGAAGGCCTACGCATAATAATTTATATCTGGTAAAGCCAGCCCGACCTTTGTCTCACCTTCGTCTCAACTTTTTCCACGCAATGCGAACCCCTTTTAGGGCTCAAACGAAGCTGCTAATTTCTCCTTGAAGTTTGCTCAACCATTCTTTTCCAGAGCAGAAAGGATTGCATTACAATTAATAGAAACTTAGACAGGATAACCGTTTTGACTAAGTTAATCCGTCCTATCATAGTAAGAGGGAGACAAACCCATTTCTTCATTAACTGGGTGGACTCTCTCAAAACCTTCTTGAAATTAATTTCAGCAATTCTGCTTATATCTTGGGCTATTTTGATCCCTAAATATTTCACCTCTTTCTTAACAGGAATCCCATTCGCCTACATATTCCATACTATAAATTCCGACTTTTCGCTGTTAACCGCAAACCCACTGATTCTCCCAAACTCCATTGTGAATTCTTTCAGTGCTACCGATGCTTGACCTAAGTCTGCTGTGTAAACTAACAAGTCATCCGCATATAGGGAAAGCTTTTTACTTCAATTCCCACAGTGGAACGGGAGAATCCTCTGGTATTTCCTAAGCTTACACTCTAGGGGCTCTGTATAAATATTAAAAAGTAATGGGGACAACGGACATCCTTGTCTAGTTTCTCTTTGAATTTTACAAGGGTGAGTTAACACACCATTAACCAAGAGTTTTGCAACAGGATCTTAATAAATCTTCTGCAGCACCCCGATAAAATTTCTGCCCAATTTAAGAAACTCGCAGACCGCTTTTAAATAAACACAATTAACCCTATCAAATGCTTTAGTGGCATCTACCATTACTACCGATATCGGATCCTGGCACGTAGCGGCCAAATCGATAGAGCCAATCAAAGTGTGCGTCAGCTCCTGCATCAGTCTGCCCTTCATAAAGCTCTTTTGATCTATATGAATAAGCTTACCTAGAACCCCACTAATCTATCTGCCATAATCTTTGAAAAAATTCTGTAGTCACTATTTAATAAGGAAATTGGTCTGTATGGGTCACAGGATCTTGGGTCTTTCCCTGGCTTCAAAATCACTGTAATACTTGCTTCCTTCCAGGATGACGGCATCATACTCCTGCCTTCTAGGATGTCATTGCAGAGCCCCACAAAAAAAGTTATTTACACTACTTTTCAGGGCCTTATATACTTCCAAGGGGAGACAGTCTGGGCCTGGAGCCTTCCCGGCCTTTCCTGATTTTAATACCTGATCCCATTCCTCCAACCCAACTTGCTCTTTTAGGCCTCTGCAATCTTCCTCACTCAAGGACTCCAGGCCTAACTCTTCTAGCTAAGCCAGAACACTTCCCCTACCTCCTCGTGACCTCTCTTCACACTTCCTGAGACCGGATCTTGTAGCTCAACCACACTGTTCCTTTCTCTATTAGCTTTTAATTTCCATGCCAACAATTTACTGCAATTCTCACCATACTCATAATGTGCCAGCCTATTTGCTTCACATCTTTTCTTAATCCTGTTCTCACCACAGCATTCAATTCAGATTGCAGCCACCACTCATCTAATAGCAAGGTTCTATCTAGAGTCCACCTACCCCGATCTCTATACCCTGTTAGACCAATATTAATCCAGATAGTGGAGTCATCGGATAAATGAGCTCTCATATGAGTTATTTCTTTCACACTTCATGCAAAGTTCCTGTCTATTAGAATATAATGAATCCTGGATTGATGCCTGTATTTTTTGTTGTTAAATGTGTACCCCCAAGTTAACACCGTCCTTTCTCTCCATATATCGCATAATCCCAACTGGAAAATTATAATTAGTACCTGACTTCACATTTTCCCATTAATTCTAGAGCTACTCCCTGATGGCCTATCTAAATCATTTAACACCACATTAAAATCCCCCATCCAAATAATAGGATCTGACATGAGCAATAAGTGCTGAAATAATTCCACTAATGATGCAATATTATCCCTATTAGGCCCATAGTAACTCACCATCATGAATGCCCTATTGAATGCAACCAGTCTCCCTATGACCCATCTTCCAGTCCTATCTACCGGTCCCTCCTGGCGGGAGATATTAGGATGATTTTTTATAAGAACCACAACCCCTTTACTTCCTCCAGTCTGGCCTGAGCACAATATCTGTTGCACCCATCTACATGACTTGAACAGCTTAATACTCTCCTGTCTAGAGAGGTGGGTATCTTGTAAACTACTACATATGTTAGCAGCCTCAATTCCTTTTGCTCCATCATCCACCCCCCTATTAGTGTAAGAGCTGTTATCCCACTTAAGCTTCTCCTAACTATCATCACTCAGCACATTTCTTTTTCTCCTTTTTTCCCACGTGCTCCCCATCCTGTGCCCCGTTCCCCTCAGCCCCTCCCTAGCTCTCATTCTCCCCCACCCCCCTAGTAGAACCCCCAAACTACTTCTTCTAGGCATAATGCCTCGGAGGGAGCCCCGCTGGGACTTTAAAACTGTCTAAATACAAACAAAAAACATCAACTGAGCAAGTGTGGGGGGGGAAATCGAATAAAGCAGGTGACGAAAACCCCCAGTTTAACTGGGTTCTTCCAACGTTTTTATCAGGTCATCGACCTCTCTTCCCTCTATAAAGTTATACATTTTGTTGTTTGCCATCACTCTCAATAAGGCTGGGAATTTTAACTGGGCTGTAGCGCCTAATCTCCTGAGGGCGTCAGTTCTCTTGCCAAGCTCCCACTGCCTACTTAAAGTTGTACTTGAGAGATCTGACCTGATTTCATAGGAAACTCCCTCTGCCATGAGTACTTTCTTTTTCAATGCTGCTATCAATATGTTTTCTTTAATTGCACATGTATGGAAACAGACCAGAATTTTCCTCGGAGCCTCTCTATTTGGTGATTTTTTTAAAGGGGTCTCGGTGTACTCTTTGTATAGCCTTCATAATGTCAACCTCTGCCTCTTCTAACTGTAATCCTTGTTTAATCAGGTGAACCACAACACCCTTCAAGTCACTACCCTCTGTCCCTTCTGGGACTTTTAGAATCCTCAGATTGTTCCTTCTCTTGTGATTCTCTGAAGTCTCCAGCTTGCTCCTAACACTTTCCTCTCCAGCTTTCAAGCTTTGGATAACCTCCTTATTTTTCTTCACAGCTACCTTCAAGCCACCTGCTTCCTCTTCGAGTACAGCCATCCTACCTGCCAAGTCATACATTTTTTCCCCCAGAGTCTCACATAGGCCTCTAATCTCTCATTGATTGGAGCTTGATTTTTCAACCCCCTCCTTAATTTCCAGTGCCAAGTTTTTCAGCATTTTTTAGATAGATTGACTCCGAGGGCTATATGCCTCCCTCTGATGCTGATTTTCCTTGGTACCAGCTGAGACGGGGGGCTCACCCGACAGAGACACTTGCTCTTGGGTTCACCCCACCAGCTCTGCTAGTTCCTCCTTCGTAAATTCCAGAGAGTTATTGTCCGGAGCCCAGCTCCTCACTGACACTGGAGGACTTTCCTCATCCCCCCTCCATCTTTTCCTTATCAGCCAGAGGTCAAAATCTATTTGAAGTAGATCCAATCAGGGTTGTACAGAGCTCCCCGGCACTCTCATCGGCTCTAAAGGTAGCCATTTCCATGCCAGCAACATGTCGCCCTGCTTGGTCTAGGAGGCCCTGCTCGTCTATTTGATTCCTAGGTAGTACCCAGAAATATGTTCTTAGTGAGGGAGTGACTTTTGACCTATTCAAGCTAATAGGGCATGCTCTCACACCTTTAGCACCCAAAGGGAATTCGCCCTTGTCACTATTCTTATCACCAATGCATTTTGGGACCTCAGATGTTTTGCCCAGTGTCTCTTTTACACGGGGGGGTCACTCCGTTTCTCCTTAACCCCATAAACTTTCTTACCACTCCTTAGAGAATACACAGGGCTCCTTCCAAACCTCCTCCTTGCCACTACCTCCCTTTTTAATCTTATAGGTGCCAGCCTCCCGGTGGGCCTTGCTGTGCTCTGCCCCCCAATAGATTCAGTGTGCCCTAAACATTTCTCCCCAAGACACTCAGGGGGTTGTATAGTGCCTTGACCATCCAGCAGAGAGCTTCCAGCTCTTCCAGCCTCTCCAGCCTTCCTCAATTTCACCCACGTGCTAGAGTCACTTGTGCTGACTCTGGCTACTCTCCCCCAGAGCGCTGCTCGCCCGGACTTCCATGGCTCCAAGCCCCCTCCACTGCAGCTCCTTTACTGGCACCTCCTCGAGGTAAGGCTCCCTCCAGCAGTCATGTCGCTGTCCGCCTCGCTCTCTCTTCTTTCCCTCCCTAGCTCACGCAGTCCCGCAGAGCTCCTCCCACGCCCGCTAACTAATGGCCACTATGTTCTCCCCCGTGTGTGTGCTTGTGGAGTGAAGTGCGGTGCCTGTGTTTGTCTGTGCGAGTCATGTCTGTTGTTCTGTGTGCGTGCGTGTCAGATTGTGTGTGTGGGATGGTTGGGGGAGAAGGCTATGGGACTGGGAATACGTAGTTGGAGGGAGGACGGAAGAAACAGGGACACTGGCTGCCATCAGAGAACAGGCCAGAGCCTGAAACGATCTCTGTAGAGCTGCCAAGCCACAGCTCTGTGATTGTGGCCATGACGCCTAACGCCAGCGGAGTGAGGTCACTTCCACCTGTCCCTGCATACAGGACAGGCGGTTGCCATTTCCTACTGTTAGTACTCATGCTTTGAATTTATATGTGCGTCATTGGTGTCAACTGTACACACCTAAACAATTCTAGTGTCCTACATATATACGTGCTCTGTGTGCTATGATGTTGTGTGTCCATAGGTCCTGTTGTCACACCCATTTTACTTTTGACTCACTTAGATACCAACCACTGTGGAGGAATAAGAGGAGGAGGCAAGCACTGTACAGACCCCCTGTGGACTTGGCTACACTGGAAGACCGGCACTTCATACTCAAATATCGGCTGGATAAGGCCACAATCACAGAGCTGTGTGCACAATTGAAGCCTGATCTGATACCTGCTATCTGTAGCACCACAGCAATTCCCCCTCTTGTGCAGGTACTGTCAGTGCTCCATTTCCTAGCAACTGGTTCTTTCCAGGTGACTGTGGGCTTGGCTGCAGGAATGTCACAGCCAATGTTCTCGATTGTGCTTGGAAGGGTTTTGGCTGCCTTGCTCAAACACAGGAGCAACTACATCGCATTCCCCCAGGTTGAAGATTTGCCCACTGTAAAGGCTGGATTGTATGCAATGGGACACATACCACATGTGAGTGTGGCCATTGACGGGACCCATATTGCCTTAGTCCCTCCCAGGGCAAATGAGCAGGTGTACAGGAATAGGAAGAGTTTCCACTCTCTCAATGTCCCGATGGTGTGCCTTTGCTGACGAGTACATCTCCCACGTCACTGCCAAGTATCCTGGATCTGTGCATGATGCCTATGTCTTGAGGAATAGCAGCATCCCACAGGTGATGGTACGACTACAAAGGCACAGAGTGTGGCTAATAGGTGAGCTTGAGTCCCCACCCCTCAATGTATGTCAGTGTATTCCTACTGGAGTCATACCCCATGCCATTGTGCAGGGCTAATGTGTGTCCCTCACTTCTTCCAGGTGACTCCGCAACCCAAACCTGTCCTGGCTGTTGACCCCTGTTAGGAATCCGAGAACAGGGGCTGAAAATCAGTACACTGATGCACATGGGCCTACCAGGAGGATTGTGGATTGCACTTTCGGGCTCCTGAAAGCTAGTTTCAGGTGCCTCTATTTAACAGGTGGATCCCTATGTTACTCCCCTGAGAAGGTCTGCCATATTGTGGTGGTCTGCTGCATGCTGCACAATTTAGCCCTCAGACGCCACGTGCCCTAGATGCAGGAGGAGGGGGGTGACAATGCACCTGTGGCTGCAGTGGACACTGAGAACAGTGAGGAGGAGGAATAGGAGAAGGATGTGGACAACAGGACACATATCATTCAGCAGTGCTTCCAAAGACACTCAGGTAAGACTGTTGATCTATACATGTCTCCATTTTAGTAAAGTACTATGTGGCTCTTGTGTTGTGCCAGTCACTACCTTTGCATCATAACTGACTGTCACCTATGCCTTCCGTTATTGCAGATGTTGGTGTGGTTATAACAGTGTACTGATGTCATGACTACAGACTGCAGAGACACATTTGTTGGATGGATTCACACATTACAGGACATTTGAACAGGATAATGCAGTTCAATACAGTTCAATATGCACATTTTGTTCAAGGGTGTTTATTTGAATAACAAAAAATACAATGGAAAGTGCAATAGAGTGGGGTTATGGTTGGGAAAAGTCCAGTGTAGTGGCCCAGTCTGTTTGTAGCACAGGTCCATTGTCCATGGGGCCATAGGAAGAGGAGGAATGGCAGTCCAAAGTGAACAACGCGAATCAGTGGAACAGATGGGGCACATTCTGGAGGGGATCATTTCCTGGCGATGGCTTTGGCAACTGTCTCTGGTGTCTGTCTGGGTCGCAGGGAACGTTTACTGGGTGGTTCACCTTCTGCAGGGGGAGGGGTACTTGTGGCCTGTGAGTCCTGTGACATGGCCTCCTGTCCACTAGTTGAAGCAGATGTGGAGGGCTTATCAGTACTCTGGCTAGTGGAAGGGGCCCGCTGAACGGTGTGCCCACTCCCACTTACACCAGGACCTTCATCGTCTTGCCTGTGTGGTGTCGACTCGCGTCCCTGTGCAGGTGAGCACACTACTGACTGACGTGTCCTGGGGCAGAGGTTTGGGGGCACTGGCTGGCTGCTGTGGTGTTTGAGTTTGGGGGGCTGTGGTGGACTGGCTGTGGGATGTGGTAGCCGACTGACCAGTGGTCTCAGATGGCCCAGGGAGTTCATCCAGATCAAGACCTTCAGAGTTGCTGTCATCACTGAGGGCATCTTCTGGTGGAGGACTGGGTTGCCTTGGCACCTGCTCGCTGCTGACATTGACTGGGGCACCTGTGGGGATGTGAGTGATTTGTTAGGGCCATTGTCTGTCACATATTCCGCATTTCTACCTTTCCCTATGGGTTTGGTGTTGTCCTCCCACCTTTGGTAGTGTATGGTGATGGATTGTAGGATTGGTAGTTCTACACGCTGTCCATGCATTGCCGGTGGGTGTGCATACAGAGCTGGGAGGGATGTGCTTTCAGTGGGTATAGCATGCAGGGGTAGACATTTAGGTGTGGTAATTGGGGTGGTGCACTGTGTGGGATGGAGTGGTGTGAAGGGAGTCAGGGTGACGGAGTGACATGGCATGCAGATATGGGTGGTGGTAGGTTGGTAATGGTGACTCACCAGTGTCCAGTCCTCCGGCTACTGCAGTGAGGCCCTCAGGATACAGTATTGCCAGGACTTGCTCCTCCCATGCTGTTAACTGTCGGGGAGGAGGTGGGGGTCCACCGCCAGTCTTCCTGGTGGCGAGCTGGTGCCTTGCTCCAATGAAACGCACCTTCCCCTATAGGTCGTTCCACCTCTTCTGAATGTCTTCCCTTGTGCGTGGGCATTGTCCCACGCCATTCAGACTGTCCACGATCCTCCGCCATAGCTCCAGCTTCCTGGCAATGGACATCTGCTGTACCTGTGCTCCAAACAGATATGGCTCTACCCTGACTATTTCCTCCACCATCACCCGCAACTCCTCATTGGTGAAACGGGGGTGCCTTTGTGGGGTGTTGTGTGGTGTGTGTAATATGCAGAGGGTGTTGAGTGATGTGATGTGGTGGGGTGTGTGGTGCGTGACAGATGAATGGGTAGTTGTGGTGTGTATGCAGTTATCTCTGGGATTGGCCTGGCAAGGTGTAGAGGTCTTCTTCTGTTTGCAAACAATTGTGGGTGATGTGGTGGGGTATTTTATAGTGCTGTTGGTGGGTGTGTGGGGTGGGTGTATTTGTGTCAGGTGTGGGTTTTTTGGACTGACCAATGTTGGCTTGTTTTGGTTTTGGGTGGCCATTTCTGCGGCGGCAGTGTGCACCGCCAATGGTTTACAGCAGTTGAATGTCCGCTGTGATGAATCGTGGGTCATTATTTGGAGGGCGGTGTTTTGCTGGCATATCGGTATGGGTACTAGTTATGACAGTTTAGTTTTTCATGTTCGTTGGGCCTGGCGGATTTGTGGTTGTGACTGGTTTCCGTCGGTTTTGTGTGTGTCATAATCTGGCAGGTGGATGATTGCTTCAGCTGCAGTATATTGGCAGCCGTCACCATAGCGGTTTTCAGAAAATACCGCCTATGTCATAATGAGGGCCTATATGGGCAGCCAACTCCAGCTGCGTACAGCATTTGGTCTTGTGCAGCAGGAGTTGGTTGCAGAGCCTGGTCTACATTTAAGCCCTCTTTTTAAATTGTTTATTTGATCCACTGATCTGAAATTGGGTCCACTAAACCAAATGCAATCTTCTCAACCTTGTACTGTGAACCCTGAACAAGCTCAATGGACCTGTGCTGGGGCCATGGCTTCAAATCAGTGAATCTACCTACAGTGGCCTGTGAAGCTTGCCTCAGAGTTGTAGTACAAGGGTGTAATGGTTGTCTGGATACCTCAATTTGCAGCCATGGTTAGCAGAACCCTGGGCCTCACTGGGAACTGCGACTGCAACGGTAGGATCCATGAATCCTACAGCAAAACTAAAATTTAGTTTTGTTAATTTTAAACTAAAGGAGCATCCCTTTGGGGCCACTCCACACTGGCCTGAGAGTCAGGGTATGCTCAATCTGTCCATTGTCTGCTCTCTTGTTAAGTTTTAAGTTTTAGGACAAGGAGGCTCAGTCTCTGCATATTGTAACGGCAATAGCAACATCTTCTCCCAGTGCCTCAGCTAGCCAATTGGGCTGGCTCACACCACCCACCCTTATTTGTATAAGCAGCACTAAAATAGGCGACAGTAGAAAAGGCTTTCTGAGCCCATCATGTCTGAGTATTCTTTTTATATTTGTAGCCATAGAGGTCTGAGATATCAGTACTGCAGTTCTACAAATGAACAATCGAGATATCTCTCAAGTTTTAACCTCTTCATGCTCACTCTAAGCAACTTTTTAAAAGCTAATTTCTCAAACTACTGAGCTGATTTAGTCCAAATCTACACACACAAGCCTTGATAAAGATGTACCGTCATGCCAAATTTGGTGTAATTTCAATCAGATGTTTTTTTTGTATGGGGAAGCCCACTTTAGTTTTCCTGGCCCTCTTTTGAAGAATACAAAAAATATTGGTTCTATAGAAACTTCGACCTAACCCTAGGGCTACGGGGATCGACCTTCTTCCCAGGAATTATCCACACCAAACTCTTTAATCACATAAACAATCACACTGAAGAATTTCAACCTTGCCGGTCTTCCTCACGATTGGTAAGCCCTTTGTTCATTTTCACTAATATACAAACAGCCCATCCTGCCCATTATAAGGCATTGTGGGAAATGTAGTGCAGTTACAACATGTACCAGATGTACAAAAAAATACAGATTGAGCACTTTAAGGCATTCAACACAAGTCACTTCCAAATTACTTTCTTGAGGCAGACTGCCTAAATCCCTCTTCATACTTCCCTGTGAGTGTTCTCCACACTGTGGTGTCCCCGAAAAGTGCAGCCTGCTTGCAGTTGTCCTTACATGGTGCCCAATCTTTCTAGTCCCTGGCCAACACTATTGCACTGTTCTCCCATGCTCATGTCATAAGTGATGCCCTATTTGAGGTCGCAAGCAGTGCATGGTGGGAGCGCAAATTATAGCTAGCTCTGCTAATTATAACTGGTGAATTTATGTGTTTTTTAGTTTGAAATGTTCATGTTGTCACTGACAAATTCACCTAGTTATGTTACTTTAAACTTTGACTTTTTCAGTGAATTTCTAAGGTTTTTTAAAAATAAAAAAAGATTTTTTATCTGACCTAACTATAAAGTTACTTTAACCTTTGTTTTTGTTTAGTGAATTCTAGTTTTTAAAAAGAAATGTAAAGTACTATTTACTTATGATACATTAATCCAGCCCCCGCAGCTCACGTAGCGGGGGATTGGCACTTGGGGCTCATTCCGACCCCGGCGGGATGCGGGAGCACCGCCAACAGGCTGGCGGTGCCCCGCAGGGCATTCTGACCGCGGCGGTTTGGCTGCGGTCAGACCAGGAAAACCGGCGGTCTCCCGCCGGTTTTCCGCTGCCCTGGGAATCCCCCATGGCGGCGCAGCTTGCTGCGCCGCCATGGGGGATTCCGACCCCCTCACCGCCATCCTGTTCCTGGCGGTTCCGACCGCCAGGAACAGGATGGCGGTGAGGGGTGTCGTGGGGCCCCTGGGGGCCCCTGCAGTGCCCATGCCGATGGCATGGGCACTGCAGGGGTCCCCGTAAGAGGGCCCCACTTTGAATTCCAGTGTCTGCTCAGCAGACACTGGAATTCGCGACGGGTGCAACTGCACCCGTCGCACCTTCCCACTCCGCCGGCTCCATTCGGAGCCGGCTTCCTCGTGGGAAGGGGTTTCCCGCTGGGCTGGCGGGCGGCCTGCTGGCGGTCGCCGGCCAGCCAAGCGGGAAAGCCTGAATGGCCTCCGCGGTCTTTCGACCGCGGAGCGGCCATATGGCGGTTCCCTCCAGGCGGGCGGCTCCTGCCGCCCGCCGGGGTCTGAATGACCCCCTTAGTCTGTGGCCAGGTCCTGTGGTCAACCCCTCCCACTCAGAGACAGCCAACCCCACACTGCACACTGTCTTCGGCCGTGTGCGGCAGGTAGTTGGGCAGAGGGCCGGGGTCCCCATGCCCCAAGGCTGTTTTTTTTTAAGTGAGGGAATGCGTGCTCCCAGGGCCCAATTTCATTAGGCCCTGGGTACCCCATCCCCAAGGGCCTCTCTTTTTAAAGGAGAGGGGGTGGCACTGTGGACCCCTCTCCGAGCCTCATTAGGTCCTGGGCACCCCATTTCACAGGGCCTTATTTATTTTACAGGGGAAGGGGCTGCTTGGCCCTTCTCCCTGAGCCTTATTAGGCCCTGGGGACCCCCCATCCTCCAGGGCCACTATGCAACATAAAGGGGAGGTGGGGGCTGCACCACTCCCTGTCTGAGCGTTATTAGTCCCTGGGGATCCCATCCCCCGGGGTCCAGCGTGATATTTAAGGAAACGGGGGCAAGCAACCCCTCCTCTCCAGGCTGATTTCAGGCCCAGGGACCCCACCCCCCAGGGCCAGCTGACAGTTTTAGGGGAAGAAGGGCACGTGGCCCATCTCCCCAGTCTGATTTTGCCCCTGGAACTCCATCCCCGGGACCAAGCATGATATTTAGGAGGGGGGGGCATGAGGCCCCTCTTCCTGGGCTAATATCAGCCTCGAGGACCCCATTCCCTTTGGCTCGGTGACAGGGGTAGTGGACCCCCCCAGGCCGATTTCAGCCCAGGGGCTGTATCCCCCAGGGCCCTCTATTGTTAAAGGAGGGTGCACTGGTTTTCACACACGGCACCCACCATATTCTTTATGGAGAAGCCCCAAGGCCTCCGAAGCCCTAGCCCGCTCATCACATGCAGCAGGAGCCAGCATTGCTCCCGTCCTGAGGGAGCAGCTACTAATGCTAACCGTCTTCATTTTGCAACTTTTACTGTCCAGGGCTACATCATAACTGAGAGCAAACAAATGATGGAGGTTCTGCAAATGTATGATGTGGGTCATTGCCGGATAAGGTTTGGACATCGCCAGTAGGGAATATCGCAGTCTGGAGTACAAAAGTATATACAAAGGGGGAGTTTCCTGCATGTCTTTATATTTACCAAAAAATGTATTGACTATAAAGTGGTTCAAAGCCTTAAGGCCAGTCTTGATAATAAGAGATTAGCTTTATGATGTATCATCAAAGGAAAGACTAGATTATGCAGCAAAGGCAAAGCCAGTGAGCTAAAACAGCCTTATAGTATCTTTTTGCCCAAGGTCGCACATCACTGCAGGTAGGGAAACAGATATAAAATCAGCTCCCAGAGGGCGGGAGCATTTTTGTGGCTATTGCCCACTGGGAGCCGATTTTGTGTTTCCAGGAATTAGCAAAGTCACAATGGAGCTCAGTGCAACCCAGTTTAGTGGCAGATTTGAAAATGTTCCTGGGAAGCGAGAGAAAACACAGGGTGAGCTCCCCGGGTCACAGCATCTGAGCTGGCTCAGGGGAATGGGGCTCCGGGGGCGATTATTAGCCCCCTCCCCCTCCATGCAGTTTTTTTAATGAATAATTTTACAGTAAATATTGCGGTGATATTATCAACGATGTTATAAAAGATGCCATGAGTGCTGTAATATCGGGGGTAATTAGTTGTGCCTGGCGAGGGAGTGAGTTGTAGTTACCTTAGGGCACAAATTATAGTTACTTGAAATAACAGGTGGATTTCTATGGTTTTGTACATTTAAAATGTGAACCTAACTATAATGTCCCTGCAGCCTTTTTTAAGTGAACTTTTATGTTTTTTTAAATTCTATTTCCTAACTATAACGTCCCTGTAACCTTTGGATTATTAAGTACATTTCAATGTTTTTTTTTAACGTAAAGTAATTTTAAATACAATAAGTCAATCCAACCACCGCCATGCCCAGCCTTTGTTCATCTGAAGCTGGGATTGGCAGCAGGGCATGGCCTGTAGCCAACCCCCTATTATAACAACCCAATTCCGCACTATGCACGGCACGGCGGGGCCACAGGCCAGGCCCTGAACCCAACCCCCTATAACCATCGAATTCTGGTGTAGCAGGATTGAAGTGCTTCTTTGTGCACTCATGAAGTGCTTCTTTGTTTGGTGGAGTTGTGATCATATTCCTGTTCATGAAGAACGTGTCTCCAAAATTTGTGGGAAATGCGTTGGGGGGTCTTTTTAGTAAGCTGTCCATCTTCCTTGGAAAAGAGATAACACAATGTCTAGTATCAGCAGCAAATGACAAAAAAAGAACCCATACATCACAGTCACTACATAACATATTGCGCTCAAAAAAGCAAGGAAGCAAATACCTCCTTCAATGTTTACTCATAACTTTTCATGGTTGAAATGCAGCTAAAACACACTTGCTTTGCCTTGTGCACGAAGTTAGGATAATTAGTACTTTACAAAAGTGGAGCTTCAACTTGGGGACCTGCTTTGTTTATATCTTTAACTGCTTCCCGTTGAGTTTTTTTTTCCTGTGAATTGAGCATAACGGCTGAATGAATTCTGCCCTGCATATTTATGCAGGAAGAAGCCAGTGCTTTTAGCACAGTGTCTACCCAAATTGAGTACTTTCTACTGGCTAATTTGTAAATGCTGTCTTGTTTGTTGCAGAGTAAATAAAAACTTAAACACTGGAAAAAAGGCAAACTCTCCTTTGGCAATAAAAAGACAGTTCTTTACTGTTGGGACAGGGAGATGAACCCTCCTCATACAGGCAGGCAGCCGATCTCAAACTGCTTTGGCACAGACAGCCTCTAATATACAAAATCACACAATACTTTATTACAAAACAGTAAATAATGATTGACTGGCCAGTCATAGATTGAAACAAAAAAACATTTGAACACCTGTGAGCTCATTACTAAACTAATATTGTACACATTCTTTACATGTGCCTTTAACAATGCTTTACAAACTACCCATTGTTCACTCATGACTGCATACATTTCTACAACAAATAAAATTTTAATACCTTGTGTGCCTTATCATTGTAACCCTAAGACCTCAGTGTAGTCTAGGCTGATTAGGTTTCCTGCACTCATTGTCTAATCAGGTTTACGATCTATTTGGAAACACGAAGTACATGCCAGTGAACCTGTGTGCTTTTAGGCCATACACGTCTCCTAAACATGAGTTAGCTTTTAAATGCAATCTTGTCCTCGAGTGAACTTTTCACCTTATTCTGGTCAGCACTGGATATGGGCTTGCAATGTTCTTTTATTTCCTACATCATGAAGCGTTCTGCCAATGCCTGTTGTTACACTATATTTTCGCATACATATTCTACATCTCTTGTAATATACCCCTTCTAGTTGACATGTCAAGTACTAAATCTAGGTCTTGGTCTTCGTTTGGCACTGAGTGCTGCACATTACCCTGAGAATCTACCACACGTGTTGGTGTCATAACTGTAAACATCCTTCCGGCCTTAGCATCTACTCTTCTACAACATGCTATAATCAACTGCAGAACACAATATATTAAGAATAAGGCTACAATAGATGGAATCAAAGCACCCAACAGTCCTGACATCCAGGATGGCAGTAATGACAACCACCCACTAAACCAGTTATCTAGGGCACCTCCTCATCTACATTTTCTATTGTCGATTAAGCAGTGTCTTTATAGCTTCTAATAAAGTTCTATTATCTGCATCGTTTGCTGGAATGAAAGTACAACACGCGCTCAGCATCTCCCAGCCTGACCTTTCAACGAACCCTAACCAAGCTACAGAGAACTTCAATGCCTGGATTACCTGCACCACGGTCCGACTCACCCCCACCAAACTAGTCAGTACGAATGGACCCACCAAATGAGACAGTTGGTACACCCCAGAACTCAGCGCAGCTCAACACAGATGCAAACAACTGGAAAGAAAATGGTGTTAAAGCAGAAATTACAGCGATTGAACGACCTTCAAGTCTGCCCTTAACAACTACCACCTCCTCCTCAAAGGCGCGAAAAAGAAAGATCTGACACACCACATAGAGGCCAAACCAACCAGACTATGGAACTCTTCACCATCATCGGAGAGTTCACCCGCCCTTCAGCCACAGAAAAAGCAATCCCTCCCTCACAAGAACTCTGCAATACCCTTGCAGACCACTTCCACAACAAGATAGTCACCATTTACAAATTTTCAAGCCCCAAGCAACCCGATCTCCTCAGCATCCCAACCTCCCCAAAAACAGCTGGTGAACACCCGCTCAGCACAAGGGAACAACTCAATACTGAGAACACAAAAGCCCTAATGAACTCCGTCCACTCGGGAGCCCCCAGTGACCCCTGCCTCCATCGACTCTTCAACCTCAGAAGCGACTATATCAGCCACCAGCTCATCACTATCCTCAACACATCCATCGCCACTTTCCCCAAAACCTGGAAACACACAGAGGTCCAGCCCCTCCTCCAGAAACCCTCCACAGACACCAGCAATCTACAGAACTATCGCTCAATCTCAATGCTCCTGTTTCCCACCACAGTCCTAGAGAAGTACATCAACCTCCAACTCACTGAAAACCTGGAGAGATACAACCTGCTAGACCCCTCCCAATCAGGATTCATAGCCAACTACAGCACCAAAACAGCCTTACTTGGTGCAATAGATGACATCCACACCCTACTCGACAGAGGATAATCTGTCGCACTGATCCTTCTCGACCTCTCTGCTGCCTTCGATTCCCACCACACACTCATCAACCGACTACATCAGAGTGGAATCAAAGATGGATGGTATCCTCTTAACAAAAAGCACAATATCTGCGGCGTCCCGCAAGGCTCGTCCATCAGTCCCACCCACTTCAACATCTAAATGACGGCACTAGCAGACATCTTGAAATCCCACAACATCAACATCATCTCATACTCCAATGATACCGAGCTCATTCTCTCACTCTCAGCAAACCCAGCTACCACGAAAACCAACTTTCACAACTGCATGAGGAACATTGAAGCCTGGATGAAGGAAAACTGCCTGAAGCTCAACACGGACAGAACCGAAGTACTGATCTTCATCAGCCACTCCTCCATCTGGAACGACTCCTGGTGGCCACTGGAACTGAGGCCCACCCCCACTCCGAAAGATCACACCTCGCATCAACCTAGACAGCGAACTCTTCATGACAAAAACAGGTCAACACCATACCCTCAGCCTGTTTCCACACACTCCACAGAATTTTCAAATTGTTTCCCTCTGACACCAAAAAAACAGTGAGTGATGCAGGCACTCATCACCAGCCATCTGGACTATGCCAACGCACTTTATGCAGGCACTTTATGATGGCACCAGGATCATCTGGAGTCATGAGATGAACTCATGACTCCAGATAATCCAAAACACCGCAGGCAGATTGATCCTCATCTTGCCCAAAAGGATCCATATCTCCCACCACTCGAGAGACCTTCACTGGCTCCCCATCCAGAAGAGATGCCATTAGAAGCTGCTGTCCCACTCCTACAAAACCTCCCACGACCAGTCTAAATGAACCACTGCCTAAAATTCCACCAGCCACCCAGAAACCTCGACTCCTCTCACCTTCGCACAGACACCTTGCTTCTGCCGTTGCCGCACCAGAGGACGATCCTTCTCCCACCTCGCTGCCAAATCCTGTAACACCCTTCCCCTCCACCTTTGTAGATCACCCTCACTGGTGGACTTCAGGAAAGGACTCAAGACCTGGCTCTTTGACTGAGACCCTCAGCCCAGCACCTGGATACCCTCACAGGTGATGTCACACTATATAAGAACAGATTGATTGATTGTCCCAATCAGTTTCCAGATACCCCCTTGCATGGCCGTCATAGGGATGTGTACAAAGTGGTGCTGCATCACCATTATTCTCATCGTACGTAGCTCTTCCTTAACTCTGTAGAACCCATCCTTGGTAGTGTTGATAATTTTTAAAAGTTTCCATCAGGTTGCATGCAACCATTGAGCTGTTGCTTTGGCCTGAATAAACAGCTGAATACTTCCAAAAAAAGCTTTGCATCATGAACAAATGGTACTCCTGAGGAATGTCACCACAATACTTGTACCATAACACTCTGCAGTTCTTTTCCTTTAATAATGTTGCAGTAAGGTTGTTGGATGGCTTGTGGGGTCTTCATGCAAAGCTATCAGATTAATTCTAGGAATTATCAAAACCGGAGCATGCAAAGTCACAATGGAACAGAATCCAGCCCAGTTAGATGGCAACTGGGCATACAGTAGTTCTCCACACTGCCAATAATATTCCAGGAGGTTGGATGTGCCCCCCTGAATGTCAGTGTTATCTATTGTAGTCTTACAACCAATATTTCGGCCCATATCAACAGTGCAATTTTCTCTGAAACATAAAGAAAGAGATGTCAATCTCATGACAGTCTGAGAATTCGGTGTGCTATCAATGCAGGTGTAATATGATATGTTCTTATCCCAGATATGTGCAAACTTCCTTATCATACCCTGATTAACATCAGTACCCTTCCAGGAGACCCTTCAAAAAAATCCACTGTCAGGATGCCATTGATCATAGGCAAAGACTGATCCGGTGAGTCTAAATCCTGGTCTACCAACATAATCTAGGGGTAAAGGATTTATTAAGTAATTGTTACACTCTGTGGGCACGCGTGTTACTCCTCGAAACCCTAAATCTAGGACAATTTGAACCCAATCTGTAACAGTAGGATGACCTGACTTCATGCATGATTTCTCTTCTTTAATGCCCTGTCCATCCGGGAGATTGTACAATACTTCTGCTAAGGAATCATATTTTGTGATGTTAACAATGAAAAGTGCTACTTTAACATGTGTTAACTGTATTTGCACCTTAATCTTGCATAAGTAAAGATGTAATAAACATATATCAGTATTTGGGGGCACTTCTCTTGTTAAGTATAATCCAGTGCCATGAGTAATTTGGGAGCACACAAAACAAGACTCATTAGTATTCTCCAAACCTATGTCTAACATATGCTGATACCACATACTTTCTAACAAATGAGTATGGGCATTACGGATCACTATCATGATAAGAAAGTTTCCTTTGTACATATAAAATATTATGACTGAAGAACTCATTTCTGTAGAAAAATAGAAAGGATAGAATCGAGAGACAAAAGAGAAACAAAAATACATAACTTTTGTGTTGTTCTTTCAAAAATGAATTGTCCAAAAGCAGAGTTGGAGGGAGGTATTTATAGAGTGGCAATTTTCCTCCCCCTTCTTCTTCCTTTTACATGGTTCATAGGCCTTAATGAGATGCTGGACTTAGACGAATGTGGGTGCAGTGAATCCAGGGCTTTCTGCCATCCACCTTGAGGGCGGTAGGGGTCACTGTTGTCACTGTGTACGGTCAGTCCACACATGGATGGCTCCTTCCATTTTCAGCGGAAATTCCTCACAAAGACTATGTCCCATATGCACAACTGGAAAGTCAACCTCAGCACTGGTGCGCTTCTCCTTTTTCTTCGTTTCCTCGTTAGAAATGAACTTTGCAGTTTTGATTAGCTTAAAATATATGCTGTACTGTATGCATCTGTGGTACTTCATCTTTTTTATTACTTGTATCTACGGTGTTAGAGAAATTTGTGTATATTTATATCCATTATATTTTTATTTGGATCAGCCCTCCTGCTGGGTAAGGGCTACAAGAGCACACCTTTCAGATTCATGAACAAAGAAGTTAAGATTGTTAGTATAGTTAAATAGACCACAAGTGGGAGATTTGTGCAGAGCTTTACGAAGTGCAAGAAATCTGGTTACATGATCTGATGTCTATAACAGTAGCTCAGGTGTGTCCTTGCAGGTAAATGACAACAATACTTTTATCAATAAGAGAAATCTGGTACCCCAATAAATTGTTTTCATGTGCCTTAAATCCAATTATACCCGCCCTTTCAGCAAGAGGTCACCATACACAATTATTGAAGAGTAGCCATATCAATACTATTACAGTCAATAATTTTCCCTTCAATGTCTTCAAAATGATAGATGGGTCAGAAACAATTGAAAATTCTGGTACCACTACATTGTTCAGGGGGCATACCAAGTGTTACCCTGAGACTCCTTAACCGAGTAAAACGGGGTGTGACAAGGACACACTCCAGGGCAAATTATTCCTTGAACTAGTAACGCCTGTATAGTAGGGCCAATGCCTTTATCTGCTTCTTTTAGAAAGAGGATACCGTCTCACTCTAGGTAAGATAGCACTTTCCTTTAATGTAATTCAAAATGGTGTAGCAGCACGAATGAGGCCTACATTGTGAGGACCCACAGTCTATAAAATGTTTGGTACTTGGGAAAGATCAGCTTTCCTAAGAGAAACAAAAGCTCTCCCTGGTGTGGGTGTCCTCACTTCCAACACTGTCCTCAATGGTATGTAATTCTGAAAAACTACAACTGTTTTCTTACAACTGTCATCACATATTTGGTCATTCAATATGTCTCTAACCATTTCTCCTGGTTCTATGAAAATAATACATGTCATTATAATTTATTAAGACATGATTATAGTCACTGGCTATCAGAGTGCCAAAGATTTCTGTTACTTCTGAGGACTTTATTTGCAATATTAGTTCATTATCAGGCATCCAGGAGTCTTGCCCTTGCTGCTGAAAAAGGAATTCTTTAGGTAACTGAACCTCCTTTCCCAATAAATCTGTTGTCTCTGCTATGATTCTATACACCGCTGTCCATATCAGCAGGTCATGCTCTAATTTGATCTCCAGTAGAGGAATCTACTTTTACTGATTTCACCCTGGAAGGTGAAACACCAGATGTTGAACAAATCATAGTAACATCAGGTTCAACATAGTCATATTTAATTTGGCCATAAGATCCCTTCCTAATACGTTAGCCATCAATGTACCTATTTCCTACTTTCATCTCCACTGATTTTGTAAAACTAGCCCTCCAGAGAGTCCCTGTGTGTCCATCACTCTGTTAGAAATCAGTAGCCCCCATCTTTAATACAGGATCTAATTGCTCTTGTATCTGAGTATTTCATACCTTTTGTCATTGATAGCTACCATCACAGTGGGTTCCTCATCTTGCCTGTGAGTTACTGACAATACTGAACACACAGAAATGCTCTATGCTTCATTCTTCATATCCTCCCACAGAATTCATCTGAAAAGGAGTCCCTTCTCTCAGAACTACACCTCCTTGTTCACTTTGGGGTGGAATCACCATTGGGGACTGTTTGATAATTTTGCTGAAGCAGCACCTGCTGTGCTTGTGGTATTACTGTTGGCTGCACGTTCTGTGATGGCGCCTGAAGTACATAGATCATTTGCGGATTAGATTGTGGCTGTACCGCTGTATTCTTTGGCTGATTATAAACTCTTACTCTTCTATTTTGTCATCCCAACTTAGTCCTACAATCTCTAAAAAATGTCCATACCTCTGACAATAATGATATACCTGATCCAGTCTTTGAGGAACCATCCTTCCTCTTCCTATTCCTTCTTGTGCTCCCTTACTACTTTACTGTATCCTTATATTGTCCTGTTGATGTGGTTATTATTGTTGTGGTGCCTGGGACCGATCCCACAAATCATCTGAGTGGCAGTTGCCGCTACAGTTCCTCCTTCTGCTCTTTTCTTTGCCATCTTCTTCTGTACTAATTTGACTGCTCCTTTATCTATCACTTCCAGTTTGTTCTTTTCTTTTTCTTGTTTCGTCTTGCAAAAATGAATTATGTGCACTTGTGTCTCTGTCCAAGGCTTGGCTATTAACGCCATTATATTATGTATGCTATCCTGTACATCAGAGGGTTACCCTTTTTTCACCAGATTATAAAATAATACAGTTTTTCCTCCTGTTACCTCCCAACACTGGTCTACTTCTTGGATCCATTTCTCCCTCTTAAGGAATTTTGCAGGATCCTCATTTGGCTGCATTGACTGAGTCATAAGAGATCCATTTCAGGATACATCTTCCTAACTGGTTCCAAATCTCTGTTCTTAGTAAATTAAATTGAAACCTATCATATCTAGTTTTAGTGAGTATAGCATTTCTCACTCCAGCCTTCTGAAAAACATTGTGTTTCATCCCCAATAAGAGAACTTAGCAGGCTTTTTATATCCCCTGCTGCTAAGGTGACACCTTCGGTTTGTTTTTCAAAAGCTCTAATACACTTCCCTGCTTCCTCTGTAAGCAACAGCAACAATTTCTTATGTTTTCCTTGGTCATTTGTGGCCTTGGAAAATAATGAGGTGCCCCAGGTCCCTTATGTATCAGGGGCATTTGATGTAAGGGAATGGTAGAACTCTGGACATTATGCTGCCTAGCATATTTCTGCCATATGTGCAAACATTTCCGCATGTAAGGATAATCCCTGTCTGTATCTCCCTCTCCATAAAGAATACAATCTTCTGCATTTGCCAATCATGTGGATCAAAAGATCCTTCTTGTGGCCATGGATTCATCCATGTTGTTAATCGTTCAGTCCAGCACACTAATTTATCTACATAAACTCTGTGCCAGTTATTCTCTCTTTTTGCAACTATCTTACTATGGGTGAGATCTGTACTGTGCAAAGCGGATTGAATACTCATTTGCTGTACTGATCTATCCTATAGTATCAGATCTCTCATACCTTCACAAGATCCCATCCCTGGGTCTGGTTGGCCATGTGTTCCCTGAAATTGCAATCTCTCAAGCTCTATTGCTCAAGCTTTCCTAACTCTGGAAAAGTTCTCCTTTTCTCCTTCTCGAATACCAACATGATCAGATAATCTCTTTGCACTTTTTGTATGATCCAGTTTAATAAGGGGTCTTTCTTGATTATCAACATCATGGATATGGTGCCTAACTCTTGAAGGTCAAAGTAGATCACCTATACTATCTGCACGCTTATCTATAGGCTCTATCTTATTGTTACTTTCCCAGAGTCACCCCTATTCTCACTTTGCAATAACCACTCTTGAACACTTTCTGGTGACTCTATTATGTTCCCCTTCTCCTTCTGCCAAGGTGGTAAACTAACTTTAGTCCTATCTTTTTCTTGGGATGCTGGTCATTGTGCCATGCTAGCAGTTCTATCCATCTAGTCAATCCATCTAACATCATCTGCATTTTTTTGCTATGAGGTAGACATTAGTTCCCTAACTATCCTTCCTGTTTTGTCTCTCCTCTGCAACCAATGCATTGTTGCTGATGAATCATATATCTGGTCATCACTATCCCCTGAACTTTGTTATTCACTTCTGTCCTCCTCAGGAGAGGCTGAGTCTAAACTTAGGGTGAAATGTGTTTCTAATTGTCCTGAAAAACAGAGATTAATTTGTCTTTGCTTGCTGCTTAGGTATACTCGTATATTTTGGCTTTGGCATGCATGAAGCAACATTAAGGGTAGCTTTTAAGGATTGTGAGGGGTCTCAATTTCAGGGTTCTCAATTTCCTCTGCAGCTTCTTGTAGCTGTACTAGTGAGTAAATACTGGATACCTTGGGAGAGGTACTCATAGAATTGTAAGGGAGTCAGGAAACAGAGAAGGTATTAGGGGTTTAATTTTTTAAGGGATCGTTAGATTTCTCACAAAATACTTGCCACAGGGCTAGAATAGTTTCTATTTTTGTTGTAATTTGGTTCCCTCATACTTACTCCTGAGGTCAGTAACAGTATGCTCAGTTATTTTAACATCGAATGCCCCTTCTTTTGGCCAGGGATATGTATGTGTTTGGGTGGCTTTAGACCATTCTAAACAATATTGTTCTAATTGTCTCTCATTATGGGGAAAGACCTACGGCATATGTGCTAAAGGAGTCTCCATAATTACTCGTCTTCCCAATACGTCCAAATTTAACCTTCAAATATTACACCTCTTTCAAAACTTACACAAATGTTTTTAAAAGCACGGACATTAACCAATTTTCGTCTTTCCCAATTATACAATACATATTAAAAAGAACATTATGCAACATTACACAACAACATCACACTGTGGCCACTTCATTCATACATGCATGCACTCACAATCAGCATAAAAATATGAACACATTAACTATTTCCTATGTATGAATCACCATTATTCTAAATTTAAATGGTAAATGCACCCAGTAACCCTAGTCACTTCCCTCTTGCCCTAGAGAATATAACATTTTCAAACTATGCATCCTTCAGACCATAGAGTGACTTCTAGATATTAGATCCAGGGCAGTAATTTGAGTGTACAGATTGTGTTTAGAGGTGCATTTTGACAATACCAGCCTTCCCGCTGTCCCTCTGCCAACTTTTTAAACAGGTATAAGCAACACAAGGTTCCAATTAGCCAATTTGACTACATCTAACATCCTTAGGAATAACAAGTTAACCAGTTATGCAGCACCCAGTTAATCAACAATATTCTACTCTAATCAGTTAAATGCAGCTGGTCACTACTGGTCCCTTTTACCACACTCGGAGAAGATAACCTTTTCAAACCATGCATTTCTCAGACCACAGAATTACTTCCGAACATCAGGTTAAGGACAGCAATTTCAGTGTTTTTAGTTCTTATCTGGAGGTAAAGTTTAGCGACATCAGCTTTTCAGCTCTCCCTCTCTGTCAACAAAAACCCCTATTTGGCTACCCCGACTTTCAAATTACCCACATTGACCACTTCTGACTTGTCACTAGGAACAACAAGTGAACAAGTTATGTAGTGTTTTTCCTGATACTGTGCAACACATGTACATAATCTTGCATGTGATACCCGTATACCTCTTATTATCTTATGTCTACATCTGTTTTTACCACTGCCAAGGAAAATAAATCATACATTAGATAAAAAGCATGGAACGTCAGTCTGCATTTGCCCTCAACTTTAAAAGATGGCAGTCACCAGAATCTTCCCAGGCCCTGGGCACTGGCAGAACTTCAAAAACCAAAGCATCTGCTTACCCAATCAAAGATACACAATATCTATGTACGGGGTATGGGATGGTCCTCCGGTGTCAGCAGTCAGGTGAAAAGGGCAGAAATGAGACTCCTATGCTGGGTTGATAACTGTTGCAGGGTAAATAAAACTTAAACACTAGAAAAAAGTCAAACTCTCCTTTGGCAATAAAAAGACAGTTCTTTACTGTCGCAACAGAGAGATCGACTCTCCTCACACAGGCAGGCAGGCGGTCTCAAATTGCAATGGCACAAACAGCCTCTTATGTACAAAATCACACAATACTTTATTACAAAACAGTAAATAATGATTGACTGGCCAGTCATAGATTGAAACGGAAAACATCTGAACACCTGTGACCCCGTAGCTCCTTAACTACAAACTAATCTTCTACACATTCTTTACTTGTGGCTTCAACAATGCTTGACAAACTACCCATTCTTCACTCTTGACTACATACATTTCTACAACAAATACAATTGTAATACTATGTGTGCCTTTTCATTGTAACCCTAAGACCTCCATGTAGTCTGAGCTGATAAGATTTCCTGCACTCAATGTCTAATCAGGTGTACAACCTTTTTTGAAACATGAAGTACATGCTGGTGAATCTATGTGCTTTTGAACCATAAATTCCGACACATTGCTAAACACGAGCTAGCTTTTAACTGTAATCTGGTCCACGAATGAACTCTTCACCTTATTCTGGTCAGCATTGGAATTGGGCCTGCAATGTTCTTTTATTTCATACACAGTGACGCTTTCTGCCAATGTCTTTTTGCATAAATATTATACATTTCCTGTAATACGTTGGGTAAATAAATAGTGCATCTCCTACACTACAGCTGCCTAAATGGCCTAAATGATGCCAATGTAAAGTCTCCAGTGTCCTTGTGTATCTACTTTGCTAATGTGATTGTCCCTTGAGTGACTCCATCAGATAACTTTACAAGGTGGAACTGCAGAGAAAACATACTTGGATGATTTGTACTTTACAGGAGTAAGTACTTCTTTGTTCATGTAAAGGGACCACGGGGGGTCTCAAGGCCCTCGCAGTCCCAGCCAGCTCCCTGTGTGCTGGAAGCAATAGTTTAATCTCTTTCCCTGCCTGCATGTTGGCAGGCAGGGAAAGAAATGAAAACTTTGCATTTTCACAGCTCCCGCCAAACAAAAGCAGCTAGCTCCTGAGTGTGGGCACCTCAGGAGTTAGCAGGAGCTGGCCCAGAGGGGTGGCAGTCCCCAGTGCCATATGTGGCTCCAGGAGGGGGGCTGTGTGGGACCTTTGTAAATATGTATTTGGCCCTCAGGAGGTGATGGTCCCGGGGCTCCACACGGCTCCCCCAACAATTTATATAATTTAGCTCTGGGGAAGTGGTGGTCCCCGGGGCCTGGTGGGGTCTGCGCAGTCACCCCCGTACACGTGGCCGCCCATACACATTTCAAAATTAGCCCAGGGAGATGGTGGACCCGGGGGCCAAGGGGCGTTCCTTGCAGCCCACCCGCATAGTTAGTAAATGTAGTCCTGGGGAAGTGGTGGTCCCTGGGGCTTTTAACAGCCCTAGGAGGGGGGCTCCTTGTGTCCACCTCCTTAACAATAATAATATGTATGCCCCCCGGGACCTAGACCACCCGGGGGCAAAATTATAGCAACCGCGGGAGACTGTCTTTTTTTTATTAAACTCACAGCGAAATTCACAAATATTTGCAAATTTCACTCTGAATTTAAAAAAAAATACTTTTTGCCCTGGCGGGATCCCAGGGGGACCTGTGCACCAAGGCTTGGGGGGTTAGGGTAAATTTGGTCTAATTCCATCCAGCAGTTTGGGCTGCAGTCAAGTCTAAAATCCCTATGGGAATTAACACTGAAAAAACACTTTTTTTGACCCTCCCCGCTTTTTTCTCAGCCCCTGCTTGACAGATCAACCAAAAACTTTCCATGCACAACAGGACCCAACTTTACACTTTTATGGAAAATTTTGTGAAGATTCGTCAAGCAGTGTCAAAGATATAGCCAAGTCAAAAAATATTTTTTCTATAGAAACTAGGTCCTAAATAGAACTACCTACTGTCAGTAAGAAAGATATATATATGTATATATATATATTTAGTCTTCTATGGGAGGTTGGAGTTACTTGCAACTTTCAGTTTTTTAATAGGACCGCACTGGTTTCATTTTTTTTTAGCTGTTTTACCTTGTTATATGCATCTTTTTCCGCTCTTTCTTCTTTGTTAGTTATTTATACCTTTTTTCAGTGGACCTTATTCTTAGCCTCAAAGTTTCATGCTATTTAATCAGATGCTCTCTGCCTTCAAAGTAATTGTGCATACATCCATGCCCGGGATGTATTTTCTTTCCATTTACACACCCACTACAACTAGTATGAATACAATAAATAAATGTTTCCCAAGTCACTCATACGTGTTTCTGTCACTACCACACAGTTCCCTAATAGCTGCAAGAGCACTTTAATTGTTTATAGGCAAATACTTTAATAATTGGAAAATGAGTACTTTGGTTGCAGCAATACATGTGGGTGGGTGGATTGATAGTGATATTATTTGACTGTATGCTCTCTGCCTTCAAAGTAATTGTGCATACATCCATGCCCGGGATGTATTTTCTTTCCATTTACACACCCACTACAACTAGTATGAATACAATAAATAAATGTTTCCCAAGTCACTCATACGTGTTTCTGTCACTACCACACAGTTCCCTAATAGCTGCAAGAGCACTTTAATTGTTTATAGGCAAATACTTTAATAATTGGAAAATGAGTACTTTGGTTGCAGCAATACATGTGGGTGGGTGGATTGATAGTGATATTATTTGACTGTATTGAGATTTTTTATTTTCCCATTGTTCTGTTCAATCAATTAAAAAGATTTATACTGAATCTTGACCTCAACTGTTTGCAGTAGAGTTTAAGCGGCTTTCAGCCAACTTGAAGCACAGCGGTATCTGACACTTCTGTTACCAGTCTCTTACATAACAGACCTTAACTCACAAAGCTTATAAACATTTGAGCTAAATTAGCTGGTGTCTCGTCGTGCAAAAAAACATGCAGTGAGTTTCGGATATCTTTTGGGCGTGAAGTAGATGGGATAAGGAAAGTAAACACTTTGCCGTATCCTTGCAGAAAGCCATATCCAAGATCCATTATTAGCTTGACAGTCAATCGATCAATCAATCAATCAGGCATTGCTTATATAGACCCACAATGGCCTCAAGGCGCTTGGGGAGGGGGGGCTGCATAGCTACTATCAGTGATGTGGTCCTCCAAAAAGCCGTGTCTTCAGCTCCTTTGTGAAGTTGAAGAGGGGGGTAGTTTGTCTGAGGTGAAGCGGGAGGGTGTTCCAGGCGTGGCTGCAATGTGGGAGAAAGCGTGTCCCCCTGTTCATCATCTTCAGAGTGGCTTCGGTGGTGAGAGGGTCCAGTTAGTGATCATTGGTTTGTTGATTTCGGGTTCCGGTGGAGGGGTTTCTGCACGTGAGTTGTTCTCGTTCAAGCTGTCATAGATGGTCTTGATTTTGTGGTGGAAGTAGGTGTTGAGTCTGTAGCAGAGAATTTGTGAGGGTGGGGTGTCTTTTGTTTCACTGTTGGGCTGGGCGAGCTCCTTGATGATGCTGAAAAGTTCCTTGCTGTTGTGTGCGTGTGAGAAGATTCTGTCAGGTGCGTCTGGATTCCCTGAGTTCTTTGGTGAATCAGCTGGCTTTCTTGGTGTGGGTGCTGTGTTTTTCTTGAGGGGGAGCTATGTTGTTAGCGCAGTCGGCGATCCATTTGTGCAAAGTGCGTGCTGCGATGTTTGGGTCGTCGTTGTGTGTGAAGGAGGGGGCAGAGTTAGTGAGGGTGTTGGTGAGCTGGTCGTCGATGACTCTTGCCCAGTTTCTGCAAGATGGTTGGTGCTGAGGTCTGAGGATGGAGGGTGTGTTGAAGGTAAAGTGAATGCAACAGTGGTCTGTCCATGGAAGTTCGGAGGTGTGGCTGAAGGTGATTGATGTTCCTATTGTGAAAATGGGGTCGAGGGTGTGTCCTGCTGAGTGCGTTGGTTCTGTCATGATCTATCGGAGCCCTAGGCTGTGGAGGTTGTCTAGGAGGGATGTGGTTTTAGGGTCTTGTAGGTTGTCGAGGTGGAAGTTCAGGTCTCCTAGCAGGGTGTAGTTGGTGGCTGCGATGTCTTGTGCGGTGATGCAGTCTGTGATGGATTCGGAGAAGGGTGTGCAGGGTCCCTTTGGGTGGTAGATGAAGGTTCCTCTGAGGGTGGAAGTCGGGTTAGTCTGTAGTTTGAAATGGAGGTGTTCCATCATGCTAGTGGGGTCTTCGGAGTGTGTGCTCAGCTGGATTTTGGATTTGTGGGTGATGGCGATAACCCCCCCGGGACGGCTGGGGCAGTCCTTCCGGGTGATCTTGTATCCTTGGGGAATGGCGATGGTGATGTCCGGGGCTGAGATGGTGTTGGTCCAGGTCTCCTGATGGTGAGCTTCAGCCTCTTCCCATTGCACCATATCCCTGGCACACCATTACTATGGATTTGATTGTAGATTCACCTTCAAGTCAAGGTTTTGAAGATAGGATATTCAGTGTGTGTCTCTGAAAACCTACACATTTCTTCTTATTGGGATTTCTTTAAAGGAAGGACCTGCAGTCGGATGATAAGAGCATAAATAAGTACATTCCTACTGTGCATTCAACTGTTCAGCCATTCACATTCAGCCAATTCTATAGTTCTCCTAACCTGGATCTTTTGAGAGACTAGCATCTCTCTAAGAGAAAAACTTAATATTTTCTTTTCTCCAGGAGTCAAAGGTTTCCAAGGTTCTACGGAGAACAGTTCAAAAATTCACAAATATACAAACTACTAATGGCTTTTACAGGAAACGAAAACTCCTTCTTAAGGTTCAGTTTTCTCAATCACAGTCTCTAGGAATTAGTCTGAGGACTGAGGTTTGTCTCTAAGACTGACAAGTCTGCAAAGCAAAGAGTTCTTGAATATATATGTACACATATATATTGGCAAGTCTGGAAATCATACAAAAGGATTCCTTACTGCAGTTGCTTGAAGTTCTGTTAAGCCAAAACAAATTCTCCTCAGAAAGCTGATAGCCAGTTGTTGGAAGAAGGAAAAAATGCAGCTTCTTCAAAAGGGAAAGAGGCAGAGGGCAGCCCAGTAGAAGAGCAGAGCTCTCCCACTAGACACCAGGGATTAGGCACAGGCAGAAGCCTGCGGGTGGAGGAGGCCCTCGAACTTCTGACCAAGGTCAGAGTTCAAGTCAGAGGGGCTTCACTTGCTGGTGGAGCTACGTGGTGGCAGAGGAGTTCACTGACTAGGCAGTCCATTCGGCAGTCCATTCATCCAACCTTCACTTCACCAACACAAAGGCAAGGGAGGACAACTTGTAGTCTGGTTTAATGTTATCCCTCAAGCATTCTTTTAGAGTTAACAGAAGGGTTACTATCAATCCAACCACAATACACAAGACATTGTTATGAAACCTCTGTCAAAAGTGTGGAACCCTCTAGGCACATCCTGATTAGGTGAATGGTATCAGCCATAGGGTATCTGCTTCTAAGTTATTTTACACAAAAGGGTAGGTATTGTTGACCTTCCCAGGTGTGTAATAAACCCAATGGGGGGATTTAAAATGTAGTACCTCACATCTGTTGGTCATAGAGACTTGCAGTCCGGGAACAACAAAATGGCTCCTATTCTTCTGGTAGCTTGAGATT
Source organism: Pleurodeles waltl (assembly GCF_031143425.1). Classification (NCBI taxonomy): domain Eukaryota; kingdom Metazoa; phylum Chordata; class Amphibia; order Caudata; family Salamandridae; genus Pleurodeles; species Pleurodeles waltl. The sequence goes on from NC_090436.1 coordinate 968,195,911, forward strand.
CAGTTCTGCATCTGTTGGCTCCCTAACCCCCTTCATTTGAAGTGAGTCATTGACGTATAAGATTTTGATATCACCAGTAGGGAACATCGTAGTTGAAGTACAAAAGTATATTCAATGGAGAGTTTCCCCTTGCCTTTATATTTACCAAAAAATTTATTGACTACAAAGTGGTTCACAACCTAAAGCCCACTCTTGATAATAAGAGATGAGCTTTTTGCTGTAGCATCAAAGGAAAGACTAGATTATGCAGCAAAGGCAAAGCCAATGAGTTGCAACAGATGTGTACTACCTTTTTGTCCAAGGTGTGCCATGCCAGATTAGTGCATATACCGTTTTTATGAGCCTGGGCCTACAAAGTCTCCTCTCTAGGGACGACTGTAATGCCTGCTCTATTACAAGTCTCTCTCAATGACCATATGATAAGACACAAATAGGCATTGTACCTGTAGCCTGAAATAATGTACCTGTGTTGCATAGTAAGAGCTCTAGATCCAGAACCACCACACCCCTTTTTCTCCTAAGGAAATTGCAACATTGTGCATATTTATGTTTCTTAAATTTCAAGATAAAAGTTTTAATTTCAAGGAAAAGGTCTTGCTAAGCATAAAGAAGACACTGAAGTGTGATTATTATAACTTACCCAGTCCGTCTTGCCATCAAACAGTGGAAATGGAAGCCATCTGTCTATTTTTGAAACTAAATTATCTAATGCAAGACCAAAAATGTTCCTGATCACATCACGGTGTCATCATTTCTGTTCAGCACTATACCTAAGTATCAAATTGAGGATTTGTACCATGTCACCTGGAACTAGAGGTACAGCATCTGCTGGAGTAAAGTGAGCAGAAAAATCTAACTTTCCCAAGTAGGTACAAAATCCAAAGAAATGATCATAGGTGATCTTTTTGTGAATTATGGGTATTACATTCACCTTGGGTTCTCTGACATAAAGCAGGACATCTTCTGCATACAATGTTTTGGAACAGAGAGTACTATGCATTCTCCCCTGCCTGTTCTCAGTGTCAACATGCAGCAATACACTTGCACGTTGTTACAGAATTGATGTGCTTTACCATCATCCAGATGTGAAAGTACGAGGGTTTGAACAACAGTTCTGAAGTACCTTTCTGGAAGAAATGGTTCGACTTTCTACAGACGAGGGAATTGGTATCAGGCTGTCTTTGTTTTTTTCGCAGTGTGTTCCACGAGGGTGAGGTTGGTGACCAGGGTGAGTCCAAGTAACTTGGCAAGTTGGGGCTGTCAAGGTTCATGTCATTTAGTCAGATTTGTATTGTATCTTGTTTATTGTTCTTAGCAAGTAACAGGCATTCTGTTATGGTTGGGTGGAGCTTCAGGTAGGCGCTAGACATCCAGGTCCGAAAGATGTGCAAGGAATGTTTGACGCATTGAAGCAGAGGAGATTTTTCAGTAGAATTGTGTATTATCAGCATATCGGTTAATCTTGATGCTGTTTTCTGTCAGTAGAACACCAAGTGGCTCTATGTATAGGCTGAGAATCCCATTCAAGACTCTAGGATGTGTATGAGGGTGGGATGGTCGACTTCATCAAAGGCAGCTGAGAGGTCTAGCAATAAAAGGAGACTGAGGTCACTTCCATCTATGGTCAAAAGGCAGTTGTCTACAATGTGTAGGGTAGTAACCTCTATGTTAATACGTGATCTGAAGTGAAACTAGACTAGTAGTCATCAGGCAATGGTTGGCAATGTTGGGGTTGAACATAAACTGCTTTTTTGATTATTTTGCTGATGAGCAGTAGGTGAGTGATGGGCCTTTAGTTGGCAAGGTCAATTCGGTCTAGTTTAGGTCTCTTTAGGAGTGGGGGGATCTGGAATTTCTTGAGACCCTCTGGGAAGATGTCTCGAGTGAGGGAGGCATTGATAATGGTAAGTAGGTGTACAAGAGTATCTCAAGAGAAAGCTTTAATTCTGGTTGGTGGTAAGAAATCATCTTCATAAGAATTGGCTCTGAGGGAGTTGAGTATGTCAGCAAGATCTAGGAAAGATCAGGATTTTAAGGTTGACCAGTTCAGGACTCTACAGTAAAGGGGTGGTTGTAGAAAGTGAAGCAAGCCTGATGTCACTGATGTGCAATTGGATCTTCTTTATTTTTTCACAGAAGAAGAGGTTGATATTAGTGTACTTTTCTGTGAAGTGAGGAATAGGTGGATCAAGCAGGGGGCTGATACAGTGCTTTCTTGTCTTGAACAGTGTCCTGCTTCTGCTGGTGGCTTCAATGATGGTGTTGGTGTAGTCATTTGCTTTGGCTGATGTGAAGAGCTGTCTGCATGTTGAGCAGAGGGAGGCTCTCTGGAGTTCTGTTTTTCTTCCATTTTCTTTCCTGTCTGTGGGTGGATTGTTTATTGTCAGCAAGATCTTCAGAGTATCAGTTTGCTAAAGGCTTTGGCTTGCATGTGCATGTTGTAATTGGGGTGTAGATGTTAACACAGCTTTTCAAAAAATTATTGAAGTTGTTTAGGAGGATGTTGGCATTGGGTGTGAAGCTGATAGTATGAGAGGTAAGTTCAAGTAGTAGGTTGTCTATGGAGAAGACTTTGAAGGATCTGAAGGTTTCTTCTTGTTTGTGTTGACCTTGATTTGTTGGTAGACACTAAGCATAGAGATGGTAAAGTGGTTGGTCAAGTCCAGAGGTATGGGTGGTTTGCACTCCATTGATGGTGATGTTGAGGAGACAATGTCAAGAATGTGGCCTTTGGAGTGTGTTGGTTTGGTTACGTGGGTTGCCTACGTCTGGGTGTGATTGTGAGGTCTGGCAATATAGGGTGATAGGTAAGGCATGTGATTATATCTAAAATTCAATTTCAGTTTCTTTAAATCTAATCTTGCAAGTTTCAGTGAAACAGGTGTTCTGGCCCAAGGCTCTTCCTGTTCCTCACAGGCCGAAACAAAGTGATACCTTTGACAGTGTCTACCTATGATGGGAACGCCTGGGTGATGGGACATCCTCAAGAGTTCACTGAAGTAGATAGAAGGCAGGAAGTGATGGTACTTCCTGTGCAAATGGATGATGGGAAATGCAGTAGAGTCACTTCTTGTGTAGATGGCTAAGGGGCAAGGAAGTCCATTTGCATGGCTTCTTTTTATAAAGATGGTTTTGGCAGAATACCAGTAATGTCACTTCCTGTGCAGAAGGGAAATTCAGTGATGTCACTTCCTGTGCAGATGGATGATAGGAAATGAAGTCCTCTTACTTGACTGCTTCTTTTAAAGACGGTTTTGGTGGTAGTCAGTGATGTCACTTCCTGTGCACATGAACAATGAGAAATCCGGTGATGTCACTTCCTGTGTAGATGGATAATGGGAAAGAAATAAACAGAGGGGCCTGCATGTGTTACACACAGCAACTTGACATGGTGTAAAGCATTCCTGAATTTGTAGTATCTGATTTTGCATATTCACAATCCCACTGCAGAATCTTAGAGGTCTATCACTTTAACACTGCTCACCATCATTACCAAGCGTATGAATCTGAATTGATTCCTATTTCGTTGAACAAGGTAACACTCTTCTCTTAATTGATTCCCTGTACATGGCAGTAGATTTGGCACCAGGATGTCTCCACATTCTTTTCAAATTTCAGCAGTTATGCTATCTGACCCTCCAGGTAGCTCTTTATTGCCAGGAAAGATCTATGAGTGTTCCTAATAGCCCATCATCAGCTCTGTTCCGGGTCACCATCCTCCTTGAATGCTGCCATCTTCAGGGTGATCTGCATTAAAGTGCACAATTTATAAAGCGGCTTTCAAATGGTCATTCTGCACACTTGTAACAGTAGAGCCCATCACAGAAACTCAAGCTGGATGAGCTCATGAACAGGCCACCATCCTGGGAGCCCAGTGAAAGTGCCCAGATCTTGGGGTGGAGCACCGCTAGGTCCACACTACTACACTGTCAGGAAGACTAGCTGCAGTTTGAGTCAGGCTGATTCTGTCCACTAGGTTAATATCCCACTGGAATCCAGCTTAGTCACCCCTCTTGACTATTTCCACAAGCAGTGCCACCATGGCCTCGGCAGACTGGACTGGACACGTGGCGGATCTGGTGCCTGCACCTCCAACCATTAATGACAGGCCACAACAGACTAAGCATCCCTCTGTTCCACTGGCAGGCAATATAAGGTGCTTCCCTCAGGCCCCAGCTCTGCAGCATATGTGTCCCACAGCCCATATAATTGGGCATGTCATCAACCATCAGTCTCATCCACCTCGTTGGCAACCCTTCTTTATTGTCTCATAAATCACTTTTTTACACTTTTTTTTCTTTCTCATGATTGCTTTATACCATCTTACATGGGATATGATATGGGTGCAGATAGTTCATTTAGTCATATTGTCATTTTTGCCTGTAAATATTTCAATTCAATTCATAAAGCTTTATTCGGCACATATAAATGACCATGAAAGCATGAACAAAGAAGAAGAAAAAAAAGACAACAGTACACATTTACAAAGACATTGCAACCAAAACCCACAGTTATCAATCATAGTCAATGGCTCATTGAGTAATACATACAGTCATTCATAAGTATATAAAATGAACAATAAAATATATTAAAAACTCATACTTTTCCTGGAATTGATGCACTGATTTAAAAAGGTGGCAGTATAAAAACAAATATCTGCCGATTGCAGATTAAAAATTAAAGCCATGGCATGTTTAGCTGTACGTGTTCCGTATTTAACAAACAGAGGTTTCAAAAATACTATACGAAAACATGTATACAGTTTACAGAACAGCAGAAGGTGCACAGTGCTCTGTGTAGATACATTATCGCACCTACATGGCCCATTCGGGTGTTTCTTAATGTTTGGATGGGCTACTAAACAATGTGCCATCCCAAATCTTAGTCTGGTTAGCACAAATTTATGTGAATTCCTAGTCACCATAGTTAGGTAAGATGGAAAACCCTCCATTAGATTGTATCTATTATAAAAAATGACGTAGGACAATGATCCGGCTATGGTTGCTCGTTTCCTTTCTGCATAAGTTAGAAATATACTTTTCATTTCTGATTTGGAGATCGTGGTTGCTGCACTAGGATTATTTAAAATATTCAGATTAAAAATGTCTGAAAAACAGACAACAACATATTTAACCCAGGGAATATCTCGATATTTATCCAAACGTAAGCAATCCTCAACAATAGTTCTGTTAAGTAGCTTCTCATCGCCAAGCCAGAAAGACCGCCAGATCATCAATGGTCTAAGTGATATCAGATCAGTTAAATAATTAATGGCTAATTCGCGGTGGCTTAATTCAGTTGAGGCAGAGATGGGCAAAAACAGGAGCTTTTTTAAAAACATATTTTCCTCCAACTGTAAGTTGTAGGTACAGCTATAACCCCATACTCCTGCCCCATACAGAGCAATAGTCACAAATCTAGCTTGGTAAATCTTGAGCATATCCCTGGTTCGACGATCCCCAACTTTTGCAGCAAATCTATAAATACCATAAGCATTTTTTGCCATTTTATTCCGGATGTTATTAAATTCATTGTTCCATTTCCTGTCATTAGAGAAGGTAATACCTAGGTAACAAAATGTATCCACCTGTTGCACCTTTTTGCCGTCTATAAAAAAGGCATTTAACGTTTTGGCTTTAGCTCCGCAGGTCATGGTATGCGTTTTTCCCTTATTAATTACTAGTTTTCTATCTTTAATAAAGGAGGAAAAACTATCCATTAGTCGTTGTAGTCCAACAGGTGTTCGAGAGAGTAAAACAGCGTCGTCGGCATATAGTAACACCGGCACCGGAACACCGTTGATCTGAGGGGCATCAGCATTAACCTTTTTTAAAATATCATCAATTCCATTAATAAATAAAATAAATAAAAGAGGCGCCAAAACACAACCCTGTCTAATTCCTCGTGTAACACAGATTTTTGGAGTACATTCTCCTCTGGTTCCATAACGTACGTTGGTTTTCAGTTTCTCGTGTAACCTAGCGAGGAAAAAGATTATGCCTTCTGGGGCTCCTAAATTTAACAGAGTTGGCCATAAAATGGAATGGTCTACCATATCGAATGCGCTGCTCAGGTCAGCAAAACAAAGATACAGGGAACCGGGTTTCGCTTCAGTATACTTCCCGATCAGTAGATCAAGATTGATGCACTGGTCGAGCGTACCTCATCCCTTCCTAAAACCATACTGGCTATCAGCCAGTATGCTATCCTGCTCAGCCCATTCCTCTAGTCTTACTAACATCACTCTACTCATAACCTTGACTGAAGAGTCAAGGAGAGAGATCGGGCGGTAATTCTTAGCGTCAGATCTACTTCCCTTTTTATGAATTGGCACAATGATTGATTCACCCCAAGTTACAGGGGCCTCGGCACACACGGCAACATTAAAAACAATAGTTAAAAGGGGGCCCCAGACATCTGGCGCAGCTTTATAAACGTCTATAGGTACCCCGTCCGGGCCCTGAGCTTTCCCTCCTTTGCTAGCCCGTATACCATATTTGACCTCCCTCACGGATATATCCAAAGGCAGAGTAGGCCACTTATTGGGACTAGGATCATTGACTTTATCAGAGTCAAAAATGCTTGAGAAATGTGCAATCCAACCCTCGCTAGAAACATTAGAAGTCAACTGTGGTGTTTTTTCATCCCTTAGAAAAGGCGAGTTGACCGTGGCCCAGAATAATGTACAATTTGATAATTCAGCAGCTTGGTTGAGGGAATCCCAAGCCTGTTGCTGCAGTTCACCCTTCCTCTGTTTGAGCGCACATTTATATTCCATTCTTAATTTATTTGTCCCTGGGCCTCGCTGCTAAAGCCTGCTTGAGGCCAGTTAGTGCGGAAGTGCAAAGGTGATTAAACCATCTCGGTCCGTTCCTACTTTGCCTACTATTGCGACTGGTAAACTTGGCATCAATAGCTTTATTAATTTGGTTAAAACAATATAAAACCCTCTCAGAGTCAGAACTATTTTTTAAAATAGAAGCAATGTCCAGCGGGCTCTCATTAATTATGGAGCTAGTTAAATCATCGGCTCTTTCACCAATCCATCTTAGCCTTACACCATTAGTCCTATGTGGTTCTACATTAGAAATAATAATTCCCACATCCACCGAACTTCCGGCCCAAAGGGTAGTGTCCAGAATAATACGGTTGTGGTCACTTAGGGTAGTTACTTCAATTCTTGGTGGATCACAGTAAGAACTAATATTAGAAGATGTGATCACATGGTCAATGACCGAGCTGGTGTGCCAATTTTTAAAAGTGGGAATGGGTAAACCATTAACATCTTTGCAGCACTCCACTATTTCCAGGTCATAGCAGCCCATGAACTTAGGCAGTGCTTCCCCATAACTGTTATGTCCAAAATGCGGGACATCCCAGCCGGCACTGTTAGTAACCCCACAAACCCTTTGTGTAGACAAATCGCACAAAGTAGTATTGAAGTCCCCTACCCAGATGAAGTCAAATACAACATTCTGTTCCAGACATAGATTTTCGACAGCGCCGGCTAAGTCTGTTACTATTTTGACCCGGGTAACATCAAAAATGTTATTATAATAGTTAATCAATAAAACATGATGGTCTTTGTCATCCACAAGCCAGAGGATCTGCACAAGGTCCCCTACAGGTATATACTTTTTAACCACAATAGGACGACAGATCGTTACAAGTATAAGGAGACCGCCTTTCGCTCTACCTATACCACCTCCCAACGCCGGTAAATTGTAAGAAACGAATCCCTCATAGTTAACTTCATCTTTACACCATGTTTCTTGAAGACATAAAATGTCATGGGCATTAACAAACGTTAACCATCCCGGATCCCTCTCCTTCGATTTCAGCCCTGCCACATTCCAACAAACAATAGTAATAGTATCCTTACCCTTAACACAATTACTATCAGGCACCATACCATTGTTTCGTCCCCAATTCGCATTCTGGTTTGAATTGCTTATGTCCCCACAATCAGGCGGTGCCCTTATATCCACCGCCAATTCGATTTCTGTGTTGTTGGGCATCTCTTGGGCCATGGTATTGTCTATACCAATATCCACACAGGGAATAATAATCACCTGGGGTAAGAACTGCCCTCCCTCATTAAGTCAATCATTTGCATCCAGAGAACTTAGGGGTTGAAACCGGTTTTGCATTGAAATATCAGGGTATAGCCTGTGTGTAGCAGGGCATAATCTACTTCCTCTACTCCCATAAGGGGCATTATTATGATGGCTGTAAAAGAAAGCAAGCGAGCGGGCACACACATTATTATCAATAATTGGTAATGAGGCAGCTCTTAATAATACAGTGGCAGCATGTTGAGGGTGTTTAAAGTTTATAATGACACAGTCACCACTAAAACTTTTCTTAGAGCTCCCTATCCAATTTACCCTTCTGGTAGTCAGAACTTGATCTGAAAGTTCAGTTGGGAATCCACAATGCCTGTGCATCCAGGAAACGGTTTTATTTTTTAAAGACTCGTGGGTTTCCTGATGATTCCCCTTAGCAACAGGGGGAACATTAGCTAAAACTACCACATATGGTGCGCAGTCAGGAGGGAGATTAATGGCGCGCCTTCGCCTTACCTCAGTCCAATCCTCTTTTCTATCAGGTATTAAAACAACCTGACTATCATTACAGGCTAAGGACTGTGCTGTCGGGTAGTTCTGTACAACACTCCTACTAATATCTAAACCTGTAACATCACCGGGAGGAGCAACCTGAATATCATGATTGCTTATTGTTATTGGGGCTGACACACTATCTGCTTCCACCAGTGTTTTTTTGAGGAGATCGCCTAATCTATTAACCTCTGCGGTAAACTGATCAATTTTTACCATAAGAGGTTTGACAATACCCTTAATCTTTAAGTCAATAATACTTACTAAGTTTTTTGTTTTTTCTGCATCTAGTTTAACGTCGTCGATATTTGCCGTATTATCCTCATCCTTATCTGGATTCTTGAGGGGGCTAACTAATCTTTTTTTTGCGGGCCGAGCACCCCCACGTTTAGTCTGGGTCTTTCTACATGCTCTAACCACTCTAGATAGTGGGGTGGGTGGATGTTGCACTATGGGATCAGTAGAAACCTCTAGATCGGCTAAGGTAGAAGTATTCTGCATAATCATTTCCCTATCAGGAACACCGGAATTAGTGCAGACACTACTACTGTCATCCAGAACCAATGGAGCAGGTGAAAGTTGCACACTAGATAATGGGGGGGGCTGCTAAGCCCTAGGGATTGTCTCCTCTCACAGTTAATTTTACTAACAATCTTCACTAAATAATTATCCAATGTCTGGGGTATAGAGGGGACTTTTTGCTTTGACGTGCTTAACAGTCACAAATTATCACTTTAAAATCGAATAAGGCTTTCCCTAATTACACACAAATAATAAGATAATAAGGGCTGCTTGAAAACAAAATGTGATATACACAACCTACATACAGTCCAAAAAAACACTTAAAGAACTCTCACAGTGTACAGGTATACAGGTATACAGGTCTACAGGTCACAAAAGTCAGCAGCCTGTATAAACCAGAACCTTGTCACGAACTGTCACGAACTGTCCGCCCTTTATCCAGGCTTCGTCCTCGACAGTACACAAACACCGACAGAGCCCGCTCACGAAGGCACACAGACACCGACCGAGCCCGTCGCACAGACACCGAAAGTATACAACACCGACAGAGCCCCTTGCTTTGCTCCGTCTTTGCCTCCACACCTCGTCACTGTCTCGCCTCCCCTGCTCGGAGCCCACGATCCTCGATTCCGGAGGTGCGTTGTTGATGCGCAGTTAAAGCTCAGCTGTCAGGAAGGTTGGTGGCTGGTTTCACGTACTTTCATACAGTCACAGCTGTCTGTCAGTTCATTCACTCCATTACTGCAGTACAAACCGCAGCTGCCCTCCCCGTGTTATTCCACAACCTGGGCCTATAGCACTTCCTCTTGCGCGGTTTCAGTCACGATGGTACACAGAGAGTGAAGTTGCACCGATTTCATGTCATCGTCGAGAAAATCAAAAGCCGCCGAACTGGTAGCGTGCACGCCCTGTAAATCCGCGTACAACCAAGAAGGGGGGCGAGGGAAAGGGCCACTTACGCGAAGGGCGATGCAGAACTTCCAGACAGTCCTGGGCAGTGCGTAAAGCACAAGACCGCGCGAGGCTACGGGGCCCTGTCTCTCCTGGCGGCCGGCGGGGGACAGCTCTTCTCTCAGGTGGTCTTCCAGTGCCCCTGCAACGCCTGGAGCTTTAGCTACAATCTGGTCTCCATGCTGGTGCCCGCTCTGGTGCTGCTGCTGCTGCTGCTCGGCCTCCTGCTCAACTCGCGCACCTGGCGGCTGCTCACGGGCTGTTGCGCCCCTTTTCCAGAGCGCAGCTCCCGCCGCTGCTGGCTGCGAGTCCTCGGGCTGCTGGCGGCCGGCGCCTCGGTGGTCCCCTTCACCTGGATCGCCGTAGCCTACTACGAGTGTTTGGTTACCGGGGAGCAGCCGCTGGCACCCCCCTGGCTACAGACGAGGCTACAGTCCTACTTCAAAACACAATGTCCCACACCTGCCCTTACCAAGTATGTATACTTAGAATCAGGTGACAACCTCTCCACCACTTGCAGAGAACCTTCAGACGGTAAATTCAGCCTAATATTCACCTTACGCTGCAGATCTTTTAACGGATCAGCTGTAAATATTTAGTTGAGCATTCGCCAACATGGCTATTCATCTGAATAGTAAATTATCTTTATATATTCTCCAGCACACTGTATTGCAAGTTGGCAAATCTTTAGGGTAACATAAACCAAATTGAAAATTATTTTTTGCATATTTTCAAGTGCTTTCGCCAATCTCACTCTTTATGAGTTAAGGGCTTGTTTCACATGACCACACTTGACTTAGTCACACTATAGCTAAATAGTATGGCAGTTCAGCCTTAAATTCTTTATTAGTGTCGTATAAAACAAAACAGTTACAATGTGTTATATAAACTGCACAAATGCAATATATTTCCAAGAAATTGAGTATTTTGTTTTATGGATTGAACATTTTGGATAATAGAGTTGACCCCTTGTAAGTCAGCTAGCTTTCACTCAGCTCCTCCTCCTCGTCGAATCCCCATACTGCAACACAAATGGTTGTGTCGGTTTAGGCCACGTCCTGGGTAGATCAAGCGGTACAGGCAAAAGCCACAGGAAAGCTTGGCTCGTTATGGCCTCGAGTTAAGGCAGAACCAGGCTTCAGGCTGGAGCTGGATTCAAGCTTTCCGTAGCTCGCCCACCTCTAGGTACTGCATAGCCCTTCCTTACATGGTGGTGCTCGCCTGGTTCTTTATATGCAGTGCTTGAAATTTAGTGATAGAAGTGCAGTTACTCCCTATACCAGAGTACCTGGTTGCTGTGAGAAGTTCCAGGATTCTGTCGTTAAATAAAAGTATTGCACCCCAGCTTTAAAGTGCTGGTACTCCTTGAAGTGAAGAGAAGCGCAGGTGCTCAGAATATCTGATCCAATGCCTATTTAAAGCCCTGCTCATACGGCGGTTATGTGTGTGTGATGTAGAGGTTATTTCTTCTCCGAGTCAGTGCAGGTGCCACATGACCCGGTAAAATGGCTTGTAGTTTGCAGCAGTGGTTTAGTCCATTCCCGTCTGTTAATGCCCTCTTCTGAGCGTGTGGCAGTCCCCATGGGTATTAGTTTAATGGACTGTGCCTAATCAACGGGCTGCACACATACAGTTAATGTTGCAAGTATGGCCAGGTTATCGAGGCCGGAATACTGTAAAAGTATCCTTTCCTGTTCCAGCTCATCAGCTCAGCTGTCACTTTCGGTGTTGGTAACTCTCAGATAATGGCCGAGGCCTGCCTGCGTTCTCCAGCAGGTAAGCGGCCCCTCAGCCACTGCTCATTGAAGCCTCAAGTCTGCCAAGAAGGCCGCATGTCAGTACTTTTCAGGGAACTTCTCAACACACAGTACTGAAGCCACCAGGGGTTCCTTCTGCACAAGCCATGCAGGTTTACTCCTGGTTTTGGCGGCTCACGTTTCATTTTGTTTCTTATGATAGCGGTCCTGGGGTAAGCAGCCTCTCCCTGTTCAATTCGCCTTTGGTTTCTTGGCACCCTTAAAGTACTCCGCATTCCCCAGCCTCCGCCTCTTGCAAAATGAGTCGTATGTTTGTGGGAGAGAGAGACCAGTGAATGGCAGCAGTTGCCTTCGGCCAGTGAAAGAATTTGATAGATTAAATTACAATTGCTGATATATGTGTGATTTACATGACTCAAGTCCCAACCGGGATGGCTCAGCTTTGCATCCTTCCAAGTTTGATAAAATGAATGCCATCGAGTACTAATAACACCAGCAGTTCAGTTTGTGAAGCGGCCTTTCTAAGTGCTTCTCTGCCTTCGATCACTGCGTGGAACAAACGTTGTCGGCAACAAACCTTATAAAAGGAAAATCCGATTAAATGACAGACCTAATAAAGATGGAATTTGCCCTTTTTGAATGCCATGATGACTTTCCGTCACTTGAATTTATTTCAATCAATAAGACCCTGGCCCATGTCGACCGCGCTGAATTATGCCACATGCCAATCACGGGCTGGACGCTGGGCCCACTCCCCGGCTGTCTCTGTATTTTGTCAGCTCTCCTCAGTCTACAGATTGTGGCACGAGAGCTCCAGCAGAAGCATTCATATTTGAATCTGTGCGGTTGAATGATGCAGAGCGCCGGGCTAGCCAGATTTTAATGATGTTTCCTTTCTGATGGTTTTCAGCCTTTGAGTTAAGCCACCGCTCTCTTCTCCGACACCGGAAGACAACAGGCTCATCTCTTAATCCCAAAGCAACCGGCCCTGACAAGCATAGTTAGCAAATAAACACTACAGCCTGTGTCTGACTTTAATGATCCTCAAACACTTCCAATGGCGGCGATCGGGAAACTCAGTGAATGCACCAGCCGCGGCCCTCCACTTTTGCCCCTCATGAAGAGTGCCTGTCAGGCTGAGCAAAGGCCAGCCTGACAGACACTCTTCATTTTCAGCTAAGGCAGCCAGGAGCGAGACATGCGCGATTTGCACAGACTCCTGACTGCCTGAGCTGAACTTTGCGCTCCTATGGGCGTGACTTCCTGACTCAAAGGTGCCTCGAGGCCCTCCCCCTTGGTGACGAGGGGAAGCGTCACCCATTGACTTCGACCTGGGCGCATCAGGTTTAAGCCCTGAAGCGCCCAAGGCGAGTGTCAATCAGTGACACCTGGTCACAGAGTGGGGTGGGGTCAGCAGTCTCACTGACCCCATCTGTTAGAAATGGGGTTTCTGGTTGGCTAGGGTATGCACCTAAGCCAGGCAGAACCCACCCACTCTAGTCAGGGCAAGGGAGTCACACGTCCAAGATAACCCTTGATCACCCCCTTGGTAGCTTGGCACAAGCAGTCAGGCCTATCCCAGAGGCAATGTGTAAAGCGTTTGCACGACACACACAACACACGTGATGCAAAATGTACACCACAAAAGTAAACATAACACTGAGCTATATAAAAATAAACTGTATTGCACAAAACATAATTAGACTAACATTACACATTAGTAATACCCTGATACCTTAGCAGTTGTCAGAACGTTACACAAGTTACTAATACTCTGCAAGAATAAGCAGTGGTCAAATTAGAACACGTAAGTACTCAGGATTCTGCAACATAAGCAGTAGTCAGGAATTGCAGTAAGAATTCTATGCACTTGTCATGAATAATTCCTAAATACCCATAAAAGGAACATTAGAAAACATCTCACAAGTCACATAAATACATATCAGCAAATCATGCCCATAAAAGGAACATTAGCACATATAAGTAATGGCAGGAAAAACAGGTAAAACATATGAATTCGCCTAGGTCCATACTTGGCTCACTGAGCCACTATATTCCTAGAGAGTACCTTATTTCCTGGTGAAGAGGCACTCCCTGTGTCTAGAAGAGCATGGGGGGGGGCCCTGGCGCTCCTGCGTGCACAACGGGGGCCACACGGTGCTCCTGGGGGAGAGGGGCGGTCGGCACCCTCTCCTTGTAGAAAACGGGCCCCTTTGGGGGCCCGTGATTTGGATGGGGGCCTGCCTCGGCCTCCTCACACCCTGTCCTCTGGGTGGGGCCCAGGTGAGGCCCAACAACAATCAGGGGCAAGAGGGAAGGGACCTCCGTTGAGGTCTCCTTCCCGGTTTTCCTACAATGCCCGTTTCTTTTTAAAGAGAAAAGGAGCGTCCTGCTCCAACTGCAGAGACCCGGGGAAGGGGGTGCTCCCCAGCGCCTTCCCAGAGTCCTGCTATGAGGCTTGGAAGGATCTAACCCCTCCTGGGGCCCGAGTAGACACTCGCCCGCACCCGATGCGGTGCGCGAGTGATGGGAGAAGCTTCCCGGGCCGCGGCGGTGATCCCAGGCGGATAAGAGGCAGCTGGTGCACCGGGGGTGCTCCCAAGAGCGGACCGTGCCCCGGGGGCGCCGAGAGGAGCACGCTTGCTCCACTTTACTTCTTCACGTGCCCAGGGGCACTGGGCAGAGCGCGGTCTTCGCGCTAAACACGAATTTAACGCACAGGTTGCGGCGGTGATTTGAGGGCATCAACAGGGCAATTTTGAAAGCGCTAAGGTCAAATCTGCAGCCCGGGCTGCAGTGGTGATTCTCTCCAGCAGGCAAAAGCGCGCTTTAGAAAAAGCGCTTCACAGGCACAAAAGAGCGCTCCTCAAGGCGCTACTCAGCCGAGGTAGCATCCCACGTGCTGAGGAGAGTTTTCAGAGGTCAGGGGCCACAGTACCCTGCCTCTGGAGACAACTGATGAAAAAGGGGGGCGCAGGGCTGGAGAACCCAGCAGCAGGTCAGCACAACAAGGGGGTGCAAGCAGTGGCAGTTCCTCCTTGTGACAAAGCAGGTCACAGGTCAGCACATCAGCAGCAGTCCAAGGTGGTCCTGGTGAGTCCTTTCAACAGCGTCCTGTGCAGCTCAGGTAAGGTTCCTGGAGTTCCCAGACGGTCCAAAGTGATGTCAAATGATGTCTAAATTGTGGGGGAAATTCCCCTGTACTTATACTAAGTTTTCAGTGTGATTTACAATGGGGAGTAGAGGGGTTCCAACCAGTTCCAACTGGTTCTGGGAGTGCCCTTTCTCTCCTCCAGCACAGGCTCCAAACATCAGTGGGGGGTAAACAACCCAATTATGTGAGGCCAGGGCACAGCCTTTACAAATGCAGGTGTGCCCTGCCTCTCCCTTCTCTCAGCCCAGGAAGGCTTTACAATATGTAGATGCACTTCTGTGACACCTCCACCCTCCCTGTATTCAGGCTGTCTGAAAGGTATGCACAAAACCCCAACTGTCAGTCTGCCCAGACGTGGATTGGAGGCAAGCTGCAAAACACCAAAGTCATAAGCACAGATAAATGTGGACTTTCTATAAATGGCATTTCTGTGATAGTAATAACAAATACACCTACACCAGTAAGCAGCATTTCTCACCACTATCACAACCATACCAAACATGCCTATGTAACCCCTCATAAATCAGACAATACCCCTTACACATAAGGCAGGGCATTTCCAATGCAATCCTATGAGAAGGCAGCACTCACAGCAGTGAGACACCAAGTTAGGCTGTTTGTCACTACCAGGACAGGCCACGCAACATGGCACATGTCCTCCCTTCTACACACATGGCACCCTGCCCATAGGGCTAGCTAGGGCGTACCTTAGGGGTGACTTACAATATAGTAAAAGTGGAGTTCTGGGCCTGGCAAGTAAATTTAGATGCCGGGTCCCTGTGGCAGAAAACTGCGCACACAGGCTCTGCGCTAGCAGGCCTTAGATAGGTTTGACAGGCTACTTCAGTGGGTGGCGCAAGCAGCGCTGTAGGCCCACTAGTAGCATTTAATTTACAGGCCCTGGGTATAGGGATACCACTTTACAAGTGATTTAGAGGCAAATTAAATATGCCAATTAGGTATAATCCAATCAAACCAATTTTGTAAGGAAGAGCACATGCACTTTATCACTGGTTAGCAGTGAAAAAGTGCTCAGAGTCAAAACGTCAGCCAACAAAGGTCAGAAAAATGAGGAGGCAAAAAGCAAAAAAGTCTGGGGAATGACCCTGTAAAAGGGCCAGGTCCAACACAATCCCACTCTGTGACGAAGTTGGGACGGCTGCCTTCCCTCACTGCCTGACCTAAGGTCAGCCCGTGAGAGAAGGCAGCCGTCCCAACCCTCCTGGGACCTCCGAGCTGAAGGTAAGTGTGTGTGTGTTTTTTAAATGAATATTTGGTGCATGCATGTATGTCTGAATGTTGATGAGTGTTGTGAATGGATGTGCGTGCGTAAGTGAATGAATGCGTGTCAGAGTGCTTCCCGCCCGCCCCCCTCCCTCCTAAAATTACCAGCCGCCACTGGAATGCACAGTGGGGTGAGGGACTAGGAACCATGTCATAGGATGGGTGCCGGTAAACTCTTCTACGAGCTGAGTTTTTGCTGAACTCTGCCCTCCAAGCAGAGTGCAGAGCTGCAAAACTCTGCTGGAGGAGTGGAGTTTACTGCACAATCGCCACTAGCACAGTCAACAGCTATTTTTTCATATTAAGGCAAAAGTCTGGACTTCTTGCACAAGTTTTTAAGCTGAATACATCAGCCTTAGAACGGACTCTAAATCTAACTCCAACAGAAAAAAACTTTGGTTTAGCTATTCACACTTATTCTCTATACTTCCAATCTCAAGACAGAAGTAGAACTGAATTTTGTCCACAAATATTAACTGATGACTACCAGTTTTAAAAACTAGCTGACTGGGACAGTGAGGGAGACAGTCTAGAACTATGTTTTAGCCAGCGTACAAACACAGAGGTTTACAGACACTGGCCCTCATTACGAGTGTGGCGGTCTAAGGCCACCACATTCGCGGTGGCCGTCTTACTGCTGTGGACCCGGCTGTAAAGACCGCCGCATTACGAGTCTAGCAGTTTGGCCGAAGCCACACCACCACAAAGGCACCAGTACTGCCACCTCCGCCCCGGCGGGAGCCGTAAGACCGCAGGCGGTATTACGACTCGGCAAACTGCCAGGCTTCCCATGGTGGTCACCCCGCCACAAAAACCCTGGCAGTAAAGCACCCGGCGACAGGAATTCCCATTCCTGTCGCCAGCACATGCACCCACACACGTCCACACACCTGTAAACACCCCCCACCCATCTACACACATGCAGACACCCCCCACCCATCCACACACTTGCAGACACACACCCCCACCCATCCACAAACTTGTAGACACACACTACCACACCTGCAGACACCTCCCCCAACTGCAGGCATACATCCAGACACCCCCACTCGCTCACACACAGACAAGCATCCCCACTCATCAACACACCTTCATACACACACCCAACTCAACACACCTTCACACACGCACCCCCACTCAACACACTGCCTGACACGCACCCCCACTCGCTCGCACGCAGACACGCACCCCCACTCGTCAACACACCTTCATACATGCACCCCCACTCAACGCACCCCAACACCCCTCTCCCCTCTGCTTTCATTCAGACACACACACCCTTCATGCACGCACACATACATACACACACGCACTCACACACCCGTACCGCTACACATACACGCACACCCCACAAACAAGCACACAACCCCCCACCCCCCTCCCCCTTTCGTACAATCCACCTACCTGTCTGGGCGAGGTGGTCATCCGGGAGGGGATGGGTGTCGGCGTTTCCACCGCCAGCGCCACACTGCCGTGCAGGAACCACTGTCCCCTATTACGTCTCGTAATATGGCATGCAGAGTCCTTTTGGTGAGCCGGGTCTGGCAGTGGAACCGGCTCTCACCCGCCATTGGTCAGGCCGATGGTGGCCGGATTAGCCTGTAATGGAGGGCTCCAAGGCTATATTATCTGCAAAATTCTTGTGAAAGAGTGATGGTGGAAGAGATACATTCTGGATTTCAGAAACCGGAAGTGATATTGTTTTATGTTTCTTTGATGGGCATACTTCTGAGATGCTGCAGATGTAATGTAGTAGTAATCGTAGTGTTAGTCGGATGAATCTGATTATGTACTTCAAGGAATGGAGCTAGCTGGTGCCTCAGAGGTGTTTCTGTGCATGTACCTCAGGGGTAATATATATTCACAATGGTTGACTAGAAATGTCTTTAAGCATACAACATCAACCTATATGGTTCTCTAAGGGTGCCCCTATACTTGCATGCATCCTGAAAGCACTGATTTAGTACCTCAAAATGCACCTGGGATATCTCTGAGTATTTACGCTAGTAGCACTACTGTATTGAGGCCAGGAGAACAGCTGATGCTGCAAGGAAGATATTTTGATATACTTGAAGAGAACATGGGTTTTACTGGTGTACCACTAAACTATGTGGTAATAGTAACAGCTGCTATTAGGAAAGGTAGAAGTGCAGTAAGTTCTATATTTAAAAAAAACTGATATTAATTATTTTTGTAATATACGACCCCACAGGAACATCCAAAGGCAGCAATGTATTCATATCAGAGGTAAGACCATGCACACTGGTTCTAAAGGGTCTCACTTGTTTGCCATACAGGATGTACCTTACTGTAGGGAGACCACCTCGCCCCATGCCACCACTGACAGTTCCAGTCCTGGACTTTTTTTGTATCAGCGTAATGCATTCTAGTGGTTGGGATCCTAGTTTGCTTTAACTGAACCAATCAGTGACACACGTGATAACAATCATTTATAGGTGAAAAGTTCAGGACTAGCAGATTAGCCTAAAGGCCCACTTAACATTAAGGTAACTTGGAGCACATATCTTAGAGTTGGAAGTATTAATATTTGACATGGAGGGGCCCTTGAATTTCTCAAAGGGTAATTCCAAGGTTGCTAATGAATTTACATTGAAAGCTCCGATCTTGTTTCTTCTGTATATAGAGCTATAATGGAGCCACTTGCATGCTTTTACCCCCTCATAAGGGTTTGCCACCATTTTTCGAAAGAATATCAGACATTTGTTTATGATTTTCTATTCTAGAACAGCCAAGAACCGGTAGGTGAAAATGAACAGGTGTACAATTTTTCAGGATTATTTTCTCACATGGCAATTATCCCTTTACTCGAATGCTAATACTGACATTATTTATATAGCTGTTGTATACTTGTAACCGCTGTTTTCGCTTGTTTCAGAAAGGAAAAAATACCAGATTTCACTACTTTTCCCAATATTTTTCCTGTCTTCCACTTTAAACTAGAGACCAAATAGAAAAAAAAGGCCAGTGGTAACTCTGTCCTTACTGGAAATACGTGTTCATTTGGAGAGCGTATGCTATTGTCGTATTAGTATTAAGTTTCACCGAGATGGCTCGGATCAAATAATCATTCTGGCCGACCAGGGGAAGGAGACCACAGCTCCCAGCGTGCCCTGAATTGAGGTCCTTCACGCACAACTACACTATATAGCAAAGAAGAGTCAGTAAGTCTATACTTTTCGAGAAAAAAAACCCACACTTTTATATTTTCCGACAGCAAAAATGGCAGAATAGGTACTGACTAGTAAAAACACACACACACACATTTTAAAACGGCGGCTCTCGTATGGTTGTGCCACAGCTTCCGGTGCAGTTTCTTCCGGGTCGGGTGGGTCATCTTTTCCGGGGTGGATCCTTTACTTCAGAGTGATAGTTGTATTGTATGAGGAAGTACGGCTGCCAAAACACTCCTTGTACCGCCCCTTAAAATGTCATGAGTGCATGACATTTTGGATTGCATCTCTCTGCCTTCGCTTATTAAAGTCAGAGTTTCTCATATAGCAAACTTGATTAATATCGGAAGAAGGCTTAGAACGCCAGTTTTTAAATCGACTTCTGGGAGCCGGCAGGTAAGGCACTATTCCGGAACCTGCCGCCTTGTTCGGGAGGGCTGATTTCTGTGCTAAGAGTAAGGAAAGGATGAAGTAATTGCTAACCGTGTATTCGTTTTTGGGCTTATTTCAAATGAATTCGCTAGAGTTTTTTTCATTAGTTTTGATGCGACGGCATTGGAGTCGAACGAAATTATATTTCTTTTTTGTTACTATGCACTAGTTGTCTTCTGTTTTTCTTGCATTACAAAAGACCAGATTATTTGCAGCTCATGAATAAAAAACCGAAATACAAAGACATAGAATAGCAGTTGCCCTTAAGAGCTGTAGTCTGTTTTGGAAGGAAAGAGCTGAGTGCCAGTGTGTGCGTCCGCAGAACATCCTCCAGGTCTGGAACATGTGACTGCACGGGCACATGACCAAAGAAAATGCATCTTCTTTCATAATTTCCGCAGTTCTTTTTCCTAGCCTTCCTGCAGAGCGGCGAGCTCATGTAAATTAATTTGTCCGCGCTAGAAAATACGTCACATTTCTGGCAAAGTCACACTTCTACCTTTGAGAGAGCTGTTAAAATAGAGATAAATACACTTGAACGCCAATTCTTCGCGTTGTCAAAATCACGGTATTGTTTCTTTTTTAAGTCGAGTCCGACATTGTAGCTTGCTGGAATAACTGTTGTTGACTGTTTTTTACACATGTATAGAGTGGGCTTTGGCTCCCCTCAGCCCCCAAAAAGAGTCGTATTCTCATCTGATGGTACTGGCTCTTTGGCATATCATTCCATCTCCGAAGGAGTGCTTTTATTACAATACACAAAGCTAGCTCTTTTGCCCCATCCTAGTCTACTGACTCCCATCCATCTCTTTTTCGTCCCCCTCCAACTATTTCACCCCACCCAGCCCCACCACCATCCTTCCATTATTTGCTTCTCTTCCTTTTTGGTTCCTCCCCTTCCACTCTTGAATCTCCTTGTGCCCCAGTCCGATCTTTGGTTCGCTCATTCCATTAAGTCCATTTTGCATTGGATTCTTTTCACATCCGAATATCTTCCAAAATGTAAATTCAGTGTTAGAGAATCAGCAAGACCAAAGGGAAACCGATATAACGACCAAATAGAAATCCGGAAAATACACAGTAGGCTAGTGAAATGAGCGTAGGGCGGACCAAGAGTCAGTCACTTATCCAGTTCTAATTGACGTGCCACCGATTTCAAATCTGCCAGTCACCTGTCCAGGTCTAACTCACCTTTACGATTGGTATTCCAAAGCAAATGCATCTCGCCCACATCCCACGGCAGAGTTTCCTTTTGTCATGGTTCGAGAATGTCACGAACTGCAGAGGCGTGATAAAGTGTTTCATATGATTATTTTATTGTGGCAGAGGTTAGTCTTGAAGGAAGTGCTTAGCCCCACTAGTTCTTAAATTTGAGCATTTGGTTAGCCGCAGATAGTTGATGAAGTATTCTTTCAGTGTCTGTCCACTGAGAAATGTGCAGTTAAAGTCTGTTTCATTGTCTTGCATTGGTTTTAGTTTCTGTTTTAGCGCAATTCTTAATACTAGTTTTCGTTCAGTCCTTTTATTATTATTTTGTATATGTTTATTTTCAAAGTATTAACAGCAATACAGAACTTCAAGCAGATCAACATACAATACAGCACAGTTGTCAAGATCCTGCACAGTCACACGTGCCCCCTCCACCCCCCCCCGGCCCATACTTTCCCCCATACTGGGTTTCCTACAAGTATCAGTTCCCAACAATAGTTTCTCGGAGAGGGGCCTACTGGTCATTTGGTCTTATCCAAGGCAGTATCAGCGCCCAGCTCGGAGACTGGAGCCATCAATTCTTTCAACATTCCGACCCACTCAAAACCGTCTTCCTCCACCTTATCTGTCCGGTCCTCCTTCATCCGACGCTCTTCAGCCCGGGCCCACTTGCCTGCATCCCTACTCCACTGCTCATATGTGGGCCCTCCAAGCGTCATCCATCTGACAGCAGTTCTTCGACTGGCAAGCACTAGACTCAGCAATGCAAATGTATAATACACCTTACGCCCGCTTGGGCATGGTATTGGGTGTAGCAAACAGTGGCGGACCGTAAGATCTATATGTACATCCGTCACCTCTCATAGTCTGCTTGTAACCATACTTCAATATGTCGTCAGTCCCATGCACCCCCAGGCCATATGTAGGAAGTCCACCTCAGCTGCCATACGCAGGGGGCAAGCGATTCACTTAGTTCTATATATACACCATGCAACCTTTCCGGCGAGATATAAACTATGGAAGTGTGCTGATTACAGGAGACTCCCTGAACTAATGCACAAGCCTTCGTCCAGTCCCTGTTCGTCAGCGGCTGCTCCAGGTCACTATTCAAGTCCGCGTTACCACCATCAAGGCACCAGGTCTATCTCGCCTAATACTCCATATAATCAGGAGAGCAGCCCTCGAGTGGAGCTCACATCCATAAGCCCCTTAAGCGTGAGTGATGTTACTGAGGTCCGTGGAAAGCCATTCTAGATATAACTGGACATGTTGGTAATGTTGGCAAATTGTGAAAACTGACTGGGGCCCACCCCAAACTCCTCCATGAACATAATGCACCTCTCCTCCAGGTACACGTTTCCTAAAGTCTCGCAACCGCACAGAGTCCATGCTGACTGTGACCGGGTCAGCCCGATCGGAGGCACGGCACCGGCAGAGCAAGTGTTGTTGCGTTCCCATGTTGCCATGGGAACGCGTTCACCACGAGGACGGCATTCGGAGGTTGCCTCGACAACCACCAATGACGGGGCCAAAGCGGATTGGCCGGCGGGAGGTCAAAGACCGTGGATTCCCCAGGAGGCGGGGGCGAACGAGGAGACGGCGACGGAGAAAACGGCGACGGAGGAAATGGCGAAAGAGGAGGCGGCGAACGAGGCGGAAGGTGCTGCGGACGAAAACGGAGGAACGACGAGCGAGGAGAAAGGCGGCGGCAACGGCGGGGGAGGAGAGCCACGCAATCCGAAGGACAACCCCGCGGTCCAGGAACTTGTGACGACGACGCCAGGGGAAGCGGAGTGGCGCCGGAGCCCGAGGGGACCAGAGAGCAACGAGGGGACCACCATAGAGCCAGCCACGGCCCCGGAGGGTCGTGGCTCTGGAAGGTACGGTCCTTGTGGACGAGCAGAGGGGCACCTTAAAGGGGAACGAGCTGGGGAAGGGAGGGAGGCAGGGTGAGGGGAGGACAGGGAGGGAGTCAGAGGGCACCAAAAGGAGCACGTAACGAGCACGACCAAAAGTAAACACATTTAGGAGATAAGGAAACAAAGACACAGCCCACCGTCCTCACTGGCGCACCCCCCTTCCCGAACCCATTCCCCAGTATTACAGCTAAGCGAAGGACGTATGTAACGGCTGTCATCCCACTCACCATCGATATTTATCCTTTTCTTTCCCCTATATGCAACCCGGGAGCCTGTGAGGAGATGTCAAACACCACGTAAAAGGAGAAGAGGGAGAGAAACACGTTAGGAAAACGAACTTCACTCAATGAAGAACTAATCCTCAACTCACTGTACCGAACCATATACATCACTTATTCGAAAAACAACAAATAAATACTTACCTGAACAACCCCAGCTGCCTCTACTGAGTGTCTGTTCTGTTTGGCGCTGCTACACTGACATTGATATAACATGCTTCACCTGCAAGAGTGGCTTATACCACCAAAGATGCGGTTGCATAGAGAACAGGGGTCGGCCCAGTACAGTTTTGATCACCAACTCCCATGTCTGCCTCACTATGTATGGGTAATCTTTATTCAACCCAGCCCCCTCCATAAGCCAGAAGTGCAGCTTATCTGCACCTTTCAGGCCCGCCACTAACCTCTTCTCTGTGTTAGATCCACCCGTACACCATTGTGCAGCGTGCTGTAGATGTGTCGTCATATAGTACAATTCCGTTTCTGGTAAGCCTAACCCTCCCTCCTCCATGACCAAATTAAGGAGCCAGCGACCCATTCGGCTAAGCTTTCTAACCCAGATAAAGGGGATCAAGAGGCTGTCCAATTATTTTAAACATCAAGCTGCCTATGCGTCCTGCTTGTCCTGCAGGATGTAAAGGCAGTGGGGCAGCGACAAGAGCTTGGCAAACATCCACACTGTTGGCAACTGACAATGTTAATTTGTTCCAAAATGCCACAGAGGCCTGGAAGGACTCATCCCATGTTTACCCACACTGATTTTCGATCTTAAGCATCGCCTTTATGCCCAGATACTGCATGCTGTCTAACCTTCACCTCAAACCAATGTCTGGAAGGGGGTTTGTGATATTCCTGGCTCACCCCGCAACAAGGAATATTAAGGACTTAACCACATTGGCCTTGAGGCCAGACAACCTCCCGAAGGAAAGGCAGCGCATCCAGTAGGAGTGGACCCGCGCTTGCCAGTCTCTGAAGGTATACAAGGGCATCATTGGCATACAGGAATACTATATGCTCTCTGTCTCCCATATGTATCCCCATTCCCTGCAGTGTTGTCTGCAGATATGCAGCCAGCGGCTCTGTGGCCACTGCACACAGGGGAGGGGACAGAGGCAACCCTGTCTAGTCCCATTCTATATGTTCGGACTATCGGAGACAAACTTCTCGGACCAGACCCTGGCCAAGGTCCCAGAGTATAAAACATCTATCCATTTTAGGGGGTTCGCACCAAATCCCAAATGCGACAAGACCGCCCAGAGGATGTCCCAGTAAACCGTATCAAACGCCTTCTCTATGTTGAGTGCTCCTAACACCATTTCTGTCCACAAATCCTACCCGGAGTGCATCACATGTGTGAGCCAACGGATGTTTAAGAAGGTGCTTTTCTGTGGAATAAACCTGCATTGATCTTCATGTACTAGCTGCCCAAAGACCAATCTCTTGACCAGTATCTTTGAAAGGATTTTCACATCCACATTACTCATGGATAACAGGTGGTATGAACCTAGCTGCTCTGGTGTGAGAATGTAGCCTCTTTCTAGCATTGTTACCCCCACTTTTGGCCTGTTTGTGAGTATATGTCATTGTGTTTTCTACTGTCTCACTGGGATCCTGCTAGCCAGGGCCCCAGTGCTCATAGTGAAAACCCTATTTGTCAGTGTGTTTTGCCTGTCTCTCTGGGATCCTGCTAGCCAGGACCCCAGTGCTCAGTTTGTGGCCTAAATGTGTATGCCTGTGTAGTGCCTAACTGTGTCACTGAGACTCTGCTAACCAGACCCTCAGTGCTTATGCTCTCTCTGCCTTTAAAATTGTCACTATAGGCTAGTGACCACTTTTACCAATTTCAATTGGCACACTGAAACACCCTTATAATTCCCTAATATATGGTACCCAGGGTATTGGGGTTCCAGGAGATCCCTATGGGCTGCAGCATTTCTTTTGCCACTCATAGGGAGCTCAGACAAACCTTTACACAGGACTGCCACTGCAGCCTGAGTGAAATAACACACACGTTATTTCACAGCAATTTTCACTGCACTTAAGTAACTTATAAGTCACCTTATGTCTAACCTTCACTTGCTGAAGGTTAGGTGCAAAGTTACTAAGTGTGAGGGCACCCTTGCACTAGCAAAGGTGCCCCCACATAGTTCAGGGCCATTTCCCCGGACTTTGAGTGCGGGGACACCATTACATGCGTGCACTACATATAGGTCAATACCTATACATAGCTTCAGAATGGTAACTCCGAACATGGCAATGTAACATGTCTAAGATCATGGAATTGCTCCCCCATGCCAAATCTGGTATTGGGGAGCCAATTCGATGCATCCCCGGGGCTCCACTATGGACCCCGGGCACTGCCAAACCTGCTCTCTGGGGCTTTCTCTGCAGCTACCGCTGCTGCCACCCCACAGACAGGGTTCTGCCCTCCTGGGGTCTGGGCAGCCCAGTCCCAGGAAGGCAGAAAAAAGAATTTCCCCTGAGAGCGGGTGTTACACCCTCTCCCTTTGGAAGTAGGTGTTAAAGGCTGGGGAGGGGTAGCCTCTCCCAGCCTATGGAAATGCTTTGAAGGGCACAGATGGTGCCCTCCTTGCATAAGCCAGTCTACACCGGTTTAGGGAACCCCCAGTCCCTGCTCTGGCACGAAACTGGACAAAGGAAAGGGGAGTTACCACTCCCCTGTCCATCACCACCCCAGGGGTGGTGCCCAGAGCTCCTCCAGTGTGTCCCAGACCTCTGCCATCTTCTTTCCAGAGATGTGAGGGCACTCTGGAGGGCTCTGAGTGGCCAGTGCCAGCAGGTGACGTCAGAGACCCCTCCTGATAGGTGCTTACCTGACTAGGTGGCCAATCCTCCTCTGAGGGCTATTTAGGGTTTCTCCAGTGGGATTTTCCTCAGATAACAACTTGTAAGAATTCCCCAGAGTTCCTCTGCACCTCTCTTTTCGACTTCTGCCAAGGATCGACCTCTGACTGCTCCAGGACACCTGCAAAACTGCAACAAAGTAGCAAGAAGACTACCAGCGACATTGTAGCGCCTAATCCTGACGGCTTTCTCAACTGTTTCCTGGTGGTGCATGCTTTGGGGGCTGCCTGCCTTCATCCTGCACTAGAAGCCACGAAGAAATCTCCTGTGGGTCGACTTAATCTTCCCCCTGCTTCAGCAGGCACCAAACTTCAGCGTCACTGGTACTCTGGGACCCCTCTCATTCTGACGAGCGTGGCCCCTGGAACACAGGTTGTGGACCCAAGTGACCCAGACTATCCAGTGGTCCAACTGTCCAAATTTGGAGGAGATAGGTCCTTGCCTTCCCTCTCCAGACAGTAATCCTGTGAACTGTAGCTACAATGGCTTCTGTGCACATGGCCATGAAATCCTCCATGCACAGCCAGTCCTAGGTCCCCAGCACTTGGCCCTGCGATGCTCAGCTCCCTGAGTTTATCTCTGGTGTCGTGGGACCCTCTTTTGCAGTATTGAGACGACCGCCGTGTTCAGACTTCTTGAATCCATGTTCAAGGACTTCTGCAGGTGCTTCCTGCTTGTGCGTGGGCCCTCTACGTTGCTGAGGGCCCCCTCTGTCTCCTCTCCCAAGTGGCAACATCCTGGTCCTTCCTGGGCCCGGGCAGCACCCTTTTTCTTCAACCGCGACTCTTGTAGCTAGCAAGGCTTGTTTGCAGTACTTCGCCAAGGAAACAACTCAGCATCCTCCAGCACTCCGTGGGACATCTTCTGCACGAAGGAGAAGTTCCTAGCACCTTGTTGTTGCAGAATCTTCAGCTTCTTCCATCCGGAGGCAGATATTTTGCACCTTCATCCAGGGTTTAGTGGGCTCCTGCCCCCCTGGACACTTTCGCGACTCTTGAACTTGGTCCCCTTCCTTTGCCGGTCCTCAGGTCCAGGAATCCATCTTCAGTGCTTTGCAGTCTGTTGTGGTCTTTGCAAAATACTTTATCACGACTTTAGTGTGTTTCTGGGGAAATAGTAGTACTTTACTCCTACTTTCCAGGGTCTTGGGGTGGGGTATCTTGGACATCCTTAGTGTTTTCTTACACTCCAGCGACCCTCTACACACTACACTAGCCTAGGGGTCCATTTGTGGTTTGCATTCCACTTTCTTAGTATATGGTTTGTGTTGCCCCAGGCCTATTGTATTCTACAGTCTTTGCACTACTTTCTGACTGTTTTACTTGCCTGATTTGGTTTGTGTGTATATTTGTGTATTTTACTTACCTCTTATGGGAGTATATCCTCTGAGATATTTTTGGCACATTGTCACTGAAATAAAGTACCTTTTATTTTTGGTAACTGAGTATTGTCTTTCTTATGATATAGTACCTATATGATATAAGTGGTATTGCATGAGCTTTGTATGTCTCTTAGTTCAGCCTAAGCTGCTCTGCTATAGCTACCTCTATCAGCCTAAGCTGCTAGAACACTACTACTCTACTAATAAGGGAAACCTGGACCTGGCAGAAGGTGTAAGTACCATTGGTACCCACTATAAGCCAGGCCAGCCACCTACATCTGGGTCCTGATCTGGCTTAAGGACATGACTGTGGAAGCCTCCTTCATGGTCTGAGGGAGCACGCTCCTCACCCTGCCTCATTCAAAACCTCTACCAGCTTCTCAGCCTGCACATCAGTGTAAGCAACATAAACTTCTATGGGGAACCCATCAGGACCCAGGACTTTCTGTCTTGGCATGGCCTCTATCACTTTCCTGTATCTCCTCTGTTAGTAATGGGGTCTCTAGTTGGCACTGGTGTGCACCGTGTCTAAGTAGGTGCTCTTACTCTAGTCAGGGTAAGGGAACAACACAGCTAAGATAACCCCTGCTCACCCCCTTGGTAGCTTGGCATGAGCAGTCAGGCTTATCTCAGAGGCAATGTGTAAAGTGTTTTTGCACACACACAATAATACAGTGAAAACTCCACACCATTTGAGAGAAATAGCCAATATTTATCTGAGTAAAACAAGGCCAAAATGACAAAAATCCAACATACACAAGTAAATATACAGGTTTTCAAAGATTAGCGTATTATAACGCTTAGAAATGCAGTAGCACCAACTGCGGCTATCATGGCATTTTGAAGGAGTCGCTTCCAACAGTCCGACGCTACTCGCAAGGGAGTGTGGGACAGTCAGTCACACTGACCCCGGGTACAGTACTTTGGAAAACGATGTGGGGAAAAAAGAGGTTGCGCGGAGTTGGAGAGGTGAGGCGTTGCTGGAGCCGTGTGGCATCTCTTTGTTATTGCTACTTGGGATTTGAAGCGTCACTTCATTACTGCAAGGCAGGGGAGGTGAGGTGTCGGTTCCTTATGGTTGTAGGGACGGTAAGGTGGCATCGGTAGTGAAAATGTGAGGCGTTGACTTTGCGGTGTTGTGATCACACCATAGGGCCATACCCTGAGTCTGGATTCAGGTGTTACGGACCTCGGTGACACAGCACTTGGAAATCACGCTGCGGCAGAACTTTGAAGCTGTTGCGGCAGTGTCGGGCCTGTGCTGCAGGTTGGGGTAGTTGCACTCAGTGGAGACCAAGGCTCCGGTGCAGGCAGCAGCGTGGAGTCCGAGATTGGTGCCGGTTCTGGAGTCACTCTGGAGTCAATGTATTTAGTTTCTTCTTGGTTGCACCAGAGCTCACTTCCAAGGGCCCAGGAACTAGATTTGGCACCACTTGGCAAGTCAGGACTCTCAGCAGGAGGGTCCAGGTGCTGGATTGTGAAGTCTTTGGTGGCCCAGCAAAGCAACAGACCGAGTGGCAGTCCCTCCCACAGCATCCAGTTCTTCTTCCTGGCAGAATGTCCTTAGTCTAGAAGGGTTCTAAGTGTGTGGTGTCAGAGGTCGAGTACTTATACCCATTTCTGTCTTTGAAGTAGGCAAACTTCAAAGAGAAGCCTTTGTAGTGCACAAGACCGTGCCTTTCCCTGCCATGGCCCTAGACACACTCCAGGGGTTGGAGACTGCTTTGTGTAAGGACAGGCACAGCCTTATTCAGGTGTAAGTGTCAGCTCCTCCCACCACTCTACCTCAGGAAGACCCGTCAGCCTGGTGATGAGCCATTAGGCTATGCAGGGCACAGATCAGCTCCCTTTGTGTGACTGTCTAGAGTGAAAGCACAAACAGCCCAACTGTCATCTTGACCCAGACATGTATTCCACAGACAGGCAGAGGCCCAGAATGGTTAAGCAAGACAATAGTAACTTTCTAAAAGAGGCATTTCCAAAACTAAAATTAAAAAACAGCTTCACCAAAAGATGTATTTTTAAAATGTGATTTGAGAGATCACAAACTTCATATCTCTATCTGCTCCCAATGGGAAATTACACTTAAAAGGTATTTCAAGGCAATCCCCATGTTACTCTATGAAAGAGACAGGTCTTGCAATAATGAAAAACGAATTTAGCAGTATTTCACTATCAGGACATGTAAAACACACCAGTACATATCCTACCTTTTTAAATACACCACACCCTGCCCATGGGGCTGCCTTGGGCCTACCCTAGGGGTGACTTACATGTAGTAAAAGGGAAGGTTTGGGCCTGGAAAGTGGGTGTACATGCCAGGTTAAAATGATGGAAGGCCTGAGACTTGTTTGCAGGGCTACTCATATGGGTGGCACAATCGGCGCTACAGGCCCACTAGTACCATTTGAATTACAGGCCCTCGGCACACCTGGTGCACTATACTAGGCGCTTACTAGTAAATCAGATATGCCAGTCATGGAGAGGCCAGTCACCAATGCCTTTTAGACAGTGATCATATGCACTTCAACACTGGTTAGCCGTGATAAATTGCCCAGAGACCTAAAACCAACAAAAACACGTTCGAAAAAATAGGAAGAAGAAGGCAGGCAAAGAACTTGGGGATAACCCTATAAAAAAGGCCAGGTGCAAAATCCTCATTGATCAGCGCCAGGGCCTCCCATTGTGAAGCCCCCAGTTTTGGCAAGTCCAGTCCCGCCAGAAACTCCTGTGCCTCAAGGGCAGCACTGCCTGATGTTGTTGATGTAGTTGTGCCAAATACTGTTGGGCCTCCATTTTACTTGCAGCTTGTGTCGAGATGAACCTGCCATCTTACAACTTTAGAGACCTAATCAAAGTGGCCAGCCTTTCCCTAAAGAGAAGCCAGGCCAAGTGGCAGTGGGGTTGTCCACCCCACCCAAGCAACAGTTGCCTGTATTCCTTCAGCAAAAAAATATCTAAGCTGCCCCAAGTTTCCCCTGCCTCCTGCTTAGCATCCATTATCTAACCCTGCAAAAAGGGCTCCCCCCTGTTCCTCTCTCTGAAGACAAGCCAGTGTATCTTCCTGAGCCCATAACTCTGCTCCTAGCTGATGCCATACACCTTAGAAAGATACGACCCCCTTTCCCCCCCCCCCCCCCATCCCACCATAGAACATCCTTAAGGGCAACCCGAAAAGTAATCCTTTTATTATTGGAGTGTACTAATAAAGGAGAAGATAAGAGGGAATGCAGTAAGTAAAAGGAGAGGGTAAGGGACAAAGGTCGCCTGTTGTTTAATCTGGGTTAAATCCCAGCTTTCTAATCTGACTACAGTGTGTTCTTGGGTGTATCAGTTTGAATCAGATTCACAGTTTTTAGGAGCACATGTTTTGAACTTGGGTATGTAAAAACGGATTATTTAAAAACATGGGCATG
The DNA here is from genome assembly GCF_031143425.1 of Pleurodeles waltl. NCBI lineage: Eukaryota > Metazoa > Chordata > Amphibia > Caudata > Salamandridae > Pleurodeles > Pleurodeles waltl. The sequence continues at coordinate 968,226,888 of NC_090436.1, forward strand.
TAAATTGGGTTTTCATGAAGGATGTCTATGTGGGTATTCACAAACAGTTTGCCGGTTGTTTCCTTCTCTGCAAATGCATGCACTAAGCAGTGGTAAAAAGACAGAGCAAGTGCCTCTTCATGGTGGCAAAAGAAAGGGATTTTGTTCATAGTAAAATGTCTAAACTCTTGTGGACAACAAAATGAATACGTGCCATTGTACATATCGCCCAGGCGGATGTCAGTTGATAATCCACTCTGCACTCATGCCAAAGTGCCTATTTTGGATCCGTAATTGGCTGCAACGTCTACTGTTTGTGCAGATTTCCTTGACTAGTTGGTGGGACAGGAGTGTTTCCTTCATGACTCCTGCCCTGCATTCCTGACTGTGAGTATCTGATGTCTGTTTTTTGGATTTAGTCTACAGCCTTGTGCTTATCCAGCATGTGTGCAGTGACCTAGGTCTGTTCTTGATTATGGTTGGTCCTGGACCTAGGGAGATGCACCAAGCAGACTTTCTATATTATTAAGAGGACTACCATCACTGTAATGGGTTCACATGTATAGAGCTCTTGTGGCAACATATCTTGTTTTGTATTCTATTACAAGGCATGTTTACCTGTGTGTTGTGACTGGAAACCTATTGGTCCATTCACCTAAAGGTCCGCTTTTGGCGTTAAACCTCGAATTCTAGTGCTGGGATCTTGTGCACCTAGATGTATCCATGTATGCTGGTGATGCTTGGTATGCATTTTATGAGTGCTTGGGGAACCACAGTGGCACAGGCATGTGGGTCTATTTTGGAAACCCCAGCCTGTTCATGTGCAGGATAGCAGGATAGTTTGCTTTCCCAGACACTGGAACTACTGACTTTTCTCATGCATTATTGGGTGGGGGGGGTGAGGGCATGACACTGAAGTGGGGCAAGAGGAGACATGCTTCCCCTTTAAAAATTCGATTAAGTCCTTTCAGATGCAGGGGTATTAATTAGTCTTCAGAGGCTAACATTGAGGGCAGTGGTTCTTAGCCTGTGGTCCAAGGACCATTGGGGTTCCGTGACTACTTAGAAAATTAAATAATATTAACAGAATTATTAAGTGTATATAAAGAAGCAAAATGTACAATGAACTTTTCAAAAGTTCTGTAAATATGAAGGAATTTGAAATTGGAGGCCGAAAATTGTTAGTATCCTCAGATTGATTCGTGGGAACAGTGCTATGAATGACCTCGATTAAATTTAGGAATACTCCAGTTTTTTTTTTTTAATGTTTGTTTGCAAATTAAATAAAATATTTAATCATTTGAGCATTTGTTTGATGAATGCCTGTTTCTGTATTTGTTGTGTATTGTGCGGTTCACGTTTAGGCTGGGGTCCCCAGCTTCCAGTAAGAACTCAGTGGGGGTCCCAGGGTTCCATTAGCTATTACGTGGGGTTCCACAGAGGTCAACAGGTCAAGCGTTACTGACTTATGGGGTGACAGGGATAATAGGTGGGAAGAGAGTTCCTGTTGTCCGAAAATGAATGGCCCTCTAAAAGGGGAGCAGCCCTGTGTGTCTTCCTGCTCACTGTCATTTGTGGCTGTTAATAGTCAAGTGCGGAGTTCTCATTTCTTTTTGGCCTCTGTTGTGGCTGCTCCAACTTGGAGATGACCGCCGTGAGAGAAGCATCACTAAAGGGTAAAGGCTGAGACTTGAAGACAACCTGAGAAGGACACATGAAGAGGGAACTGATCCAGACCAGTTCTGTAAATATTGTGAATTCACATCCTCTGTCTGCCAACAGTTTATAAAACTGCTGATGCACTTGTTCCAGTTCCCAGTTCTCTCGGACCAAGGAAACGGTGCTCCACAGAGTCCTCACAGAACAACTATGAAACCAGAGGTGGTGTCTTCCTAACCGAGCATCCCTTAGGTGAGAGGACATCACTAGCAGATCCGATTTGGAGGCGAGCTGTCTGATTTATCCTAGAAATCCAAGAAGTTCTACCTGAGCGAGATGGAATGAGAGAGCCAACCACTTGAATCAGATGCAGTGTCTGTCCACCAGAGACTCACACACTGAATGACTGAATGTTTAAACTTGCGAATCCGCTCAGCTGGCATGACTAAAGCTACAATCAACATTTGCTTCTATGAGCTATGCTGCCGTCTGCGATCTTAGACAGTTTAAGGGCCGCGCTACCAACTTCCATGTAGTAGCTGCCCCGAAAGTAAAGACTGCAAAAGCTGTGGTGCCCTCCCATTGGCCACCCACCTCACCCGTAGTGAGTGTCTATACCATTATCGTCTCACAAGTATGTAGGGAGGACTATGCTGCTCTGGAGAATGAGGTCATTGCCTCAAGGTACTATGAACTGAACTAGCGCCTGGCAACTGAGGCATTTTATCGGACCCCTGCATTTGTGCCTCAAACAGTGCCTAGAAGTACAATGTTACTGGAGCCCCTCATCTGGAGAAAACTGTCAAACCACCTCCACTAAAGCCGGCCCCAGCATGATTGACAGATCAGTCTCTGGAGGACTGGGATCCGCTGAGTCAGTGGGGTCTGTCTGTGCAAAAGATCCCAAAAGCCCCTAAGAAGGCTACTTTCAGAAGCTCCCTCTTCTGTCGCCGTCATCTGAAAACTCAACACGTGGCCTGCTGCGCCCCACCTGGGCGAGACTGCCATGTACCACATGTATTGTCCTGTGTGTCTCCAGTGAGCCTGCCCACAGGAAGCCCATGGCTGCTCCAGGTCGCAAGTACAGGAATGGGTGTGAGCCTATGCAGACTAGCTAGGCCCAGGAAATTACTGTGTCTTAAGTAGGATGAAGTCCTGCACCTGATCTAGAAATCACCATCACTCGCACCCGAGCATCAGTTATCAAATGCATTCTAATGTGTAGTATTCCTTTCAGTAAAATGAAACCCTTTCTTTTCTAAAAGAGCACTGATCTGGACAATATTATAGAGCTGCTGGGTGTGGTGTTTAGGGTCGAGTCTATGTACCCTCAGACTGACCTTCCTGAGAAGCCTTCACCTGCTCACCACCACTGCCACAGCGTTAAAATCTGAAAGAGATATACTTTGCAGCGCTATAGTAGGACCGACTCCAGGACAGTCAACAACCCTGACCCCAGTGGCTAGCCCGTGCCTGTCCCATAGCCCCCCAAAGGGGCCCTGACAATACTCCTTTTGGATTTTGTGCATCAGCCGGAATTCATAGATCTGTGCATATCGTTCACTGGAGACTCTGGGCATATTCTTGTACTCAGCCCTTTTGTTTCCCTGATAAAGACTCCATGCTACCAATCCCTGGAGCACGTACAAGCAGCCTGACCGCAAGTGCTAACATTAAAACGTACATTTGTTGTATACATAAAACAAATTGTATCTTTTAACAAGCTTTGGCAAAAGCCAATAGGTTTTGCCTATGTGAGATCTATTGTTTTTGTTAATGCTTGTATTACTATTGTTTTTGGAGGATGCGAGGTGGGGGGTGGTTACCACAGCTAATGCATGGGGAAGGCAGAGCTGACGACTTTGGAAATGAGGAACCAGGTTTGAGTCTCGGTGGCGGCTCAATATCCTGTGATCCTGGTGAAATCACTCAACCCCCTGCGTGTAATAGTAAAAACAAAAGAAAATGAGAGCGTCTGTATAACGTAAATGGTGCTATGTACAACGCTCTACATTTGGGCACACGAGTGAGGGTGTTGGAGGTGGCTGCAGCGGGGGGTGGGTAAAACAACAGAATAGTGAGGAGGACATGGCGGGTTAAAAGCAGCGTGGGGGTTGTTAAAAACAACGCTGGCAGAGGGTGGTGGGTTAACACGCTGGCAGAAGAGAAGAGCGTGCAGAAAAAAAATGTATGTTTAATGCAAATGGTGCTCATGTAAAGGTCTCCAATACCTCCGGAACCTCAGTGATGGCTTTGGAGGTGGTTGACGAAGGTGTGTGTGTGTAAGAGCAGCGAGGAAGAGGTGGTGGGTTAAGAGTAGCGGAGGAGGTTTGTTAAAAACAATGGCTGCAGTTAACACGCCAGGCAGGAAAGAATATGGCCTGCAGTTGCACTTGAATTGAGTGCTCAATAGCAAATAAAAAAAATAACCTTCAGAGTGCGTAGCCAGTGACCAGAACCTGTACTTTGGCTGAGCTCCACGGCTTGGACAGGCAAAGCAGAGCAGGAAGCCTGAAAAGTGAAAGCAAACAATGTGTTGACCAATCAGAACCACCTAAATTAGAATGACATTAGACTCCATGAATGGTAAGGTAAAAGGTAAGGCTGTAAACCCCTTTTAAGATTTTTTTTGTTTTGTTGTAATTACAACAGATTTCGCAAGTGCTGTTCAAGCAAAGCCTAAAACAGGTCCATCTTAAATGTAATTCTTACTCCTTAATTCAAGTGAACCGGATACGCGTCTCTCACACCTTTGCTATGGCTTTGGTACACAATGAACAATAATTACAACCATTAAAGAGTTAAATTCAAAACCAAGAGTTATTGTTTTCTTGTTTATAGTGTGTCCTTTCATTCACTCAAAGTAACAACAAAGTAATTGTCAAAAAGAAGGTACATTTTTTGCCGTGGGACATGATCTTAGCTTGAAGTATAGTGGAAAGTAGCAGCAGCAATTACATTGAATGCTGTGGAGTAAAACGTTACATGATAAGGAATATTTAGGAAGGGCTCTGAGAAGAAGGAATTGAGGGATGTTTATGTGATGTGTGGCCAGAGTGGTGGACTCTAGGTTTGAGGGGGGCTAATGTAGACCTCCGAAGTTTGTTTTTTTGGGCGTCACTTGACTATAAATTACTGTGTTGCTTGATATGATTGTTACATGAGTTCTACATAGATACAACTTGAGGCTAATAAAAACCAGAGGACCTCTCCCCGATGGAAAGGGGTAGCATGCCAGTAGCTGAGTGTGTGTGTGTGGGGGGGGGGGGGTTAGGGGGTGGGGGAACACCTCTGAAGAAAGACTCCTGTGTCCCACTTAACATACAAAAGGCAGGGTGAAGGCAGGGAAATCATGCATTTGACTAATTAAAGACATTCAAACTTGTTGTGGTTCCCCATTAGAACCTGACCGTTCTTCTTTGAGACGCATATAGACAACAGAGTGGTATTTCCAGTGACTAGGACCTAGAACATTTATTTTGTAGTCCAGACATACCTTTTTGAGTTAGTGCATGACTGGTGGCAGTAGATGAAAAATATAGTAGATCAAAACGATCTCACTGATTAGAGATGAAACTGGAGTTTGTGAAGAGAGGCTGAGTATTACAAATACATTAAATAAGGGTTTCAAATATGTGCATAGTGTTGTGGGTTCTAATGGCATTAGTTATACCACCTGTACTCTTGAAAGGGGAGAAGGGGAGAAGAGAATCTGAAAGTGCGACTCTACAGGGCGCTCGTGTTGAGGTTGAAAGTGAGTAGGATATTGCCATTTGGTGTTAGTGGGTGAAAACGTCTGGCTAGTCGTGACGGCATGCAGTTTGATTATATATTTGTTTATTGATTGAGCACAGGTTGTGCCCAGCTGCAAAGCTTTGGAATTCGGGATGAGAACAAGGAAACTAGGTTAACGGAGAAGCTATTTTAGTGTTCTATTTATGATGGATGAAAAAGAAAAGAATGCATGTTTTGTTGGATTGACTAAGTTCACAAGGGGGGTAGAAAGGGAAATGTGACTTCCTGCCTCAGTTTTACCCCTTGATGTGTCTGTTTATGTTTCTAGTCATACTTCACGCTCACTGTAAATATTTTCTTCTTCCCTAGGTCAGATAGCACCTCTTGACACAGCTTTTGAATCATGGCAGAGGTGAGTTTATTCTGCGGCTGTTTTCTCATATGATCACCCTCTATGTAGGTGAAATCCTCGGTGGGCATGCTTTGTTTTGATTCTCAAACACGTCACACCATGTCTGAATGCTTGAAAGAAGTATAGAACACCTGGGGTGCTCTGTTAAAATGTGAAGTTAAAAGGGTGCTCCCCTACTAAATTTCAGTGCTGTTCTCACTCCACAGTCCTCCTGTGACTTCTTATTCTCTCTCTCTTGTTGGGCCTAACTTGCCTTTTAACGATCAAGATGTTATCTTGACGGTACGTCTGCGGTTCTAATCTCCCAAAATAAAACTGAAAAAAAAATTCAAAAGCATAGACCCATTTGTTTGAAAATTCTCTTTCTGTCTCCACATCCGGAAATGGTCACCTGACTTGCTGAATCTACCCAGAACTGAACAGCTAGTTTAAGATCCGACGAGGAGTCAACTATCACAAACTTGAAAATGCTTCTTGGATCTTTGTAAAGAACAGCATATCACGTTTCCCGTGCGATCGGGCACAACTAAATATTTGCGAAGCATGTGTGTCTCTTTCTGTCGATTTCGTAATCGGTAATTAGATTTTTGTGTTTTTTGCTGTGTTCTTTTGGGGCCCAGTCACAGTTTTTTTTTATGTGCACGTAGTTGTATGTCGGTGTGCAGAAAAATCACTTTATCTACGTAAATTCTAGTTTTATGTTCGTAAAGTACAATTACTATTGTGGCAGTTCCTTAAGTATAGTGACGTTAATGCATTTGCATGTTTAAGTTTGGGGATTCTGGGTGTCTCTGCAAGAGAAACCCCAGAGACACACCACATACGTAGGCAAACACTCAATCCCAGACATTTGTGGGTATTCATTTTCCTCCTGTATTGCAAACGAACGTTCATTTGTTCCTTTCAAATGGAGGAGCTAGTACTTTCTAGGGTGTGAAAATGAAGAGAACAAGCACATGTTTAATTGAATTCCTTGTGAATCAAAGTTGAACGTCTGCTCCAAATCCACCAGCAATACAAATGGAGACTATTCTCCCTTAGTCTCTGTGTATCCACCCTTTTTATCTGCTTTGTATGAGGCATTTTGTTTAACTCTGGTTCGGAACGTTAATGATGCGTTTGCTTGTTTAATTGGTGCTTGCAAAAGAGAAATGGTTATTTTCAACGTCCTTTGAGTTACGTCAAAAATAAGTTGGAAATATACTTATCCATTGACATGACACTGTAACTACCCACTTTCTTCCAGTTAAAGGTACCCCAAGGAGTGGGGTCGCTGACCCCGCAGCATGTACACCTTTAGTGTCAGGCAGCTTAATGATCCTGCTAAGGAAGTCTTTCTTACAGTTCTCAGAAAAGGCCAGTAGGATGATCCAGCGGCAATGTTCTCAAGTAGATCTCCACTAAATTGTTCATTTTGCTTTTAGAGGCCTTTTAAAAAGCATGACAAGATGTTCACTCTCCCCACATTTATGCCGATATCCTCTATTCTTGTATATAAACGCTTCTCAAAGGTCACGTTTCATTTGTTCCTTATATACAGGCTTCTCAAAGTTCAAATATTTGTCTACTTCCTCTTTAGGGGTAGCTAGCATAGCTGACAATTTTGCCCACGCAAGGGTGCAGCCTCCTTTTTTGATTAAAGAAAAAAAAATATATATATATCCACCACTTGTAGGAAGTAATCACATTGTCTGCCTCGTCCCAGATTATTAGAAGCATTACCTTTTGGGTTTGGATTGATCGTCCATCACACAACCAAATAACTTGTTTTCATTGAGGTCTCCCAGAATGCCTTTGATGAAGATCAATTTAATCAGTCTGTGAATTTACCAATTCATTCACCCTCCCTGACTTTTTTTCTATTCGTATCAGAGATGCATCACATCTACACTTGTCCCTGTTTTGTGAAATGCTTCTCTGGGGTAATAATATCTCATGTGAAGGTATTTAAATTACATTTTCCAAATCCTTTTTATGTTTTGGGGGTGCCAAGAGCCTCGCTTCATTTTTCTTGAGCCAGCTATCCCATGTAATTCTCCCATCTGGTCTTTAGTTTATCTAGCATTTCTAAGGAGAAGGCTGATACCACTTTTGTAATCATGGATGTTGTATTATATTGTACCTCAGGCTTGCTAAGAGTGAGTGTCCCAGGAGTTTTTGGTAGGGCACTCAGGGAATCTCATCAGAAAAACATCAACCTATTCAGCTGACCAATCAGAAGTGTAACTTCTCTTTTGGCTCTTTGGTTGTCTTTCCAAATACCTAGCTCTCAAATGGCTTCACCCTTGATCACCTTGAATAATCTGGCTCACATTGGCTGTCGTGTCTCAAATGTGATACTCTACTGTTGTGCTTTGATAAAAGAGGCAATGCAGAGACAGGAACAAAAGGGTTTATTCCAAGTAATGATGAACAGCACACAACGTCCCCCGGTGGCTGTCCCAGGCTTCAGTGGACCCAAACCGTCCAAAGTATGGAACGCCACACGGGTGACTACCAAGAAACTTTCTCAGACTTTATTTCAATTAAGCAAAACCCTGAGTGTAGAGAAAATAACCACCCTCCTAGTCCCCTTTTCCAGAGTAGTTTGTGGATTATTGCATTTTGATGAACACGGACTTGGCTTTTGCAGGCTCTGCCACGCAAGACATATAGTAGACTCAGGAATGTAATAATTTTGTACTGTGTTTTCTTACCAGACAGGATCAACGAATTAGCTGTCCAGCACCTAAGTCAGTTTTAAATGGTATCTGTTCCCGACTTAATTTTATGCAGAGTAATGCCTCTTTCCAGTACACAAAATGCATTCCTAATACTTGAACAAATGATGTTCCAATTGCAGAGGACATCTTACAGTACCAAGAAGCCGAGAGAAAGTGACGAACTAACTAGGTCTCTTGCTTCACTGGCACAAAGGAACAACACTCACTGAACTGCTCCATTGAGGGACATGTGGAGCAGCTGCAACTGTAGTCAGAGCGTGTTGCTAGTGTTGGGGTGAATCTGTGACATGGAAACCAGTGTGAGCTGCACTGGGCTTAACATGTACATGTTCTTCTGTAAGCACCATCCTGTTAGCATGAAATTCCTTATGATAATTGGTAATAAGTGGGCATAAGCAGTTGAAGTAGTAGTAACAGTAGCTGTAGTAGTAGCATACGGAGTTCTAGACTGCTTTGGAGGCTCTGATTCTATTTTATCTGTAGCACTTCACACGTATATGCTAGAGGTTTTTTTAAATGGTAGATTACCAGATGTTTGCTTTGCAGCTATGCTAAACAAAAGGGGAGAAGGAGGGTTAAAGGGTGGGGTCTATACTCCTTGAAGCTTCAGTAAACTTATTTAGAGACCCAACCCAGAAGGGAAAACTTCCACCCAAACAAAGTTTTTTGTTTGTTAGAAAAACCCTCACCCACCAGGGTTACCCATTGGTGGCATGCTTCATCATTGGGTTTCTTCCAGTTCTGCTGCAGAACGAGGCGTGCTGCGACCGACGGAATACATGGGAGCACTGTTATTATCAGCAATGTGGATGCTAGAAAAGGATAGGACTGGTGGGATATTGGCAAGTTAAAAATACCCCCCTCTGGATGATATTACTAGTTTTAAATGTCTCACAGGAGTGGTATGATTAAAAAGGGGTGTCAGGAGTTTGGGTATATTATGTACCTGTCCTCCTTAGTGGTCTACCTGTTTCGGAGTTTACTCCTAAACTCCTCTTGAGGACTAAAGTGATCTCCCTAGTATCACTCCTTGTGCACCTACTACTAGTGGAAGTACTCTTATTATTTCCTGTGGTAAGGTGATATATACCAATTAAATTAAATTAAATACTACCCATCAGTGTCAATGCTCTGCTGGGCAAATCTGTGGAAGAAAAGAGAAAATAGTAGACGTAAATGCATCTCTCAGGGGTGTGGTGTCGTTGTCACCATCACCCAGCCAAATGGCATCAGTAGTTCATACATAAAAACAAATACAAGACGTACTACATATAAGAAACACTACAAAACACTTAAAACATGTGAGGCACCTCTAAGAAAACGCACGTGGTGCATGCGTGAACTACTTTCAGTGCTTATGCTAATTGCACCATAGGTCCTCTGGGAGGGGTGTGTGCTTATAGTCACACGCTGTAAAATATACACAAATGAAAATGCGGTGAAGGTCAAGCTCAACGAGCGCGTTCTAATCACTGCCGGTGGTCTAGGGCACACAGAGTATTTACTTCCTCAAAGCGACACTCCTGCCAAAACCCTACTCCTCACCTCGCTGTGGCCCGAAATAACACCGCGATCCCCGTAGGGATCCGGTATTTATAATGGAGAAATGTTCATGCGTCCAGGCTTGTCGGTGTGTGAGAAGAGTAGAGTGACGACCTTCCAAGATGGCGGTCGTTGGTGGCTCAATGAAGGGCTACGAGGGTCCTGAATAGCAGATGCCCCTCGAGATGCCTGTATTGATATGGCATCATTGAAGCAGAAAAGCAACACACAAAGAAGTGTCACGGGAGGAAGGAGGGGCTAGGGGAGGGGGAGAGAAAAAATGGGGGGAAAGGGGGAGAGGGGTATACGGGAGGGGGTATGAGGAAAAGTGAAAGAAAAATTAGAAATTACGAAGAGAAAAGAAAACGAAAAAAATATATAATAAAGAAATAAAAGAAAAGAATGAAAAATTTAAAAATATATACTAATTATAGAAATAAAAAAGAATAAATAGAAAATAAAGGTGGGGGAAGGGAGGAAGAGGGAGGGGGGGTCTAATGAAAAAGGAAATTGAAAGAAAAATCCAAATTAAAAAGAGAGAAAGAGGGAGAGGAGGAAGTAAAGGAAAAAAGAGGAAGAAGGGGAGGGGAAAAGAGAGAGGGAGGTTTGCGCAGGTACAAGAAAAAATTGTCATTCGTTAAGGCTGGAAAAAAGGGGCTTGATGGTAATTGAGGAGTCCACATATGGTGTTGGACATCTAGGTGTCTTGCTCAAGTGGGGCAAACAATAATCAATGTTGCATTAGTTGTCCCCATGGGTTGTTTTCGTTGAGACCAAATTTCTGAGTGTGTAATTTGAAGACCCATCATTGTTTCCTTTCAAGAAGGAAGGACTCAGACTTAACCTCCTTGTGATGTTCGAGGATGACCCACTGGTAGACCTCTACTGTGTGGGTGTTATTGAAGGCTATTTTTGGCATAGCGCCGCTATATAGTAATTAAGTTACTGCGATGTTCCCCTATACGGATCTTTGCTTTGTGAGTAGTCATTCCATGTAACGTAGGTTGCATAGGCATGTAATCATCTAAACTACTCCTTGGATGTTACAGTTGGTAAAACCTCTGATTTCCCATGTGGAGTCGTTATTGAAAGTGACCTTCTTGGTCGCGCGTGTTAAATGGCATACACTACAGGTGCCGCATGGATAATGTCCTGTGGGTGGTGGTGGTAGGAGGTTGGTGGTGTTTAGCCCTCTCTTGGGTTGAAGTGGTCGGGTGTGTACCAGTATGTCCCTAATGCTTTTGCCGCGACTATGGGAAAACATAGGTTTCGGAAGGTCCAGGCTGCCGCTGTTCAGAATGCGCCAATGTTTATTGATAATCTTATGTACCAGATAAGAAGCTACATTAAATGTGGTGATGCATATGGGCCTATCTTCTTTCTCTCTCAAAGGGGGGGGGGGGGGGGTGTCCAAAATGGCCACCCTGTTGTTATTGCGTGTTCGTTTCATGGCACGGCTGATGATTTTTGGGGGGTAGTTCCTAGCCACCACTTTGGATGCTAGGTTCTGAGCTTGCTGTTTATAATCAGACACCTCGGAACAGTTTCTCCTGAGTCTGAGAAACTGGCCAAAGGGGAGGTGCTCTCTCAGATGGCGAGGGTGTGCGCTGTCAAATAGTAGCAAACAGTTCTTGGATGTTGGTTTCTCCTGGGTAGTGGTTTTTAGAGTGGCATTCGTTTCTATGATGATTAGCTCAAGGAAAACCAGCTGTTCTTTGTTCTTCGTTAGAGTGAATTTCAGGAACTGATCCTGTACGTTTAGCCACGCCTAAAAAGGGGCTATCTGTGTCTCCTCCCCTTTCCAAATGACTAGGATGTTGTCGATGTATCTCTTCCATAGAGTAATGTTTTCCATATATGGGTTGGTGGCTTTGAGAATTATTTCTTTTCCCCAGATGGTAAACGTAAAGACCTGCTAGACTTGGAGCAAAGGTGCTTCCCATGCTTGTACCATGTTTCTGTAGGTACAGGGTGTCTTCAAAACCAAATAAATTTTTAGTTAGTGCCCAGAAACAGCACTCCAGAACCAGGTTGCACAGGGTCTGATATTCCCAGTCTATATCGAAAAGGACCTCTTCTATGATGCGTAGAGTGTCAGAGTGAGGAAGACTGGTGTGTAGGCTCTCTACATCTAAACCCAAGAGTGTCTTATTAGTTGGGTCGAAAAGCCTGTCTTTAAGGAGACATAATACATCCTTTTTGTCCTTCAGATACATGTCCGTGTTTTGGACTATAGGTCTTAGGAAAGCATCGGTGAAACGGGACAAAGGCTCCAAAACTGAGTGTATACCGGACACAATGGGTCTCCCTGGTGATGATTCCAGTTTTTCATAATTCTGTGCGTCACCCAGCAGTCTTAAGCATTCATTCCTATAGTTGTAAGTGGTCCTGATGACCAGGGCGCCCCCTTTGTCTGCTGGCTTAATAACTACACTTGTATTGTTGGCCAGGTCTTGAAGCGCTTTCTTTTCTTCCCTTGTGGTATTCTGGAATAACTCCAGAGATGTAGGATCAATGTCATTGATAGATCTCTATTGGAATAGAAGTACTAGGTGGTGTAAAGGAGGATTTGTTGCGTAGACCAGTGTCACCCATATTGGGGCCTTCACTAGATAGCAGTCCCCGAAGTAGGATCTCAGTTTAACCTTCCTTATTAATTCGTTGACCTCCACACACAGCTTGAATTTGTCTAAAGGGGCAGTAGGGACAAAGCCTAAACCTTTCTCCAGGACACTTGTTTGTGCAGGGATAAGTGTCAGACTACTTAGGTTTACAATTAGGCTGTGTGGTTGCTTGGGCCCGCCTGAGTGTCCTGACCATGTGAGGTTTCCATTGTCATACTGCGGGTCAGCATCCTCCCCTGCTCTGCATCTGGTGCCCAATGGACTTGTGACTGCTTCTTGGTCCTACACCTCCGGCGTCCACGGCCCATCCCTAAAAAAGGCCAGTATTGCGGCTGGTAGTCTCCTTGGGGACCCCATTGTTCGAAATGTAGAGGATACCCGTAAGGTGGCATGAGACCTTGTGGAAAGGAGCCCGGTATAAAGGGGCCTTGCATTACATGTGGGGGGTAAATGGGGTACGTAGGCCACCCCCTCCCAGAGCTGAAACCTGTTCTCCTTGCTTTCCTATTACGACCCCTGTTTGAAAAGAATGATTTTGTATTGGTGTCAGAATTACTGGAACCTGAGTCGGATGAGTCGGAGTCATTGTTGTACCCTGGGTTCCTCTCTGAGGAGAGGTAATCCTCTCTAATGTAAGGGTACATCTTTTCATGGGAGAATTTACTGACATCTTTTTTGAGTCTTTGCAGCTATATCAGAGGCAAACGTTGCTCACAGATAAGAAAAAGCAAGGGAAATGTAGACCTTGGCTAAGAATGAAGGAATCAATTTACACTGGTGCTTCCTGCTTAATTGTTTTTCTTTTTGGTCTTCATTTGCCCCAGTCACATTTTGCTTTTAGTATGTACACGATTTCCCATTACCTGACCGTGCCAAGAAAGTAAATTTTGAGGCTATCTGCGCATCTCCCAATGGTTTACATCACCCTGTGGACAGGTTTACCATTGATCAATTGTCCAGAAATGTTTTAAATCATGATAAACATTTTGATGGTATAAAATCTCTTAAGGTTGGCGGAGTGCTAGGCCCGGACATGGTACCGAATTTGGTTATTAAAAAAGCTTCTTAATTTTGGGCTGAGCTTTTATTGCCTCTGTAATTGTGTGTGGCTTCTCTGGGTATAGGTCTTCCTTTATGGTTGGGCACTACAATTATGGTATTCAAGAGGAAGTCTACTTTTAGGTGAATTAGAAATTAGAGGTTATAGTGGAAATACTCACACTTAGAGAATATGGCATACTACTCCTGCTACATAAATTTGTCATCTTTTTTTCTGGACTTCCACTTATTCGTTAAAATCATTCCCTGTCCTCTTGTCTGGTTCTTGCACCTAGAGAAAGATGTATCGCCAAGACTGGATCCAAAGAGGCTCCTCCTTACCCACGGTGCACCAGAAAATCATACTGGACAGAAAAGGGTCTCTCTCTCTCTGGGATAGGGAACAGAGAGCATTGATCCCAAACATGTTGATTTGAGGCAAAGGAAGTAACCTGTAAAATGTCCATGTGGTGAAACATGGGACAATGTTCAAAATAATTCAGCCATACTACCCTACTGCCCTACTGCCAGACTGAAAGTGAGATACCTGATAAAGAATGCACTGCTGATGATGATATGAAACTCTAGCAGCAAAGCAGGAGAAATAGTTATAAATCGATCTGGGGAGTGATTAGAGCTCCTCGTGCCCAAGTGAGGGCTGTAGGTCGGAGGGATCCCCAAAGGATAGCCTTATTGGATCAGGCAAACATTTAAAACTGGCACTTTGCTAAGAGATTTTTTTTTTTATTTTTTTTTTTTTATCTATCATTGAAATCAAGAACCTGAAAATTAGCAGTTAGCTATATGCTTTCCAGTGTCTCATTATTTGTACATTTGTGGCATCTATTGTCATGTGACATCTTTATTGTCATGTGACTTTGTCTTGGGCAGGCAAATCTAACATTTATTGTGATTATATAGCTTGCTGTGGTATCGACTTGGATCTTGTCTGACAGGGCTACCCTGTCAATTGTAGCCTTGGAATTTTAAGCTGATTACATCATATGGTTGTCCCAGGATAAACTGCATGAATCAACAGTAGTTTGATGTGCTGATCTTGATATTTAATTGACTGTTGCTCTTAGGTAAGTAGATTTGCGTTGAAGCACGATCTGGATTGGTCCTTCACTACTGAAGTTTTGCTGCTCTGTTGGGGATAGGGTCTTTAGTTCTTGGAAATACTTTGTGAAGCCCTTATTGGGCTTTTGAGCTTGTCACTAAATCACTTGCCCTAGCTGTCTGTTAAACAGATGCACTTATAATTGTATTGTACTGGTCAGCTCTGTGAAAGTATTCTGTTGTACGTGTACAGCTACCATTTTCTGGTGTGGTCTTGAGACTGAGTTGATGTTGTTAAAAGAAAGAGAATAAGAATACTGTTGCAACCTCAGCCTCATCGTTTGACCTTGGAAATATCCCATTGTCTTCCCCTGTCTGTTTCTGTAACTGCTAAAAAAAAAAAAAAAATAAGGGTGTTCAGAAACAGATTACAAGTTTGTAATATTGATAATAATATCTCAATAGTTGCATAATTATATTTTGTAAGGTTGCATGAAGTGGTGCATGTGGGCTAAGACAAAGTGAAGGGCCTCTGTGCACGTTCCGAGTTTATTTTTGTTTATAACAGTTCAACTATAGCAGTGTGGGTCAAAGTGGTAACAACATGTCCTAGACATCCAACATGAGCAGGTTCAGTACTGGTGCAACTGTTATTCAAGCTATACCTGTAACAAGTCTTGAAGTACTAAAGGTGTGGGAATACACCGATACTCTAGTGGCACGCAGCTGTACTAACTAAAATTGTGCCTGAATATCATCTTCATTTTGAAGTCATGACGTAAGAAAGTAAAGATCAAAATGAGAAGCAACTTGCTCTTGTTAATTCCAAAAGAGGCAGAATTTATATTCATCGCCCTAAGGAACCGAACCAGAACCAGAACAAACTAACTGTACTTGAACCTGCCAAATGAATGATGTTTTCACGACGTTTATCCAACCGTATCATTTTTTATGAAGTCATTTGATTTCACCGTTGCTAACATTCTAGCTCCTCACATCAACAAGTTGACCGAATCTGCAGACTTTTTTTCTTCGTACTATGAGAGCAATCGGACATCTCACTCTTGACCACCTGAGAACTACGGTTCAGAAGCTATTTATCGGTCACTGAATTACAGCAATGCAATTTCTCTTGGGGTCCCACAATCCTTCCTCTTATCCACCAATATGTTTTTCAATGGCTTTGCTGATTTCCTTTAAGGGGAAATGTAATCACATTTCAGCTGTGTTGGAGGAACCCCATTTACTACCCAAATTAGCTGATGGGCAATTCAGGATTGGAAATCTGACTCACAGACTCTTTGATTTAGGCACCACTCGCTCCCTATTTAGCCCTTCCCTGCGCTTCTCTGAAGGACTGTGAGGACTTTGAAGTAAAGAATCTTTCCTTTTGCCAACACATTTATTGTACACATCTCTGGCTTCAAAGCAGTCGTTCACTGATACTGCATCTAATTACTGGTCTTCACTCCCAACATCACCAAGGACCAAAACAGATATGTTCACCTTCAGGAAGCTGTTCAAGGTACCAGTGTTCTGGCTCTACCTGAACTGATTGTGTCTATAACCACCCTGTTTATTTCTCTTTTTCATAATGTCTCCTTGCTCCTTTCTATGTTTCAGCAAATGTCTTCTTTCATTGCATCTCACTGGTTACTTGTAGAGCGTACTCACGCCTAGCGGGTATCGTCAGCACTATAGAAAGTTGGGGATAAATAAAACAAGCCTCGTAGTGACCACCATCAATTAATATTGTTTGAATCCAGAGTTTTTGCACTTGACCCTCTATTTATAGGCTGTTTTGACATATGGTAGATTTGGAGGTGTTATCTGAAAGAACATTCAGCACCTCCGATAAGACGAAAAAGTAGTACATTGGGTCTTTCCAAAATCAGTTCTAGTCTGTGGTACCTTTATATGTCCTCAAGAAATGGAAGAATAATCATCATCTAAAGAAGGTTTCTTACTGTAGCATATGCTATTTATGCTTCTTTTTTTTTTTTGGTTGACCTTCCCCCAGTACAATGGTGCACCTTATTTATTGCCCTTGTAGGGTACAGTGTGTAACATTGTTTTTCCAAAACATCTAAGTTCAAATTTATCACAACGTTCTATACCGCAAAAATGTAATGTAGCTTTAAATATTTATTTGTAATTTGAAAACATGATTGTAAAAGTAAGATTGTTCATCTTTTAATGATAAACATTTTCTAAAGAAGTTTAAACGTACTGTAAGAAAATGCAACATTATGATTATGGATAAAAAGACAAATAAAAGGGGCAAGGCTACAAATAGAAATAGCAGTAAGTGTGTGAGTGTATGTTTATACACAAATGTATAGTTTGTATGTATGTGTGATGAGAAATAGATATGTCCCAAAAACAGATTTAATAGAAAAATGAAATAAAAAAAATGTTAAGAGAAGGTCGGCATTTATAAAAAATAATATGCTACATAAAAAATCAGTGTTACTGTTAAAGATGTTTTATAAAAGTATTTTTTGTAAACTATGTTTTGGAAAATGTTGTCATTGGGGGACCCTTTGTAGAGCAGTTTACAGTAATTGCCCTTTTTATAATCAATATTTGCTGTCCACAGCTACTATTAATGCGTGGCTGTTTATTCAGCCTATGGACCATTTTCCAAAAATATGATTGGTCGTACCCCCTCAGCATAGTTGTTGAATGAACCTTTAAGATCCTTCCGAGGATGAATCGGTGCATCATGTTGAGTATCAAGCCACAAAAAGATTGGCACACAACGAGCGGCCGTATAAGCTTCTTCACAAAAGCAAAGCAGGAGGTATGGTTTGAGGTGGACTGCTGAAATTGCTTATAATAATTCAATCTGCTGTTTTACCTCTTAATCCTCAGGCTATTGCTTGGATTGTTAGCAGTTAAGTATGTTGCCCAAAACCTGCATTAAAATGGAAAATCATCCCAGGCTTGATTGATTTCGTACTGTGATTGAGCCTCATAAAGTGATGTTTTCTTGAACGTTGATGCAACAGAAATTAATTCCATGTAGCAAAATGTTAAACATGTGATTGGTGGTGGTTACCTATGGATCACTTTAAGCTGAAAGCTGGTCATGTTAACAGATAGTATGTTGTCCTACATACTGGGCAATTCGAATCCTGATGGGTTGTGGCTTGGAGTACCTCATTTGTGGCATATAAATTCGATATTCCATACATAATGAAAAACGCATCTCTGTTACCACGCTGGTCTATTTGGCTTCTATCTTAAGTAATGGATAGGCAGGTAAAAGGGCATGTGGGTACAGGTGTTATCTTAAAGGTTCATGACTATCGTTATTGCAAACTTATTATCTATGAATAGAGACTTTTAAAATTCACATAATAAATTCCACAAATCTATGCCCTTTCATAGTTGTAGGTCTTATTTCTGTCTAAACCAAGAATGCAATTCCTCTTCCATCTAAAACTTTGACATCAATATTGCGAAATGCATTGTCGGCGAACACACAATTTTGTAAGGTGTTGGCACATGCTGTTTCTCAAAAGAAATGATCATTCTTTTTGTTTTGGGAGGCCCCTGCAATCCACTCATTAATCCCATGATCAACTCTTTAAAATTGTAAAATAGTAATGTGAGAGAGAGACTCCCATTTCTCTTCTACCACTGTTTGTTTTTTAGCGTTGGCCTGACAGTGCAGCAGTTTACTGATGTTATAAGACAGCCAGAAAGATAGTGAAGTGGAACTGAAAGAGGGGATTTGGTTCTGATAGAACAGGAATCCTTGAATTTTAATCTCTTAATAAAATCATCAGAGACCCTCGCAGTGATAGTATGTACCTTTTGATTGTGAACTTGAAGTGTAAGAAAAGCTAACATCAGCAAAACTTTTCAAGTACAGTAAAACTAATGTCGTTCCACAGAAACGACAGGATGGTGTCCAAACCTTAAGTTTTATTTGAAAATTAGTTTAGATTAAATCAATTAAATGAATCCGCAAAATAGAAGGAAATATATTGTAAGAGCTTATGTATTTAAATGACCTTGCAGTGTGAATATTGTGTATTATATGGAAAAAGATGCAAAATAGAATTTTTATTTATATATATAAATAATGGGAACCAAATATCATGAAGTAAAGTTCCGTAAACCTTAAACTTAGACCTGGTGAGGCGGTGGTCCCTGAGCCAGGTGGCCACGACGGAGCCCCTTCATCACATAATATCAGCCTCAGCGAGGTGGCAGACGCCGGGGCTGCGGCAGAGGAAGTGGGGCATGGGGCCCTCTCCAGCATGAATTTCAAAATAAGCCCGGTGAGGTGGCAGTCCCTGGGGCTGCGGAGGGGGTGTGTGCCCCCCTTAATCGATTTGATTGCCCTGGGAGGTACAGCCCCAAATATTTCTTTGTCATTGTCCCGAGGAGGTGGCGACCCATGAGCCCCCTCCTCTTTCAGTCCCCCAGTGCCCCCGGGACCTAGTCCACCCAGGGGCAAAATAGTAAAAAAAATAAAAAGGGAGCCCACCCCTTTATTATATCGGGAAGACCCGCGGAATTTCCCGACATAAAAAAGAAAAAAAGGCTTTTTTTTATCCCTACCTGGCTACTTGAGGGACCCCTTAACCAAGACCGCTGAACCCGAATCCCAAGATGGCTGCCAAAACATCCTTGTTGAAGTGTTGGCAGCCAGTCAGATATTTGCATCACTAGATATCTATATTTTTTTAAACTCTAATTACTCCAAAACTACTGAACATATTTACACCAAAAACACCCTTTCTGGACCAAGAGCTAGCTTTCTGCCAAATTTGGTGTCATTTTTACTTAAGAAAAACAATAAGACGTTACATAGTCCTTCCACCAAGCAATTAATATGAGACTGGCAGTACAAATATAGCAGTTCAGAGATGTAAAATCGCAAAGTACAGAAACACATGAGCATTCCATCAGGTAAAGAAGAACACAAGAATCCAACATGGCCTGTAACAGATCAGAGTCTCCTTGAAGTAGCAGGTGCGATGAGCCCTAACGCTTTGCGCGGTGGGCTCCACCTAGTGTTCAATCTAAACGTGGTGCAGAGTATCTAGGAAGTGGGGAACGATGCTATCAATTGGCCCGTCTCAGCACCACACAAGACTCCTTTGTGTTTAGTCTAGGCCCAAATGGATTTAACAGGGCCGGAACATACTTGGAAGTAGTCATATAGTGGAGTGGTGATCCAGCCCTCCAAGGATCTCTTAGCCTATAAGTGCGGAGTTGGGCAATAGGGTAGTTCTACATATGCATTTTGTGGGGACATTAGCACCATACCATGTGTTCGCGGGAGTTGGGGTTGTGATCCAGCGGCAGATAAAAGAGCCAGGACGGTAGAAGGAAGGATATAATAAACCAACAGGAGAAAGAATGAGGGGGAGGGGAGGAAGAAAGGAAGAAGTCGGTAGGGGACGCGTAGGGGATTGGGGATGGAGGGAGAGGGAGAGGGGTGCAAGGGAGAGAACCAGAATGATGGAAAGATGGGGAGAAGTTAAAGGGGAGAGAGGGGGGAAGAGAAGGGGAGCGCTAAGCAAAGGATAAAGGCCACAGTGGTCTTCTAGTGTGTCGCGGGTGAGTGTTAAAGGGTAATATATGATGCAGTGGTGTTGAGGGAGAACAGGAGAAAGAGGGTGTGGGGAGGAGCTAAGAACGAGGGGGTATCAGGAAGCAAGAGTATTTGTCTATACATGGTCCAGAGTTAAGCAGAGGGAGGGGAGTAGTAGAGTGGAGACGAGTGTGAGAAGGGGATAATAAAGTGAAAATGGAGAGAGAAAAGTGAAAAAAGAAAAGTGACCGGGGGGAGGGGTATTGTGAAGGGGGGGCAGAAGGGGGCTGGGAGGATAAGATGTGGAAGCTGCCTGTGATGAGGTAAGGCTAAGCCCTTACGTGGCCACGCATCTAAATATCGCGGGTATATATATTCACAAATTATGTTACAGTACATTGTATTATTTTATAGCGGGTGCTGTGGGATTTGCGCATGTATGTGTGTAGCTCCCGAGTTGGAGGAATCGCCGCAATGCACCTCGGAGCAAGCTGACTATTATGTAATGGAGCGCTCAATCTAGCGGTGTTGAGAGGAAGGGGGCCTTCGTCTGAAGGAAGACCTCTACCCTGTCCT
Organism: Pleurodeles waltl; assembly: GCF_031143425.1. Lineage (NCBI taxonomy): Eukaryota > Metazoa > Chordata > Amphibia > Caudata > Salamandridae > Pleurodeles > Pleurodeles waltl. Next base: position 968,247,789 of record NC_090436.1, read on the forward strand.
GCAGGCTATAGATAATCCGTTCATGAGAGGTAGCTTGATACATTGCAGTGATCCATTCCCCATGGATCGGGGCAGTTTCCGAGCGCCAATGTCTGAGAATACATAATTTGGCCGTGGCTAGTTCTGTGTGTAGCAAATGTTGCTGTGGTCAGGGCTGGTCGCGCAGGTCACTGGTATCGTGCAACAATAAGAGGAAAGGGGTAAGGGAGGCTGGCAGGGGTAACCTTTCCCTAAGGGTGCACCCCACCAATCGCCAGAAGGGTTGGATAATGGGGCAATCATGCAGGATGTGAGGGCACTGCCAACAGGAGGCGTGGGGTGGTAACCCCAAAGACCTCAGTTTCTGAGGGGTCCAGTACCAGTTGTGTAGGGTCTCGAAGAGACTGAATTTTAAGCGAGCCTCTCAAGCCCCCGATCTCTTGCCTCAATCAGATCCGCCTAGTCTTCTAACTCTTATTCTATCTGAAGACGTGTCTGCCACTTGTCCTTGAGAGAGACCAAAAGGGGGAGGGAGAATATATGATAGTTCAGTATGGCATGCATTCCAGAAATAACCCCTTGGAAAAGGCCCCAGGTTTTCAAGTAGCGAAGCACTGGGGATTGGGGAAGTCGCCACAGAGGAGTCCCCAAGCATCTCCCAAGACAGTGTTTGCACTGCAGAAAACATCACGAGTGATGGGCGGGGAGGTCAAATTCCAATTGGAGAGCTGCGAAAGATTTTAGCTGGCCATCAGTTAGAAGTTGATCCATTCGCAAGAGGCCCTTCGATCACCACTACTCCCAAACAATAGTATTTCCCCCTATCCTGAGACCTGTGTTGTCCCCAATCAGGGCACGATCGTGAATCCGAGGATCCACTCCCAATAGGCGGTGCCGCCAGGCGTTCCTCATGGCTCTAATCATGGGGTTAAACACCAGAGATGGCAAATGTCCTGAATTGTAGAGCACATTGAGGCCCGGTAGGGTGTGCGAGAGTGTCCGCTCCATTTCCACCCACAGCGGCGGATCCTGTACTCCCGGAAGAAGGAAGGTCAGCTGCGAGAGGTGTAACGCAAGGGCGTAGTGTTCCACGGAGGGGAGACCCAGTCCCACGCAGCCCCGTTGGGCTAGAAGTGTAGTCTTGGGGAATCGGGGGCGTAGTGTCCCCCAGACAAAGGCTCTGATGCAGGGGTCTGTCTCTCTAAGGAGAGTCAAGGGGATCCGTAGAGGCAGCATGCCCAGGACATAAAGGATTCCCGGCAGGATCACCATGCGCACCGCCTGCACTCTGCCCCACATAGAGAGACCCAAATGTGCCCATTTATCGAAATCTTTTTTCATGCTGGCTAACGGCGGGTCCAGTTTATCAGCCACCATTTTCTCCAGTCCTATGTTGATGTGGGTGCCCAGATATTGTAGATGCGACTGCTTCCACGTGACCGGAAGGTCCTGCACCGACGCGCTTACTGTCACAGGGGATAAGGGCAACGCTTCGCTCTTGTCCCAGTTAATCCTGTAACCCGAGAGGAGTTCAAAATCAGTTAAGATGGTTTGGAGTGCCAGTAGGGACCTAGCCAGGTCGGTGAGTGTTAGTAAGATATCGTCGGCATGAAGGTAAATGGTGGAACTACCGCCTTGTATGGGCACACAGGTTATAAGACTCGATCTATGGATCACTGCCGCCAGGGGTTCTACAGCTAACAAAAATAGTAGTGGCGATAAGGGGCAACCCTGACGGGTCCCTCTCCAGATGGAAAAGGTGTTGGATAGAATCCCGCCGCAGTTGACTTGTGCTGTTGGTGAGACATATAACAAACTCAGATTGTCGATGAAGCTAGTCCCAAGGGCAAATCGTTTTAGAGTTTCAAAGAGGTACCACCACTCTATATGATCGAACGCCTTTTCTGCGTCCAGGGAGAGAGCAAGGGCCTCCTCCCGGGAGTCTTGTGCCGCCCAGAGAGCATGTAGCAAGGTACGTAGGTGATTCCTAGAAGATTGGCCGGGTACGAAGCCCGCCTGCGTGTGATGTATGAGGGAGGGGATGACCTTCTTAAGGCGGGCTGCTAGAATTCCTGCCAATATTTTGACGTCTCTGTTGAGGAGGGATAGAAGGTGGTAGCTGCCGCAAAGGAGGGGGGTCCTTACCAGGTTTGCATAATACTATTATAGAGGCTTTTTTGGAGAGGGGGTTTAGAGAGCCCGACTGATCCGCTCCACAGAAGGCCTCATAGGGCGGCGATCGTATCCACCCAAGTCCATTTATAGAATTCTTTTGCAAATCCATCCTCTCCTGGGGCTTTGTGGTAAGGACGTTTGGCTATTGCTTGTTGAATCTCTTCTTTACTAATGTCTCTGTCCAATAAAGCCCTGCCAGCCTCTGAGAGACTAGGCAGGTGTGCCTTCTCAAAGAAGGTGGTCACCGTACCCTGATCTTCCACTGTTTCGGGGGTGTAGAGGGTTTGGTAAAAGCGACCAAAGTCGTCTGCGATCGCTTGTGGGTGTGTAATAAATTTGCCATCAGTGCCATGCAAGGCCGGGATGGCCAACGCCGCCTCCCTTTGGCGTAGCTGAGCGGCCAATAATCTCCCTGCCTTCTCTCCATGCTCAAAGTGGTGACCTTTCATTCCGCTTGTGATGTAAAGAGAGCGTTAAGTTCCATTTTGGCCCATTCTAGGCGGCGACGGATGATAAGGGAGGGAGCCAGGGTGTATTCACAGGTAATCTGAGCTATGCAGTCTTCCAGTGCTCTTTGGTTGTCACACCTCTGGGCATTAGCAATAGCAGCGTCCCTCATGAGCTGTCCCTGTATTGTCGCCTTCGCTGCTGCCCATACCAATTGGGGTGAGGAGACTGAGCCCTTATTGTTGAGTAAATAAGTGGCAACATGGGATCGGAGTTGCTCCTTCCCCCTCGGTGTCCTATATCTAGAAGTCTGAAGCCTCCAGCGCTTACGTCCTGGGGATGCCACCCCCAGCTCCAGGGCCATTAAGACCGGGGAATAATCAGAGAATGCGGCCGGTAAGATCTGGGACTCCCTGACCGTATGTAACAGCCTGTGGGTAATATCAGAAGTAATCTAGTCTGGATTGGGTCCCATGAACTGGTGAAACAAAGGTGTATTCACAGTCCGATGGATGGGAGCGGCGCCAATGATCCAGCAGACCATGGTCAGAAAGGATATCACCCAGGAGGACCCGGTCGGCGTTGTTGCCTGCGTCAAGGCCCCCTGATCAGTCCAGGATGGCATCCTGTGCTAGGTTCCAGTCCCCACCTAGTAAATATTGGAAGGCTCCGATCTCTGTCAATAGGCAGTTCAGAGAGGAAAAAAGGACGTTTGGAGCCCTTGGGAGCATAGACAGAGCCAACACAGACTGTGGAAGCACCCAGTTTCAGCTTGGCGAGGACATAGCGTCCCTCAGGGTCAGACCACATATTGAGAAGTCTGAACTGTAAAGATCGATGAATGAGAATTGCTACCCCACACTGCCTTCCCGAACCCTGTGGCGCACAGTGCACAGCCTGGGCTCCGCTAAAGAGTGCCTTCCCCACCCAGTCTCTGCGTAGTTTCTCCGACTCTGAGGGAGAAAGATGTATTTCCTGTTGAAGGGTGATATCTGCTCTTATAGATCGCAAGTAGGATAAGACCTTTTGCTGCTTGATATAGTGTGTCATGCCATGGACGTTCCAGGAGAGGACCGCCAGTGGAACTGTAGATCCCATTCACAGACTTGGACAAGCAGATCGCAGTGAGTGTGGAGTCTTCCTAGCTCAGGCACTCCTATGAAGGAGTTACTGTGGTAGTGAGGAAACTAAGGACGTGAGGGCGCTGGGGGGGGGGGGTAGGAAGGGACTGTGGGGCAACCCTCGGTCAGGGGAGGGGGGGGGGGTAAGTGACCAGCTGGAGAGATGCAGAGAGAGGGAGAGACAGGAGAAAACAAGATACGTGGGGGAAGTAGGGCACGGGCAGGCCAACTCGGTAGATATCAAAGTTAGGATAGAGAGGAATGGAGGGGGAGGCTAAAAGTGGGGATATAGAATGAAAATCAAAGAATCGGCAAAAGACACAGAAGCGTGGACTATAGAAACCAAGGTAATTACTTCACTACAATAAACCCTGTTGAACTGCGGGTTGGGACCTGCATGGCCCGTGCGCCAAGCAAGCCCGAAGTGGGAGGGAAAAGGGGGAGGGGAGCTGGAAGGGGCCGTGAGCTGGAAGGGGCCACCCACAGACAACCGGAAATGAGTATCGTGGAGTGGAAAACTCAGACAGCGCAGTTCGGTAGGGAAAGAACATAATGCATAATGTATCAGGGGGAAGAACAGAGAGAGCATCGAGGAGGGGGTCCATGACAGAACCTGAATGTATGTGGCACGGTGTGCCCTGGGATGGAGGTGTGAGGGCTACTGCCCTATCAGGGGCGATGGCATCTGAGCGAGGTTATGGGACCTCCACGTCATCAGTATTCCAACTCATTCCATCGGAGTGGAGGTCTCCGAGGGAGGGGAGAGGAAGAGGGCCGGCATCAATAAACCGGGGCCGGCAGACGAAGAACGCGGAGTGAGCATTAAGATAAGTTGAGGTAAACTAAGCTAAGTGGGGGGGGGCTCCGGGATGTGGGGGGTGGGAAGAACTGTGCTGTGTCACCTTGAGTATTCCCCAGTGTAATGGCTATTATAGTGGGAGGGGGAAGGGAGAAAGCAGGAAATGAGTCACACAGACTCTTGTAGCAGCCTTCATGACATGTTCTGGTCTCCAACGGGTTGTGGCAAGTGCTAGGCTCGGACCAACATGACTGGTGGGGGGAACCTCAGAAGGTGGGTCCCCGCCCCACAACATAAGACTAACAACGAATTCAAGACAAAATAGCTCATACAGTACTCATAACACTGAGCATATATAACATACAAGCTGGAGCAAATCGTAACCATAAATGTAAACAGAGAGGGGAAACAGGAGACAACTAACCTGTGACACATCCCAACAGCCCTGTCGTCGACAAAGCCCTAGAAAGGACGGGAAGCGCCCTGCGAGCCAGATGTGCTAGGAGCTCTGTGCGTAGGGCAGACAATATCAACAGAAGCGGCAAAGACAATAGTCACAATAGTTACAATACTGGCAGCTCCTATCATTACAGGGGTAGAGAGAAATGGAAGCTAGTGAACTGGTCACTTATCTGTCCAGCGGGGAAGTACATGCTTCTGGCTGGAGGGCAGGGGTTCTTGGCTGTGACGGAAGATCAGAACTACGGGCGTTCTGCAGTAGTCGATGGTTTCAGAGGGGATCGGAATTTGTCTCTGTCTTGATCCTGGGTGAGGGCAATTAAAGCCTGAAGACCAATGTTCTCAGCCTTCTTTTGATTTTAGTGTGCGGTCATAGGTCCGTCCTCTCTTATGTAGGGCAGCGTGGTGGTGAGAAGTAGTAACGGAAGAAGGATCCTCCAGGGTCAGAGAATCTGTTCTCGGGTGAGCTGGAGTGTGGTCCATGGGATGCATAGTCAGGTAGTCCAGGAAGGAACTAAGGGCTGCGGGATCAAGGAAGTCTCTTGATTTACCATCCAGGGTAATCCACATACGGGCAGCTCGAAGAGGCCAAATTGGATGTCCAGCTGCCTGAGTTGGGGTCATAGTGCCAGGAATGCTTTCCGCTTATCGTTCATTACTCTGGAGAAGTCCGTGGCCACCCGTATCTCCTGGCCCTTTAGAGAGTACGGGCCCTGAGATCTGGCCGCTGAGATGACTTGGCGGGCCTGCTCGTGGCGGAGGAAACATGCGATGATGGGGTGAGACCGCCCAAGGTGTGCTTTATGCAGAGGACCAGTTCTGTGGGCTTTTTGAAACTCCAACTGCGGGGAAAAATCAAGGCCCTTGAGTTCAGGGAGGAAGCTTTTAAGAAAGACCTTGATGTCCGATCCTTCTTTGTGTTCCAGTATACCAAAAAAGCGGACGCTGTCTCTCCTGCTTCTGTCCTCCAAGTCGGTGATCTTCGTCTGCAAGGACCGTATCTCCACGCCCCGGGCTGGCAGATCCGCAGTGCGATCCTCAACGGTTGTGAGGCGGTGATTGAAGTCCGTTACTGTTACTTGGAAACGGGCTATATCTGCCCGAGTGAAGGTTGAAGCCACAGGGAGGTATGAAATTTTCAAGTCCATTGCCTCCAGATGCCGTCCCACTGCTGTGATTTCCTGTAAGATGCGGTCAGCGGCATCGGTGGGGTGAGAGTCTGCCGGCTGGGCCGCGGAACTAGGAAGGGTTGCGTGTGCCGCCATGGATTTCGGTAGTGCGATGGCTTCTGAGAACAGTCGTTGGCGGGAGTGTCTGCCCGATGATTTCCCCCCTGGCATCGCCACCTGGGAGAAGAAGGGGTCCTGGAGCGGAACTGCAGGAGATCCTCACGGTTATGGGGCTATGCTGTGGCTGTGCAGAAGGCGTAGGTGTCTCCTAGGGATGGAAAATCCAGCAAAGGAACCCCTCCTATGTGGATGTAGCAGCTCCCGAAGGTGGTAGTCCGGGTGCTCTGCACTCCTGGTGTGGCTACCTCCCCAGCCATGACCCTCCTCATTCAGGCCCAATCTTGATGAACAGTGCCGAACCATGTCATATATGGAGTAGGGGGGGGGGGGATTGCCCTAGATACGAGCCGGCCGCACTTGCAAGGGTGATGTTGAACTGAGGTGAGGAGCTCACCCAAAGGGTTCATCCAAAGGGTCAGTCCGTTCAACAGCACCCAGTTCACGCAGGCTGCCACTTCACTATGGTGGACCCGCGTCCCTCGGGTCCCGCCGCTCCAGGGGTCAGGCTATAGAGGCACAATCCTGCTTACAAGGCCAGACATGATCCAGGCTGGCAGACCGTTCTCGTATCGCGTGCGGTAGGGAACTGCAGCACACCTCCTCGTGCATGTTGCGAGCCTCACTGGGCCCTATAGCGAAGGTGCACTCCGGTGGTAGAGGAGGATCTGTCTCCCTCCCTCCTTCCGCAGCAAAGGGCCCACTCCTGCACAGGCAGGGATGCTGTTATTAGTCCCCCTCTGACACTCCCTTCTCCCTCTTGGGCTCCAGGAGTTCGGGGGGGGTGTCCAACTGCAGGCGCTGCGGGTTTGGGGGGGGGGGGGCGGGTCACTGACCGTGGGTGGGCTCCAGTCTGACTTTTGCAGCCGGACGTGATCCATCCCGGCCGCCCGCACTCCTCGGGCACTCTCCGCGCAAGGAGATAATGAAGGCCGCAGCTCTTCCGGCATCGGGAGGCCGCTGCGCTGCTCACGCCGATTTGTGGGGAGAAACGTCCCCCTCCGACGCACGCCACCAGGGTGAGCAGACTGTGGCCAGCTTGTGAAGGTACTCCTGTCCTCCAATAGTCCCTCCGGGCCCCCGGGCTCAGCTTCAGCGCGCAGAGCGCATTTACCAGGTGGCCATTTCCAACGACAGCCAGACCACTCCCCCCGGACCCCTCCCTTGACGGCTCACACTAAAACTTTCAACAAAGCAGTTGCATCGTCTGAAGTATACGTTTTGAAAATGTTGTGAAGATTCAGCAAACGGCGCCAAAGGTATTGGCAAAACAAAAACGCTCTGTAAGTTACAGTAGATTGCCAGAAGGTAATAAATGTTAGGACCATGTTTCCATAGAAAAAACTTTTTTTGACTTGCCTGTATCTTTGGCGCCATTTGACTAATCTTCATGAAGTGTCCCAAAAAAAGTGTTTCAGAGAATCTTGTTGCACATTGGAAGTTGGAAGTTTTGGGGTGATCCGTCAAGTGGGAGCTGAGAAAAGGGGGAGGGTACAAAAAAAAAGTTCAGTGGTTTTTGACATATTAAAAGAAAACTAAATATAGATATCTGGAGGCGCGAGGGCTTCACAAACACCCCTGACCTCGTGCAGAGCTCTGATTGGCTGCCAACACTTCAACCAGGAAGTTTTGGTGGCCATTTTGAGACTCTGCTTCAGCCGCCTTCCCACGGCTGAAATCAAATAATGGAAGGGGTCTGTTGCAGACCCCTGGTCCTAGGGACCACCACCTCCCAGGGGCTAAATTGAAATGTTGGAGGGTGCCTCCCCTCCCTTTCCCCCTCCTTGTGGAGCCAATAATGGCATGGGGGACAGCAGCCCCCAGGACTGGCTCCTGCTATTTCCCGGGGTGCCCACCCCTGGGACATTGCTGTTTGCTCTGACTTGGCTGAAGCTTTGACAGCTTCCACCAAGTCAGAGCAAACACTCTGCTTCCTGCCGGCGACAACTGTCAAAGTGCTATCGCCTGCTGGAGGAATAGGTTTCATCTCTTTCCCTTCCGCATCTGCAGAGATGCAGGCAGGGGAAGAGATGAAACTATTGCTCTTGCGCACAGGGAGCTGCAGGTTTAGCAGCTCCCTGTGTGTAAGCGCAATTCTTGCTCCTGCAGGAGGTTGGGAGCCGGCTGGGACAGCGGGGGCCTTGAGGCTCTCCCCGCAGTCCCCCTTGTGCACACTAGTGGCACAGGGGACATGGCTGGGCCAGGGGATGGGGGGGTCCCCGGGGTGAAATCATTCGGGGGAGGGAGTCCACATGCCTCCCCCTTCCCCTCATTAAATAATAGTGGGCCTTGGGGGATGGGGGCCTGTAGTGCTTTCCTCTTATTTAGTTTCTAAGCACTAACATAACACAACAGAAATGCACTTCTGAGGTCAAAGAAGACTTTTATTGTTATTTTATTCTTCCCCAACCACAATGTTTATGAATGAATGACGAATTAGTAGCTTTCAAGTCCGCGTTAATCAAACAAAATATATCAGTTTGCAATATACACAGCAGGTTATATTTATAAGATATTGAATGCAAAGCAAAACAAATACTTCACCGTGTAGGAACTATTTACAGCTACATCTTTCTAAGGTCTGCAAGCTGAGACCCCTGTCAGCCGCGAGAAAGAGTGTCATCTACCCACACGGGATGCTGGCAACTGGCGCCAAGCTCCAGCACGAGGTCCGGCAGATTCGAATCTGACCCTCTGCAGCCTGTTACATTCGTTACAAAGGTGTGCCCCCTCCTCTCAGACCTGGGAAACTGAGCAAGCCTTTTGGAGACTGGCCAGGTCTCCAAGACTACTCCTGTTCCCAAGCTCAAGGGAAGAGAAACAACGCCCATGTACTCTCTCTTATCAGGTCTAGTCTACTGTGAGAGCAAAACATCTTGGTTCATCTGGTGCAAAAACACAGCTTGGAAAAATACAGCAATGTCTAACTCCACGTTAAAGGCAATGGGCAGCTAACCTAAATATCAAATGCAATGTCATGTTAAAGGCAATAGGCAGCTAACCTAAATATCAAATGCAATGTCTAGTGTCATGTCAAAGCCAATAGGCATCTAAGCTGAATACAAAATACAATGTCTTATATCATGTCAAAGCCCATAGGCAGCTGAGCTGAATACAAAATGCAATGTATAATATCATGTCAAAGCCAAAAGGCAGTTAAGCTGAATACAAAATGTAATATATGATATCATGTCAAAGCCAATAGGCAGAATATCTAATAGCATGTCAAAGTCAATAGGCAGCTAAATTGAATACATCATGTCAAAGTCAATAGGCATGCAATGTCAAAGCCAATAGGCGGCTAGACTGGATACAGCGTGTCAAAGCCAATAGGCAGAATACAGAATGTAATGGCTAATGCAATGTCAAAGCCCATAGGCGGCTAAACTGAATACAGAAAGTAATGGCTAATGCCATGTCAAAGCCAATAGGCAGAATACAGACTAATGCAATGTCAAAGCCCATAGGCGGCTAAACTGAATACAGAAAGTAATGGCTAATGCCATGTCAAAGCCAATAGGCGGCTAAACTGAACAAAACATACCATGTGCTACTGGTGAACATTGAGCAACTAATATGCGCAGTGGTGAAACACAAAGTCATTGGTCAAAACAAAACTCCATCAAATAGCAGGACATTCCGCCCTTTGACCAATGAATTTTTGCTTCACATATCTCATATTTCAAACAAACAAAAAAAAAAAAAACATCAGCACAAAAAAAACATTATGATCAAAGCAATCCCTGTAAAGCAATAGAAGTGAATTAACATTGATTTCATAACCTTTCACATCAGATACATCTACATAAAAAAAGACTGGGCAATTTTTTTCTGAATGAGTCTCTAATTCAACAGTGTTAGCAATTTGATGTGGCATGAGTTCTACTCATGTAAAGGTGCACGGTCCACCTGAAAGGTTTGCTGGAAGATAAGCAAAAGTCAGAGTTCCATACGAGAGGGGAAAAAAAAAAAAAAAAACACAGCAAACAAGTTGAACTTGAACTGAAGGCGCAGTTTGCGCAAAATGGATCCATGGTGCTGGCACTTTACTCAGCCCGGTTCAGGTTGGGGATTCGGTCCCTTCCCCGACCCCACACGCACACACCGGAAGGGGGACCACACAGCACACTCAGGGACAGTGGCGAAACGTGGTCGGATCTGCAAAAGAAACAAGTATGACTTTTCTTGCAAATAACATTTTTCATTTAAACTGCACCCTTCCTCTTTCTTTCCCTGTTTTATAATCAGCAGGACGTTTTTGGGGCCCTTTGTTATATTCACTGCAGGTTCTGGAGGATCACTTGGGGCGTCAGCCCACACATCAGCACTGAGGTTTTTATCTGCTGCGCCACAGCTTCCTTTTTCTTGCACTGTCAGAAGGGCTGGGGCAGACTCCTTCTTTACCAAACCTCCATTCACTGCATTTTTGCCAAATTGGGCCATTCTGTCTCCAATTTGTATGAATGAATCAGATTCTTTTCTAGGTATCAGCATAATTTCGATTTTTCCTTGGTAATTTGCAGCAATCACTCTCCCTAAAACCTGATCACTTTGCCATTTCTGTCCTGGTAACTTTCCTCTCCCCAACTGCTCTGTGACTGCTTGCATGACAGATTGCTTTTGTGCATGCTGCACAGTTTTTATCAAATCTAGGGGAATGGGCATCCCTCTCATCTCTGCCCACCTGTAAGTGGCCTTTTCACATTTCTGGGGCACCCACATAGCTATCCCCACTAAGGCAGAATTCTGGGTGAACACTTCTCTCTCTGCATTTTTCTCATTAACATCTGCAAGGTAATTGAACCAGTTAGGTACAAGCCATGTGGCTAAAACATTATCAAAGAACCAAAAATCAGCGTAAAAATTACACATCTCACGTAGCTCTTGCTTTAAAATCTGACACACATTATACAACGCTGTTTCTTCTACTGTGCCAGAAAGCAACATTTCAGTCAATGAATCATTAGTAAAACAAACATGCTTTTTATCTTCAGTGGACACGAATTCAAATGGTGCACACAACTTCATTGGTAATTCTTTTATCTGTGGTACTCTAGCCCTGTCTTGCAAGTACCAGATCCATTGTATGATTCTAGCTAGGGGCACTATTTTCTTTCCTTGTTCATGATTTAAATGTACATAAGTATTTCCTTCTTGCACTGCGCAGAAACCTAAAGTCTGCATTATTTCATTTGCCAAATCACAAGCGCGCAGCTGCATATTATTTTTCACAGTGACCATGTACAAAAGTGTTAGGATTTCTCTCAAATGAGGGCTATTCTTTTTCCAAAAATCAAACAAGCTAATGAAACTCGGGGTGTCTTGCTCTAAAATCCTTCGTTTTACTTGTGCATTTTGCAACGGTAACTCGTAAATCACATTCTCGTCCGTGTTATCAGTTAAGGAATGCATTTTGGCTGCCAAAAACCTTGGCTCACACGGAAACTCAGTGCAGCTCGGAGCTGTCTTAACCCCCTCATTACTGGAATGGGACAAGGAAGATTCTTCAAAAACAGCCCTTTTATAACTTTCCGTCTTATTTTGAATTATTGTATCCTGGCTAATTTGCTCACGTAAATTCCTATTTTCATGTTCCAACTTCCTACATTTCTCCTGCATTTCTCTGTAAGCAGATAAAGGTATCCAGACCTTTCTGTCATCATTACTTCCAAAACACACGTTTTCTACATATATACAACGGGAATTATTTCTCAAAACCTTATCAGGCCTTTTAGCTACACATGCATTTTCTTCTGTAATTCCCCAAACAGAAAACAATTCACAGTTTTTCTTAGCACCATCAGGCAGTTCATCAACACATGTATTCTCAGACATGGTCTGCCGTGCTACTGTGATTCTCCAAACAGAAAACAATTTCTGTAATTCTCCAAACAACAAAAAACAATTACACTTTTAAAGTGTGCACTTAGAAATCTACTAACTCGTCAAACCCCTTCTTAATCACCTCTTAATGACCGACCCCACGACTCCAGGTACCAATTGTAGTGCTTTCCTCTTATTTAGTTTCTAAGCACTAACATAACACAACAGAAATGCACTTCTGAGGTCAAAGAAGACTTTTATTGTTATTTTATTCTTCCCCAACCACAATGTTTATGAATGAATGACGAATTAGTAGCTTTCAAGTCCGCGTTAATCAAACAAAATATATCAGTTTGCAATATACACAGCAGGTTATATTTATAAGATATTGAATGCAAAGCAAAACAAATACTTCACCGTGTAGGAACTATTTACAGCTACATCTTTCTAAGGTCTGCAAGCTGAGACCCCTGTCAGCCGCGAGAAAGAGTGTCATCTACCCACACGGGATGCTGGCAACTGGCGCCAAGCTCCAGCACGAGGTCCGGCAGATTCGAATCTGACCCTCTGCAGCCTGTTACATTCGTTACAAAGGTGTGCCCCCTCCTCTCAGACCTGGGAAACTGAGCAAGCCTTTTGGAGACTGGCCAGGTCTCCAAGACTACTCCTGTTCCCAAGCTCAAGGGAAGAGAAACAACGCCCATGTACTCTCTCTTATCAGGTCTAGTCTACTGTGAGAGCAAAACATCTTGGTTCATCTGGTGCAAAAACACAGCTTGGAAAAATACAGCAATGTCTAACTCCACGTTAAAGGCAATGGGCAGCTAACCTAAATATCAAATGCAATGTCATGTTAAAGGCAATAGGCAGCTAACCTAAATATCAAATGCAATGTCTAGTGTCATGTCAAAGCCAATAGGCATCTAAGCTGAATACAAAATACAATGTCTTATATCATGTCAAAGCCCATAGGCAGCTGAGCTGAATACAAAATGCAATGTATAATATCATGTCAAAGCCAAAAGGCAGTTAAGCTGAATACAAAATGTAATATATGATATCATGTCAAAGCCAATAGGCAGAATATCTAATAGCATGTCAAAGTCAATAGGCAGCTAAATTGAATACATCATGTCAAAGTCAATAGGCATGCAATGTCAAAGCCAATAGGCGGCTAGACTGGATACAGCGTGTCAAAGCCAATAGGCAGAATACAGAATGTAATGGCTAATGCAATGTCAAAGCCCATAGGCGGCTAAACTGAATACAGAAAGTAATGGCTAATGCCATGTCAAAGCCAATAGGCAGAATACAGACTAATGCAATGTCAAAGCCCATAGGCGGCTAAACTGAATACAGAAAGTAATGGCTAATGCCATGTCAAAGCCAATAGGCGGCTAAACTGAACAAAACATACCATGTGCTACTGGTGAACATTGAGCAACTAATATGCGCAGTGGTGAAACACAAAGTCATTGGTCAAAACAAAACTCCATCAAATAGCAGGACAGGGCCCCTGGTCTGAAATCGGCTGGGGGTGGGGCAACACATGGCCCTCCTCCCCTAGAGTGCAAGTTCTCCCTTTAAATTGCTACGAGTGTGCAAATCACCTGGAAGCTTCCCCACTTTGCCCCACCCCGTACACCTTAGTAGTATGCTAAGTAAGATCTTCCCGCATTTTACCAGGATGATGGAGGGCTTCCCAAAGGGGACCCCCAGTGCGTCTCCCACCTGTTTTTGAGGGTGCGTTCTTGATGCTGAGGAATATAAGGACACCTCCAGAAAACAGCAATTTCATATACATATGAGGAAGGACCCTGGTTTGGTGGAGATGTATGTCTTTGTAGTCTTGTTGGCCTCACTATAGGAAGATTCATGCTTTCACAGAATTCTAGAGAAGCAGGTAACAGGAACAATCATGTTAACAAACCACACAAATGGTCACTGGTGACATTTCCATTACACATCTGTAGTGTAGAATACATACTGGACAATTACTCAAGGAGGCAGAAAGAACTCCACTTGGGTAAATAGTTCATGCAAAGCTGTGGACTGTTGTTGGATAAAAGGGCAGGTGAGGTTCCTGTGTAGCAGAGTCACTTGCACAACTATTGACACCCCCCCACAGACACTCATGCACCCACTCACAGACCCACTCCAAGACTCATGCACTTACTCACAGACCCACTCGGATACTCACACATCCAATCAGACCCACTCATGCACCCACTCACAGACCCAATTATTTGTACATACTTAGTCACAGACCTACCCAGACTCTTACACAAACACACACTCACAGACCCACTCAGGGATTCACTCACCCACTCACAGACCAAATCAGTCTTGCTCTCTCTTAGGCCCACACAGACACTCACTTGCCCACTGTTGGAGACACCCTCTCACACCTACTCTCACACCCAGAGACACCCTCTCACACCTACTCTCACACCCAGAGACACCCTCTCACACCCAGACAGACCCCCTCACACCTACTCTCACACTCAGACAGACAGGCCCTGCGGGCAATTTCTGTCACACACAGCCAAAGGCCATGCGCAGCGTGGGGTTGGGTGGTAATGGGGGGGGGCAGGCCCTGCGGCCAACGTTCACCGCTCATGGCACCGGGCACTCGCAAAAAAACTGAGAAATTCAGCAGTTGGAGTTATTTCAAGTAACTGTAACTTGCAGCCTAAGGTAACTGTAACTCGCGCCCATGCCACGCACTGCTAATTACCCCAGATATAACAGTACTCATGACCTCTTTTATGACGTCAATAAAAATATTAATGAAACATTAGCAGTCAAAATATTTGAAGAGAAAACTGTGCATGGAGGGGTGCGAGTAATAGTTACTTGAAATAACTAACTATAACAGGTGAATTTCTCTGGTTTTGTGTGAGTAAATTTAGAACCTTATTAGAACGTCCCTGTAGCCTTTTTTTTTTTTTCCAGGTGTGTGTGTGTGTGTGTGTGTGTGTGTATGTATATGTATGTGTATGTATATATATATATATATATATATATATATATATATGTGTATAGAGGGGCTTTGGATCAGCCTTTTTCAGCTATTAATCTGATTGTCTGTCATATTCTGATTCTGCCTGTGACTACCTACTTTATGGGGAAACAGATCAGCCCACTTCAGCCCTTCTAAGTGACATTTCACCTGATTACATGGGCACATCTGCCTGAAAATAAGCGTGCTTCAGTGCCAGAACTTGTGGGCCAGTCCTTTTTAGTTCTCCATTTCTATGCTATAGGAACTTTTCATTTGTTTCTCTTACCTTATTTTTTTATATTTCTTTGCTTAATTTAAGAGCAATCAACAGCTTCCCAGACGGTGTTACAGTGCTGATCTCCTGCCACTGATCTAATTTATGGTGCACCGCAGGGCACTCAGGCCCGGCTTCTGAAATGAGTTGCTATTGTATTTTGATATTTTCTTTAGTGTCACTGTTTTACTCTTCCAAGAAGTCCTTTACTTTTGGAAACTGTTCTGCCATATTGGATCGGAACAAGAATGATGAGCTATACACAATACCATTCGTAAATGGACGCTGAGTGTGATGTTTACTAGGCGCTCATCTTGGAATGTATTGTGCATAGTGTATCATTTTTTTACAGTTCTAAGATCGCCAACACTTTGCTTGTTCACATTGTAGCCATGTTTGAACTTTAAACCATTGATACTCTATGCATAACTCTATTCCAAGATGGCCTCCCACTTTTGCAGGTGTGTAAAGAAATTGCTCAGCTCACTGGGTAACTATGTTAGAAACAAACCGTTATCTCTTTTGTGTAGATTTACAAAATTAGTATATTATAATTTAAAGTTGAGAAGGTTTTCTTTCAACAAAATGAATGTAAGTCATATTTGGAAGATGGGGGACTTCCAACAATTTACGAGAGGGCGCTAGCATAAGAAAAATCAATTTACACATTATATTTCATAACAAAATCAGATTACTATGGTGGCAAAAGTGTAGATGACACCGGGAACAAAACCCATAATGAAAGATGCAAAAAATGTAAATACAAACACTTCATAAAAAAAGACAAAAAACAACAAATCCACAGTTGTAATGTGAGTCCTCATGTGAATCACATCACAACCTGAAAATGCAGGCTTTTCAACCTCTGTATGAAATTGGGGAGATCCTTATTAAATCAATAACCTTTATTATTCTTCTTCATAAAAGGAGTGAATTGTGACTATAAATGCTCTAAATTAGTCCAAATGGGACTTTCTGACATGTTTTTTGCAAGCATATGTCTTGCAGCTGCAGTGTTTGTTTTCTCTGCCTTTATTATTTTACTGTGTCTTTCCTATGCTTTTTGAGTTTGTCTGTGTTGTACTGTGTATGGGTGAGTGGGTGAATGCAATAATAAATCAGTGGGTGGGTGAGTGTATGCAGGAGTAGAGTTAATCTATGATAAGCTGTAGACTGCCTGAACTCATGAGTGGCTAGCTGCATTTTCAGCCACATGTTAGACCGCTTGGTTTTGTCATTGACTGTTTGTTTAGGTCGGACTTGACACTACAGTCGTTTGCCAGAATTTGTATGCCTACTTTTCTAAAACGAGCATTGGCAAACCCAAGCTGATTCTTTGGCAAATTATCTTTTTTTAATTGAAAGCATATAAAGCAGGACAAAGTGAAAGGAAAAAGCATTGGCAAAGTTAGGTATTGGCCTACCAACTTTGTCACTGAATGCACTTCTGTTAAGGTTGATGTGCACAAGTAACCAAACAAAATGCTGTCACTCACAGTAAAAGAGCCATTGGCTGACTCTTTATCGCAGCTGAAGTGGGCAAGGCATTGCCCCTTGCTTTTCTTTTTGGTTGGCAGAAACAAAATGTGAATGTAAACTACAGAGACCACTGGATAAAGGGGGGGTGGCCCAAATCCCCCCCACCGAATGGATGTATTAATATACGTATGCATTTTTTTATTGATAATTTTTGTTGTATTGCCTAAGTCTGGAGAAATACCGAAAGTTGCCTCTAGGCAAGACCTAAAATATACATATAGTTGGCCTCAAAGGAGTACAGCTATCGCGCTCCATTCTGTATGATGTTTGGCGCATTATTCCGCCTCCTATGCAGTGCTTCTGTGCATTGCATCTTAAAAACAAAATTAGTCATTATACTTTCTGTCACATTCAATTTGTTATCTCATCTTCATTCTAAAAATGCAGGGATTAGTGATCAGTGTTGAATGATGTGTGATTAATTGCATGGATGAAAACATCCATTCATTCACCCATTGGCTTTTTCTAGCATTCACAACTCGCACTCTACATTGCCTTATGTCCACACATTTCACCAGTCATAACCTATACCTGTTGGCTTTGCCAGTGCTTGTTTCTACTTTCTGTTTGTATACAAGTGCCCCTATTTCCAATGGGGCTGCCATGCTTGCCTCTGTGTGCCACTTCTGCTCTACACTCCTAGTAATGTATATAGAGTCGTATGTTAATTTGAAGAGATGTAATAACTATCCCAGAAGATTGATGCTGTTTGGTGAGGAGAATTAAAGATATTGTTATAATTTCTTTACATGGTTATCGATGAATACATTCACTTTGAATTATAAAATTAAAAATATGGTTCAACAATACAATATATTACAAAATAGATTTCAAACTGGTTCACATCAGAACTGTTTTACATTACTAAATAAAATATTGTGCGACAGACACTTGTTTGCATTTTTTTCTGGCTGACTATGTAACTCTTGAGAATCTTTCATATAACAGCATTTCATGGCATGCAGCCCCTTCTTGAGGGCTTAAATCTAGAAGAGATTGCTACTATTTTTATACGTTCATTTGTCCAATTATCAAGTATAGTTAAATAAGACATCAGGAAATCTTTCTTCTTTGAATCAAGGCACATTTGGAGTATTCTGATAAGTGGCCATTTATATCCTCTGAATAATTATTTCAAATGTTTCGTAAATTGGAGAAATTAAGAACACCTTTTGGCTTTTATACAAAAGCTTCACAAGAGTTACATCCTCAACCAAAAATATTTTAATCAAATGTTTGTTCCTGTCGCACAGTACTTTATTTTCTAATGTCAAACCTAACTAACATAAACCCATTTTACATCTAATTTGTAATAAATTGTATTCTTGAATTACATTTATATTCTGGAGTGAATGTTTTCATTGATAACTACGTAATGATTTTGAAAAAAAGATCTTTATTACTCCCTACCTAACAATCTGTAGCCTCTTGGTTATTTTAATTCTGCTTCATAAATGGGCAGTCTGAGGGTGTATGAACTGGAGGATTTGAGTTTGTGCAGGACCACTGGCTTACATGTATTAACATATGCCTTTAATGCTCTAAATTACCCTACTTTTGACTCACTTTTAATGGTATGTGAGAAATTTTGAATCCAAAGTGGACTGATGTGCTGCATTGCGCTGCGAGTTTGTGAAGTTGTTCGTCTGTCCTTAAGAACCCAAGCGGCAAGAAGGTGGTACTCTGCCTTAAGCAGTGAACTAAGAATCAGATGTACATAACATATCAAAGAGATGCCTCTCGCACTAAGGGCACTGCAACTCGGCCATAGACTTGAACGAGGTAGCATTTGCTTCAGTGTTGGTCTGGGTGAATACGTGAGCCTTTTGAAGTGGCGGCACCCAGATTGCTGCCCCGCAATCTAATCAGTGTGAGGTTGATGGACCAATTGACATCACTTTTACTACTTGCCCCCCATCACTTCTATTATCTTTGCTTTAGTCTTGTTGCAGACATCATGTTGATGACCAAGTCTTCCTTAGAATGTGACTTGTGGTCCACGATGCAACTGTTCTATGGAAGCAGCTACTACACCTGGTTTCATAAACATTAACTCCTGCTCTTTCCCCTCGCCAGTGCTGAGTATTTTTTTTTATTCATGTTTGGTGTCACTTAGGGTGTACGCTTCTAGAACGTTTTCTGCACATACGTTGTTCAGGCGAAATTTGTGTATTTACCCCCACATGGTGGGGTGTTTATGGATTCTCTTTGAGGGAACTTTGAAAATAGACAAAATATATATATATATTTTTTTTTTCTTTTTTAAATGCAATAAAGTGCTGTGCAAGACGGTGTATGTTATTTTTTTTCCCTAAAAGATTTGCAGTGCTAAGATCACATTTTTTCCAGCTTTCAGCAACAGGGTTAGTAAAACAAAAATATATATTTTTACCACATTATTTTCTTTGTTTTACGTGATAGTCGTTTTATTCTATTTTTATCATTTCTACATTCTTGGAGATTGCTTCGGAAAGAGATGTAAAACCCATGGGTGAACCTGGAAAGCTATACAATTCAGAAAACTGGAGAAAATTTTGAATTCAGCAAGTGGTCATTTGTGTAGATCACTCATGGTTTTGTCCCTGAAACTAATAGTTTAAATGAAAAAAATAATGATAATAAGTTAGGGGAAAAACAGAAATAGGTGACAGACTTGCCTCGGTAATTTTTTCGCCCGATGGCGAATTAACAGATTGCAGGGATATATAGTGTTTATTGGTTTCCAAATACACTCAATACCCAGAGCCAGCAACTGAGCTGCAGCTTTTAATGATTTTTCATTATATTTCAGTTCATATGCTAAAGTCTATTGAACGAGAAATGAGTATGAAGAAAACATATGCAATTCAAAATGTATCCAAGATACTGTGTTTAGCAATAGTGCTTATTTATACAGCTCTGAAATTGTGCAGTACTCATACTATCATGATTCAGAGGGCTTTTTCAAAAAATATTTTCTTCCTTGTGTCCTGGCCTAGCTTTTGGAAGCGTAAACATAGTGAAATTCAATTGATACAGTTCATACTATTCTGTAGTTTCCACAGTGCTCCAGATAATAAAAATGCTACCCCACTTTGGTGGACCCACAGCAGCAAAGCCCCCAAAATGCAAAGTTGAGTCATCAAATGTTGCCTTGAAAAATCCCGATTTTGGAGTTCAGTAGGAGTGGTATTTGAGCCCATGACTGGCTGCCACACTGCGAAGTGTACTAATCCCAGGCATTTAAGAAGACTAGACACCCTGGGGAGTCCAGAGTAAAGTGAATTGCGTGGTTCTCACTTTTTTTTTTAACCAAGAATGCCCTATAAACTTACCTTTGTCTAAAATCAAGCATTTCCTCACATTTCTGTGAGGGAAAGTTTTGGAATGTACAGGGTCTACATAATTCCTACCACCCAGCTTTCCCACACATCACCTGATAGCAACAATACCCCAATCTTCTGGTAAGGCCTTTCACCAGCGGAAGGAAAGGATGACAATCGAAACCAATGTGGTTGACACATAGTCTCTGGTTTGGTCCTTGTTCTTGTCTCGCTTAATCCACTCAGGCACATCACCTTCGATTCGTCCGGTTTTCAGAAATTCCCAGGGTTAATTAGTTACTGGCTGACTGAGACCATGAAAAATACAGCCAGCCACTATGGCAAGTTAAAGGAAATTGAAATTGGGATTTTCCACCTCTCTGGCATCATATATTTCAAAACTATGCCCAAAGGTATCCAAATTTGCTCGCACCATGGGGATGCTCCAGGACGTAGGCGGGGCAGAAACATTGATTAGGCTTTAGTGGTGTGGTGGATAGCCTCATGTCAGGACACGCTGACACCCACCCCATTTGTTTTTGTTTGTTTAACTATTCTGGCATTCGGTGGGATTTCTGTTCCCCCTGAAGACTTTTCAGTGAATCCACCTTAGTTTGCCCCCTGGGTGAGCAGGAATACTGCTGGGTTCATTATGGGATGAGGGCATGACCCAATGCCTTGGAGGGCTGTCTTTTTCTTTTTTATTTGCTCTTTGTACGTGCTATCCAGAAGGCTTTCTTCCCTCCACCTCCCTTACTTGAGTTCATATTGGGGGTTAACCACCCCAAACTGCCTGTCGAGGGCTGCAGAAAGACTTAGGCATGATATGGGGTGGGGGCACTGCCTGGTGCCCGGGTGGGTGGGCCGTTAAATCATTTCTTCTTTAAAAAAAAAAAAATCATAATAATAGCCCTAGTGTCATGTGGGCTCTGTGCCTCCTCGAGTGGCAACTGGGGCAGGTTGAGTTAAACCACCCCAAGCTGCCCCCTTTTGGTGGCAGAAGAAAGCTTGAGTCCATTATTAGGCGAGGGAACAGCTCCATGCCCGGAAGGCTTCCTCATTGCTATTTATTTATTTATTTTTTCTATCATTATTTGCCCTGGTGGCAAGTGGACTCCTTCCTCCCCGAAGGGGCTGGGAGGTTGTATAAACACTGACCCAGGGCCACCCACCCCATTTTTTGTATTTAAAGTTAAGTAGGGGGCTGTTTGCCCTATAGGGGCGATTGGAGGTAGCTCCGCAAATCACCCTTCAAGGGGAAGAAAGACTGATCTTTAGTGGGGGGGGCCCATGCCCTTGGAGCTGCTCCGTAGGCAGCATTATCCTAGATATATTTTCTTTTTTTAAATAAAACGTTTAGGGCCTCATTATGACCCTGGCGGGCGGCGGAGGCCGCCCGCCAGGATCCCGCCCTCCAAATTACCGCGCCGCGGTCAAAAGACCGCGGCGGGTATTACGAGTTTTCCCCTGGGCTGGCGGGCGGTTCCAGTTAAACCGCCCGCCAGCCCAGGGGAAAACGACCTTCCCACGAGGATGCCGGCTCGTAATCGAGCCGGCGGAGTGGGAAGGTGCGACGGGTGCTACTGCACCCGTCGCGTATTTCACTGTCTGCAAGGCAGACAGTGAAATACATTTTGGGGCCCTCTTACGGGGGCCCCTGCTGTGCCCATGCCATTGGCATGGGCACGGCAGGGGCCCCCAGGGGCCCCGCGACCCCCCCTACCGCCATCCTGTTCATGGCGGCTTTCCCGCCATGAACTGGATGGCGGTAGGGGGGGTCAGAATCCTCTTGGCTGCGGAGCGCGCTCCGCTGCCATGGAGGATTCCAATGAGCAGCGGAAAGTCAGCGGGAGACCGCTGACTTTCCGCTTCTGACCGCGGCTGAACCGCCGCGGTCAGAATGCTCATTGGAGCACCGCCAGCCTGTTGCCGGTGCTCCCGTGGTCGGTGGCCCTGGCGGCCACCGGCCGCCAGGGTCAGAATGACCCTCTTAGTCTGTTAAAAATCACGATTTTCTCAAGTCACATTTTTTTGGCACAAAATAGTCTATTTTTTCAACTACCTAAATGGCTGCAGAATCGTGATTATATAAAAAAAAAATTGCTGTTTTACCATGACAAACTTACCTTTTTTCTTGCCTGGTTTGGCGTAAGTTAGTTCAGCGTTTTTCTGCCAGCACAAGTAACATTTCTTGTGGGAGCTGAAATAGCGAACACGTCTTATTTTTTTTTCTCCACCCTTTAAATGTTTTCCCCGCACAGAACTGAATTAAAATTGCGGTAGGACCTCAGTTAACCACGCTACAAAATTGGCAATTTTGATGCAGAGCCGTCAATGGGGCCCAGGTTATTGCGTGAATCAATAAATGCCTGTTTTAGTGGAAAGCTGTCCGGGCCCCTGCCTGCACAGTGTTGACTTCTCTGTGTAATGATTAGGGCTGGGCTAAATTTTAACTATGCCAGAGTAATCCGAAATGACTGAAAATTATGCCTGTTCACTTAATTATGAGTAATTTGATGCAAAAATCCAACTGCAGGAGCACAGGAACAGTGAATTTAGCAAGCATAAGCTGCTGCTGTTCGTTTTCTGTTGCATTTGGCACCATTTCCTTATTGCAGACTCAGGCTCCTTTTAGACTGCGAAAATAGTACTAAATGCTGGGTTACTTTTCTTGCGCACAATTTTGTTGTAATTTCATGTATTTATGCTATAGCAAAATACACGAGTTACACTCACCCATAGTGATAGTTAGAAGAATAGTTGGATATCTTACATTTTACAATGGGGAAAATTAAGATTTCTCATTATGTACCAATGAATGTGATGAAAAAAGTTTGGTGGGCTTGCTTGTTTTCTTTTTTTTTTTTTTTAAACTTAAAGCACACAAACCCGAAATGAAAAATGCATCTTGCTAATGAAGTATAATCATCAATGTATACTACATTATGTGACTATGTATGAATACTGTCTTGTATCTCTCTGTCACAGGACTTAAAGCGGTTCCTTTATAAGAAGTTACCAAGGTGGGTGCCATTTGCCGATTTTAAGTAGTGCACGTGAATAGGTCACCTGCCGAATAATCACTTGTAATTTCACAAACTTGTTATGCATAAGGTACTATGGGTAGATTGAGTCACCAGATGTTAAATAACAGTGCTCTATCTTTCTTTAATGGAGGGCTAAAAAGCCCCCTCGCTGTGTGTGTTTCTAGACTGATGATCCTTGACAAAGCTGAGACAAGAAATACCTTTCTTCTTCCCATAGTTTTTCAAAACGAGGAGTGCTTTACAACACATCATGAGCACTTGTTCTGCATTGCGGGGCTCTTAGTTACAAGTAGCACTGTAATCTGTATTTATTTGTGTGTTGTGACACAATTTTTATACGGAGAGAGGTTATCTTTCGAGTTATGAAGCCATACCATTTTACATGCAATGTTGGCTTTATTTTTTTCTCTTTTGGTGTCAATAATGATTTGGCATAATCCACTTGGAAAATTGAAATTAGGCTAAAAACGCACACAGCGCATTGCTGGTGACGCCCATCTTGACTGCACCTGTCATGTACTGTTCCTGAATGTATCAGCACAGACTTATCAGTGAAGAGCATGAGGACTTCTTAGGTTTATTACTAGGCAGCAAGTGTAACTCGCCAGTTAAAAGTCTGCATACTATTACAGGCCAAGACAGTTGTCACATTTAACATGATCACCAAGTTGTGGCTCTGGTGCATCCTGCCATGACGGTTAATGTGGGCAGAGAGATGGCCATGCGTCTGGTCAGGAGAGATTCAGGAACCGTGCCAGTGCCTAGTACCTCCCAGTAATTCCAGTGAGATAGGAAACAAGGCAAGCACATCTTTGAAATTCAGAGGCTCTAAAGGCGCCCTTATCATTGGTGACTCGCCAGCAGGAGCATTTAGAAAGCGTCCTGCCACTGAATGGCCCTAGTCTCTGCACAGACTATTTATTTATATTTAGCAGTGATCATGCAAACAGAACATTCGTGTTTCCATGAATACGGACTGTGGGCCGGCCTTTCCGGGCTCCGGATGACTGTGGGAGGGCGCTTACAACGAGTTCACTCCTATTTTTTTCAACATTTGCCCCGTTTCAGGATCCTTCGAACTTCATTTTGTCAGATGAAGCCGATAAGACGAGCGAGTGAAAACTGACATATTGTACAATCTTATCTGTCTGGAAAAGCTCCAAAAATAAAATTAAAGGCCGAATATCCTGTGAGCCATCAATGCCAAGCCTTGATGAAGTACTCAACCTGTTGTGAAATCGACTTCAGTTTTTCTGCATTCTTAAACTAACAGTGCTGTTTTTCGTCTGCTGAGTCTGTGCCTACTACAAGAGTTTGATTAGTTAATTTCTTCTATTTTACTGAAGGAGCTCTTAAAAGGGATAAGGTCATCCTCATTCATATTATGAAGCCATATGTTTACTTTCTTGTGGATTAATGAAATTTCATTTACATTTATAACCAACAAATACATGTATGTACCTTCTCAGCTTTGAATTGTTTTAGAGGTAGAGCGAGAGCTTTTCACTCTGTAAAAAGTACTGCGGGTGCCTCATGTTGGGAGAGATGATTGAAATTAACATCCCATGACGGAGAATTGCCCAGAATGTTGCATTTTGGTTTGCCCATGATCTCAGTGAGACATGCTTTCAATGCCCATCACATATTGCACTTCTACCCACCCAAGCACAAATCAGTTTGAAAGTATTCGGTATAACCTGTAAAAGCGTACACCACTACGACCTACGGCACCCCACATCTTCTAGGCTCCTATGGAACTCTTGTGACAGCTACATATTCTCCTATGCCTAGAAAATGAGAAGGGCATCTTGCATACCAAGTAGGATAAAATCTGGAACTCTCCTACCCTTGGCCTCACATCGGCCCCCATATCTTCTTCATTAAGATGAAACACTTTGTACTTGATGTTTATTCCATCTCCTTGAACCCATTGCTGCAAGACTGCCTGCATTATAAAGCATGTTATAACTATTATAGCTTTGCTTTTAAGGACGAGCTCAAGATTTTGATGGGAGCTAATTACATATCTCCCAACTTCTGGCCCTTTTGAGGCCTTTACTGCATTTGCAATCCTGTAGACCTTATGGCATGCCAAACGTATACATAGACTTTCGTGAGGGCACCATGTATAAAAACCTGCATCACCCTTCTAAAATGTCTTTGATTTTGCTGACTTCATGAGCTCTCCTTCATAAACGTCTGCCTTACACAAGAGTGAACAGGTTAACTAGACTTTCATTGACTGACATGGTTTTTTATGACATGGACATGCCCACTCTGCATTTTGTTAATTTAAAAATGACTCACTTGCCCATTCAGTCCATGAAGTGAATGAAGAGAAGCACAAGCACTCCAATTCCGGAGTTTCTGCTTCCTAATGAAGTGCAAGTATGCTCCCAATGATAGTAAGGCCCCCCCCATCCCCCACACCTTCGCCCAAGACGTGCTGGTACTACCCCATCATGTAAAATAAGTGCAGATACCCTTACTACAAAGTTAAATGTCCATTTAAATCACTGAGTCCGTAAGTCGTGTGGTTGATCGCTGTGCATGCGTGCCCCTCGCGCCTCTTCTGGACACGACCTAGTATGTAGAGAGAGTTTGTTTCACTTTCTTGGTTCAACGCTACAATACATTCCTTCCTTTTACCCTTTATATGCAAAGCCCAATTATATGCCCAGGTATTTGGTTATGTGGAATTACTACAATATATGTTCTTCTAATGTTACTATTTGTTTTCCAGTGTTGAAGGTCTGCATGCTGTTATTGTGTCCGACAGAGATGGTGTTCCTGTCATTAAAGGTATTCAGTTGTCCTGTGGAATGATTAAATCAGCACAATGCAAATATTTGACCACATGCACAGTCTGTGGAATCCAGTTAGCTCTATGTGTGCGCCCTTCATTCTGAAATATCTATTTGAAAATTAAATTCTGTTTTATCAGACTTATAAACATGAGCGTTGTCGACTAACATTTATTTGATTCTGACTATAGTGTTCACTTTAACCATCTCACTGCCATTCTGGTCTTTACATTCCACCTTTTTCACCTTCGGTATTAATATCCAAACTGCCAAAGTCCTCCCTTCGTATCTAAGTTGTTTGTAGACCAGCTGTTTTCATTCTACTACTGGCTAGTCATTACAAATATGTTTTCTAGCATTGATGTTTTATGGTATCTTTCATGAAAACATTTAGATTTTCTCAAACTAACTGTTGCTTCAGTATGGCGTACAACACAATACTTTTCTTTTTACATTCAGTGTTTTTATAGCATCATTTAGAAAAACACTCCCCTATAAATGCTGGTACTAAAACGTTCATTGTCTCACCTGTACCTGCAGTACTTTTCAGGACAGTATTTCCCCTTCATAACTCGGTTAGGGAGAAGTAAACTGCAGGGTAAGAAGTTTCCATTTAGAAAGACGCATTTGACTTTGCAGAGTACTTGGCATCACAACATCATCTTTAGAGTTCATCCCCAAGAAAATACCAAAAGACCCCAATTACTGACACTGAAGTTACCATTCCTCTGTACACATTTGCACGATCACCACTTCTGCTGCTTCCTCGATTCTGAGGTGAAATCTTGAGAAAAATTGCTGTGGGAGGATGGTGTGTGTTGCCATTAACCTAGAATCTTTTCTTACAACAGAATATGAAAAACTATGCGTTTTTGAAATTTCTTTCCTCTTTAAAACTGAGGTTGTTTCAACATAAAAAAGGACAAAAGCTGCAATATAATTTTGTTGAGTGATTGTTGGGGTTTCCAAAATTGTCACATGTTGTAGTATACAGTGCACCAACACGGGAGCCTGACTAAGACGTTTTCGAAAACACTGCTGTACTCAAACCAGCCATGCCTTTGAATCATGGCCTTTCTATCGGTTATACAGAGTCCTTCACATAGCTGTTTTATTTCCCTTTAGGGTAACTGCTTTGTGTGGAAATGAGCTTAGCTTTGTTTCCCAATACTTGCACCGATCCCAAATTGTAAATCTGTCCGGTGGTGGCAGAAAGGCTAATTTTAGTTTGACCAAGGATGGGATTCCCTCATCAGCAGTTCCAGCCAAACATAGACGAATAGTTGATTTTAGTTAGTATCAAGCACTCAATTTTACACACCTCTTTTGAGCTAGCCCATCTTTCGTGTTGGCATAAGACTGTCCCCTGCATGGTGTACAGACATGATCCCTTTCCACAGGACCCGACTGGGTGCAGCCGGTATCCTGGTTTTTTATTTTTGTCCAAGCCTTTCACTAATCTAATGTGTGTGCAGAGGTCTGGGTCTGTCCCTTAACATGAGTGAGGTTCCTGTACAAGTCCTGTGACCTAGACTGGTGCATCAAGCACGCCCTCATTGAACTGACAGTGGCTTTAGCACTCGGAGCTATGGTGACCGAGTACCATGTTTTATGAATTTATAGCCGTGTCCAGAACTCTTTATATGTGTCACTCGATTGGAAGCTTACAAGCCCACTCATATAAAGTTCCTCTTTTATGTGCTTACCCAGATTCAAGTGCTAACATCCTGAGTATGTGTATTTATATTTGATTTCTGTGGCCTCTGTGGTGCATGCATGGTATGTGTTAATTAGCCAGAGTAATGAAGGCCTGCAGGATCCATTTTGGATGCCCCCAGGCTGACTTCCTGCACATGATTGAGATGAGGTTTTTCCATGCAGTGGAAGTATATTGCTATCATTCCTGAAGCTGGAGCGGGGAGACCTAGACACCAGCAAGAGCAGAAGAGGCAAGGCTCCTTGAGAAATTACGATTTTTGAGCAAGGATCTGATGATTGGGCTTCCTGAAGAACAGCTATTTGGTATGTGGTGGAGGTCAATGGTGGGACTGCAGATGTTATTGGGCAAGGTAAAGGGGACCCTTTAGGTGAGGCCTAGTCTTTTATCTCCCTAATTGCACTCTTCAGTTGGCTGATGACAACCAGGTACAGAAACCCCACACCTTTTTGTCTTTTGTGGGTGCTTCAGGCTGGAGACCACCCTGCTGTGCATACCATCACTCTACACAAAGGCCGTATCTGTAGAACAAAGTACACTTGAAAGGAGAGCCACCTAAAACCAGTTCTAAAAAGTGCAGGTGGTGGATCCACATCTCCTTTTTTCTGTTATTGTATAAAAGTGGGACCCAATGACCCACTTTCTTTTCCACTTCCAAGTTATCTATGACCAAGGAAGGTAGTTCTCAGCAGAGTACTTGGATGACTACTGTGCAACTAGAGCTGTTTTCTGCCAGACAGCCAACTTCCCAGAAATGAGTGAACATCACCCGAGTCTACCACTTGCTGTAAGAGCTGTTCACCTGTCCTGGAGCACCTAGAAGTTACCCGGCCTACTGAAAGAGGGAAGGAGCTTTCCAACCTTTCATGAGAAGTTACTGTCAAGGAGGAGCAAAGAGCAGCGTGACTCTGATGTGGTGTGGTCTATCAGAAGAGGAAGACTGCACGGACCAATTTGTGTGCGCTTATTTTGACAGGCAACAATTTCTCCCTCTGTGGTTCCTGGCTGGAACCATGCAGCCCACTCGAAGCTGATTGGAGCACAGTTGGGGTTCTGATCCTTAATAATGTGACCTAAGCTATTATGCCAGAAGAGAAGTTGCAGTGTGACCCGAGTTACTGTGCCCAAATATGAAACTATGGTGTGTTCTGAGCTGCGTTCACCAGAGTGAGACCCATATGGTGCAAAAAACGGAACATTTACATAAACCATAAAATGCCCCTTCCATGAATAAGGCATCACTGCTTTATTAAACATACAGAGGTTCAATATTTATAGTGGTCTCTTTAATGCTGGTATGAAAGATGTGCCCACCTCAGCCATGGAAGTCAAATCTCATTCTCATTGAGAAGAGCTCTTGCATGGAGGCATCCAGTTTCCACTGGGTACCATGAGTGAGACTACACATGAGAACTTTTACAAGTACAGCTTACAGTAAGTGTTCCTAAGGTGAAGTGGACTGGGAAGGTTTTGGTATTTGACACGAAGAGTTCTTTACTTTATTCTTAGGTAGATGATCATTCTCAGACCTTATACTTATGGCCCCGTTAACAAAGTATGATTCTCCGAGGCTGAAGAGTGCACATGGGCGAATTAATCTTTGAAGAGCCATGGAAACCACACTAGAGCTCCATTCACACAAACCTAGAGAAACTGAAAACAGTGGTCCTGGCAGTTAAACCTATGCAACAAACAGTGAAAATTCTCCCAAACAAGCCTGCTACAATATATTACTTGAACAAACTGGAGAGAGCAAAGTTGCTGCCTCCATCTCAGCTGTCATGTAACATTTGGCATCGGGTAAAAGAGGCAAATGTATTAAATTGCATGTTTACCAGCAAAATGCAACACTCCCCTTAGAAAAGTAAATTGTATTTATGGAGTAAAAATAACTAAAGGCACATGACACACTGTTTTCAGAATATTCGGTTTTCCTGTAAGACATGTATCCAACCAGAGAAAAAAATAACTAACCTGTTTACCC